>NC_062228.1:2776026-3388526 GCF_902686445.1 Sciurus carolinensis
GTGGCGGTGGCAGAGTTTGAACTTGGAGCCGCTGACCTTAACAGTGGGGTTTTTTAAATATTTTTCAAATGTTGATGGACATTTATTTTATTCATTTATTTAGATGCTGTGCTGAGAGTCAAACCCGGTGCCTCACACAAGCTAGGCAGACACTCACCACTGAGCCGCAGCCCAGCCCCGACACTTAGTTTTTATCCTGCATTCCTGCCGAGGTTCCCAGGCTGACCTGGGAGGTGGCTGCAGAACAGCCACGCAGCAGAGCAGCCAGGTGGAAGGGAAGAGAGGACAGGGCGGTGAGGAGGCCAGCTGAGGCCACAGTGGGCACGCTGTGGGAGGCCGGTTGTGGCCGCGGGGACCCAGTGACTGCATGGTGCTGGCAAGGGAGCAGAGGGAGCCAGGGCAGGGAGGGAGCGTCCAGTCCCGGAGACCAGAGGTGAGTCTACGTGTCCACCCCGCAGCGACAGGCGTGTGCACTCCGAGCCTCAGGCTCGGCCCCACCAGTCCACTGGAGTGACCGCGAGCTCCCCAGCGGCCGCCCTCTGCAGCTACACATGCCTCCACACGCAAGCAAGCAACTGGAGGGAGCCTCCAGCCTGCGCCTGGCCACAGCCCCTGCTGGGCACGGACCAGGGGACTCCCATCTGCAGTTCCCTGGAGCCACACCCAGGTCCCACCATGCAGAGCCGTGTCGGGAAGGGCGACGTGCGGCCACACTGCACCTCGGGGCAGCCTGAGCGAGGACCGCAAGCCTCAGAGAGGGGCAGGTTGGCCCCAGCACCCCGCAGGAGGCGCCCTGTTGATTTAGGCCACATCCAGTCAAGTGCGGATACCAAAGGCCCCTAAGAACAGGTGTCAGCCCAGGGAGAGGCAGTAAAAGGAGGGGGACGTCCCAGGAGGCAGGGAGGCCCGGAGAGGAGGGAGAAGGAGGCCCGCCCCTCTGCTCTACCAGCCTCTGCCCCGGGACCCGGGTGTCCTCCTCAAGTCCACAAGCAGTTCTAGGTCTGTGTCACGTCCAGTCAGAGCCCAGGGAGGACATCAGGGGAGAGACCTGCCCTGCTCCCATGTCGTCTGCCAGGCCTGTCTCCAAGGCCCCATCAGGACACCGGACACCTTCGGACACTGTGCGTCCAACCCTCCCCCGCAGAGGCTGCGGTGCTCACCAAGGGCCCCGTGCCCCAGGCAGGAGGCAGGCGCTGCGTCCACCCCATTCCCAAGGAGAAACTGCCCCAGAGGCAGAGACCCCACTGAGCACGCAGCCAGGACGGGGGACTGGACGGAGCGCAGGGCAGGAAGGCAACAGGGAGCACAGCGCAGCATGGGCAGGGCCCGGCCGGCCCTCAGAGGGGAGGCAGGGAGGAAAGGGCTCTGAGGCTGCTGGCAGACAGGAGCCGCCTCCGGCCACGGGCAGTCAGAACACAGGCCCGAGGAAGGAGGCAGCCACAGGCTCCTGGCCCTCGAGGCAGGTCCACGCGCCCCCGCCCTCTGGTCCTCACCAGCTCCCTCTCCTCCCCTCCCGGTCAGCGCGGGGACCAAGTGCTCCTTCCGGAGGTCTCTCTCGCCAAGCCCCATCAAACCCAGCCCGCTCAGCCTGAAAAACACCGTCTCTGAAACAGGAACCTGGGGAGGACCGCTGAGGATGCAGAGGGACCCGGGCCCTCGGGGGAGAACTGCCCCGCGAGCCTTATTCTTGTGTTCAGAGCCACCTGGAGGGAGGCTGGCATGGATTTCTGCACCTAGAACGCGGCTGTCCACGGCGGGACGGCCGGCCTCAGAGCCGTCCTTCTCAAAGCATAGTCCGTGCCCCACTGAGTGAGTGGCATGAGACTATAGCGCCATCAAAGCGAGGCCCACCCAGCACCGCCCGGGCCGGGGCAGCCGATGGAACCCACCTGCTGGCTCCATGTCCCCGGGAAGCATGGGCACCACCCCGCTGGAAAGCGCGGCCTCCCGCGGGGGTCGGCTGTTCACCCAGGAGACTCTCTGGAGCCCATGATACCCCAGAGCCCCTGCTGCACCCGGCAGGCGGCGCCCAGTCCTGAAGCTGCGGACCGGCCCCCCTGCAGTCTCTGTCGGGGGTTCCACACCAACAAGCAGGTGGACGAGGCGCAACGGGGCTGGTGTCAGGCAAGGCTGTGCCCCTCGGCAAGCACGGGCCCCGGGCCGTGCGCCCGGCTTCGCTCTGGGCCTGGGTCACAGCCTCACCACCTCTGGGAGCCTGTGGCGCGACATCTCTTGCAGGAGCTCTTCGAACACATAGGCTCTCCCCCGAAGCACCCCTCAGGCCAGCAGGGTCCAGCGGACGCCCAGGTGCCTCTGCCAGGCAGTGTCCGGCTCTTGGGTGGGTCCAGCACCCAAGAGGCCTAAGGAGCGCCCAGTGGAAGCTCTGCAAACAGGGCTCACGGCCCGCCCTGAGCGCCAGCTCGCCCTCTGTCGTCTCAGCCCACACGCGCCTCCACCAGGCCGCCTCCACCAGGGCCAGCACCCCGGCCAGGCCAGGCAGCCCGCTGTGTCCCGTAACCCCCTCACCAGCAGGGGGCAGGAGCTGAGGCTCAGCACGCACAGGACCCTCCAAGGAGCGTGCGCCTGCGTCAGAGGCCAGTGCCCTTGTGACCACCGCCACCGGAGCTGCCCCTCCACAGCCTGGCCGCCCGGCCGCCCAGCTGGCCTCTCATCTCTGCTCTTGTCCACGCAGGGCCAGGCCATCCTGCTGCCGCCACAGCGCGGGCACTGCACCCCGACCTCGTGGGGCGCAGCCCAGGTCCACCACTGTGAGCGCGCTTCCCGAGTTCCCTTCTGCTCGGCCTGTCCCCTCGCGGCCCAGCTGGTGGCCCGGGTCTCTCGGGTTATCCTGACCCCTTGCGGGGGGCACTGCTTCTTCTCTGCTCTGTGGCTCCTCCTGGTGGGAGCAGATCTTCCTGGAAGGTGGCGGACCTTCCTCCTGCTTTGCCTGGTCCTGACGTCCCCTCCCTGGCAGGGCTGTGGCCTCTGACGACCCTCCCTGCAGAGTCGGGCTCCTGCCTGTATCCTCAGCACCGCAGCCGCGGTGTCCACCCGCCCATGAGTCGTATCTCAAAACTAAGGTCAACAGAGGTTTGTTGATGAAGGTGGAGAGGGTGGGCAATGTGTGGAGGATGGGTGGACAATGGCTGGATGATGGGTGGCTGATGGGTGGACAATGGCTACAGGATGAGTGGAGGACGGGCGGAGGGCAGGAGGAGGGCAGGCGGAGGAGGAGCGAGGGTGGAGACAGGCCAGTGGACAGATGGGTAGATGCAGAGTTGGGCGGATGGAGAAAGGAGCGTTGATCAGCGACTGCCTGACCCTCAAGTCCAGCACCCCTGGCGGGGACTGCCAGGCGCCCCACGGTGGCTTCTGCGCAGCTTGTCATCCTGCCGGTGTGGCCTACGTGGAAATTGAAAGCCAGCACCTCCTCCTTGGCACCTACAGGCCAGATAACCTGGGCTCCAGTCTGCCATGGGAACTGGACAGACCGACCACAGACGGACAGACCGAAGTCTTGACCCTACCCAGCATCCCTTGCAGGTCAGGCTCCCTGCTGGGAAGGTCATTGGTCCATGGGGGAGCAGCAGGTCTGCGTGGCAGACTCACTGTCCAGTGGCCACCGAGTTCCACCCCAGAAAGGGCACCTCGACCTGAACGCTCAACACGGCGCCCTCAGCTCAGCTCCTGCCTCGCCTGGACTGAGCACTCCTTGGGCAGAGGCACCTTCTTCTCCATTTCCCACTATTAACAGAAACCTCGTGGAAATGATTCCATGCTTCCCAGGGTTCCATGCACAGGGGTTAATAACAAAATGGTGCTCACCAAACACTCCCTCTGCTCCTTCATGCTTCCTGGGCCCCATGACGTTGGTTGGAGTATGTGGCCACATAGGGGTTGATAAATGGGAGGGGAGGGTTCATGTGCTGGGAATTTGGTCCTTAGTGTGGTGGTGTGGAGAGGTGGTGGGCCCCTGAAGAGGTGGCCAGCTGGAAGCCATTGGGCCATTAGGGTGCTACCCTTGACAGGGATTGAGGCCACTCTCTTGGGACCTGGGTTAGTTCTCTCCAGAGGGCTGTCATAAACAGCAAGTCTGGTCCTCCTCACTTCCTGGCTTCCCATCTCACCATGTGATCCTCTCTCACTTGCTCCCACCGTGAGGCCATCTGCCACAAGGCCCTCACCAGAGCCAGCACCATGTTTTTTGGAATTTCAGTCTCCAAAACTGTGAGATAAGTAAACCTCTTTTCTTTGTAAAGTACCCAGACTCAGGTATTTTGCTGCAGCAGCAGCAAACAAACTAGCACGTGGTGATGTCAGCCAGTTTCAGGAGGCAATAGAAAGCACGGGGTGAAGCTCCAGCCTTGTTGCTGCCCACTACATCAGCTGAGGGGGCTGGGTGGTCCAGGTAGTGGAAGAGGGTCCACCAGCCCACTCTTGCCACATTGTAGCTTGCACAGCAAATACATTCCTGTTCCATAAAGTCTTTGAGATTTGTTACTGCAGCACAACTTAGCCTAACCTAACTAACACAATCAGCAGCAACAATCCTGTTTCCTGACTCCCTACTTTTCTCTGAATGTTTATCATGGATTATTCAACGGAATAAATGAACCTGCTAACCAACCAGCACTTATTCACTTGGAATGGGCTAACCCCGTCTCTGTGTTAAGGATGGAACTGCCAAGTAACTGAACTAAGCCCCTCTCAGGCCTTTCTGCCTCATGCCCACCACTGGCCCCCTGACCCAATCTCCTCTAGAGTATGGAGGGAGCACAGATAAGCCAACCCCTTGGGGCTGTTTCCAGGTCAAGTCTTCCCCGTTCCCCACCCCACACTACCAGGTCCAAGGGCTCTAGTCCTGCCCCAGCCAATGGGAGATGGTGCTACTGCCCTCTCCACCCTTCATGGCTGCCCAGCCCAACAGCCCAAACATAAGACGGAAGGGGTGACGCTGGGTGCAGCACCCCCAACTGCACTGCTCGCTGGCTTGCTGGCCTCTTGGGTCTCATTCTCTTTCTCTGTAAAACGGGGATGATGTCCACTGTGCCCACCGATATTTGGCTGCTCTAGCAGATCACCACAAACTTGGTGACCTCAACACAGAGATTTATTCTCACAGTGCAGAGTCAGAGACCTGAAATCACTTTTGCTGGGTGGAAATCGAGGTGTCAGCAGGGCCGAGCTTGCTCTGGAGGCTCAAGGGGAGAGTCCACGTCTGTGCCTCCTGCAGCTCACAGCGGCCACCGGCTTGACTGGGCTGGTGGCCTCATTGCTCCAGCCTCCGCCTCTGTGGCCCCCTCCGTTCTACCTCCTCCCTGTGTGAAATCCCCTTGCCTCCCTTTTGAAACACTGGAGGCTGCCCTGGGGCCACCCGGGTAACAAAAGGTGACCTCCTGAGTCCAAGCCCTGGCTTCAGCCTCAGCCGCAGCTTTGTGCTGGGGCTTGAGGGGCTGGTTTCGGTTCTGCCATGTGAGTAGCTTCCAGGGCTGGGACATGGGATGTGAGGACGTGGGCTGTCGCTGAGTCCCAGCCTCCCACACTGCCCCACGGGTGGTCAGACCACCTGCTCACAGTGGACACCACTGACTCCAGCTCAGCCATAGGCCAACGTCACCGGGGCCGTGCAGGACGGGAGCACCGTGCTGTGGAACTTGCTGCACTCGGCGCTCTGAGCCCAGGGTCGATCATCATGTTTTCCTTGGAAACGGAGGCACCTGCCATTTGTCTGATTGAGGCCCCGACTATTCCATGGCCACTGCCCGAAAAGAGCCCGTCAACCGAGGGCCCGGACCCGAGCTGGACAAGCTGGGGCACAGACGAAGCAGAGGCCAGGTGTCACCAAGAGTCAGGAGGACGCGGCAGTGGCACTAAGGGGGAGCGTAGGACCCACGCCCGCAGGCCCAGACCCCGAGCCCACCCAGGCCACAGCGCTAGGGGTACAGGCCAGGAGCCACCTGGTGTCTGCCCTACGCTGACCTAAGGTCAAAGGTCCCTTTGAGAGAAGCGAGGGAGGAGAGGGAGCAGGAGGAGGAGGGCCCTGGGAGGGCTTTGGTTATTCTAGAGCCACTGCGTTGACCCCTCCGAGGCTGGAGGAGGCGAGCTTCCTTTTCAGGGCTGGTGAGTCCAGAGGAGGCCGCGTCGCTGGGGAATCTAACAGGCGCTGGACATTAAAGACGAGGTCCAGCTTTGGGGTTGGAAGAAGCAGCCTTCATTCTTAGCAGAGGCTGCCGACGTCTCCGTGTGCCGCCTGTCAGGGAGCCTGGAACAGCTTCAGATGAATCGACAACACAGCACCCCAGACACAGAAAGCAGACACGGCGAAACTACAGCAGCGCAGCACGCGGGTAGTGCGTGGGCATTGGCGTCCACCACGCTGACTCCTGGAAAGTGAGAGAACTTCCCACAATAAAGATGGCGGATGGCACATGGGCTGGAGAGACCTGCCAGCTGGCCAGGCCTCAACCTGACGGACGGCAGGGGTCCTGAGGGACAGCAGGGCACGGCAGCTGTGCAGAACCAAAGGCGAGATGCCCGGGGGCCGGGAGCTGGGCGGGTTGGCAGTGCCTGGGGTGCAGCAGAGCAAAGCCAAGGCCGGCTGCAGAATCTCCAGAGTCGGTGAGCTGCTGGGGTGGGGGAGCGGGCCCCCAGGACTCGGGGTCCCCACGCGGCTGTTCGGTTTGGAGTGTCGGCCTCTTGAGAGAGAAGAATCTGGAGGCCTGGGTTTCCGGGGAAGAGAGCCCTGATGCTCGCTCTTTCCCACCTTGGAGCTGAGGCTGACCTCAGCTGTGAGTAGACTAAGCCCATCGTGAAATCCGACCCCTTGAGTGACAGTTCAGGAAATGGCAAGTGCCCAGTCTGGCCAATGAAATGCAAGACACGGTCAGCGAGGGCCTCTGGGAAGGCTGTCCACCCCAGGCAGGCCATGAAAAGGAGGCCTCTCTTCTCCCTCTGACCCTGTCACACGAGCGTGACCCTGGAACAGCTGCCACCACCTTGGGACCAGCTGGAAGCAGAGCCAAGGTCAAGGTGGGCAGAGGCAAGAGGCAGAAATAACCTAGGTCCTGCAGGAATCGCGGAGCATGGACTGGCCAACCCTGCAGGCTGCCATGACTTCCTGTTGGGTGGAACACTGAGCCTCCCTCATGGGCTGTTGGGCTTGATTCCCGTCACTGACCGCAAAAGCAGAACGCCACACGACGCCTTGCCTGACCTAGGAAAGGCGACCCTTCCCCCAGGGGGGCCACAGCCTGGGGCAGAGTGCAGATGGACTCCAGCCCCAGCTTGTCCCCACACCAGGGACCCCGTCAGTGAGCAGCCACACAGGCATGTCTCAGGGGACACATGACAAAACCCCCAGGTCCCACTGCCAGGCCGGGGGAGATGGAGAGCTCACGCCCCCATTTCTGGGAGATTCTGGACTTCGATAAGTGCAGGATGATGCCAAGGAGCCACCTCTGGCTCCCTAGTCCTTCCCGAGACGTCCTATGGACACTTTGATTTTAGGAATTCTTGTTCAAGTACTTCTGGGTACGGCGAGCCCAACCCCTTCCTTGCCAGCCAGAGGAGCCCTCATACCACGAGGCGAACCCTAGGGACACGGCTCCAGGTGAGCCCTCAGTCCATCCGCCCCAACCCAGGGGCCCTGGGAAGAAATGGAAGCAGAGAGACCCCGCTGCTCGTGGCTCAGGAGGACCCGAGGCTGGTGGAGTGAGTTTCCCGTGAGACCCCTCCCTCAGGAGCCAGGTGTTTCCAGAGTGGTCCCACTTTGCCCTCTGGCCCCCGGGCAGGATGGCTCAGGTCCCCTGTCCTGGGCGTGCGTGGGGCCCAGAGGACATGGGGCAGGATGCACACAGTTCAAGGGCCAGAGGAGTATTTTGGTCCTGACCCCTGGGGCTGCGTGCAAGAGGCGGCCGGCCACTTGACTTCTGTTTCCCATCGGGAAGGGAGTCGGCGGGCAGCTTCCTTTTCCGCCCCAGGCTGAATTCCACTGCCGGAGGACACTGGGCAGGGGAGCGGAACTTTCAGAAAGCGCAGATGTGGACCAGTGGTCACAGCAGCCTGGTGAGTGTTCCTGGCCCCTTCCCAGCCACACACTTGCCCACCGTTCCCCAGCTCAGGGCAGGCCAGTGCCCCTGAGGGGCAGCTCAGCAGGTGATCAGAGAGTGGGGCTTGGGGTCACTTGGGCCCTGTGGTTCAGATGTATGCACGTCCCCATCTCTGTGACCTTCAACGAGTGACGTCACCTCTCCTCCGTCCTGTCTGCAAGTTGCGGGTGATCACCTAGGTCCCTCTCAGGGCTTTGGCAGGACTGAATGTCCCCACAGCACACAGACCCTCCCCACATGTAATAGGCACCAGTAAAGGTGCAGTGATTAGTTAGGAAGGCACATCCCTTTACAGTTTGCAGAGCACTTTCTTGGCCTTAAAGAACTGGTTCCCTGAATCCAGGCCCTGTGGCCACACCTGGAATCCCACTGCTCGGGAGGCTGAGGCAGGAGGACCACAAGTTCAAGGCCAGCCTCAGCACTTAGGGAGATCTTGTTTCAAAACAAAAAATACAAAGGGCTGAGGAGTCCCTCTGTGGTGGAGGACACCCAAAAATCCAAAGCCGTTGCTCTAGCTGAAAGGCAGAGTGGGCCCCCCGAAGCAGGAGCTCAGACCATCCCTGTGTCTGCCCCCCCAGCCACAATGCTCAGCACAGCTCCCGGGGTGCTCGGTGGCCCCAGGCAGAGTCTCATGGAGGCTCATCCACTGAGTGATGTGCACAGGCCACTTCCCCTCTGTGTCCTGTCTCCTCATCTGAAAACTGGAACTCTGGATCGTCTTCAGTGTCCTTGGACTTCAACTTGCTGAGATTTTCTGCCAAAGTTGGTGTCCAGGGCCGTTGTCAGTCCTCCCAGACCCCAGAGCCAGGCCTAGGCTGGGCACTTCCAGGGCTCAGTCCAACTTGCAGCCCCGTGCCGGGCAAGCCACTCCACCCGCATGGTGCACGTGGGGAAACCGAGGCTCTGGGAGGGGCCCCAGGCCCCCCAGCGCGTGAGCATCAGAGATGGCGTCTGCGCACTTGCAGGTGGGTCCCAGCTCCACCTCCCCCGGGGCTGCCCTTGCCCCAGGCCCAGTCCACACCTTCGTCCATGGCCAGACTTCACCCCTGATCCATCCATGTGGGATTGTGTGATGTTGGTGACGTAGGGACAACCAGACGCAGGGCGGTGGTGCCCAGTCATTCCAGCCTCACTGAGTCCACCATGAGAGCAGACCCGCACAGCCCTGTGGCGTCCAGTGGGCAGCACCCCTGTGCTCAAGCCCCTGCGCCAGGCGCACAGTGAGGAGGGACAGGCACAGCCCCGTCCTGCGACGCTCCTGCCCCGCAGGTGGGCTGAGTGTCCTGGAGGCCCAGAGCTCCCTCAGGTCTCTGCCCCAGGCCACATGCACAGCGAGCCAGCTCAGGCCTGGCCACCAAGCTATGCCCACCTCTGCAGCTCCAGGGCCCAAAATGTCCCTGGCCTCAATAGTCAGTGCACAGTCAGGTTTCTTAGCTCAGGAGCGGACGGTGAGCGAAGGTGCCCACCGACGGGCACAGTCACCTGCCCCCCGAGACACTCGCTACCAACTGCTCGCCTCCCCACCTCTAGAGCCGAACTCCTCAGGTCCTCAGAGAAACCTGAATCCCTGTCCCCGAAGCCAACAATCCCATCCTGCGCTGAGCCAGCTAAGCCTGCCTGTGAGAGTCGCCCGCACCCTCGGCCCCAGCTCTGCCTCTGCACCATCCGGTGGGCAGCTGGCAATCAGCCCTGGTGACTGATTCCGCACCACGGAGGTCGGCACACCATCGTTTTTTCTGGAAAGCCGTTGTTAATTTCTGCCAGCATGCCGCTTTCCGAGGCCCACGTCTCCCTGAAGCACTGGCCTTGTCGGCAGCTTCCGGTGGGTTCTGCAGCTGCCACACGCTCCACTCAGACGAGGCACGGTAATGGCAGAGGCGCGCTGTCTCCCTAGACCACCCGATCCTTCACTACACGGGAGCGCTCGGAAGCCTGACGCGTGCATCCCGCAACTCATACGTCTAAAGACAACTGGGCTTTCCAGATTAAAAGCCGGCACTGCGGAGGGAGGTGCACAGGACAGCAGAGGGGACTTGAGGGTGGCGAGACTTCTGCCCGGTGTACAGTGGCGGGTACACATCATGACACTCTTTCCCAAACCCCACAGTGTCCCGCACCAAGAGGGAACCCTAACATGAACTGGACTTTGACCACATGTGGTGGCTACACCTGTGATCCCAGCAACTCGGGAGGCTGAGGCAGAAGGATCACAAGTGTAAGGCCAGCCTCAGCAACTTAGCAAGGCCCTGTCTCAAAATGAAATCAAGGGGCACCTGCCTGACTCATGCAAGACCCTGGTTCACCCTCGGCGCCACCAAAAGACAAACAACAATGGAAAACAGGAACCACAACACTGGACTCTGGGTGCAAGGTCGGGTCCACAGAAGCCCATGGAAGGTGGCCAGTGGGCCCCTCGGGGGCAGACGTTGCTAGTGGGACCCAGTGAGGTGAGTGGGCCAGCGTGGGACACGGGCACCCTCTGCATGGCCACTCACTCCTGCTGCGGCTCTAAATGGCCTGTTTTTAAGATTCGAAAAACGAAAAACCCCAGAACATCCCATGTTCCCAGGTGTCCCTGCAGATCCAGACCCTCCGGGCTCCGTCTGCTCTTTATTTAGCAGCAGTGAAAGCAGGGTTTCCTCGTACCGGTTCCTCCTGGCGTGGGGAAGCAGCTGCGGCTGCACAGGTGTCCCACACCGCCACCGCCGGTGTCCTGGGTGTGGTTGGCGTTTGGGGAAGAGGCCCAGGAGGCTCGCTTCCTCCCGCACGGCGGCCTCTCCAGGTGTCTCTGGCCATGTGCACCACGGGCAGCTAGCGCGGGTGCTGGACGCAGAGCCAGGCCCTGTCTGGGCCCCGCGGAGCAGGAGCCCTGCTTGCCGTGGACCCCTGCACAGCCAGAGCGCAGGGCTGCCCCAGAGCCGCAGGAGAGGCCGGCCCAACCCCGACAGAGCCGGCTCTGCGGCCAGCAGCCTGGGTCGCCCCTTCTCCTGAGTACCGTGTGGTGGTGGGCCAGCCCCTCCTCTCTGTGCCTCGGTTTCCCCAGCTGCAAGTGTGAAGGGCGACGCCACTGACTGCATAGCGTTGGCACCGAAGTTAAACTGGACCCCAGGGTGGAACGCCCCGGGCACAACACGAGCCACCAGACCAGGAGGCGCCAGACTCTCCAGGTGAGTCCCCGCCGGGACCAGTCAGGCAGGCCCTGCGTCCTGGTCGACAGAGATGGCAGGAGTGTGGCTCTGCTGGAGCTGGGCCAGCTGCCGGCACTGTCCCTCTGACCCGTCATCAACACCACCCTGGACAAAGATGCTCTGCTGAGGTCTCCTGCTGCCTCCCAGGACACAGCCGGCCCACCCGGTTCCCGGGCACAAGAGCCGCGTAGTGGAGCCCAGGCTGAGAGCGCAGAGAGGCCCCGAGGACCGGGAACACGGGCACGGAGTCGGGCGAGGCTCCATGCAGCCTCTCGCCTGGGCCTCTCCAGCAGACTCTGCTGGAACAGCTCACCAGTGTCGGCAGCTGGCGGCTGCTCATCCCGAGCGGCTCCCAAGGCACCGAGCCGAGACCTCCACAGTCACCCTCGTCAACACCAGCCCAGCAGACAGGAGCCACACTGTCCCACTCACCTCAGGACGTGCAGGCCAGAGACCCAGGCCACCGACCATTACGGGGCTGAGCCAGGACCAGAGGCAGAGCTGACTCTGGATGATCCCGGACCCCAGGGGGCTTGACCCCTGGAGGCCAGGGTCTGACCCCAAGCAGCTGTTTCACAGGAGACACAAGGACCCGGTGTGCATGGAGACTGGAGCCCACGCAGCCCGAGCACCACACACGCCACCTTCCTCCACAAGTGGCGTAGGCGGCCAGGCAGGACCCAGCACGCACAAGACAAGGCCCATCCCACTCACCCCACGGAGCACTCTGTGCAGACCCTCCGCCTGCCTGGAAAGCCTACCTGGGGGGACGCCAGGACGCGGGGCGAGCGACATGCCCAGGGTCACACGGCAAGCTGGGTCAGGGCCCAGCTGGGAGCCCAAGCTCTGGCCTTCCTCTGCCCCGCCCGTCATCTGCCCAGCAGCTTGCCGCCCACTGCCACCAGCTCTGCGCCAGGAGAACCTCCTCCAGCCCCGGGCAGCCTGAGCTGGCCGGGCTGCTGGGCCTTTCTCTGCTGGGGGACTTTGCGTCCAGGCCCAGAGCGTCTACGCAGCCCGCTCTGGTAAGAACCAAGGGAACCTTCCCCCGAGAGCAGAAGAGGGCGTCCGGAGCTCATCTGCCGGGTTTGGAGCAAGATCTCAGCGCTGAGTGGAGTCTGCCTGTGGGCAGGCTCTGGGCAGCTGGAGGCCAGCCGCCTGCTCTGGCGTCTCGGGTCGGCTTGCCCAGGCTCTGTCCGTGGCTGTGGCCTGCAATCTCCACACAAGGCCATCAAACACTGCCCGAAGCACACAGACCCCAAGACAGGTCCTGTCCCTTTATCCAGGATTCCCCAGCGCCTGCCACGGGCACCTGCCAGGAGAGGGTGCCCACGGCAGCACCTCCAGGAAACCCCCCTGAAATCCCCACTGGGCCCCAGTGCCCTTGTCGGACCCGCTGTTGACACACCGGGACGGGGCCGTTCCAGCCTTGAGCGATCTGCCATCCACAGCAGGATCTGAAAATGTTTGCACCCTCCCTGTACCTATGTTCAGTCAAGTACTTATTGAGCACCTTTTGCATGCCAGGCACATGCAGGGGCTAGTGATGCACCAACGCACACAGTCCCTGTCCTCCTGGGAGGCCCATGACTGACCAGGTCAGGTGGTAGGAGAAAGATAAACCTGAACAACAGCAGAGAAGGGCAGGTGACCCTCAATGAGGAGGTGACATTCTCAGGCAGATCCCTGGAGAAGGGCAAGGAAAGGCACACCAGTGACCAGAGGGGACATGTGCAAAGGGCCTGAGGTAGATGAGACGTCACACATCCGCTGGCAGTGGAAGCCATGGGGCCACATGCTGAGGGTGGAGTGGGAGAGTGGCCAGGGACCAGGTCATACTGGCCACCAGTAACACCTATCCCAGGCATTGTCCTAAGGGAGCAAACAGAAGCGAGGCTCCACACAGACAACTGTAACCTAACCCCACAAGCCCCACATTTCCAGCCCATCTGGCCACCTACACAGGGACCAGCTCTCCAAACTCTCCAAATGACAGTCAGGAGATTTTATAACAAAGGGGAAAGTGAGCCTGATAGAGTAAATTTTTAAAAATCACAGATCGAAACAGTCTGGCACGGGAACGGAGGACGCTGCCCGGCCCACGTGGGCAGCAGGTGGCGAACGGTTCTTTTTTCTGTTTTCAGATTTATATAATGTGGTTGCTGCTGTATTATTTTTGTAATTAAAAAAAATTAAGGGGTGAAATGTGTTCAGACCATAGCCAGGGCTGAGGGAGGGGCAGTTTCCCTTCCTCGTGACACCAGCCTCCCTCCCAGCACGGGCTGCCTCCTGGAAGCTGCCAGCCCGAGCACCATGCCCTGACCAAGAGGCTCCCTCCTCCTGCCCCAACCGACAGACCGACCGTCTTGACCCCAGGCAGCCTTCCTGCCCAAGCGCGGCCTGAGCACGTACCCTCCAGGGTGCCTGGAAGGAGCTCAGCGACTGGCCCTGGCCCTGCCCGAAGTCCACCTCCCAGGCCCGCTTAGGTCTCCGGGGCTCCCTCCTAACCCTGGTGGAGGTGACGCTCCCTCTCGGGCCCGTAGTCCATGGAAGGCACCTGGCTTCTAGTCCCCGCCAGAGTCAGGGCCACCGCCCGGCCCTGCCGAGCCAGCCAAGCTCCCAGCTTCACGCCCGAGTCCCGCGCCACAGCCAGAAGACACGCCAGGCTGCCACAGCCTGCAAAGGCCCTCCAGCCACCCAGCACCCCTGCTGGGAGCAGAGCCCGAGGACTCCCAGGGAGCCTGGCGCCTGGCCCTGTGTCCCCGCGGCTGCAGGCTCCTCCCAGGGCCTGGAGCCTCCAGCCTGGGCTGCTCGGCTCTGTGCTTGGTCCATTGCCACAGTCACCTCCTCGAGCAGACTTCCTGACCCCACGCACCCCAGGGCAGCTCGGGAGCCCAGGGTCTCCCCAGCCACCACATCATGCTGGAGGGCCCCCCAGCACCCAGGGAGCACCAGTATGGAGGTGCAAGGAGCCCGTGCGGGATGAGCGTGGCAGGCGGGAGCACCCAGGGCAGATGGTCCAGGGGGAAAGGGGACACTGCAGAGCTGGGGCCCCTACGCCCGGGCAAAGCCATGAGCAGTGGGCAAGGGGTGGTCATCAGCCGGGCCCCGGTGAGGAGAGACCTCCAGGCCAATCGCACCGGAAGCCCCTGGGGCACCCAGCACCCCCAGGAGGGCGAGCCAGGCAGCTGCTCCCCACCCTGCTCTGCCGACCCCTTTGGTGGGGTCTTCAGGGTGCAGTGTGATGTCACCAGCAGGCAGGCTGACAGCTGGGCTGACCGTGGCCTCTGCACCCAGCCCAAGGGCGAGGGCCCACAATGCAGAAAGACCACCGGCTCCCTCAGCAGCACGCAGCAGATTCCAGGTGACGAGTCTCGCAAAGACTTTATAAATGGTGAGTTTCTGTTATTTTTTAAATTTTTTTTAGTTGTCCATGGACCTTTATTTTTATTTATTTATCTGTTTATTTGTTTACATGTGGTGCTGAGAATGGAGCCAGGGCCTCCCACGTGTCAGGCACGCCCTCCACCCTGAGCCACAACCCCAGCCTCTCTGCTATTATTAATTACAAGTAAATTCAGAACACCCAGAAAAAACACAATGATAAAACCCCAGACTGGACTGCTCCTGCCCAGCCCCAGTGGGGCCTGGAGTTTTGAGAGCCTCGGCCAGG
The DNA here is from genome assembly GCF_902686445.1 of Sciurus carolinensis. Classification (NCBI taxonomy): domain Eukaryota; kingdom Metazoa; phylum Chordata; class Mammalia; order Rodentia; family Sciuridae; genus Sciurus; species Sciurus carolinensis. Next base: position 2,790,993 of record NC_062228.1, read on the forward strand.
GTCCTTGGTCGTGCTGCCCTGGATGCCCCGGAGCTGGGGCGAACACAGATGTGCCTGGGCGCCACCCGGCATGGAGCCCTGGCAGCTCCTGACCAGGGCAGGGAGCAAAGGTCAGGGGGTCAGGTGACTCTGGCCCAGGTCTGGCTCTGGACCCACCCAGAGGACCCAAGGCTGGCTGCCCACCTTCCAACACAGCCCAAATGCTGGTGAGTGACACCGTAGCCCTCACTCCCAAACCTCCCAAAGGACCTACAGACGGACACCGTCCCCAAGGAGGTGAGGGCTTCCCATCAACCTCCGAGGCGAAACAACGGTTTCGAAAACCAGAAGCAGTTCAAGGGTTTCTTATTTCTACCTCCCTCCGCATCCCCAGCTGGCCTCAGCTCAACACGCAACAGGTTGGATTAACTGAACAGAAACTGGAAAGTGTGGTGGAGGCGTGGGAGACCGGGCCAGAGCCCACCTGTCCCCGAGGGGGCTGGGACGGGGCAGAGTGACCCACCCCACTTCGCACGCGGTTTCTGCATCTGCTGCAGCTGTAGGAATGGAATGTCCGTGTCCTGCAGCGAGGACGTGAGGTGAACAGCCCCCAGCGCTGCCTAGCTGGAGGGCGGAGGTGGCCCTCAAGCCTGCCACGTGGGGCCAGCCCGGGTCCCACAGAGCCCGCGTTGTGTGGACGCAGGGAAGCTGCCGGCCACGCCACACTCCCTTCCTTCATCTGTGAAAGGGAGTGACAAGCACACCGTGGGAGGCAGCGGTCCCCTAGACGGCCACGTCCTGAACCCCAGGGCCTGCGACCCTGTGGAGGCAAGGTGAACCCCGGGGTCACGGCACGCGAGGGAACCGAGGCTGCTCGCCAGCTGCCCTAAAGAGAGGGGTACTGGACCCTGCCCACGCGCAGAGTGCTCTGGGGTCCTTCAGCATGGGGGCAAGAGAGCCGCTGGCCTGGAGGGGCCATGCCCAGGGATGCAGGTGCCTCCAGAAGCTGGGAAGGCAGGAGAGCGAACCCTGCCCTGGAGCCTCTGGAAAGACCAGCCCACCCACACCTGACCCTAGCCCAGAGAGACCCCGGTCAGACTCGCAACCTCCGAACCATAAGATACAAATTCGTGCTGGTCTGAAATGCCAGCGTTGCCAGACTCATGGCGGCACCTGGAAACCACACCCAACGCCTGCAGGCTCCAGGCCTTGCCAGCGACGGGCATGCCAAACACATCTGCCGCTTTCCCACCCACGGCAGTGATTTAGGGTCTGGTGCCAGCCAGCTCGCTGTGTTGCCCGGGTCCCCGGGAGCAGCAGCTTTGCACAGCCCTGGACAACCCCAGAGTGGGGTGACCTGGCCTGGGCCGAGGACAGGCGTCCAGCGCCCATGACTGCTCAGGAGGGCAGCCACGCCCCTTTGCCCTCAGCACTGAATCCAGCACGGGGGCTCGGCCCTGCCCTCACTGCAGGGCAGGCCAGGGCTCTGCCGGCTCCCCAGGGCCCCTCCCAGGTGGTCCACAGCGGCCCCCGCCAGGTGACAACAGGACAGGTCCGTTTCACTCTTTCCTCCCAGGACCAGGCTGGGTCAAGACCACTGCTCAAGAAATAAGCCCAGTGAATGAAAGGACACAAGGCCTCCAAAGGACACAAGGCCTCCAAAGGACACAAGGCCTCTGCAGACCGTCTCAATGTTTCCAAGGGTCTCTGCGCCTCAGAACTGTAGGAAACCACAGATCAAAAGGATGCACACACATTAACACTTGAAAGAACACTGAGCTAGGTGAGGGGACAGAGCTGAGGGCAGCTGGGGACACGCGCAGGAAGAGCCATGAAATGTTCTAAAATTGCCTGCGGGATGGTTGCACAACCCGCCTTGGATGGGGTAAAGACCACTGAACTGTACGTTTTTGGGGTTTCTTTGGTGGTGCTGGGATGTGGCCCAGAGTGCCGTATGTGCCTGGCAAACGCTCTACCACTGAGCCGCAGCCCAGCCCAAACTGTACGCTCAGATGGGTGAATCACGTGGTCTGTGGATTCTATCCCAATAAACTGTTGCAAAATAGCAGGTGGAAAAGTCTGAGACTGTTCTCTACTGTTCTTAGAACATTTCTGCACATCTAAGAGTATTTCCCAACAAAAAGCTCTTCTCGCCGGGCACAGGGGACCCAGTTGGCGGGCTTGGGAGCCCCTTACCCTCCCTCGGCCAGAGGGTTTACTCTGCGGGATGCCTCACCCTGCTGCGTGATGACAGGCACCTGGCAGTTGCTGGTGCCCTTCACCCCAGGCCCCGAAGGCCCCCACGGTACAGGCCAGGAACCTGGGGCACACAGGAGACCAGCTGGCTAGGGGACCGGCCATGGGTGCAGGAGGCAGTACAGCCCCAGGGCAGGCCCTTGACCATGGAGGGCTGGGCACGGGGTCAGAGTCAGGCTGCCACATGGCTATGGGCACGGTGCTTTCAGACACGAGGCCTGAACAACACAGGCAGGCAGGCTGCTTCCCGGGGTCTACCTTGGGCTCCCACAGGCCTTGCCCACAGCACCCGGGTAGCCTCTGGCCAGAGGGCCACAGAAGCCTCAGAGCTGTGTTGCAAGAGCGTGGCCCTGGCAAGGGCCAGGGCCGGCCCCCCGGCCGAGCGTGGCATGGAGGCCCACCTGGGGCCCTGGGGGACGCTCCCTGGGCGAGGTGCGATCCTGAAAGCAGACCTGCCCCGACCAGTTCCCCTTCTGGACGAGAGGACGCGGACTCCCACCGACCTCCGCTTCTGGGAGGCCCCTGTTCCCTAGGGCCGGCGGGGCCAGCAGGATTCAGGAAGTCGCCTGGGCGTCTCCAGCTCCAACTTCGCGTTTTCGCTTTTCTTATCAGAAAGGTGCATGAGTAATCTCGGGAGCCGGCGCCCGTGGCGGTGGAACTACCTGGATGCGCGGGGCCCCGAAACTCAGCCCTCCCCTGAAGTGAGGGTCCAGGCAGGAACCTGAGCCCAAGCGAGATTCAGAACGAGAACAGCCAAAACAGAAGCGGGAAGAGTCGGGGTGGGCGCCCAGGCTGCGCCTCCCTCCTGCCGGGCCTGCTCAGGGAGCGAACGTCCTCTCGGCAGGCAGCGCCGTCCCCCGAGGGACCCCACATCCAGGACCACGTGGCTGGCTGCACCCGTGGGAGCTGCCTGACAGCGGTCCCTTCTCTCTGAGCCTCCGTTTCCCCATCTGTAAAAGGGACACAAAGGACGCCCCCATGAGGTCGAGGGTCTCACCAGCAGGCTCCAATCCCAGGGGTAGCCGTGGTCATGGAGCCGCGGTTATTCTGTCAGGAAGGAGCGTCCAGCGCGGGGTCAGCGTCCCCCTCTGCTCCAGGCGCTTTACAGGGAAAGGGTCCTCTTTCCTCACTTGGTCCCACTGCCCCAGGAGGTTGGTCCCCTTACTCCCGTTTTAAAGACGGGGAAACAGAAACCAGGACCGAGCGGCCCCCAGAGCAGACCTGGGTTTGTGGGCCTGCTGCTCAAACACCTGAGAGGAAGTCCCGTGTGGAGAAAGGTCCAGCGCAGCACATCCATGAAGGAAAGCAGCAGGGGGCCCGCCGCCCATCGCCCGCTGGCCTCAAGCAGGGCAGAGCTGGGCCAGAGCCGAAGCTCCATCTTCCTGGGCAGCCGCAAGCAGGCCACCTGGGCCCCAGAGGACAGCAGGTGCCAGGAGGACAGGCCCAGCACCACGGGGGTCTGTGCAGGGTGCAGGGGGTGCGCCCGGGCGCCTCAGGGGCTGGAGGGCAAGCTGGGGTGCGGTCAGACCCTGGCCCCAGAGAGCCAGGTCTGGAACATTCTCTCTGGCTCTTGTGTGGATGAGGGACCAGGCAGGCAGCCCGAGGCCATCGGGACATCAAGGCTCCCATGTGATCAGCCTGAGTCTGAGTTGCCACTGCGGCCGTGGCCACTCTGTGGACAGCACCGCTGAGGCGGCAGAGGGTGTGAGAGGGACCACGACTGGTCCCGTGGGCCCAGCATCGGTAGGGAAAGCTGCTGCCCCTTGAAGGCAGGAGTCCCTGCAGGGGTGGCTGTGGCCTGGAGGAGCAGGGTGCTGAGGCCTCTGGTCTCCGCTGACCAGAGATGCGGAACCAGGAAGGGGCCCTGGGGCTGAGGGCCGGGGGCAGCAGGACCTCGCAGCCCTCAGCTCACAGGACCCTGAGGGGTCAGCTCAGGCCTGCTCAGCCTTGCTCCTGGCTGAGACCACGGCTCGGGGCACTCGCCTGCTGCCGTCGGGCTGTCCCGGCCTTCCTCAGAACCCCTGGGGATGACAAGCACGGCCCCCAGGCTCCCTGCCTGCTCCTGGTCCTGGCCGCCGTGACCCCCCACTGCGGGTCCAGGGCTGGGCTGCCTTGCTGCTGGACCCTCTTCACTCTCCAGACTCAGTCTTAAAAGAGAGAGAGAAAGCTGGTTCAAAATTAGCACAAGATTAGCTGAGAACACAAGACCCGGTTTCCTGTGTTTTTTTTCTTCAGTTTTTTTAAGACTTCCAGAAAAGTTTCCTCTGCAAAACTGAGACCAAAATGGCAAAAAATGCAAATGTGATGATCTGACCTTGACCTTGAACCATCTCCGGTACCTGCGCTGGGCAGCCACAGAGACTCCAAGGTCTGTAGTCCCACGGAGATCTCCAAGCCTAAAGGCTAGAAGCTCCGAACAAGAGAAGGACTAGAACCCTGTGGGTCACCAAGGCTGTGGCTCCCGAGGGCCCAGGTGACCTGCTCCCCGCCCAGCCTGGCCCTGTGCTCGCTCAGTAGATGGGCGTGTGGGCAGGTGAGCGGGTGGAGAACGGAGGATGCTGGCTGGGTGGGTGGAGGAATGGGTGGATGGACAGGGGGACAGGTGGACAGGTGGGTGGGGTTGCCGATGGATGTGAGTGGATAACCGAAGTTCTGGGAACCACAGCAGCAAAGGCAACAGAAGTAACCTGACGCTCACACCTGTAGACCTGAGGCTCACAGACCCAGCAGAGGACCCGCCCCGGGATGGAGCCACTAATTCCGAAGCTGAGAGCCGGTAGTGGCCTCAGAGCCCGGGGCTCCACCCCTCCACCCTAGACCCCAGAGCCCCAAGGCTGCTCCAGTCGGCTGGGCCTCGGGTGGGGCAGGCTCCAAGCAAGGAGGCCCTGGGAGCAGAAGTCTGAGTCCCGCCGCTGACCCGCTGCAGGGGGAGCCGGGACTTCAGTTGCTGGAAATGCCAGAGAGGCACCGTGCGCAAGGAAGGGCAAGGGGCGCTGTGGTCTCTGAGCCGCTGGCCCTGGGCTGTGGCCCCGTCACAGGTGGGCCTGCTGCCGTCAGTCCCGTGTGGGTTGGTAGCAGCCAGCCGAGGAGGCCACACCAGGGACTTGAGACTGCACACCCCAGAGCAGGGAACTCAAAATTCCACTTCTCTTTCCTCAAAATGTGTTCTTGAGTGTCCCCCAGGGAAAGAGATGCGGAGGGGGACAAGACAGCATGAGCTCAAATAGTGACTGGGACGGTGAAGGCCCAAGTCTCCCTCATTCTCTCGCTCTATGCTGCACACTGACCACAAACAGAGCCCCTCCCATAGGCTGGTGGTCAGGAGCTCTGGGATTGGGCCCTGGACACAGCAGCAGTGCAGACTCGGCCTTGTCTTCCTTGAACTTATGGTTCAAGGCAGCACTTGTGGAGAACCTGAGGAAGCAGGAGTTAACCAGTCCAAGAGGAAAGGACGCAGGGGCTGGCACATGCAATGGCCCTGGGGTAGCTGGAAGGGGACCTTCCCGTGGGAGGAAGTGGAAGAAAGGCTGAGGGCTGGAGTCCAAGTGTGGGGGAAGCAAGAGAGACCCAGGGCTAGATGGCAGAAGGACCGGCACAGACAGAGCTTTACAAACCACTCAGAGTGCGCGGTGCTCCTCAGCTTTTGAAAAGATTGCCAGGGTGGCTTCCCGACCAACACCTTGAAGAGCGGCTGGAGGAAGGGCATCGGTCCTGTCAAGACCCCCAGAGCTGCAGGGCTGGCAGGGCCACAAAGGAGCCCCAGACTGCCTCCAGGGTAGACCGGAAAGTCTGGCAGAGAGCCGGGGTCCAAGCTGCCCTGCCACACCCTGGTTCTGTCACCTCGGGAACGTCCTCCAGTGTCCCCACCCAGAGCACAGGACAGCAGGGCAGAAGAGCAGCTTCACAGGGCACAGCAGGGGTGGCCTCGGCCAGCACCCACCCGTAGCAGTCGAGCCCGGGCAGGACGTGAGAAGGGCGCCTCCCCTCGGGGTCCTCCACCAAGGCCCACAGCCCAGTGCAGACACCAGACAGACCCGAGGCAGGGCAGCCAAAGCACCTGACCAGGGCATCGCACGCAGGGAGACCTGAGAAGGTCAACCAGGAGGAGCCCAAGGAGGCGAGGCGCTGCCTGGACCCTGGGACCCTGGACGGGCCGCGGCACCGGGTGCTGGGCCCAGGACGGACTCCCACTCCTCAGCCCCGGGCACTCAAGCGGGAAGGTGCCGTGGGGGTCCCTGAGCCGGGCTGATGCTCGGAGGTCCCACCAACCAACCATGAGGTGCCACCGCTCTAGGAGAAAGGCCTGGCCTCAGTTCTCAGTTCAAGATGCGTCCTTGGCCCAAAACCTTCTGGTTTTCACATCCCACGGAAGAGGCCTGGACCGGTTGCTGAGGGCCGTCCTCCTCCCAAGGGAGGCTGCAAATTGGGCCCAACACTCAGTTGAATGCTGGGCCATCCTGCAGTCACCATGGAGAGAACAATGGTGTAGTATGTGTGCCCTGGATTCAGATGATGCCACTCAGCAGCAAGCTGTGTGGCCTGGAGCAAGTGGTCTAACCTCTCTGTGCCTGTTTCCTCATCTGTAAAATGAAAGCAACAATAATCTCTGATAGCTGTTTAGTAACTGAAGGAGATGAACCAGGACATGCTCCACAGATGGTAACTGCTACCCAGGCAGGGAGACCCCCTGGACGGAAAGGTGTGGCATTATCACCAACTGCGATGAAGCACCATAAGCACTACGCAGACCCCAAGCAGACGGCACCATGCCACCCATGGGGAGCCACCTCTCCAGGGCATGGGTTTTGGATCAGTGCTGGCCAAGCACTACAGGAGAGCTGACGATGCACCCCTATTCCCAGCATGGTGGCAGCTCTGAAGGGGACCTACTTTGCACTCCAGGCCTTGCTTGGACCCCACCATGCTGGAGCGGGAAGGCAGGACAGACCCATGGCACACGCGGCAGGCGAAGCCCAGAGAGAGACCGTTTGGGGCCTGGTGGGCTATGGAGTCCTTGGCTTTCCACCTGGCAAGGCCAGGGTTGGAAGAATCAGATAATGACCTTCAGGATGCTTTGGTGGCGCAGAATGGAGCGTGGACCCAGGGGGGCACGTTCCCTCACAGAAAAAGGCCCAGCTGGCACCTCAGGGCCCAGTCGCCCACCTCCACGGGCCAGCTCCCCAAGGTCTGGCACCAAGATGGCGGCCTGAGCCCTATACACGTGCCCAGGGCTTTCCCTCACACCTCATTGGCTGTGACAAAGTCATGTGCCCCTTCTTGAACCAATCACTGTCAAGAGGGGCGGAGCTGGGAAGAGGGACTGGGATTCACCGCTGGGTGTGAGGGTGGACCCCATCCGTGTCCTGCGGAGGAAGCCTGGCTCTCTGAACACACCAGAGCTCTGGGGACAGAGCAGTCCCCTCACTGGCCAGCTTCAGCATGTGCTCTGCTCTGTCACCCTGACCTGGTCTTTGAGCCGATGTCTCCATATGAGAAATGGCCCGTGCTCCCATGAGGTAGAGGGAGCCAGGTGGCCTGGCCATGGCCACTGGCAATAGGAGACCTCCCCTGGTCACTGGGAAGATGTGCCTCTGTCACCATGCACACCCTTGTCGTCCCTACTCAGACTTTCCCCGCACCTTGCTGGTGGCTGGTGGAGGGCTATGTTCTCCAGACTCCCGCAGGTCTGGGCTGGACATCCGCCCCAGCCTGGCACTCAGGGTCAGGAGTCTGAACCAACCACACAGAAACGCGCCTTGTCCCCATCAGCAGGCGCCCGGGCACACTGCAGTGATCAGCTGTCACCCGCTGAACGGTGAAAGTGTCCCTGCAGGAGGGTGACACACCAGCTCCAGGCACCCGGTCACCTCGGCACCCGTCTCCCAGGGCCATTCCTCGGGTGCTCATTCAATGGCCACTCCCAAGCGCCGACTGTGCGCGAGAAGTCGGCTGGACGCCGCGCGCCCCGCTGGTCCCTCCTCTCGGGCTCCTTTAAAAATGACTGGCCCCCCGCGGCCTCGCGCTGCCTCTGAGCGTGTCGTTTGCATTTTCCAGTGACAGCCCGCCTTCAGGTCCCCACCGAGAGCGTGATGGGAGGGAAGGAAAAATTCTTGAAAAAGCCCTGAGCTCGTGGTGGTTTTGAGTGGAAACAACTTCTTGGCCAAGACGACATCATGGTCAAATCTCGCCCCAGAGAAAGGAAACGCCGCCTCCAACCCCCAGCAAGGAAGACCACGAGATGAAAAGAAAAGCGGCCTCCGCCCCAGAGCCGGCAGCCGTGGCCTGCCGGGGGACACAGGAGGACTTCTTCCAAGAAGTTCCTCCAGGCTGTCCCGGGGAGGCTGGGAGCCCGGTGACAGAAAACCCACGCCGGCGGCCATAGGACCGAGGTGGCCGCCTCGGGAGACCGGCTGGCAGAAGCACCCAGAGGAAGTGGCTTTGCGAGCCGGCGGAGAAGCAGAAACCTAACCAAGCAAGTGAAGAGCTATTTTCAACCCTGGGGTTTTCACGCCAGTGTCCCCGAAGCGCTGAGAGCAGCGTGGCTCCCTGTGAGGTGGCAGCAGGCTGACGAAACCAGGTGGGGGGAGGAGCGTCGGGAGTGGGTGGCGCCCACTCTCTGGCTCTCTCTGGGCCTCGACCTCCCCGTCTGCTCAAAGTCCACGCAAGCTTCCTGTGGCTGCTGCGGCAACGACCACAGATTCTCCTACAGTTCGAGAGGCCAGAAATACAAAATGGGGGGGTCCTTCTGGGGTGCAGCAGGCAGTCCGTCCCCTCCTTCCCAGCCTCCAGAGGCCCCGTGTCCCCGTCTCCGTCTCCGACTCTGACCTCCCGTCTCCTTTTCACGAGGACCTGCGGGGGTATCCGCCCCGAGATCCTTGGCTCAATGTCAGCAAAGTCCCTTGTGCCACGGACACTGCGTCCTCACAGGCTCCTCTGGGCACCGGGTGGTGGATGCAGGGTCCTGCCCCTCTCTCCCCGCCACGTTCCTTCCCTGGCTCGGCGGGCGCCTGGGCAAGAGGGACGAGTGGCAGAACTCGCCCTCCGATGTGCACAGGCCTTCTTCCCGCAGCTGCCTGTCCCTGGTGCCGTGTGCCCTGTGACCTCAGGCCCGAGGCCTGCCCTGCCCCGCTCCTTATCTCCTTTCTGGTCTTCAAGTCCCAGGTCAAACCTCACCGGCCTTCCATCCAGGTCTCCTGCAGCCCTGAGAGTGGCGGGGAGCCCCCTGTGGTCAGTCTCCCCTCAGGCTGAGCTGGGTCATGCATGTGCCCACCTGAGCCCCTGTCCTCGCTTGGGACAGTCCCTGGCCCCAGGGTCCACCAGACAACCCCTAAGGCCTGATGGTGACTTTCCCTCTGGGGCGCGTCTCCAGCCTGACTGCCCGGGAGGCGTGGCCGTGCCCCACACGCTCCCCACTGGGGCCTCATCTGCACCCGCTGCCCCGGTGCCAGCGCCCTGTGCCCTCTCCCAAGAGCAACGCTGAGGCCTCCCACCCCACCTGCCAGGCGAGGACTCGGGGTCAGAGAGGGACCCACACGCAGAGGTCGGCAGAGCAAGCCCCTCCCGCCCGGGACGTGGGCGGAGGCAGCGGTGCCGGGCAGTCGCTGGACACCAGCGTCAACCTCGCGACACTGCAGTCGGGGCGGACGCCGATCGCCGTGGAGAGCTGTGGCATCTGTCCTGCTCACCGTGGGTCTTCAGCGTGCAGCTGTGTCCAGGAGTGTCCTCGGTCACCTGGGGATGGGGTTCCACGCGCCTTCTGCGGTCAGCACCCTGACCCATGCCGGCTGTGACAGGGACTCAGGGGCCCGAGGTGGGGACTGGCTGGTCCTGGTGGGTGGGGGATGGGCTGGCCAGCCCGGGGCCTGGGCCGGGTGGTGGGGAGGGGGCACGACGCCACTGGGTAGCAGAGGGGCTCCTGAGGGTCCAGCGGTGCTAACGTGGCCTCGGACAGGCTGCTTTTGTGCCGTAACAGGAAGCTCTCAATTCCAGGCGGCCGTGCCTGCTGGGCCCAGGCAAAGCTGTGTGGGTGGTCACCAAGGAAGGTCAGCTGAGCCTGAGGGGCCCCAGCACACCTGAAGCCCCACGCAGGAGGGAGGGCTGGCCGCTGGCTCCCGGTCCCGCTTCCCGGGGGCAGTGCGTGGAGAGCTGAGGCAGAGACGGGTAGGACCCATGCAGGCCTGGACCCTCCACAGAGTCGGACCGCAAGGCCAGAGCCAGCGCAGGCGGCAGAGGGACAGGAGGACGGGAGAGGGGCACAGAGGCAGAGGTGGGCAGGCGAGGCCTGGCCTGCCCCAGCACCATCTCGGGGCCCGGCGGGCACAGCTGTCCCAAGGGTAGAGCCACGACCGGCTGAGAGACACAGAGGCCACTGGCACCACATGCCCCGGACTCTGGAGCTGCCCGCCCAGCCGGGTCAGCACGTGCAACCGGGTCATTCAACCTCTCTGCACCTCAGTTTCCCCGGAGCAAACGGAGAAGGAGGAGACCAGCTTTGCAGGGTGTCACCCGGACCACGTGACCCCAAGCCAGGGCCCACGGGTGGTGCGCTGGACTGAGGCTGAGCCAAGGACTGCAGGGGACAGGGCTCCGGGGCGGGGTGGGCCTCAGCAGAGTGGGCACTTTCTCCTGCAGGGCTGTTGGGGTCGGGGCAGGCGCGTGGGCCGGGGCGTCTCTGAGGCGACCGCTCTGCTCTCCTGAAGCATGGTGGGCGACACGGTGGGTGACAGGTCTGCAGGGTCTGCGGAGCCGAGGGACCGAGGCAGCGCAGGACCAGGCCAGCGCCAGCACACAGGTCGGGCGGGGGCCTGTGGCATCACGGCCTGAGAGGGACGCAGCCACCTCGGGAGCCCCGACGCCAGCCCTCCCCGAGCTCCAGTCTCCCGGGGCCAGAGCAGGTGGACTTGGGAACAGCAGGTGGACGCCCAGCAAAAGGGGCCCAGAGCCCGACGTCGGCAGGTCTCAGCTCCGAGAGGCCCTGGGAGGCGGCCTGCACACCGCGGTCCCCGTCGACCACACCAGGCAGCCCGGCCCACCCAGAGCAGAGGCCCCACCAGTGTCCTGCGAGGGGCCAGCGTGGCTTGAGCACCCGTGGCCACAACCTGGGGACCATCCTCAGGGAGGGCCCTGTCCATGGGCCACCTGACCCAGCAGGGAGGCCAAGGCCACACCACGCTGCCACGTCACATCCACCTTCCTTGTCACAACCACAGCTGGAGCACCTCCGAGCCACAGCAAGGGCCTCTGGGAAGTGGGACTCGGATGGCAGCTCAGCCACTGAGAGGCAGCCTCCTCAGTGTGCCAGGGCTCCACCTTGCTGCCAAGAGAGCGTCCCCAGGATCGCCCCACGGTGGCACTGACAGGGCTCCTGGGCATGCTGAGGACGATCCCAGCTGTTCCCACAGCCACCCCTGAGCTCAGCACAGCTGACGCATGGCATCCATGTGAGGCAGGAATCTCAGACCCTGTAGCCATGGACCCTGAATCAGAGAGGGTTAGCACCTCCCCAACATCACACAGCTGATCAGTGAGGAGTGGGATTTGAATCCAGGTCGAGCCGACTCCCCAGGCCACGCATGCCCTCTGCATCAGCACGCACTGGACCAGGACAGGAATGTGGACTCTTTTCCCAATCTGTCCCCCCACCTTCCCTCTCCCAACACCACCCTCCTCTCCCTGGCCTGGCCCAGGGCTCAGCCCAAGGGTCCCTGCCTCTGCCCTGCAGCCCCGTCTGGCTCCGTGACGCAACGCCAGGCCTGCCTTGCCGTTCAACTGTTCCGCAGGTACCGTGGCCAGGCCATCTGCTTCCTCCAGCACCGCCGCTGGCTCTGCTGGGTCCCGGGGCCAACGTGCAGGGACCCCGGAGCAACAGTCACTTTATTTCTGGGCTCAGGGCTTCTAACTGGCCGGGATTGCTCAATGCCTCGCGTCGACGCAGGGCGAAGGGGTCAGAGACCTTTGCGGATCCGGGGAGGAGAGGCAGCGTGGCTGCTGGGCCACGGCGACTTCTCTCCCGGGAGCTGGTAGAGGACAGCGCGGGCCCTGCCTGGGGGCTTCTCTGGGGTCGAGAGGAGACCACGCCGGGTCCTCGTGCGGCCCTGACCCGGGGAGCCAGGCTCGCTCCCTAGGACAGCGGTGGGCCCTGTCCTCCTGCCAGGGACCCCCACGGCACGCGCCTGCCCCACGCTCAGCCCTCTTCCCTGGCTGCCCACCCCACAGGTGACCAGCCTCTCTGAAGGGAGAGGAGGCAAAAGGCGAGAGCGGTCTCCTCTGTGCAAGACCGAGGGAGCGGAGACCCGATGACGCCTGCCGAGGCTGCCGGGCCCCAGGGCCGTGGGCTCGCTTCCCCTCGGAGCCCCGTGGGGCCTCTTGCTCTCCTGGGCCTTGGGCAGAAGGCCGTGCTGGGCACTGGCACACGTGCTGCTCCCGAGCCCTCCTTCCCCTGCGGCGTCGCCACCACGGCTCAATCCCTCACTGGCATCCGCCAGGCGAGCCAGGTCAGGCCCTGCACAGGCCAGAGCCCACAGGCAGGCGGATGGTGCCGTGATGGCCGGCGCCATGGTCCTCCCAGGCCTCACAGTGGCCTGGTTACCAGGAGCTGCTTCATTACAGGACCACGTCAGTAATTCACGAGACCAGCTATAATTAAACAGCCGCTTGTGGCTGCAGTGCTGGCTGATGCTTCCCAAGCCCATGAGTGACTCCTTGATTCTTCAAGCAGTAGTGACTATGCCATTCACTCACATTTGAGCCCTGACGTCACTTACTTATCCATAATGCTGACCGCTGCTAACAATGAATGGCCCAGGGACACAGGGACAGAGGCCAGGGCACCTGACCAGCACGTGCCAGGTGCAAACGCTCTTCCAGGTCCTCTACATCTAGTCTTTGCTCCTCACGGTGACATGACAGATGAGGAGACCGAGAGACAGAGGTCAGGTCATGTTCTCCAGGACACAGCTCGCGAGCTCTGAGCGGGGAGGCAGGCCTGGACGTCCCGCTGCTGCCCCCAATCACAGTGCATCCTCACGCAGCAGGTGCCGCCACACCGCCCTTCCCACCCCGGGGGGCTCTGGCCGACTCCTGCCCAGGTGCCGAGGCTCCCTGACAGCCAGAGTGCACTTCTGCACCGAGGCGGCTGGAAGCACCGGGCCATGCACGACGGGCAGCCTGGCCCACCATGACCCTGGACGGCAGAGGCAAGTGGCTATCTCCGCCTGTGGCCCCTGGGCTGGCACCTCACTCCCCAGAGTCCCCAGCAGGACCCTCCTCAGCAGCCACAGGGCCTGTCCCCTCCCAGGATCTCCTGAGGTCACCTCCCACCTCGACTGTCCAGACTGGGGCTCTGCTTTGGGGACCCACACAGGAGGACCCCACACAAACAAGCTACATCTGCCAAGCACAGTCCAAACTGCCCGGAGGCACCGAGCGGCCTCGCGACTCGCCCACAGGTGGGGAGACGGGGCACCGAGCTGCAAGACCCCGGGCTCTTCAGCTGCCACCAAAGGTGGAGCAGGCGTGGCCCGGGCACGCCACCGCCCACAGAGCCAGGCGCTGGGGGGACACAGGGCCAGCTGCCCCAGGGACAACAAGCTGAAGGAGGAAAGGGACCTGGACACCCCAGCAGGGCTCTCGCCAAGGCCGCCGAGTCACCAGAAGTGTGTTTCCAGGGCAGAGGCTCGTCACCGCCACACACGGGCCCTCGGCCTGCTCAGGAGAGGCTGCCTCTGAAGCAGGCGAGAGCCCACAGTCACGCCCCAGGGTGGGGTGAGGACGCAGAGCAAGGACTGGAGCAGCAAGCCAGGGAGAGGGCAGGAGCTTAAAACACCTAAGGCCAGCCGGACGCGGAGGCGCACACCTAGGATCCCAGCCGCTCAGGATCACAAGTTCAAAGCCAGCCTCAGCAAAAGCGAGGCGCTAAGCAACTCCGTAAGCCCCTGTCTCTAAATAAAATATGAAATAGGGCTGGGGACGCAGCTCAGTGGTCAAGCGCCCGAGTTCAACCCCTAGTACCCCCCCAAACAAAAAAAAAAACACCTAAGGCCAGTAGCACTGCCCTGCAGGGAAGCCTAGCTCCATTCCAGCCCAGGCACCGGGAACGTGGGGAAAGGCCACTGGGGCCTCCACTCCCAGACCCAAGTGGCCCTCAGCGCTGGGTCTCCCCAGACCCCAGACGCCGTGGAGCAGAGCAAGCAGAGGCCACCCATCTCTCAATTCTGACCTGCGAAATCTAGGGGGAATAACAGGGTCTCTCAGGTCACTATGTGTGTGGGCAGTGTGTCAACAAAGTTGACCGGAGCCACCCATCCCTGGCAGACCCGTCCACACTGAAAGGCAGCCCAGCAGGAATAGGAAAGATGGTGCTCACGTTACCCTGGACTCCCGTGAGGCCCAAGTTGAGCTGGAGAAGCCTGACCGGGGGCAGCAGGGTCCCTGCGCCCCACAAGGCACAGCAGACCAGAGCCCTGGAAGAGTGACCCTCAAGCACCGCGCCACCAAACGGCGCGCATGTCCGCGAAAGGCCAAGATCACCTGCAGCCGTGGGCCGGGACCCGTCCTCCTCCTGCCTTCAGCCAACACAGCCAGACGTTCCACCGAGACCCTGGCCTCTCCCCTCAGCCCACTGAGTTGTCAGAAGGCAGCCTTTTAGACCTGGAGCAGCCTTTAGAGCCACTTCCAAACATGTCTGAGGGAGTCCATGGCAGAACTTTCTCTTCTGCAGTCTGAGGGGCTGCCTGAGGGGCTGCCTGAGCGTCTGCTTCCCCGTGCAGAGCGGCGGGCTCCTGGCCAGGATTCCTAGGGCCAGCTGGCCCTGTGGATGCTCATCCGTAGTCTGTCACTGAAGGCCACCTGGACATTACATGGGAAAACAGAAGCTCCACACTCAGGTGGCCCATGCGCACAGGGGCTGGTGACCGTGAGCGCCCAGGGGGACTGGTTCACAGCCGGGGCCCCAGCACCATCCCCAGCACCCCGTCCCGTACCAAAGCAACCTGTACCCACAAAGGAAAGCACGCCCGGCCCCTCCCGCCCAGACTGCCGTGCAGAGCCGAGTCCCCGGCCCAGGATCTGCACAGGGTTTGAACTCAGGGGAGTGCAGACCACACCAGGCAGCCACCCTTGGCCCTGAACTCATAGGACAGATCATTCAGACAAGGTTCCTGGCTACCGCATGCAGGAGTGGACCTGGCTCACTGTCCTCAGGGCCAGCAAGGCCCTCCCCCACCAGGCCAGGACACAGTGGTCATGGCCAGCCAAGCATGGACCTGGGCCTTGGTTTCCTCATCTGTAAGCTGACAGCCCCTTGAGAACAGAGTCCACATCCCCCTGCAGGTGGAGAAGGGGCAAGGCTGCTCCCGGGGCTGGCCGGGGGGGTTGGTGAGGTCGCCCAGTGGGAATGACTGGAGGCCATCTCCATGGTGGCCAGCATAGGTCCTTCACGCCCCCCCTGTACCCTGGAACCCAGCTGTGACTCACAGTGGCCAACCCAACGGGGACAGCCCTCCAACAAGTCATCCTTCAAATCAAGGCCTAGTATTGTTTTGAGTCCCCATTGAGGAACCCAGAAACCTGGCAAGAACTAGAACATACTTGATAGTAATGAAAGGAGAATACGCATCGGCTTTCTAAAAGAGCCTTTTATTTGAATAAAGAATAAGATCGATACACTTTTTAAATGGATAAAAAAATAAATATTCATTCAGCATGTTCAAGACACGGGTTTCCAGTCCCTGAGCTGAAGGCTGAAGCCTCTGGCGACCTCACAAGCACCTCAGCAAACAGGCCCAGGAGCCTTAAGAATATGACGCTCCCTTTGTCGGTCAAAGGGGAAAAGACGCCACTACCAGTGCTTCCCAAGCCTGCCCCACGCCCCACAGAGCCACACGCCACCCAAGGCCCTGTGGCCACTGGGCCTTACCACCTGCACCACCTCTACCAGTGAGGCAATGAGGAGCACCTGGCACTCCTGGCTTCTCAGATCCCAAGTCAGAGGCCTCCAGGTGGGGTGTCCAGGAGAGGGACAGGTCAGGAGGGGTCAGCACCTGCCTGTGCTGGCTCACTCCAGCAGTAGGTCCTGGAGGGGTCCCCAGTCCCCTAGGATCTCTTGGCCAGTGCAGGGACAGATGGGCAAGAGGAACCCCAACCTAATAGAGCAAATTTTAGGAAATACATTCAAGTGCTTTGTAACCAAGCATGTTTTAAAAGACATCGGATCTGAAAATCAGGCAGGATGGGACACAGGCCCTGGCCTCCAAGCTGCCACGGCTCCCGCAGCTGGCTTCTGACCAACCTGGGGTAGGAAACGCGTCCTATTTGCTAGTAAGCAGGGTCCACCCTCCCAGGACCAGAACCGGGTCATCTGCTGGAGAGCGGTGCTGGGGTGCGGACGGGGGCCACCTCGAGCCCGGGGTGGGGAATGAGCCCTGCAGGTCCAGCTCTGGCCGTGTCCCCACACGGCCTTTACACTGAGGCTTACATCCTGCCCGCTGCAGAGGAAGACTCGGAGCCGCTCACAACAGGACACATGAGGTCAGGCAATTAAATGTACAAATATTTTTTTAAAAGGTTGAAACCAAAAAAACCAAAGACAGGTATCTGGGATATTGAATTACAGAGACAAAAAAACGCATTTAGTTGTCAGCTTCCTGGCACTAAATCCCCCAAGAACCCGTCTGCAACACGGGCCATGCCCGGTGCCGCCTGCCCTGCTCCCCAGGGGGAGACGTGGGCTCCTGCGGAGGAGCGCAGAGTAAACGACACTTTGCATGGAATCAGGCGTCTGAAATCACCACCCGCATCCTAAGAGACGAAGACAGACTCCTCGCAAGCGGATGCTCAGCTCCAGAGGCCTTGACGGGAAGCGGCTGCCTGCGTAGATTGGTGAGTCTTTGCAAATGTCCATTAACCCAAAATGCAGAAAAAATCATAGCAACTACTGAGGATTAAAGAAAAATGCAGAAAATGACGTTTTTTAATCACAGGTCACGTGACGGCATCCAGACCCTTGGTGAGATTCCGCTGTCCGCCTCGGCCCACCTCTGGGCCTGACGTGCATCTGGGAGGTGTCCACTCCAGGTCCAGAACACGAAGCACCCCGCAGGGCCCACAGCCCGAACGCTACTGTCCCCAGGAGGCACCAGCGCGAGCAGCGTGGGGGGCCCGGAGAGACGCTGCTTAGACCGTGATCTGCTGGTTTTCTCTGAAGAAGGGTCTCTGGTGTGAGGCACAGAGGTCGGGGAACATCCGGAAGGCCTGGTCGGGCAGGGGCTCCTCGGGAGCCTGCGGCAGGGGGCCGGCCCCGCAGCTCCTCCCCACCTCCTCCATCAGCTGCCGCACGGGGAGCTGCTCGATCTACAGGCAGAGGGCGTGGAGGGGAGGGCCTGCTGTGACCCAGATCCTGAGTGCGCCCAAACCCTTTGTGCCCCAAGCTCCGCAGAGCCCCTCCCGCAGGCTGGTCCAGTCTCCCAACGTGGCCCGAGCCAGCTGGCCAGGGCCTGGAACTGCGCCACAGTGCCACCTCTTTGACTGCGGTTGACTAAGGGCCTGCTCTGTCGTTAGATCAGGAGGCGCACTTTCTGAACAGACTTGGGTTTAAAAAAACCAGCCAGACAAGACAGAAAGAAACATCGGGTCCCCAGAGTCCCAGAGGGCAGAGGATGGCCCAGAGGCTGCCAAGACACCCCAGCGCGGGCCGGCCTTGCACCTGCACCCGCGAGCACCGGTCCTCCCTGGGCCTTCTGGGCCCTGACAGGGCTGAAGGCCTGAGCAGGCCACAGCCGCGCCCTCTCACCTGCACGAGGATGAGCTTCGCGCGCAAGGGCGCCGCGTCTGGGAACTCCTCCCCGAAGCACAGCAGCACCCTGCCCTCGGGGAGGCCGCTCTGGCTGCCGTAGAACTGCTGCAGCTCTGCAGGGCGGGAGCGGCGGTTGAGGTGGGCCTCTCCTGCCAGGAGGTGGCCAGAGAGAAGAGCCCAGGCAGGGCACCACAGGGCCCCAAGGCCTGACTCTGGCCACTCCCCGCGGCTGCTGGTCTAACACCAGCTTAAATGCCCATGGCGGGCTCCCGCGCACCACACCCTCCCGCCGCTCAGAGGCTCGGAAGGTTCCCATTCCTCGCCCGCCCTGTGGGGCTGAGCGCACAACCCCTAGCCGAGGACACACAGGGGATGCCCCTCAGTCAGCCCAAAGGCCCTGCGGGCAGGAGCACCTGGCACGTAACACCAGCGGGCCTGTAAACATGCGCACGCGTCCCCAGGGACCTGGCCAGGACCAAGTGCTGCACCTGGCCTGGGGGGCCTCACTGTACAACCAACTGCTCCGGGCCAGCGGGCACAGAGGTCCCGGGACGCTTGGGGGACGGCACACAGCAGGGGCCCACCCGCCGGACTCTCCCGCCATCCCTGGGCCCGTCTGGGGCACAGACCTCGGAAGAACTGGCTGGTGTCGAAGACCTGGACGGCCTGGTCGCGCTCCAGCTTGCTGGGCCTGCCCCTGCTCGCCACCGCGTTGCCACTGCAGAACACGCGGCCCTGGCACAGCCGCCGGACGAACACGCCCTGCCGGCCGCTGTGCAGCAGCACGCCGCGCTCCAGGTGCCCGAACAGCTTCCGTGTCACCTGCCTCTGCCGCTCACCGGGAATGGCGTCGGCCGGCGGGAAGCGCACCAGCTCCAGGCCCTCGGCGCTGTACAGCTTGGAGCCGGGCAGCGCCGGCTGGCTCGGGGACAGGCGGCAGCCATCCGGGCAGGTGGTGGTGGCCTGGCCCACCAGCTTGCCCCCGTAGTAGAAGCTGATCACCATCTGGGAAAAGGCTGTGAGGATTCGGCCTGTCAGGCGGGGCCCTCGGACCCGAGGTCACAGCCCCCCAAAGTGACATTCCCACGAGCACAAGCGGATGCACGGATGGACCCCGGAAACCAACACTCCCACAGGCTGCAAGTGCCACCAAGAGCAGGATCCTCGAGAACAGGTCAAGGGCGGGCCTGCACACCCGCCCCGTCAGCTCGCAGAGCCTCGCAGAGCCGCCCGGTGGCAAACAGGACGTGCGGGCACGGGGGCATCTCATGTCCCCACAAAGTCCCAGCCTGTCCGTGGGAGGACTGGAACCTGAGATCCCACGAGGAGCAGCTCGAGAGGGGGAGCTGCTCCTTCCAGCACAGTGCCCGCCTTGGGCTCCGCAGGGACAAGGCCCATTGGACCTGACGACCTCCTGAAGGACAGAGGCCCTGGCCGTGAGCCAGGCCAAATTCACTGCTGGACGCCCCCGTGCAGGGCAGGGGTGGTGGGTTCCCACTGAGACGGGCTTAGGAAGCGAGACTCGAGGAAAACGCGATGCTGAGGAGACTGCAGCCGCAGCTGACTGTGACACTGATTTGCACAGAGGGCCGCGTATAAACTGGACTTCTGGACAGCCGGCTATGATTCGTCTCCCTCCGAGTGCCTTACTCAGATGCCACAGCTTGGTGCCAGCCACCCTGCTGCCCAGAGCATGGGTCAGCAGCTCCCAGGCCACCGCTCAGCACCAGGCAGGACACGGGCTCAGCCTCATAAGCCGGGGCCTCTAATGAGCATGGCATTGCCCAGCATAAGAGGCCAGGCTGAGTCCACCAGGCACCAAAGTGAACTGCCAGGGACAGCACGGCTGGGCACACCCCGATTCACCTGTGAGCCTATGAAATGGGAAGTAACTGTGCCCACCCAGCCGTGGTGGAGGGAAGGTAAGCAGGAGGCCAGTCTCAGCGCTGATCCTAGCGCCCGGCAGCGGTCAGTACACGTGGCCACCTTGGTTGCCATGGTCCCCATCGGCATCACCATAACTATCACCTC
Source organism: Sciurus carolinensis (assembly GCF_902686445.1). NCBI lineage: Eukaryota > Metazoa > Chordata > Mammalia > Rodentia > Sciuridae > Sciurus > Sciurus carolinensis. The sequence continues at coordinate 2,811,049 of NC_062228.1, forward strand.
TCCTCTCGCTTGAACATGGGTGTGGGGAAGGGGAAAGAAGCCAGCACCGCAGTGTCACCAGCCAGAAAGTCCCAGTGACGGAGCAGCAGGTGGCACCCACTGTGTCCCACGGGAAGGTGCTCAGGCCACCTTGTGTGGTTCTGGAGTCACACGGCTCCGTTTTCCAGCACTGCCCACGCCCGCGCCCCCAGAGCGCCCGTACCTGAATGGTGTGCTTCGTACGGGGGGTACCCGGGCACCAGCGGCAAGCCTGCAGAAGCACAGAAGCGGTCAGACCTGGGAGGCCACAGGCAGCAGCCCTAAGGGCCCTGCCCAGGCTCCTGCTGGGCACGGCTCCCGTCCAGAACAGCAGGCCCCTGCTTCAAAGGCACAGAACCAGACCTCGACCAAGCCAGAGCATGGCGACATCTCTGCGCCTGAGGAGTCACTGGACTACTGCTACCACACAGCACTTCCCAAAGGTGTCCCAACACGCCAGGGGGCCCCGCCCAGGCAGCACTGCAGCCACAGCCTGGGGACCGGAGGCCTGCCGGGCTGCCACCCACTCCTGACTGCTGCTGGTCATGGCAGGGAAGAAGCAGCCAAAGTGCTCAGGGGCAGAGAGGCCAGAGCAGCGCAGTGCACAGGGCAGGCTCACCGGAAGCCAGTAGGAAAGAGGCCGCCAACCCCAGGAGCCCCAGGACCAGACCTACCATCTCCATTGTACCCAAGCGTGAACTGAGGCTCAGTTAGATCCGGCTTCCCAGTGGGGCTCCCCTCCCTTGGAGTCCTGGCCATTTTCAGTTCTGCAGGGACCCTAGTGTCCACCAGGCCAGCACAGCCAAGACAGCCCAGGGAGGGCACAGCAGGCCGAGAGCCCGGTCCTCCTCCAGTGTCAGGATATTCCCAGAGCCCCTCCCTGCTGCCCCCCCAGGCGTGGGAGGACAGCGGCCGTGGACGTGGGACATGGGCTGAACAGCCGGTGGCTGGGAGCCAAGCAGCGCTCTCAGCTGAGCCACCATCAGGGGTCACGGCAATACCAGCCGCACGGCTCTGTGCCCAGCGGCACTCGGAGGCACCAAGGGCCCGCTCCGTCCTCACCTGCGCTGGCCTGCTGCACCCACCAGTCCGGGAGGAGCTGGCTCCTGCAGGCCTCCGGCGGGGAGGGGCTCCGCTTGATCATCCCCAGGTACTCGTCAACGGGAGGCTGCGACAGGAGAGGGGACAGCCGCTCACTCATCCATCCTCCAGCACGGGGCTGCAGGGCTTGCAAAATGAGCAGCTGCAGTACCACTAAAGCCACATTGTCACCTCCACCTCACAAGTTAACACTTGCAACTCACAAGACCCTGGTCTCTTAACCCACCAGGCCACAGTCCCGGACTCCCTGGTGAGTTGACTGGATTCCACAAGCAGGTGCCTGTGGCGAGCCCCAAGGCTCCAGGTCACAGCTGCCCTGACATCGGCAGACACCCGCCAGCTCTGGGACACCAAGGGTTGGTGACACTGAGCAATCCTGCCATGCTTGCCAGGAGCCCCGCTCCACGAATCCCCTGAAGGAAACTGCCACGTCCAGTTATGGGTCATGGTGGAATCTGTTTCCCAGGACTCTGGCGTGGCGACCTGATGACCTCACCCCCTCGATGCACTGGCAGAGAAGCCTGCACTGAAAACGGGGCACTGTTGAAGGACACAGCTGCAGAGTCCTCAGTCCACTGCCAAGGACCACCCAGAAGAGAGGAGCCGGCAGCCCAGGGCGGGCCACACCCTGCCACCTTCATGCATGGGGATGCTGCGCTGCTGTGGGTAGACTTCTCCCATACCCGTGCCACCGTGGCAGGGCCGTATGGGTCACCAGTTACGCCAAGGCTGCCTCGGCACATCCACAAAGACAGCGAAGAGGCCAAGGTGGGAGAGATGGCCCAGAGAGCAGAGTGGCACACCGAGCCAGCTTCCCCAGGAGCCCCGGCTGCTGCGGGCTTGCTACAATTCTAACGGGCTCTGCTGACTGCTTCTCCAGACCCTCGAGGAGTACGACACGCAGGTTAGAAGCTCTGCGGTCCCGGAGCGAGCTCGGCAGCCCTGCTGTTCAGAATGACCCTGACACGGACAGGCCAGGGCCTGAGGAAACGTCACCCACGGGGCAGACAGCCGGGTCCAGCCTCAGGAGGGAGGGGACAGGACCTGAGGGGCTGGCCAGTGTGAGGCGGCCAAGCAGGGCCCGCGAGCCTCCCTGTCGTTCCCCTGTGTGCTCCTCTGCCTGTGGTGCACCTGGGGTCCCACCTACCTCCTTGATGAGCTCCTCGATCTCCGGGCGGCCACACTCCATCTCGGGGACTTCACTCACACAGCCGGGAGGTGCCACGCCCAGCTTGCCTGTGGGACACCAGACACACACCATGAGGCACGCAGAGGCAGCAGCCACCTCTCCCGAGAGCCAGGACAGCTCCAAATGCCAAGCCTGAGGAGGCAAGTCCCCGCGGGTCTCCGCTGGCTTCTAAAGGTTTGGGAAAGGGCAGGCCCTTCTCCCAAGCTCAGACTTCAGAAGGGAGGCGGCAGGGCAGTGTGCATGCGCAGGGTGGACTCGGTACTCTGCCCTCCATCCTCCTTCCACTAATGGATGCAAAACAAGCCACCAGACACCACACCTGGGCGCCTTCCACCCGTGGGCTGAACTGACAGGCCAGGCCATTGAAAAGCCCGGATTTCCTGACAAACCGTGCAGCTGGCAGGAATTCCACTAGGCCTCTGCAAAGCACGCACGGGTCTGCACACCCCATGCCAAGGCCCGGGGCGCCCACTGGGCCAGCCTCACTCCTCAAGAGCCTGCAGGTGCCCAGAGTCTCCAGTGAGTGCCAGGAAGCAGCCTCAGGGCCTCTGTCTCACGCATCCTGCCGTCTGAATCACCTCCCGAGGTTCATGGCTGAGACTCCCAACACCGCTGGCTGGCTTCACTCCCACCATCCTGTCCTCCCGATTCCATTCTGATTCCTTCTGGACAGATTTGAGAACTCACTTAGGAACTGCTGGGGGGCAGGCAGGGGACCCTGTGCAGCCTGCAGTCCCTGAGGTGCAGGAGTGGCCCCTCTAGACCTTATGCAAATGCAGTAATCTGTCCCCGGCTCCCTTTAGCATCCACACTTGCAGGCGACCTGACCCACCTGTGCTGTCCAGTCACCTGCCAGCTCAAGCTTGGCTGGGCATAGAGGGGAGGCAAGAGAATCTTCCCTCCTGCTTCAAATCACATGAGATCTTATAGTGATGAAAAATTATCCAAAACAGGGAAATAAGGCAGAACCAAGACTACGTGGTCTTTCAAGTCCTCCCAGCCCCAGTTAGGCCCTGGGGTCCTCAAATGCTCCAGGGAGGCTGTGGCATTGGACTAGCCATCCTTAGGGATCAGAGCTGGGCTCAGGGGGCAGGTGCTAGCTGCAGGGGATTAGGCACAGGGGACCTGAAGGGAAGATAACACCATGACTGCAGAGTCGGAATCTCAGACTTCCACATCTGCTCAGTTTCCCAGCTGTCGCTGAGCAAATAACAGAATAAACAAACCCATCTCCAGCTCCAGCAACGTCACAATGCCAGTGCCCTTGTTAATGAGTTAAGGCAGAGTTCCCACTAAGACATGATTTCAACTTTTTTTTTTTTTTTTTTTACACCAGGGATTGAACTCAGGGGCACTCGACCACTGAGCCACACCCCCAGCCCTATTTTATATCTTATTTAGTCTCGCTGAGCTGCTTAGCACCTTGCGTTTGCTGAGGCTGGCTTTGAACTTGCGATCCTCCTGCCTCTGCTTCCCAAGTCGCTGGAATTACAGGTGTGCACCACTGCGCCCAGCTCAACGCTTTTTTAAAAATCATACAACACTTAACACCCTGCAGTGGGATAAGAACTGGGACGTTTTCCAGGGTTCCCGTCATTACTGGCCTGCCAATAAACTTCAAAGGGCTTCGAGACTGGCCAATGTTCGACTGCCACCTGGGAAAATCCATGCCAGCCGAGAAAATTCATGTGGTAAAAGAAGGTTGTGGACCGGTGATGGGGCTAGGCCAACTGAGGAGCCAACTCCACCCACAGCACACACCAGCTGAGGCGGCTCTGGGCCAGACCCAGCTCCTGCGACGAGCAGCCAGGAGCGAGGTCTGGGGAGCACAGGAGGGAGGGCAGGGACACGGGGCAGGGAGCGGGGCAGTCTTCTTGCTGTGCTTCAGCCCTTTGAGAATGCTCTTGGGATTTTGTAGCTGGACAAGTGTGCGGGCATTATCCTGTCCCAGAGTTCCCAAACAGTGGTCTCTCACCAGCAACGAAGCCAGCAGGTCAGGCTCTGAAACTTCCAGAACTCTGCTCTCCACCCACCCCTTCCTATCTGCCAAATCCAGCCCTCCCCTTCTCCAAGGTGCTAGGAAACAGGAGCTCCCTGGAGGGACCACTCAGGGTCAGGTTTCTGCCAGTGGTGCTCCTGGGCCAGTGGTCTGGGCCACAACCCAGTCTCCTCCACCACTCCACCCTGACGCTCCTCTGCAGGAAGTTGCCACTTGACAGCAATGACATGACATCAGCAGGGAGCTCAGTGTCTGCTTGCACAAAGGAGGGAACTATTTTGTTTAACTGAAACCATGTGTCCTGTCCCTGTAGCAGGGACATACTCCTAGACCCAAGCCCCAGGCCGGGCTGCAGACTGGGCATTGATCAGGCAGTATCTGGAGGTGTGGGGCCCACGGCGGATAGTTACATTTTTGCTCTTCCTCTGGGACAATTCGGTAGACTTTGTATGGCTCAGAAATGTCCAGCTGGGAGCGGTCTGTCACTTCCTCAAAATCTGGGCTCTTGTTCAAAGCACAGCGCAACCTCGTCTTCCACGTGGCTGGTTCAGCTTTGTCCCCTTCCTTAAACTTCCCTTTAAAGACCGCCCAGGCCTGAAGAAAGAAACAGGGGCATGGTGAGCACAGGGCAGTGAGCACAGGGTGGACCACCAACCACAAGCCTCCCCGACCGTGCGGGGCCCAGCACAGCCCCAGAATCCTCATTGGCCATCAACGCTCGCTGACGTCAGGACTTGAAGAGACTTAAGGCAGGCCACTCTCTCCACCGGATGTGAAAGACCCGGCAGCAGGTCTGGATCACCACAGGCTCAGCTGAATTTGAACCCAGGTGCAGGTTCCTCCCACATACACCTCGGACAGCCTTGGCAAAGGCCCTTCCCTGGAGTAGAGGGCCTGCAGTCAGGCAGCTCAAAGAGGAAGTTGCACATGGTTTCCCGAGAATGTTAAAAACAAAGACTTTTTTTGGCGTTTTCAAATCGACCCCTATCTAAAACTTAGCAGAAAAGGGAACATTTGCAAAGTCTAAATGTGGCCACTACTGCCCTGTTCCTTTTAATAGAAATTGTGTTTTGCATTTTTACATGATTCTGCCCTCCCCCACAGTTTAAAACACAATGAAATGCTTTCCTTCTGCTGATGGGTTAGCCTCTCTCTCTCTCATAGTTCTATTTTCTGACCTCTTCAAACCTCAGGATCTGAACTAGGATCAAAAATTAAAAGCTGGATACTTCAAATCCAAGGGCAGAGTGAGGCAGCATTTAAAAATAAAACATGCCAGGCACACGCTGATGGGCACACGCTGTAATCCCAGCCACACAGGAGGCTGAGGCCCTGTCCCCAAATTAAAAAGGAACAGGGCTGGGCTGCAGCTCAGTAGTTGAGCCTCCCTGGGTTCAACCCCCAGCATGGCAAAAATACGTGTATCAACAAACAAAGCATGTGAACGAGCACACTTCACAGTGCCAAGTGAGAAGACGGGCCACTCTGCTCAAGCAAGGTCGCCGTCCTCCAACCTCAAGTAAAGCAACAGGGAGAAGCTGCCCCTCCCAGTTAAGAAGATGCAATTCCAAGAGTAAAGCAGCTCCCAGGGTGCCCGGGTCTGAGAGCGGGCGACAGCTCCACTGACCTGGAATACAGGGGCCCTCCCTGGCACGTCAGGAAATACAGGTTCCTGGGCCTTGCCACTCAGGCATCACCTGTGGCAGGTGCCAGTTAGGTCTGGGATCCGCATCCACAGCCACCACCCTGGGGGAGAGCACACTTCCAGAGACCCAGGCAGCCCATGAGCCACAGCTCCTCTCAAAAGAGAAGAGGGTTCACAGTTCAAGGTCAATGCTCTCTCTGTTAATGCCAAGAGAAACTGGAAGAACATTCCTGGGACTGCACACAAGCGTCTGCTTCCCTTCTGATGGACACAAACCCCCTTAGAAATGCGCTGCAAGGCGGCAGCCTTGCACACGGTCCTGCTGACCACTCACTGACCTGTGTGGTCTCTGTGGTTCCAAGACACCTACGAGCAGCCCACGTGCTAACTGAACGGCAATCTCAAGTCTTGTTCCTGACATCAGGGTTTGCCTGCCTAGAACCAGGGCATCTGACACACTCCACGGGCGCCGCCCCTGCACCACAGGACACTCAGCAGCACCCAGGGCCTCAACTCACCATCAGCAGGCGTGGTCAAATGTCCCCTGGGAGCTGCCCCACTCAGAAACACCGGTCAGCCCGCATTCCAGCTGGCCCTTGGATGAAAGGGCTGGGACCGAAGGATGCCATGGTGGTGGCAGGCGCTGGGACACAGCACCCGGCACCGCCCTGCTCACGCCCCTTTCTGGGCTCACCCTGTGAGGCACACCATCCATCAAGACAGGCCACGGTCAGCCCACGGTCAGGAAGTGTCCTGGGCTGCAGTCAGCCCTGAGCCTGTCACGCAGCAGGCACCTGGCCTCTCAGGGCCCCTCTGGCCAGCTCTAAAAAATCAGCTCCGCTGGGTGCTCAAGACCTCCCAGAGCTAACGCCAGGCAAGAGACCGAGGCCCAGGAGCCCCGCATCCTGCCCCGTGAACACACAGCTCGACTCCGGGCAGCAGCGTGAAGTCCTCCTCCTCCTCTGACTCTACTTCTCTTGGTCTTGGCAACCAACGCCCGTGCTTTCCTCAAAGGCCTCGGAGTCTGCAGCACCGGCAGCGGGTGCAGGGTAACTAGAGGCTGCGACACCCCCTCACCGGACCAGACAGCTACGAAAAGGCAAAGCGCCTTTTAAAAATCAACCTGGGTTGATGCTCCTGCGCACCCAGGGCTGGCACAGCACCAGCTGAATGTCTCTGATCTCCCACCTGAGGTGGGCACAGGAAGCAGCCTCAGGATGCTGCCCTAGGGCAAGCTGAGCTGCCCGTCCTCTGGCCAAGGCAGGAAGGCAAACACAGAGTTCTCCTTAGCTCTAAGCTTCTGGAAGGTTTTCTTCAGATGAGAAAACCAGGTTCTCTACTTTAAAAAGCCCAAGACAGCTCTGTCTAGCCAGGCTCTCCCCACTGACCTCTTCCAGAAGCAGTTCCCTGTGGTCAATGCTGCCAGAGACCGGCTCCCAGGCGACATCGACAGCAAGCCCCTCCACGCAGCCCAGCTCAGAAAAGCACCAGATGGGCGGCTGTCACACGTGTCTCCGGGCTCTGAGGGTCCCCCTCCCCAGGTCTCTGCTTGGGTGGGCACCCATGTCCCTGGCTGCCCATTCCTGCTGAGATTGTAGACTCATTTCAGATTGCCACATCAAGCAACTGTGTAACCAACGGAAACGCTGGGAATCTTGCACATTCTTCTCAACGCTGTTGAAACGGCCATGAAGAACATTGCATAAGAAGTAAATCTGGGGCTTGATCCATCACTCCCGGAGCACAGGCTGAAGCAGGGAGCAGGCTCAAGGGAGAAGCCACCGCACCAGGCTCTGCAGCCTCCTGCTCCCCACCCACTTCATCCCACCCTCTCTGATGTTCCACCTGCGACTGAGCCTCAGCACCCACACCTCGGGTTACATGCGGATCCCAGCCATCTCAGGCCAACAACGGGGTTCTCAGCGGGGAGGGAGAGACCGTAGGCCCAGGATGTTGGGGCTGCGATAGCACCTAGCAGGGAGAGACCAGAAATGCTGCAAATGTCCCGGGAGGCACAGGACAGCACAAAGTCTCAGGGCCCGGGGACTCTACCCTGCAGCTGCCAGGACCAGTACTCCCAACTGGCCAGGAGGGACTCAGGTACTGCTGAAAGCGAGCAGTCTCCAGGGAACTTCACCGTGATGCCAAAGGCAAAAAACACCCAAGATCAAAGGAGACAGAAATCCTCACCAGGCTGAGGGGACTGCAAACCCCGGGATGTCCAGACCCCTGAACCCGTCCTCCATCAGAGGAATCAGGGACAGGTGGGCAACAAGACCCCTGAAGGCAAGTGGAACATGTTCCCAGGGACCCACTTCCCCTGAGGTGTCAGTAAGTGGCATCTGATTCTCCAAGACACCCGGCACCTCTGCAAACAGCCAGGCCGAGACTGCAGGACTGAAACGTATCTTAAGCCAGCACTGACCTCAGGATGCTCCACTCTGGGTCAAGGTGTGATCCTCGTTCATTTTTGTTCACATTTATCAGAAAAGAGTCACTTTTGGCTGGGAGTCCAGCAATACAGCAGGGTCCTGGAGGCCTTGCCCCCCACGTCACCGATCTTAGGTCTGCTTCCAGTCCTCTGCCACCCAGCCTCCCAGCTCCCCTCCCATCCCCAATGCACATGGGAGGCCCACGGCAGTGGCTGCAACCTGGGTTCTGAGTCAGATCATGTGTGGTACACCTGTTCACAAAGCAGCAGTCAGGGCTGACCTTGGCCTCGGGCTCCAGGTCTCCCCAGGATGGAACATGGACACCTGGAGTCTTAGAGAAGCCCACAGGCCATGGTGAAAACCTGCAGGGAACTTTGATGACCCAGGTGGCCTGCTGGGTTCCTTCCTCTGTCTGAATCTAGGTGTAATGGCAAGAAACCGCTCTACCTGTCAGTGGGGTGAGGCTGGGGACCCAAGACCCTGTTGTGCTGGAGCTGCGAGACCTTGCCAGGTCACTTTCAGTGCCTCTTCAGAATGAGGAGGGACCAGAAAGCAGCCACACGTGCGGACCAGGCTGGACCAGAGGGCTCGTGCCAGCCAGCGCGGTCCCGGTGGTGGTGACAGAAGGCATGGCGCCCTGTGGGGTGCCACTCATGCTCCAGGTAGAGACTGCGTCCAGACATCTGCTGCAAGCTCAGGACAGCCCTCCCACCCGGCCCAGAAGTAACAGAGCTGGCCCTACAGGACACGCACAAGACCAGCTTTGAAAGAACCAAGACCGAACCTTCCCCAGGCCACCACGCCACCCTGGTGGCACAGAGGCAAAGCATCTGGTGGGAGAAGAGACAGAGGGAGGGGAAGCACCCTGTTTCCTCATGGGAAAGTGCCAGCAACCCCACTGACCCCAGAAGGTCCAACAGGCACAAAGCCACTGACATGCACGCTGGAACACATCTGGCATGTCCCAGTCAATGCCAGTTTTTAAAGCACTGGATTAATTTCTTAGTGCATCAGAAAGGCATCCCTAGACATCACAGTCACCGGGGAAAGCGCAAACCGCTCCTTGGGCTGGATTTTTACCTTGAAGATGGAGGCGTCCACCTCCTGATTATAATCCTGCTTGCCGGCGTGCTTCCACGGGATGCGGAACATGCTCTTCTCATCGTTCTCCCAGATCAGTCCTGGATACATGCCACTGTCAATCTGCTCAATCAGCCACTGTCGAAGTCTCCGGCCGCCATTCCGGTCACACATCCTTGGAACAGAAAAGAATTAAAATCCTATATCCAACGTTGCTTCATTAGTCAGAGCAACCCAAGAACTACTAAGGAGAAAATCAAAGGCTCAGGACAAAGGTGCTGGCTGGGGGAACCCAGAGGCAGAGGTGACAGGCCACCTGCCAGGAGAAGACAATCAAGCCTCCCTGCCTGAATCCAAAGGAAAACTGAAAGCTCTAGGACCGGCTGCTGCCAGATGTGGCCCCACCTGCGTTCTGGCCACACTTGCCAGCCTTCCTGACCTCCAGGTCCAGACAAATGCGACCACATGGAACTGGAACGTTTCAGCGCCAGCGGGGAGAATCACTTCCCCAGGATACAGCGCCCTCCAGGAGCCCCCCCCTCCCCATGACTCTAAGACTCAGCCAACTGCCTGATGACCAGGGCCAGCTGAGTACAGCCCAGCACTCCTGCTGAAACCCTCAGGGCTAAGCCCTCCAGGTGTGCCTTGGCCTTGCAGGAGTTTGAGGTAAGACAGCTGGGGTCCTGCTCCCCCTGGGTGACAAAGCATCATTTAACCTGGACACTGGGCAGCACTGCAGCAATGAACACGAAGCCCCTGGGGCAGGGCCCCCCTCAGAGAGGCTCCCAGTAACAGATGTGTTACCTTCTCCCCCAAAACTGAGGTGGCTAGAGGAGAGAGCCAGGGCCTCTGCTAGAGCCACTGTGACCTGGGGAGCGACCCGCTGCAGGACCCCAGAGGCATCCTCAGACACTCCTGCCAGAGCTATCAGATGATGGCTTCCCCAGCAGGACGGAGAGAGAGCACCAGCACCCGTAGCAACTCATGCAACATTTACCAGAAGGGCACTGGAAATCCCCTAGGCAGCTGGACAGGCGCCCACCCAAAAAAAAAAAAAAAAAAAAAACCAGCATTTCTTCTCTTCTGATTAAAATGTGACCTCTGTGGGCAAACAAGTTTGAAGCAATCAGCAATGACAAGACATAATGTCCCCAGGAACATGGTCATACCCAGAACCATGCTGGTTCATAAAGCAAAATGGGGTCAATAACCTTCGCAAGAAGTACACAGCATTTTGGACACCCCAGCACGCTGCAGGTGGCTCTGAGGCAGGAGGGGCGCAGGTCCCAGCGGGAGGGAAGTTGAGGTCTCTTGAGTGTCAATTTTAGCTTTTCCATTCAATAACCCCAGCCGCCCACTTGTGGGGAGAAGGAATGAACCAGAAACTGGACTCTGATTTGGAACCCTGACCTAGAAAGCTCCCTGAGACCCCCTCACCTGACAAGTATCTTGTTTATAAGCAGTGGCAGAATTCTAAGGCCACTGTGCTTATAAATAAGAAGGGGCAGAAGTGGGAGGAGTATCTGGGGTACCTAGGGAGAGAAACCCCCCCCCAGAAAAACAAGTAAGCAGCTCATCCTGGGAGCAGAGAAGAGGCCCCCCCAGCTCTGGAGGCATGGGCTGCGTGGAGGAGTGTGGGAATCAGGACACAGGGAGGAGACATGTCCGCTTGTGCCCTCAAGATCAGCTCTTAGAGTCTGCATGCGGTCGCTATGCAATCAAAAGCAATTCTGTTGGCATGGGCCTTTTTCTAGAAAGAGGGTCAACACTTTCTCATCAGGATACCTGAGGGGTTCATCACCCCAAAACTGCTAAGGACAACTGTAGGTGATTATAGGAAAAGAGAGAGAAGTGGCATTGAGAGGAAAAGTGAATCACAGATTATGAAAGCTGGGATTATTTCAGAAATCATCCAATCCAGTCCCCTCCTCACTCAGGAGAAAAGACGGCAGCCGAGAGGCAAGCAGTCACCAGAGCCCCCAGCAAACAGGGTCAGAACTGACCTGAGCCCCCAAAGCACCTTATTTTGCTCATTCTGCAGAAAAATGCCAGTCAAGCCAGGAAACCTCTGCACGTGGACAGCCCTTCTGAATTTCCTCTGCAATCACCTCTGAGATTCTGGTGGCATTAAGGGCCTGGGAGTCTACTGCCATAGTCACCCGTAATGATTTCGTGAACGCTAGCAAGTTAATTCCACCAAACACCCAGGCAGGAAAAATAATAAGGCCAGTCACATGCTTATAACTTCCTCCTCCCCACCGCGAGGTAACAATTCCCTCGCCGGCAAGTCCCACCGGGAGCCAACCTGCATCCTAGCGAAGCGTGCTGGGCCAGGCTTCCAGGCCCACTCTCCCCGGAGCTGGACCTGGTCCCGCATCTTGGGACCCCAGGTGCGACTCTGGCGGCCGAACACCCGCGTCACGGGAGACCAAACCGCACAAGGCCATTTCTCTCCTGGCCCCAGGCGTCCTCAGGTGACCCACTCGATCACTCCCAAACCTTTTCACTAAGGAACCTGTCATAACCCAAAAGGACAAATGCGGGACCCATTTTACTTGCGCTTACCTTTGGTTTAATAAAATAAACTGGGGGCCAGAGGTTTGGGGACAATTTAGAACTCGCCTGCAAAGTCCGTCCTGGGCCCGGGACTCATCTGCCCGGAAACGTCCCTGCGACCCGCGAACCCGGCGCGGGCGGCGGGCACCGCGAAGCACCGAGCACTCGCGTGTCGCAGCCTGTCCCCAGGGCCGCGCAGGACCCCGGCGCCGCCACCCGCCCCGGTGGCCCCGCACTCCGACCTCCGCGAGGGCAAGGTCCGCGCGAGCGCCCGCGCCCTGGGCTCCCCGCGCGCCGGGGGCCGGGACGGCGCCTACCTGCCGGCCGCGCCGCGCACCGCGCGTTCCCACGCTCCCGCGCTCCGACCTGCCACGGCTCCCGGCGCCGCGCCTCGGTTTTAAGGGCGGGGCGGGCCCGACGCTCGGAGCGACGCCCGCTCCAGCCAATGGCGTGCGGCAGGGGCGTGGCACCCCATCGGCGCGGCCCGCCCAGCCCGCCTTCTTCGAAAAGCTCGGCTTTCCGAGAAATCACTTCGCCGCGGACCCGGCCGTGTCGCGCAGGGTCTCGGCCCCTTCGGCGGCCGCGCCGATCCCCTCTCCCCCCAAGCCGGGGGCGGCGCGGGAGGGGGCTTCCCGCAGGAATCCCCGAGCGGCTGCGGGGGCGGCCTTCGGGGCCAAGGTCAAGGCGGCCGGGGGCCCAGGGCGGAGGTCCGTTCGGCCAGGTTCCTACCCCGCGCGCCCCGCGCGCCACGGCGGTGCGCACTGCCGCCGCCCGCCACGCCGAGGGCTCGCGCCACCGAAGCGCCTCGGGCACCCGGGTGCGGCCGGCGGGCCCGCCCGGGAGCTCCACGTGGGTCGCTGCCCCCCGGGGGCACGGGCTGGGCGAAGGGCACGTCCTCGGCCTGGCCTCGGCGCCCAGCCTGCCTGGGTGTGAGCCGGAGTTTACTGTAAATGTGGGGTGGAGGGAGGAGCACCCAAGGACACCGGAGAGGAGCGCTTTCCGTGTTCCCTCCGGAGCGACCTTAAATGAGGGTCGTAATCGACTTTTATTGCCAGTTGGCCGAACTCCAGCAGCAACGTTTCCAGGGCATACCCGCCTGGCTTCTCAGGGACCTGAGAGAGTATTTGAGAACAACAACAAAAAAATCCCATTGGTCCCATAACAAAAAATAACACTGCGAATTTAAAATAAATACATGTTCAAATAAAGGTCCCCAAAACATTAGGTGCCAACTTCATCATTGTAATGTGTTGATTGGTAAACATTTCATTAGATTTGAAAGCCATCTGTAAAGGAGACACCGATTGGTATGAATTTCCTAATGCCTTGGCAGGAAGTCATACAAAGTAAATGAACTCCCTGATGCCAAATAAAATTTCAAGTGAAAACTTCTGAAGCTCAAATTCCCGAGTATGTAGACAACGTGGGAATGTTTTAACATGCTTGCTTCCAAAGGGTAAGGAGCTTCCAGAATCAGAGGTCCTAGGGCCTCAGAAGTCCTTAAAACAGCCCCCAGTGTGAGGGTACACCCCCTTCTTATCACAAGCATGCCGGGCAAGCCTTCTGGATTTTCTTACCTACAAATGCTGTCCCTAGCACAGAGAGGTGTGCTCACGTTTCCAGTCAGCACTGCAGGAGGTTAACGTGGGGGTGAAGGCTGTGGAAGTCCTGACTGGCAGCAGGTGTCACTGTAGACTCTGCAGGTCTCCAGACCCACCCTGCGTTCCCTGCCTCAGCGCCAGCCTTACCTCCTTAGTTCTGCTCTTGTATAATGAGCACTGAGGCACCTACTGTGTGCCGGATGTGGGGCATCGACAGGATCCCCGAGGGAACCCCATGCCGGAGGTCTCCCACCAGCATCTCCCCATCAGGCAGATTCCTGCAGGTCTCTACCGCAGCAGCCCCATGGCTTCCGCCCTCATCACGCTCCTGCTCGGTCCCTCGGCTGCTCCCCAGCCTACGTGTTTCTGTCTTCCAGGTCTTCCCGGGGGGCTGTCATACAGGGTTCATCCTGGCATCTAAGAATGTCCTTTCCCAGCATCACAATCCAGCAGGAGCCGGTTTCCGTGGACAGCAGCCAGTCCTGCAAGCGGCAGGGTTCTGGGCCTCTGTTCTGATCCCAGCCTCCTGGCTCACCTGGGGCTTCTCTGGGTAACAGCACTGCTGACAGTGTTGGGAGAAACTGTGCCCAACTGCCAGTACCCACCTGCCAGGGAAGGGCATTCATGTGTCTGAGCTCTAGTAGACCAGGGCTCCCCCTGCCTTTATCATGAGGGCTAGAGGGAACAGTCTCACTGCTGCCCAGCGTTTCCAATGAGAAGTCTGGAAAATACGGACTCGGTGACTCTCAGCTGCACCCTTGGGCTGCTAGTTGCAGATCAGTTAAGGATCCGCCTCAGTTGGAGACCGGAAGGGCCCTCCCCAGGGTTCCCGCAGCTGCTGCAGACCTCACGCCTGCTCTCAGGCCCTTCCCCTGCCGTCCACCCTCCAGGACTCCCTTCTTGTCTCCCTCCCTCCCCCATCTGCCTTGCTTGCTCTGCTGGACTTTGGGCCCACGTTGTCAATCCTTCTGTGCTGCCCAGTGTCTTCCAGCAGTGGTGGAACCCGTAGGGAGGTGACGAAGGACACCTGCAGCAGCCAGCCTCTGGAACAAGTCCCTCCAAGACCCCCAGCTCTGGCAGAGCTGGTTATGGGCGGCTGTGTCCCCAGAATACATGTGTTGCAGCCCTACCTCCCACATGAGGGTATTGGGGTGTCTGTGGAGGCAGCGGGCTGTTGCTGAGGGAAGCACAGGCCTTGCTCCCAGTCTCCCCAGCAAGGACACCTTGCGAAGGCAGCGTCCCCATGCCGGGAGGACTCTCCAGAACCCAAGTGCTGGCACCCTGGTCTCTGATCCCCAGTCTCCAGAACTGGAGAAAATGAGCGTTGGCTCTTAGGCACGGTGGGGTGCAGAGTGACCGGGTGAAAGCAGCAAGGTTCCTTTGCAGGTGCCACCGTGGGCTCCCCACTCCTTCCTCCCTTCCCCTCACTGCTTTTCCAGTTCCGGAAGCAGAGTGCCCTTTCGCTCGGGAGGAATAAGGGTGGTGGGATTCCATGCAACCCTCGCCCTCCACCCGCCTGCTCGGGCAGTGCTGGCCTGGCAGGAAGCAGCAGCTCAGAGGACTCCGACTCCTGCCACACCCCTTTCCAGGGGCCAGCGCCACCCGGAGCCAAAGTGCATGGGATTCACACCTGTGGGTTTACAGAGGCAACGGCCAAGGGCCTCCAGTCCCTTGGCCCCAGAGAGGGGCAGGGCCGGGGCTGGGGAAAGCAGTTGCTTGAGAGCTTTGCTGCTCCCCTTCACACCGTCAAGCCCCGGATTAACTTGGGGCTTCAGGAGAGATCCGAACGTGCTTTTGACCAGCCCTGAGAAGGCCAGAGTCACCTTCTGCAAGTGTTGACTCCTGCCTGAAATCTACCGGGTGCGTTGGAGGTGCTGCCAGGAGGCAGCCACCAGAGCTCAGAGACAAGCCCTGGGGCCCAGGGGTGGCCACTCAAGAGCCAGTGTGCGTCCCATTGGAGCCCAGGAACAACGGGTCTGGGAGAGAGGTTGGAGGGGTGTGTCCCCATTGTCCTGGCTGAGAAGCAGCACCATGCAGAGAAGAGGCATCTGTCGGACTTAAGTTGGGAGAGAGGGACCCCTTGGGGACCTCAGAGGAGACCACAAAATGCCACCTCCTCCCATCCTGGCCAGGGATGGCCGCTTTACAATGTTTTCTACACCCAGAGAGCACCAAACCAGAAACCCAGTAAGAACCATCCCTACCACCATGGGGTGCAGTGGTCACTCAGCCTGTAATCCCAGAGGCTGAGGCAGGAGGATCGCAAGTTCAAAGCCAGCCTCAGCAACTTAGCGTGGTCCTATTTTAAGAGTTAGGGATGTGGCTCAGATAAAGTGCCCCTGGATTCAATTCTCAGTACCAAAAAAAAAAAAAAGGAGCCTTCCCACTTCCCATCCCCTCATTTCTGCAGCACGGGAGTCATGCTTGACTCAGGAAGATTACTGCAGCATCCTCACTGAGGTCTGGCCATCACTGTCCCGTCCAGGGACCCACAGGGTCCGCTTCGTAGCCCTAAAACACTGAATAAGATAGTATTGTTAATGACTTTTTAAAAATTTAATAGATCCTCCATTAAGTTTTTTTTTTTCAAATGTAAAGAACACTCCAGGAAAATGAGCTGTAGAAACATTCCAAACATTCCAGACAACTCCTTTGTCCAGCTGGGGGTGGAAAATGGCTGTTGGCGTGGGGGTGGGGTGGGAAATGGCGGTGGGGGTGGGGTGGGGTGGGGTGGGGTGGTCCTGGATTAAAATCGCAGCCAACTAGAAGGTCCTGGCAGAGTGGACCACCTTTTCAATACCAGTAAGTAGCCTTGACGCTTTTCCAATACTTGGCCAGCATGGATTTTGATCAGTGCCCCTGCGCAGGAGCTATGTCACCCCTATGCTAGCACCTTCAGGTGGCAAACTCGCTATCAGTCCCCCTGGGCCTGCAGGAGTCTGTCTCTTCTCACTTAGATAAACCCCACTCTGTTCATTCTTGCCTTCTGTTATTGTCTGTGGATTTTATTCTTCAAATCTGGGAGATGAGAACACAGAACTCAGTGAAGCAGAGAATCTAGTTTTATCTCAAACTCTGGTTTCAGTACTACAGATCTCATTTTCTGTGGCCACTGTGACAAACTATCACACACTTCATGACTTGAAGGACACACAGTTATTATCTCACAGCTCTGAAGGTCTGAAGTCCAACACGGCCTCCCAGGGCTAACGGGAGGCGCCAGTGGGGCCTGATGAGTCCTTCCCCTCGGCCTCCACCCTCTCCTGACTCCCTCTTCTACGTAGGAGCACCTGTGACCACCCACCCCACCTGGGCAATCTTACGCTCAGCTGATTAGCAACCTCAGCTCCATCTGTAACTCAAGTCCCCTTTGCCATTGATCTGGCAATGTCCCGGGTTCAATGGATTCTGGGTCCATCATGCTGCCCACTGCCCATCCTTAAGACCCCTCCAAGGCCCGTCCTCTTTCCTACTCCCGTCTTCCCAGGCCTATGTCTGTTGTTGTTGCTTTGATTGTTGGTGCTAGGCATTGAACCCAGGGACACTTAACCACTGAGTCACATCTCCAGCCCCATGCCCCCTTTTTTTGAGACAGTTCTCTCTAAGTTCTTCAGGGCCTCAGTAAATTGCTGACGCTGACCTTGAACTTGTAATCCTCCTGCCTGGGCCTCTGAGTAGGTGGAATTATAGACACGTGCCACCACACCCAGCTCACAGACTCACGTTGTTGTTTTTTTTTTTTAATTTTCATTTTTGCAGACTGCATTTTTATTCATTGTACACACATGGGGTACAACTTTTCATTTCTATGGCTGTGCACAATGTAGATTCACACCATTTGTATGTACATGTACATAGGGTAACAATGTCTATCTCAGTCTACTATCTTTCCTTTCCCCCACTTTTGCCCCATTTCCCTCTACACCATCCAAATTTCCTTCATTCTAATGTTCACCCCCCCACCACCCACCCTCATTATATATCATCATCCACTTATCAGAGAAAACATTCAGCCTTTGGTTTTTTGGGCTTGGCTTATTTCACTTAGCATGATATTCTCCAACTCCATACATTTACCAGCAAATGCATAATTTTATTTTCTTTATGGCTGAGTAATATTCCATTGTGTATATATACCACAGTTTCTTTATCCATTCATTGGCTGAAGGGCATCTTGGTTGGTTCCACAATCTAGTTATTGTGAATTGAGCTGCTATGAACATTAATGTAGCTGCATTACTATAGTATGCTGATTTTAAGTCCTTCGGGTATAAACCGACGAGTGGGATAGCTGGGTCAAATGGTGGGTCCATTCCCAGTTTTCTGAGGAATCTCCATACTGCTTTCCAGAGTGGCTGCACCTCCACCAGAAACGTATGAGTGTGCCTTTTTCCCCACATCCCCCAGGCCCACGTTTTAAAAGCCTCGGGCTCCAGCCGCACTGAGGACTCTCTAAGTTGGCACTTAAAAGTTACATGGGTGAAGGATTTCACTGAACAGTTCTTGAGATAAGGGGTAAAATATTATTCTAATTCAGTGTCCCTACGTAGTGAACTCAGGGTGCCTCAAATAGACCAGAGGAAGCTCGTTGCATGAGAAAATCTCAGGAGGCCAAAGGAGAGGAAGTGGACGGTCACTGCTGTCCGGTAGGTGTTGGCTTCCATGCTCCTCTGAGCTGGCGGTTGCCGAGACCACCCTTGGCTTCAGTGGTCACCTTCCTTCCAGGAAGCAGCTTTCCAGGCCCAGTGGGAAGTACACGCCAGGGCCCCGGAGGCTGAGGTTGTGACGGCCACCCGTGCACTCCTTCTGGATAAGCCCAGAGGGACCTGGGCTGTGTCCCGTACTGTCAACTGCCTTGCTTGTGTACCCACTAGGGTGGCCTGCATTTTCTTGTGCCTCAGGGGTCAAGAGCCTCTGCACACCAGCCTTTTGGATGAAGGTTAGAACAGAGGCCCAGGGCTGCAGAGTCAGCCAGGGCCTCCTGCTGCATAGCCTCTGACGCTGTACCCTCCCTGTGCTAACTGGATGCTGGGCCACAGGAGGAGTGGAAGCTCCTTTTCCTCCGTTAGGCCTTCGAGTTCCCAGTTCTGTCTGCTGCCTGGCCTCTCTCATCCTGTGGCACCTTTGGGCTCCCAGCCCTGCTGGTCAGCCACAGGAACCAAGTGCTCCCAGGCTTGCGTTTCCCAGAGCCTGAACCAGTGACCTTCACGTGCAGATCCTGCACACCTGCCGGCGGTCTATCCACACAGCTGACCCAGTCAGTCCTGCCTGTGTGTCCCAGCGGCTCTGAGCTGTATTTTCTGCTGAAGACCATCCACCCAGTCACACCAACACTTTCCTCCAAGCACGGCTGCACCGAGCAGCCCAAGGCCAGCTCCATCACAAGAACCAGCACAGGCGCCAAGACCACGTGTGAGCAAGGCAGAGCACATGGTGGACAGGCCAGAGAGCGGGGGCCGGAGAGATGTGTCCCTCAGCACACTACTGATCCAGACAAAGGCGCTGGGGTCTGAAATGCAGAGCAGACAAAACAGGACATGTACTATCAGCAATCCAAAAGTTAAGCACGTGGTGAGGGGTGAGGCGGAGCTCCCTAAAGCCAGACAGAGCAGCGTCAACCGTGAAAGAAAGGATGGATGAATTGGACCTCATTCCTCCGAAGACAGCGTTAGGCGTGCAGGAGCAAGGTGAGACTGGGATAAGACGCGCCGACCCGTGGTCAGCATGGCCTTCTGTCCAGAGCCCTGAACACGCTGAGTCGGTAAGAAGGAGTCCCAGGAGCCATGACTCCATAGGCCCCCCGGGTCGTAGCAGTTGAGCGTGTAGAGCTTCTCTGTGGCCAGATGCCAGTGGCCAGGCAAGGGAGAGAGCTTCCCCGCGACTCTGAATAACCCAGAGGGGACGCAGCTCAGCCGTGCCTGAGTTGCTGCAGTACTGACTGCACTTGGTTGTTGGAGAGCATCTCCCACGCAGCCACAGCCACCGTAGCTGTGCCAGGTGTCCCCAGGTTTCTGGTATCCTGCTGCTGTGCGCGTCCAGGGCTAACGTCCTCAAGCTGCAGCAAGTGCTCAGGTGGCTTTTGGTTTTTGTTTTGGGAAAACATGGTTTATTTGCACAAAGCCGATCAGTTCTGAGAGATCATTAATGCCCAGGAAGTGTTTTTGTAGGTATAAAATAAATGAATAGGTCCCTCTTAGATGATCGTATTTAAGTTGAAAACTTAGGTCTGCTTAACTTACCAAAATATGCCCCGATTTTATTTGCTTATATCTACGAATAAACAAAGAAAAAAAAAAAAGATTAAAAGGCTACTGCATTCACATTCACCAAGTAGCCTAGAAGCGTAGGAAAGGTGGTCGCATCATGCATCAGGAGAATCAAATTAAAAACAGCAGTCAGACAGCACTGTGCACCCACCAGAGCGGCCGAGATCAAAACCACTGACGTCTGTAAGTGCAAAAGGACAGGAAGCAGACCTCAACGGAGTCAGAGAAGCCTTTATTCCTTCGCAGACTCAGGCGCCATTGGGGCCCATTTTTCAGATGGGGAAAATGGCCATCAGTTACAGAGGGGATTCTGGTTTTATAGGGTACGATGAGGATGATGTCATCATTGGAAACCATGCACGTGCAGTTTTGACCATGCAGTTCTGACCATCAGGGCCCATTGTCACTGAGGACTAATTTGACATGGGAGACGGTCAAGCTTTAGGGCCCAGCATGCTGTGTCCGCCCTTTTCCCCCAGGGCCCATTGCTCTCAGGAAAGGGTGCCCTGGGCGAGGTTCAATGTTTGGCCAATTTCCCCTCCCTCCTCCCGAGTCACACGGTCCCTCCGTTTTTCTTGGGGACCTGCCTTGTGGGAATACTGCTTTCCATAGCCCTTCAACAGCCACATTGGGAAAGATGTGCAGGATGACGGACTCACACCCCCACCGACTCTGGGAGAGAGGTCAGACTGCTCCTGCCCCAGCCCAGCCCTCCACCCAGAGGAACGAGGAAGCGAAAGGCAGGAGAAGCAGCAGCAGTCTGTGCACGATGCCCCAAATGCCGCTCAGCCACCATGACGTGCGGACGCCCACTGTGCTCACATAGCAATAAAGGGGAGGAAAACGCGGCCTTGCCCAATTGCAGACAGACTTGCAGCCGCCCGGGGCAGAAGCTGGCCCAGAGGAGCACCTGGGAGTCTGGCTTCCTTTACACCAAGGTCGAGAACAAGTAGAGCCAACTCCAGTGCTAGAGCTCAGAACAGAGGTCGCTTCTGGGTGGGAATCGACGGGACGAGCGGGGACGCGCCCCGACCGAGCCATGAAGACAGTGTGGTGTGGAGGCACCTGCCCTGCTGCGTGTTTAACGAAGACCGAGACGGATGTTGGTTCAGCAAAGACCCTGATGAACCTTCTGTCTCAGGAACTGAGACCCCGTCACGTGAATAGGTGGCCCAGGGCAAGATGTCCTGTGGCTCACCTGGGAAGGTGGCCCAGAGGCAAGATGTCCTGTGGCTCACCTGGGAAGCCAATGAGTATTTGAAAGTTGACAGCGTATCCTGGCAGATAAGGAAAAGGTTCATTTGTTACTTTACTAACACAGAACTAGAGCCCACAGTTCATGAGGCAGTTGAATACACAGGCGGGCGGGGTGCTCGGACACTCCCGCAGGTGGTAAGTTCCATGTAAGAGGCTGTCTTTCGGTGAAAGTGAGATTTATACAAGGTATTAAACAGGAGCTGACTTCAAGGGCCTTGGGAACAGAAATATTCAGAAACCTAGCAAAACTCACCTGCCCTGAACATGAACTTCGCCCTGCTGCTTAGGCAGGAGTCTCCTGTGGTCGAATCAATTTGCTCTGTTTGTTCAAGGTGGGTTTAGATGATAGTTCACTCATTGCTAATATGGCCTGATCTGTTTCTTACTCTAGAAGGAGAGCAAATAGAAATCCGAGAGAAGTCCATGTCTGCTTATGTCCTAAAATTCATGACGTTCAGATGCATTGTCCGCTGGTTTCCTGGAAGTTTATGGAAAGCCGGCGACATGCTAAGCACATCGTTGAGAACCCTCTCAAGCAGTGTCGGAACACACTGTGAAGGGGGAAAATGCGTGAAGCGTTCAGTAATTTTTTGCCTATCAAATACAAACTTAATTCATATTTTGTGACCAATAGAAATGCCTGAAACAGCCCCCCAAAAGAACTTGCCAGAGTGAAGGATGTCAGCAGACCAGAAATCCCCACAGCACCGGCCACTGCCAGGAGACGCCCCTTTACACAGCGTGAACTGGGACAGGTCACAGGATGCGCGTTTTAAATTTTAATATGCAGAAGCGGAGCTGGGGCACCTGGAAAGTCAGACCCCAGGCAGGGCCCCAGGGTTCTGACTCAGGGCACCTGGGGTCCCAAGAGCCACACACTGAGCAAGCAACTTCAATTAATTCAGATGATTTACGTCCCAGGGACCTTGACAACGTGTAACGATACATCTCTAACAAATGGGGCACAGGACTTTACCTCTAAAGAGAACCCCAGACTCTGAGCATGGTAAGAGACTGACTTCAAAAATGGTCTCCCAGAGCGCCACATTCCCCCGTCCTTGGAGACCAGGCCAAGGGTACTGCCACTATCTACATTGGTGACGTCTTCGTCCCCGGCTTTCATGGCAGGAGCAGTTTGCCCTGTGTCCGCTCAACCCAGCGTAAAACGCACACTTGAACGCACTTCCTAAACGTGAGGAAGCGCCAGCTGAGGCGGGGGCTGTCTCCCCCCAAGTCTGGAAGTCACTTTCAAAGACGATAGCAGTGTCCCCACATCCTTGGGAGAGGAGCCCATGGTGTGGAATCCTGCAACCTCAAGGCTCTGGTCTCCAGGTGGGCTTCCCTGTCACCTAGGGGGTCTCAGTAAAGCTTTCCTGACTGCGGTGGTCAAACCACCCTGGGGCATAACTTCTTCGCTGGCTTTGGTGTTTCTTTCTCTGTAATGCGTGGGTGGTTCTTGTGATGCATCAGTAACTGCCGACTGGGAAAGATGAAGGAAGGGTCAGGAAGTGGAGCAGCCTTCGGAGGCTGGGGACAAAAGGGACCCTTTGACTCCCAGAATGGCATTCTAGAATGCAGCTCAGAACACTGCGCTGAAGAACTGATTTGCTAAGCAGCCGCAAGTGAGAGTCAGAACAGCGACTTTAATTTGTAAGTTGCCTTTTCTTCTACAAAAATTGACTTTTAGGTTGGCTCTTTTGGTTCTCCAACAACCCTGCCGGGCAAGGCAGGCATGAGTATCCCCATTCGACAGGTGGGAAAATGGAGACTCTGACACCTCCCGTCCTCAAGCGCAAGGCTCTCCCACCTTCATATGACTGCTCAGGGCAGAGGTGTGGCCGAGGGCAGAGGGCTGAGAGTCCACCTCTGTTTCCTCTCTTCGGAAAGGGACGGGTCACTCCGGTTAGCTGCCAGGTTTCTTTCTTTCTAAAGCCCCACAATTGTACATAACTTCTCCAGAGCTGTTCTACAGACTAAAACGAGCCAGCCAGCCGGGAACTTGGTGGGAGGGGACACATGTGGCTGAGGATCCTCTGCAAGTTAGTCATTTCCCTCCTGACAGCCTCTCCTTCTTCGGGGCTCCTGGTTTCACCCCCATCGCCCACTCATGCAAATGAACACATCATCGCTTGAAGTCGACCTGGACAAGGGCAGAGGCACCGGCTCCCTGCTGAGCTTGGGGCCACATGCAGAGGTCAGGACAGGGCCAGGCTGGGGCAGGCTCTCACAGAGCCTCGAAGCCTTGTGAGTCACCCAAGACCTCGTTCCTCTTGCAGCGCCAGTTCTTGGGTTTCTCTTGGGATCCCCAAGTCCTTAGAACCGTCCCTTTGTAAAATAGTTTCCCCACACTCGTTTTCAGGCTTAAGCAGCTGGAACACCTGTTTGTTTCTCCCCAGATGTGGTAATCCTGAGAGATGGTGCATGCCGCTTCCTGCCAACAGGACTGCACTGGCTGAAACGGGCTTGGTGATCCTCGGCCGGCTGTGGCTGTCAGACTTCTTCCTCCTGAAGACTATTCTTAAGCTCCTCTGTCCTCATTTATTGCTTGAACTAGGTTATTTACTGTTTCAACACACAACTTGCCTCTAGTGTCTAACACAGTATGTCCATGTGTCACTGAGTACTTAGCAGCAAGACCCTCTACTCTCCTGCAGGAGCCCAGTGGTGAGCTCAAGTTCAAGTTACTTGAATCTATAGTACAGAAAGAAGACTGTGCATCTCATCAACTTTATGAGACTTTTAGAAACTTGATACCTTACATGAATGAGTGCAGGTCAAAACAAACAAACAAACAAAAAAGAAAGAAGGAAGGAAAGTTTTGCACCAAAGTCACTCAGAAATACAATTTCCAAGATCTTTAATAAATAGTAATAGATCGTGTTTGACATGCTAGGTTTTAGATCATGACCTAATTGGGTTTGCCCCAAGAATACAGACTTTATCCTTAGAATAAATGTGATACACCACGTTAACAAGTTAAAGGAGAAAATCTATATGACAACCACAAGTCCTTAACATGACCAAAGGCATATAACAAAAACCTACAGGAAAAAGCTTTTGTAATACACATAGAAATCAATCTACTAACACACACATAAATGTCCATAATGGAAAGTGCAGAATGTATTGCAAGTCACAGAAGAAAGCCTGACTGAACAGAGTCTATACCATGTTCTTGGATGGAGAAAGGCACCATCATGGAGGAGAGGCAGGTCAAGCCTAAGAATGGTGCCGAGGACTTGTCCTGCTGGACATCCAGTCCTATTATAAATCTGTTGGAACTAAGAGACTGTGATAGTGACCCCGAGGCTTAAAATAATGGAAAAACAGGATCCACCCAGAAGCTGCCCCCTGTATATGTGAAGACTCAGTGTAGGATAAAGGAAGTACTAGGGATCAATGGCAGGAGATGGAATGGTCAATACATCATTGACTATCCACATAGAAAAATTTTATGAATGAGTTCCAAACATAAACAAAGTTCAGATATGATTAAAGGTCTAATTTTAAAGGCAACGTTTAAATCCTTAGGAGAAAATATAGGAAAATAACTTTGGAACTTCAGGGTAGAAAATGATTTCTTAAACAAGACACAAAAAAGCATAAACCATAAACGTGATCATTGATATATTTGAAGTTTCTATAGTATTTAAAAAAAAAAAAAATAGAAAAAGTGAACAAGAAAGACGGCAGCCTAGGAGCTATTTGCAGTGTAGACAGTTATCCAGAAAGAATAAAAGATTCCTACAAAACATCAAAAACCAGACAAACAACTAAATACAAAAATATGCAAACAGCTCCTCTTCCTGTTGCCAGTTGCAGCCATGGCGACCATGAGTGACAGTTCTCTCTGGCTGCCACGCTGGCACTCTGCTCGGATTCGGAGGCTTCCTCACCCGTGTTTTCCCAAGACCGTTGCTCCTGTTCGACACAGTACAGGCCATGGGAAAAGACTGTTCATCATCAAGCCTTCTTCATACTATGACAAGCGTTTTTTGAATTTATTGAGACTCTACATTTTGTTGACTGGGCTTCCAGTAGCAATTGGCATAACTCTGGCAAATGTATTTATTGGTGAAGCTGAATTAGCAGAAATTCCAGAAGGCTATATTCCAGAACATTGGGAATATGACAAGCATCCTATATCAAGATGAATTGCTCGTACTTTCTTTGCGTGCACTGAAAAGAATTATGAAAAAACAATGGCTGTTCTTCAGATGGAATCCAAAAAGGCTGAATTACGGTTAAAGGAGCTGGAAGTTCGAAGACTAACGCGTGCAAGAGGCGATGAGCTCTGGTATCAATATCCAACTGTTGACAAGGTGCTTATTGATCATTCTCCAAAAGCAACTCCTGACAACTAATCATTTATTTCTTTAAATACAAAGCATATTCTCCCAAGTGGAAAATAAATGAGTAAATATAGTATTTTTGCTCTGTAATGAATAAAAGAGCTTCTTCCATTGCAAAAAAAAAATATATAGATATATATATGTGCACATATATAAATACATATATATATACGTGTAAAACATACAAATAAAACAGGAAGTTACCATATGACCTAGCAATTCTATCCTGGGTGTATATGCAAGAGAAACAAAAATATATATCCACACAAAAACAAATTGTAAATGTCCATAAAAACTTCAGTCGTAATGACCAAAACGTAGAACCAACCTAAAGTTCCATCAATTGACAGGTGGATGACTGTAAGGTGACATCTCCCCTAGGGATGCTCTTCTGCCATAAAAGAATTAAATACGGACACATGCCACCCTGTGCAGCGATCTTGAAAACAATATCTAAAGAACAGGAGCAAGTTGCCAAGGACCTGATTCCGTTTATGTGAAAAATCCAAAACAGGCAAATCTAGAGAAAGTAGATCATGGTTAACTAGGGCGGGGGTTCGGAGGAAAACAGAGTATTGCTGATGCATATGGAATTTCTCATTGAGATGAGGAAATGTCATAAAATTGATTGTGTTGCTATTATGCCATTCTGTGGACTGCCATCAACTTGTACATTTTTAAAGGGTGGATTGTGTGGTGTATGAATTACATCTCAATGAAGCTGTTTTTAAGTATTTGTATTTAGTTGGGCACAGTGGTGCACATCTATAATCCCAGTCTCTTGGGAGGCTGAGGTAGGAGGATTGCAAGTTGGAGACCAGCCTCAGCAACTTAGCAAGGCCCTAAGCAACTTAGTGAGAACCTGTCTCAAAATAAAAATGTAGAAAGAACTGGGGATATCATTCAGGGGCAAAGAGCCTGTGGGTTCAATTGCCAGTACCAAAAATAAAAAATAAAAATAAAAGAAAGAAGAAAAGAACATTTTATTTAACTGGATAACTCAGAAAAGAGAAAAACTGGAGGGCAGACCTCTCAAATCCTAGCAGTGCCCAGTGGGTGGAGCAGAGGGAAGTGGGCACGTCCACCTTGCGGACAGCGAAGGCAAGGGAGCCGCATGAGCACTCAGTGACGTCTCAAAGGGCAGAGAGTCCAGAGCCCATTCAAGTTCACGGCCATGGATCCGGGACATTCGCAAGAAGACGGACAGCAACTCCAGCGCGTCTGTGCCGGCGAAGACCCTGAGCAGTAGGAGAGGTGGATGCCCAGTGGTCGCACAGCAGGGGCAGAGGCCGACCCGCAGACGCGGGCCCTCGGGTGGACCCACTGTCTCGGTGCACACGCTAAGCTCACACATGCAGAAGGCACATGGCCACTGGCCAGCAGGTGGGACCTGACAGGTGTACAGATTCCAGCAATTAAAAGAAAAGCATCCATGTGGTCGGGGGACCTGGCCAGGCCCTTCGTGGGGAACTCAGAAGGAAAGAGGCTTCTGCGTGGCACACAT
The DNA here is from genome assembly GCF_902686445.1 of Sciurus carolinensis. Classification (NCBI taxonomy): domain Eukaryota; kingdom Metazoa; phylum Chordata; class Mammalia; order Rodentia; family Sciuridae; genus Sciurus; species Sciurus carolinensis. Next base: position 2,838,049 of record NC_062228.1, read on the forward strand.
CGATCAGGGTCCACAGAACTTTCTCTGAAGCAGTTGCCTGCTGGGGCCTCCCCAGCCCCACTGGTCAGCCAGTGGGACCCAAGCAGCCCAGCATGCAGGCTGAAATGAAGAGATGGTGGGGCAGAAAGAGCTGCCAGCCTGGAATTGGGGTGACCTCGGCTTTCCAAGCGGGTGAGTAGGCTCGCACCGCTGCACCACCTTCACCCTGCTAGGGCCGTCAGTCAGGAGGCAGCATGTGGGGCCAACCTAGGGCTTGAGAGGGACCTCTCACAGGCAGAGGAAAGGGAGGCCACAAAGAGGCACAGGCCTGGCCCTCCTGGAGCCCAGGGCCTCAGGCACAGAAGGGAGCGTGCTCTCAGACGCCTGGAGCCTACCCAGCTGGCCAGTGTCTGAGTGATGTGCAGGCTGGGGAGCTGTCATGCTGGGCCAGAGCCCCACGTTGGCAGGCCAGGTGCAGCAGGCTCCTATACAGGGCTGGACACACAAGGGTGTGTCCTTCAGGAGCATCGGGAGGGGACACGAGGCAGGCAGCCTTCAGGAGCATCACAGGTGACACAGGCCAGGCTATCCCTCAGGGACACCAGGGGCTGTGAACGGGATGAAAGATTGCGTTGCATCATGTGGAAGTTTCCCGCAGGCAGCTGCTCCCTGGCTGCAAACCTGGGGGTTTCCAAAGCAGCGGTTCTTGGTCCCTGTTTCCAGACTGCCCTGGCGGTCCCTGGGCAGGGCCTCACCGTCACCTTTCCCGCAGGCATCTCTCCGAAATGTGGCAGACCTTCCACTCCACAGCCTGGGGATCCTGTGGCGTCCGTGTCCTGTGCCTTCGCGAACGGGGCACAAGCTCCACACGGAGCCTCCACGATGGCGTCCCCCGTGAACAAGCTCAGGTCCCTGGAAGGTCCTTGGAGGGTCCTTCTCACGGTGTGTGAGCCCCAGCAGAAGACATGCAGAGAAAGGGTTCCTGATAGCGGCCGGGGGCTGGGCACGGAGACTCAGCTCAGCACCACCCTCGAGATTCAGCGATGATGCTAGTTCAGAAAAATCGTAACTGGACAACAAAACTGAACTCACCCAGGTTCACTCTCCACGGATCCTACGCTGCGGAACGACTCGGTTTTCACCCAGGGTTCCCACTTCTCCATTCTGGTTTTTACTTGAGGAAATTTAAAACTTATGTCATCCAGCGACACTGAGGTTGCCTGTCCCCTCTCTAGGCAAGCACCATTCACAAGGGACCAAGAGCGAAAAAGAGAGTGTGTGAGGCCTCTCAGGGAAAAACAGGTGGCCAGGCAGCTTCGAGGAGGTGACCCTGATGCGGAGACCTGAAGGGCAGGAGTCGGCCAGGGGCTGGGCGCGAGCCACCTGCCGTGAGCCATGTGGGCGAGAGTGGCTTGAGACTGCAGGCCCCGTCTGCCCCGACCCACTGTGGCTGCCAGTGCCTCAGGAGAAGTGGCGAGCCAGCTGGGGGTGTCAGACTCGAGATAAACCACAGCACGGAGGAACCCGCAGGGAAGCACGGTCCCACGCACGGCGGGGTTTTCCTCCTGCCGAGAAAGCGTTATGTAAGGGTCAGGCTGCGGAGGCACCTGGAAGGGATGTGAGATCATCCCGTTGGTGGTTTGCCGACTAGACAACTTCTGAGAGTCAAAAATGCACTTGTGGGTCCTCGTCATAACTCAGTACCGCTACAGGGCTCTTTGGGGGCAAACGCATCCTAGCTTTCAGTTTGCAGAGAAGTCAGGAAAGTCAGCGAGTTGCAGCAGTGAGAATCGCAGAAAGTACAATCTTGACAGCAAAGTCAAAGATCTTCTAGCAAGGTCACAGAGGCGCTTGATCTTTTCTGTGTTATGGACCCTGCAGCAGGAAGAATGATGATCAGCTAAAAAAGGATCTGTCCACATCCTAGACCTCAGACCCTGCAAGCGGGAGCTCGCTGGAAAAGTCTTTGCAGAGGTGTTTATGCCAAAGATGTAGAGATGAGACCATCCTCGGTGCAAGATGAGCCCAAATCCAATGATAAGTGTCCCTGTAAAATGAAGAAAGGTGGGCACGCAGAGAGAGGCCAGAGGAAGGGGAGGACAGAAACCCGAGTGGTGCCATCCCATCCTGGGGAACACCTGCAGTTGACAGCAGTCTCCAGAGAGACACAGAATGAAATCTCCTTCCAAACCTCCAGAAAGAATTGACCATGATTTCAGATGCCTAGCCTCTATAACGGGGAGAGCATACATTCCTGTTGTCATTAGCCCTCTAGTTTATGTCCATTTTGTTATAGCAGCTGCAGGAAACTTACACAGACTAGTTGGTCAAGTGGTGAAGTCTAACAGACACCTTTTTAAGAGAAATGTTCTTAAAATGCACATGTTATAGTTTGGATTTGGTCCCCAAAGCAGCAATGTTCAGAAGTGGGGCATTTGGGAGGTGACTGGCTTGGACTTCATCAGTGGATTGATAGTTTGATGGTACTATTGGGACGTGGTGGAGACTGTAGGAGGTGGGACCTAGTTGAAAGGATCCTTCAGACTATGCCCTTGGGGACTGCCCCCAACTCCTGTCTGGCATGAGCTGAGCAGCTTTCCTTCACCACACCCTTCTGCCATGAGTTCTGCCTCCCTTTAGACCCAAAGGAGTAGAATCAGCTGACCGTGGACTGAAACCTCTGAGACCATGAGCCAAAATATCTTACCTCCTCCAAAATTCTTTGTGTCAGGTGTTTCTTGTCACTGAGACGGACAGCAGACAATGTATAGAATTGGAAAAGGAACCAATTATTTTGAAATTCACTTCCCTCCATGGATCCCTTGGGACTCTAGTGAAGAACTAGGAGGAACTTCTGTGACTCTCAGTGGAGAATTTCTTGGAGCTTGGCCTTGTCTGATAGCAGAGGACACTGCAGGAGCCCTGCTAATTTACCCCTTTCCAGGTACCACCATTCCTTATGACTAACTATGAGCCATAGGGGTGGCCACGTGTGACAGGAGTGTCCTAGGTTTCTTGCATGGACATGTGGACTATAATGCAACTCCAGGCATCAGACTGGAGACTAAGGAGTCAATTATGTGGCACGTAAAGGCCCAAATAGTGACTTTTAGCAGGGGTCGAGGGACACAAAGCCCTCCTGCTGCTTCTCTGTGGCTTGTCACTGTAACAGGATTGAGGCATAGAGCCACTCTTGCTTCAGGGATAGGCACAGTGATGGTCCCCAGCCCAGGGTCTGCTCGAATTCTAGGAGGTCCAAGCAAGTCTGCACTGTCTGCAGTAAGTCTGTGTCCCCCACCCCATGGTAGGGTCCCATTCTGGTCACCAGAAAGAGCATCGTGATGAACAGTCTCCCTCCTCACAAATATTGCTTTTCTTCTAAAACATTCAAGGTGATCTTCCCCAGAGCAGTCACTCCGAAGGCCCATGCGTGAGCACGGAGGTACAGAGTTCCGGGGGACACGTACTCAGAGCACATGCCGAACACAAACTGCCCCCGCTGGCCTGGGCCAAACCCCGGGGGTATTGAGTTCAGAGGAAAGGGAGCGCTCTCGGAGCCAGAGCCAGCTGGAGCAGGGCTCTGTCCTCCAAGTCGGCCTCCTCGGCACCTTCCCTTCCCCGCAGGGAGACAGCCCGTGGCCTTCACCGTGCCATCCAGACCAGCTGGGCAGGAGAGCCTGCCAGCACCCGAGCCGCATGCTCATAGTAGGGAGGTGGAGGGACCCTGAAGGGGTCCCCAAGGTTTCCCACCCTCTTTCCGGACTATGACGTGATGGGACACCAGCCCACGATGAAGCTGCATTACAGGCAGAGGGGCTTCGCAGGTGTAATTAAGGTAACCAAACAGTTGACGTTGATGACTCCGAAGGGAAATTACCTGGGTGAGTCTCATCCAATCCCATGAACTGTTAAAAAAGCAGAGTTTTCTCCAGCTGGCAGCAGAGAAGGGAGTGGGCGAGCCAAGCAGGAGGGCCCATGAAAGGCAGGAGAAGGACAGGCTGGGCCCCAGGTGACCAGCAGCAGGTGGGGATCCTCAGCCACCACCCAAGGACTGCACTCTGCCATCAACCTGAGTGAGTCTGGAAGCAGATTGTCCCCAGAGTCTCCAGGTGAGAGACCCCCCAGGGAGTGGCTTGCTTTGGGCCTTGTAGGACCCTAATGGGGAGCCCAGGTGAGCCTGCATGGACTCCCAGCCCACAGAACCGTGAGGTGACAGCTGGGTGTTGTGTTCAGCCCCTGGGTTTGTGGGAACCTGTCACACAGCAGCAGGAAGCACTTGAGTGACATCCCGGGGGTGCCGGCTGCTCGGCCAGCAGAGATGGCAGTAGCAGTATGCAGGCCGAAACCTTCACAACACCAGTCACCAAGCACAGGCCCACACCAGTGTGGCCTCAACCTGCTCCACGGGGCAGCCACCAGTGCGGGACAGCCGCTAGCGGGGGGCAGGGAGCACTGGCAGAGCAGCGGGCACCGACTGAGAGCTGCAGCAAGCGTGAGGAATGCTCCCTCCAGACTCCGTGTGAGGGAAAAGAATGTGAAATATCTCACTGATCATTTTGTATTGATTCCATGTCGGTAAGATGGATCTATTGGGTTTAAATGAAATCTGTTATTAAAATTAATCTCACCCATGCTGGGTATGGCAGCACGTGCCTATAAGCCCCGGGGCTCAGGAGCCTGAGGCAAGAGGATCACAAGTTCAAAGCCAGCCTCAGCAACTTAGTGAGGCCCTAAGCAACTTAAGTGAGACCCTGTCTCTAAATTTACAAAAAAAAATTAATTTCACCTAGAATTTTTCCTCTTTCAATGTGGCTTCTAAGAAATGTTAAATTATTCTATAGCCGCCACTGCGTTTCAGTTGGGCAGTGAGGGCCCACATCCTAACTCGCTGATCCTCACGTGACCCTGGGCGGCAGGCACCCCGCCGTGTGGAAGAGAAGACAGCAGAGGTGGACAGGAGGTCACCCAGCAAGATGGGCAGAGCTGGGTCACCAGAGCAAGGAAAGGAAGACCGGCCATCACGATGGTTTTTCCTGGTGACGAGCATGGGATGCTGACATCGGGTGGGGAAGCACAGGCCTCAGCACCAGGAGATGCTGAGGGACCTCACGCTCCAGGGAATGGCCAGGTAGGGCGGAGCAGCAGGCCCTCATGACCGCGTGCTGTGGACCAGTCCCCAGATACCTCCCTCAGGAAAGAGTTCATCCGTCCACAGTCCGTGCTGCTGGGTCGCAACTGCCAGGTTCCTTCCTCCCGAACAGAAGCAGGCATTGCGTGCCATGCTGATCAGCAAGGCTATAAGGGTCTGCCAAGCATGCGCCCCCCGAAGACCCCTGGGATCGTCCTCAGGTGGAGGTCCGGAGCAGAGCCCTGTTGGCCGGGCCTCTCGGGGCTCGTGTTTTGAAATCCACTGTGTTTGTTTTTAGCAATAACGTGACCCTCTTCATTACTTCTCAAAACTCTGGCTCCAAAGATGCTGATCTTGCAGACATGGACCGCGGCTCCTGCAGGGAACTAGGCTCCTTCTGCTCATCCCAGATTTGGCTGGGCATGACCCCGGAGAATGTGCTTCCTCTGAGTCACAGGACCAGGGGTGACTGTGGGTCGGAAGAGGACAAAGTGCCCACTCGCGCTCTCCAGGCCTGTCCGGCAGGTTGGCGCTGTCCCTCTCTGGGAGGTGACCTGGAATCCTTTGTTAGCATTGAGCTCTGTCATTGGGCCGGTGGAAGTTTTGCTTGTTATTAGTTGTCTTCCCCTTCCAGTCCTTCCAATGATCAGCCTTAGGTGGAGAGTCCATCCTCTGCTTAGGATGGAAATGGGCATCTTCGTCCCTGGGCCTCTTCACCGCTCCACCCCCCCAGCCTCCTCCCTTGATGATTCCTGCCCCGATCATCCGATCTTGCATCTCCCCAAGCACCCACAGACGGGAGGACGGGTAAACTACTGGGGTCTGTCCACACCATGGGACTCGACTCGGCCTGTGGAAGGGAGGAAGTCCTGACTCGTCCTACCACGAGGACACACTGGGAGGACTTGTGTGAACCGATCCAGACACGGGAGGCCAAGCGCTGCCGACCCCACGGGCAGGAGGCACCAAGGGTAGGTGTCACAGAGACAAAGGACTGAGGTGACCAGGGCCGGGGGCAGGGGGTTTCCACTGGAAGATGGCGCCCTGGAGGCGTGTGGAGCCAGGGGTCACCGCGGTGAGAATGTGCTCAGTGCCACAGAGCCAGCTGCGAGAAACCGTGAAGGTCGCGAAGTTCGCGTTAGGCAGGTTTTACCACAATAAAAAAGTAAAGATACTTTCAGCACCAGGAAAATTAGATTGCCTGCACTCTTGACATGATAAATATTGATATGAGGAAACGGAACTTCAGTTCTGAGATGATGAGTCACAGCTGCTCAAGGGACATGGGACAGAAAAGTGAAACCGCCGTTTCCTGGAAACGGCACAGATGTCAGTAGGCCTGGAAGGATGCATTCCCCTCGGAGGGGAGTCCAAAGAGCGCGCTGCCTCGGAGGCCTTGAGGGGCCCGGAGAGAACCTGCAGCCCGCCCCCAGCCTCTGCGGAGGCCTGTTCTCGGGCACTTGGTCCTGTTTTCCTGCTTCTCCACTGACCTTGTTTGGTGGAGCTCCCTGTTAAAGTGGGTTCTCCTCTCTATGAAGACAAAAGATCATTGTGGGACATTTCTGCAACGTACCCTGGGACTGAGCTCCAGCCATCAACATTCGGTGGACACTTTTCCAGACCCCTCGCGTTCTAAAGGATGCAGACGGGTAGGTTAGATAGTGCCGAGGGTACGTAGGTAGATAGACCACAGATGATGGGTTAGAAGAAGTGTGCTGGACAGACGGAATAGACAGATGGAGGACATTTCCCCGAAGAGAGTCCAATCGCATTGGCTCAGTCGGAACGTGCAAAATGCTGCGGTGGCCAATCTATGTCACAGACACAAACGCCCCGTCCTGCAGGCCGGCCGACAGCCCGTTCTGTGTGTTACAGCTGTGATACACGGAGCCCGTCCCTAACAGTGGGCTTCCTGGCTGTGAGCTTTCCCTGCCGAAAACAACCTTGCTGTCATCTTCCACACCCACGTGACTTTGCACAATTGTCCAGACGCCCCCTCAGATAAATTTCCAGCTCTCCACAGGATCTCTGTGTCGAAGCACGTGGACTTGGGTCTTCCAGAGCTTGCTGAGCCCTGAATGTCGGTGCCCCCGCCCCAAGATTCATTTGTTGGACCCTGACCCCGAGGTGGTAAGAGGTGGGGCCTCAGCGGGGCGATTAGGTCAGGAGGCTCCCCTTCCATGGCCCTCATAAAAGAGGGCTGAGGGCGCTTCTCTGCCCTTCGTCCGATTGAGGACATACGGAGCCTTCCACGAGGAACCAGCCCTAGCCAGACACAGAGCCTGCGGGCACCTTGATCTTGGACGCCCAGCCTCCGGTGTTGTGCCCAAAGGCTTGAGACCCCACAAGGACCACCAGAGACCACGATCAATGCAAGCAGCAAAGAGTCATTTATTAGCGAGTTCGAACCCGGTCCTCTGCGTCCTTAATCAACGACGCTAGGAGAGAGGCCCCGAGCCCTCGTCAGCAGGGTTTTTATAAGGAAAAGCAAGCAGTTTTACAGTGTTCTTCTAATTGGCTAACATTCGAACAGCTAAACCTCCCCTGGTTGGGTCCGGTCAATCTATTTGATTTTCATTGGGTCCGGCCAGAACTGGACGGTCCTAGAGGAAGAAGGGGGGAGGGAACAGGTGAACTATTCAGGAGCTGAGTCGGGGCTAGGCCCTGCTCTCGTCCTTGACGGATAAGGTCTCCAGGCAACTGCACATTCCTCGGACAAATATCTCTTAACAACCTTGGTAAGCACAGGGGCCCAGCAGTCCTGTTTGTCCTTGAGACAGTTAGCAGCACAGATACCACCCTGCTCTCAACATCCCCCCTTTCCAAGAACATTTAGAGAGCCAATCTTGGGTCTCTACTGTTCTAATTCTTGCTGCTTAATGGGCTGATATTGGGCCTTTAGCACCATTAGCTGTACTGTATTTATTTTATCTTTAACAAAAGCAATTAACTTATTGATTATACAAGGTCCTATAGTTAAAGCTAGTAACAACAACATTAGGGGTCCCACTGTAGTGGACACCAGAGTAGTTAACCAAGGGGAAAAATTGAACCAGGATTCAAACCAGTTCTGACTAGCTTCCCATTCTTTCTTTCTGTTTGTTAGTCCTTCTCTGACTTTTGCCATGGATTCCCTCACTACTCCAGAATGATTAGCATAAAACCAACATTTTTCTCCCAGAGCTGCACATAGACCTCCTTGCTTACAGTCTTTAAAGTCAGGTAAATTTGGTAATTAATGAGCTCCGGAGATCCTTGACATTTTATTCTTCCAGGGGCAGTCTCCAACTTCCAAAGGCAGATGGCTTCATGGCTTCATTTCCTCAAATTGACCCGATTCCCTATTTCTACACTAACTACCTGTCCTTATTCTGACTTCATTTACCCCTCTAATACTAGGAACTCCTTCACTGCTGTAGGGAAAATGGGCGATGACCAATCTGACTTCTTTGAGCTGGAAGTGGGCAGCGTGGGGCAAGCAGTTTGGAGTTCCCTTTTTAAAATCGGGTCAACTGAGGGGTCCAAGGTAGAAGTCTGGTTGGGGAAGAGCAGGCTGTAAACTCATCTGGGGGTGGGTGCTTCTATGATAGAAGAACAAAAAGACATGAGTACTGAAATGAAATTAGTACAAAGTAAATGTTGCAGCATCTGGAGCATGCCACTGAGTATCATAAAAATGACAGAAGTCAATCTCTCACCAGGAGGTGGAAGAACTGAGAAATTGTTCCCATAACTAGACCTAGCAAAGGCTGGAAAGGACAAGGCCTTTATTTGAGAACTTTAACATTGTCCAGGTTATCAGGAATGTAAACACAACATGTAACTTTTAATGTCATAGATATCCCCAAAAATATAGTTAAGCTACTTAATGTCATCTGATTTTTGTAAAATATCCCTTTATTGGTATAACCTGTGTTTAGTAGAGAGCTCTATACTTCTGTTACTTAGGGCTAGGTAATCATACGAGCAAACATAGATCAAGTCTACCTGTATAGCTTAGGAAGGTCTGTAGGCCTTAAACTGACTAAAAACTTCTGACTCTGGCAGTTTCTCTTGATAGTTATCAGGCACATTTGCTGAAGAATCTTTCTTTCATTTGTAGCCTCCAGTTTTATTCTAGTGGACTAACACAAGTGTACATCTTAAGTTACTTTTAACTATTATTTCTTTTAAATGCCCAAGAATGGCTATATTTTGGTTTTAACTGTTTTGCTGGGTGTCCAAGACCAAGCTGGTCAAATTGACCTGGTTCCTGTCTTGTTAAAGAGTCAGCTGAGTTTCCACAGGGGCCACTCATAGAGAACTTAAGAGCAGCTTCTTAGCTCCATTAGTGCCATTGGTTAGGCAGGGTCTTCTCGATGAGGTGGCTTTCCTTGAAAGCATTAGGGGTGTCTCCCTTTTTCCATGACCCTCCTCTGCAGCAGATGCACTGAGCGATTCTCATCCTCTAGTCTCAACAATCTCCTTGATCAGGAGGTTGTGTGACCCAGAGTTGCAGCAGCGCTCCTTAGAGAAGAAGTTCTCTTATTCCCTGGGTTCAGGCTGACTTTGAGGGCAAGATACTGTTTTTTTGTTTTTTTTTTTTTTTCTTGGCCTCTGTATTTAATTCCAATTTCTAAGTTTGATCTTAATCATCCAGCAAGCCAGTCTCACCAGTCATACAGTAAGAGTACTGGGCTTTAAATTCAATGTCCATAACTTTGCAGTTATTTACCCTTTTATCTAACTGGAGTCTGCATTAGTACTGGAAGTTACTACTATCTGTTCTGGTATTTGTTACCACTATCTGTTAGGTGATGGCTTATTATCACAAGTTACCTAGGTTGTATGTTCTGGAAGCAGCTACTTCTGCAAAATAGTAACAGGCAACAGTTTTACAAAATGGAATTAGCAAGAGTAAAAACATATTTAGCTTGTATAATAGTTATCTTGAATTTTGGCTGAGTTCTACATTATATACCCTGTTTGAGATCACAGTAATCTTTACAACAAACATCAAACTTTTGAGCACAACTTTAAATGAGTTAAAGTCTGGCTTACTTTGGAGTCATTCTAACATGTAGCAGGGTGAGGCAGAGCCTTATCTCAGGTAAGGCAGGGCTCTTCACAAGTCTTAAGTAAAATGTTCTAATCCTAAAACTAATTTTTGCCCCTTTTGTCATGACCAGCATGACCAAATTTTCAAGTTCAGTGAGGGTCAAAGGAGTATTAGAAAATAAAGGTTTATAAACACAGATTTTGAAGATTAAACTGAGATCAGATGGAACTCTGTTCTCTGATGGAAATGCAGATCTAAAGAGTTATGTTAGCAACATTTATACATGTCTTATTATTAAGTTAAAGACTATGTAAGCATTATTATTTGTTTTCAGGAGAGTTACAGAGACTAGACCATCTACATAACATTTTCCCACAACTGCAAAGTGCAATGTTAGGAACTCTGTGTAGCTCTCAAAGAAGTCCACTGTCCAAAGTTACTGTAAGGTGGGCAGGAACTAGAGAAGGGAACTGATGAAACACTGGTTATCTAGCAAAACAATTTCTTTCTGCCCAAGAACTGTGTGCCTGATATCAATGTAAGAGCTGATAGGACTCCTATACAGAGCCTCCCCAGGGAGACTACTGCCACAGCAGTTAGGCATCTTGTGCTCCTACACAGGAACACTCCCAGGCACCAGGCATGCTACAGTCATGAAGTTAGGGACCCCAATCTCAGTCATTGTTGTCCCATTTTTGCTATAATGCATTATACTCTTTCTTAAATGTCATTTTAAGAAGTTTATATATATTGATTTCTGAGTCCATATGAACATTAGTTAACACAGTCTAACATTATATCCAAAACAGGAATCAATCAAAGAAAGGCTGAGAGAGCTCTTAACTTTTCTTTTGTGTAGCAAAATGTTTTTACCTTTTACAATATGAACCTTTAAACAAATCAGGCTGTCACTAACTCTTAGATATACATTTACATTTAAATTTTTATCTCAGTGAAATAAGTAACCAATTTTACATATACCTTACTGATAATATGTCCCATAATAGAACATTAAATGATAGAAATAAATCCCCAATAAAATGTACTCTTTAAGTTTAATATTACCAGTACAGACAAGTTTATTCTGGAGAATAGCAGCTTTTCCTGCTTTAAAAACTTGTATACCTGGAAAATATGAATACATTTAATATACAAGGAGTGACCATTTCACAAGTACCTTGACACATTAATCTTACTAAATTCAGTTTTTAAAGAAAAATTTAGACTCTGTAACATAGTACAATACTCTTAACAGTTGTTTAACCATAATTGTATAAACCCCAATTTTTAAGACTAATTGTTTTAAAAAATAAAACTTAATAGACACAAAGTTAAGAGTAAATTAGTGTTTCTAAGAAATCCTTGTTATTTTACCATATATTTTAAACTTTGGCTTATATCAGAACATTAGTATTTCACCTTAGGAAAAATCTTAAATAGCTTTAGCTGTCTCACATACACACAACCAACTTAGTTACACACAGACTTGTTGAAACTTGCCCTTTACTTACACACAGACTTTCTTAGCACTTACTTAGACCCTCATGTATTCCATCACACAGGCACTTTCTTACCCAGAAACATTTTTTTTTTCTTTCCTACCTGTTGACCCCTTTCTGTTCACATTCTGAAACAACTCTAACTGAAACACAGTGAAAGGGGAGATGGTAGCTCTAAATCCAAGTCTAAGAGCTCCTTGGAGCTTTGCAGAACTGGAGGGGGAGCAGGGGGAAGTGGTAAGGGAGCAGATGGAACACTCACTCTCCGAGTTGAGGTTTTATCTGTTAGAACATAACTCTTAATAACCTTGTTTTTAGTAATGACACAAAGCAATTTTAAACTCTTTTTAATTTACCAACCTATGAAAACACCAATAATGTTTAAGTATGATACCCCATGGAATTTGAGGAGTTAAGAGTACCTGATGTTATTTAACAATGAGCATTTTAATTTTGCAAATTAATCAAATGTCACCAACATACACATTTGAGTAATCCCATACATGTTAACTCTAATTCACTTATTCTGTAAAAACCAAGAAAGCAGGCAAGTGTCCTGAACAGTATTTGCTGTCTCTTTCCTGTTGAGGAAAAGTCCTAGAAACAATTGATATTAGACATTGTTTAACATTAACATTTCATTAGTTTGACCACCTAGAGACCTGCAAGTTATTTTTAAAGACATTTCACTTTTATTAGTTTACTCAATTTACATTGAACCCTTTTTAAATCACGTGAATAAAAGTATTTGGATCCATTTTTAAATTTTAATTTTAGGAGCGCTCAGTTTTTGATGCAGACAAGACATGACACCAGAGAGCACAACATGCAAATAACACAAAATTAAAGGCCTGGTAACTTTATAGGTGAATCTCCATTGCAATGTAACAGATGTTCAAAAACTTTAGTTGAATAAAAAATAGAACTGATCAAAAAGAAAAAAATCATTAACCTAGGTATGCAAGATCAAAATTATGAGCTCAAAAATACAGCATTAGAGAAAAAACAAAACAAAACAAGAATCCTGGAAAATGAATTAGTTCTGTGTAGCAACCCAGAAGTTTAAAACAGACACCCTTTTGTTTTCTTTTTCTTATCTTCAGGTTACCCCCCTTTCCCGCTGAGACTGCTGCAGTCTACATTCCAATGCAGGCTTCAGCAAGGCCAGGCAGGGGGGAGGGAGGATCACCCAGGACTTTTTTAACCCTTTTTTTTTTCTGGTTGAGAAATCAGATTAGGTTTGAATGCAGAAAATCACAAAACATTATTTCTTACTACTTTTGAGGAATGGAGCTGCTGAGCTCTCTGCCTAGGGGGATTGGAGTAAATAAATCTCTCAGGAACAAGGAGAAGGACTGCAAAGTACCCTGCAATGAGTATCCCTAAGCCTAAGATTGGATTAACACAATGAAGAATTTAATAGAAGGCAAGAGTAAAGACCATATAGTACAATACACAAACAGACAGACACATAGCATGCTAAATCAAAAATTGGCTAGCTGGTATTTTGTAGTTTCCCAGGTGCCACACAAAGCCCAAATGGGACAAAGAGTTAACCAGATGCGGCCAGTCGTCCGAATGCAATACTGAAGCTGCTCAGAAGCAGCGCAGACTCTGCTCAGAAGTGACAAATTCACCCAGATTGCAGCACAAACTGCTCAGAATGCAGCACAAGCTGCTCAGAAGTGACAAATTCACCCAGATTGCAGCACAAACTGCTCAGAATGCAGCACAAGCTGCTCAGAAGTGACAAACTCACCCAGAATGCAGCACAAACTGCTCAGAATGCAGCACAAGCTGCTCAGAAGTGACAAATTCACCCAGATTGCAGCACAAACTGCTCAGAATGCAGCACAAGCTGCTCAGATGTGACAAGAATGTCACCAGATGCGACGAATCGCCAGAATGCAGCACCAGCTTCTCAGATGTGACAAGAATGTCACCAGATGCGACGAATCGCCAGAATGCAGCACCAGCTGCTCAGATGTGACAAATGTCACCAGATGGGTCGAGGGGACATCTCCCGAGACCCTGCTGGGGTCCTATAGCGCGTCCGCCAGGACTGTGCCAGCCCAGAACCAGAACCTGCAGGCAATTCAGACCAGAAAACACACGGCAATGCCTTACTCACCGGTGGAAGATGTCACTTATGACTCTATGATCAGGTGTCTGGGTGGGCTTGGGGATCCCGGACGAGCCCCCATATGTTGTGCCCAAAGGCTTGAGACCCCACAAGGACCACCAGAGACCACGATCAATGCAAGCAGCAAAGAGTCATTTATTAGCGAGTTCGAACCCGGTCCTCTGCGTCCTTAATCAACGACGCTAGGAGAGGCCCCGAGCCCTCGTCAGCAGGGTTTTTATAAGGAAAAGCAAGCAGTTTTACAGTGTTCTTCTAATTGGCTAACATTCGAACAGCTAAACCTCCCCTGGTTGGGTCCGGTCAATCTATTTGATTTTCATTGGGTCCGGCCAGAACTGGACGGTCCTAGAGGAAGAAGGGGGGAGGGAACAGGTGAACTATTCAGGAGCTGAGTCGGGGCTAGGCCCTGCTCTCGTCCTTGACGGATAAGGTCTCCAGGCAACTGCACATTCCTCGGACAAATATCTCTTAACAACCTTGGTAAGCACAGGGGCCCAGCAGTCCTGTTTGTCCTTGAGACAGTTAGCAGCACAGATACCACCCTGCTCTCAACACCGGAACTGTCAGCAACGTGTTTCTATTGTTTGTAAATAACGCCGTCTGAGGTATCGGGGAGTCCTATTTTCAAGTCACCCTCCGGAAGGTGTGGACACATCAGGCTCCTGCCATAGGTGCCTGAGTGAGCCGTGGCCTTGCACCCTCCGGGACCGCCCACACGCGGGGCTCGCAATTGCCCACCTAAGAAACAAAAGCCACCGTGCTTTTGTTCAAAAGCATCAGGATCATCCACATTTTCTGAGCGTGGTGAAGGGGAGCGTCTTTCATACACTCTAACTAAGACCCTGTTATTTCTCTGCACTTTCCATCCCTGTTTATGGCCTTGGCCCACCCCGAGCTGTTTCCCTGTTTATTAACCTGTAGGTTTTGATACAGCTTCGCTCCTTTTCTGGAAGCAAACGTGCTTTCTCCTTCTTTTTGACCTAGCGAGGCTGTTTGCCTGTCACGGACAGAAGCTTGTGAGGCGTTCATGAATCAAGTCTCTCACGTCTACCTTCCCGGGGTTCACGCTGTGTCTGCCGAGGACTCCTGCACCCCAGGGTCACAGAACACGCACCCAGATTCCCCTCCAGCAACCCTGTGGTGCGTCCTGCGTGGAAACACCAGAGAGCCTCCCCTCCTCCTGGGTTCGTCCCTCTGGCAGGCGGGTGCTGGTCCCACTCTCTTCCCGCGGGCCAGCCTGGTCTCAGCACCTGCCCGCCTCTTCCTGCCTCGGCTGCCCCTGCAGGCGTCTTGCCGCTTCCTCGCCGGGAGGGCCTCTGGGAACCCGGGACTGGGTGGGAATCCTCTCGGCTGTCGTCCCCTTTCCTTCTGCTTCACCCCAAGGCGGACCCAGTCGCAGGAACTGTGGAACCTCGGAGGAAAGCTGAGCCCCACCTGTCCCCTCGGAACCTGTGAGAGGCGAGAAGGGAGCCGGACGGAGGGCTCCATTGCAGCAGGGTGAACGCGCGGCTCCCCGAGGCACCCGGCGGAGAGGCCGGAGAGTGGACGCCACCAGCCTCACGCACACAGCTCCAGACCGCAGGACTTCGCTCACCCGTGGGATGACCGAAACCAAGGAACAGAACCAGGGCTACTGTGAGGAGGCGAAGAAAGTGGACGCTTGCCCTCCGTGACTGGGAAGTCGAATTCGTTCAGAATAATGGAAAACAAAAGGAATTGCCTCAAAAACTTAAAAATAAAACCACCGTATGACTCAGCAACCCCGTTTCTGGGTGTTTTACCCAAAGAAGTTGAAATCGAGATCCAGAAGAGGGACCGGGGCTGTGGCTCAGTCGTGCGTTTGCCTGGCACGTCTGAGGCACTGGGTTCGATCCTCGGCACCACAAAAAAATAAGTAAACAAAGGTGTCGATCTACAAGTAAAAAGTACATTAAAAAAGAAAGAGATCCAGAAGAGAGATCTGCGTCGCGAGGTTCACCGCAGCTCCTCACAACAGCCCACGTGTGGAAGCAGGCTGACTGTCCATCAACAGGTAAACAGTGACAACGCAGTGTAGACATATGGTAGAATACTATTCAGCCTTTAAAAAGAAGGAAATTGTGCCATTTGTGACAGTGTAGATGAACCTCAAGGGTGTTACACTGAGTAAAATAAGCCGGACGTAGAGGGACAAATACCATTCGAGCTCATTTACACGATGAATCCAAAAATAGCCAAGTTCATGGTCACAGAGTGGCGTGGTGGTTGCCCGGAGAGGGGCTGAGGGAAATGGGAATGTGGTCCTCAAAGCTGGAGATCCAGTCCCGACGTGTTCCACGTTTCCAGTGCAGCATGGTGACCAGCTCACAGTGCTACGCTGTGTACCTGGAATTTGCTAAGAGAGTTGATCTTACGTGCTCCCCACACAGTCCCGTGAGGTGAAGAACACGAGTGTGATTGTGATGACCAATGGATATACATTTCGCAACACCACATCGCGTATCGTGAATACATACGACTTCTACGTGTCGAGCATGCCTCACTAAAACTGACGGAGTGGGGAATAGAGCAACCACTTAACTAATGCAAAGAAACACATGATCCACTGCCCACGAGCAAATAAGATGAAACGTCGAGAGCCTTATTCAACCCAGAAAGGTGTCGAAGGTAGAAGAGAAGAAACAGAGGGAGGAAAGCAGAAAGGAAAAATGGAACATTAACAAGAAGCCATGTTGTTAAATATGCAGTTAAAAAAGTGCACTAAAGACAGAGATTTTCAGATTATATTCTTAAAATATCCAACTATATGCTGTCTGTAGGAAACACACTTCAAATATAATAATATGAATAAGTTAAAAGTTAAGGATGGAAAAAAATAAATAACCCAATCAATAAATGGGCAAAGAAACTGAACAGACACTTCACAGAAGAAATATAATCAGTCAACAAATATATGAAAAAATGTTCAACATCACTAGCAGAAAAATGCAAATGAAAACTACACTGAGATTTCATCTCACCCCAGTCAGAATGGCGATTATCAAGAATACAAGTAACAATAAATGAGGATTTGGGGAAAAAGGCACACTCATACATTGCTAGTAGGACTGCAAATTGATGCAACCACTCTAGAAAGTAGTATGGAAATTCCTCAGAAAACTTGGAATGGAACCACCATTTGACCCAGTTATACCATTCCTTGGCATATACTCAAAAAATTTAAAATCAGCATACTATAGTGATGCAGCTACATCATTGTTTATAGCAGCTCAATTCACAATAGCTAAACTATGAGACTAACCTATGTGCCCTTCAACAGATGAATAGATCAAGAAAATGTGGTACATATACACAATGGAATATTACTCAGCCATAAAGAAGAATGAAATTATGGTATTTGCCAGTAAATGGATGGAACTGGAGACTATCATGCTAAGTGAAATAAACCACTCCCAAAACACCAAAGGCCAAATATTCTTTCTGATATGTGGATGCAAGAGGTGGAAAGATTGGGAATGGAGGTTCACCAGATTGGACAGGAAGGAGTAGGGGGAAGTGAGGGGGGATGGGGATGGGAAAGACAGTAGAATGAATTGAATGTAAACATTCCTATGTTCATATATGAATACATGACCAGTGTAACTCCATATCATGTACAACCACAAAAATGGAAAGTCATACTTTATGTATGTATATGTCAAAATACATTCTACTGTCATGTATAACTAAAAAGAACAAATTTTTAAAATTTTTTTTAAAGTTAAAGGATGGAAAAATATATATCACAAAAATGAAAATTAAAAGAAAGCTACTCATAAATTTAAACAGAGTTATCATATGACCCAGAAATCCCATACCCAAGAATTTCATACCCAAGAGAAATGAAAACATACATTCACACAATTGTTGAAGATTGCTGAACCAAATGTGGTAAAGTCATACAAAAAAATATGATTTAGTTGTATCAAGCATGAAGTGCTTATTCATGCTATAACATGAGTATGCTTGAAAACATGGTGCTCAGTGAAAGCATCAACCACAAAAGACCACAAAGGCCCTGGGTTCAATCCCCAGCACCACACAAAAATAAAAACAAAAAAAGAAGAATAAAATGTAGTGATAAAAGAGTAAATTCATCAAGATTACAAAACAATCATAAGTGTATATACATCTAACAAGAAAACTTCAAAATGCATAAGAAATAAATGATAGAAATGAAAATAGTAGATAAATTCTAAAATCATACTTGAAAAGTTTCAGCACTCCTTACTCTGTAATTGATAAAAACAAGTAGATAGAAAGCCATCAGGAATATGGAAGACCTCAGCAACGCTAGCCACCAAACTGACCCCATTACCATCTGTACCACATTCCCCCCAAAGAGAGCAGAATACTGTTCTTTTCAAATTCACATGGACTTTGAGCAAGACAGACCATATCTTCAGTCATATGACAAATCTTAAAAAATTCAAAATAACTGAGATCATATGTTCTTTGACCATAATGGAATTAAACAATGACAGAAAAAATTAGAAAATCCCCCAAATATTTGGAAATTAAACAACACAATTCTAAGTAATCCCTGGGTCAAAAAGTAAGTCACAAGGGAAATTATAAAATATTTTAATAGAATAAAAATGAAAATACAACTTATCAAAAATTGAGGGACACAAGTAAAGCAATGCTTACAGGGAGTTTAGGGTATTAAATGCTTCTTTAGGGAAAAGAATTGTTTTCAAATAAAAAAAATCTAAGTTTCCACTTCAGAAACTAGAAAAAAGAAGCACTAATTAAACCAGAGCAAACAAAGAAGGGAATAATAAAGATTGAAACAGGAACGAATGAAATTGAAAAGAGAAGACCAATAGGTAAGATCAATAATACCAAAAGCTAGTTCCTTTAAAAGTATCAAGACATCCCAACGGGGCCTTCAAAGGAAAAAAAAAAAAGTATCAAGACAATTGATAAACCCCTAGCCAGACTGATCAAGCAAAAGAGAAAGGGCAGAAATGACCAAGACGAGGGCTGTCTTACAGATTCCAGAGACAGTAAAACCATACCAAGTAACACTGCAAACAATTCCATAAATGTGACAACAGAGATGACGTTGACTAGTTTCTCCCGAGGACAGACCACCGAAACTCACCTCAGGCAAAATAGATGGCCTAAATCGTCCTGTATTAAGGAAGTCGAGTTTGTATTTAAAATCTTCCAAAAAAGAAACTCCAGGTCCAGATGGTTTTACTGGAAATTCTACCAAACATTTAGTAATGAATAATATAAATTTGATCCAAACTCTTCCAGAAAATAAGAGAGGAAGGAACCCTTCTAAGTCCTTCTGCAAGCCAGCCGGGTGCCCGGGCCAGAGAGGAGGACTGCAGGCCAGTGTCGCTCATGAACGTGGCCACAAACCATTCCTAGCTCAGAGTCAGCAGTTGGGAGCAGACCACGGAACAGGTATCCCTGGAGGGAAGGTTGGATCCCCAGCAGGAAGAAGGCACGGTAATTCACTGTGTTAACAGACTGGAGAATCTAAAATCACGCGTCCTCTCTATAAATGCAGAAAATGCATCATGCTAAATCTAACAATTTGTGATTTTTTTAAATTTTTTTCAACAAAAGGGAACTTCTCCAACCTAGCGCAGGACATCTACTAAAAACCTACAGCTCACCTCCCACTTAATGTGGAAAAACTAAATTCTCCACTGGTGTGAGAATAAGGCAGGGAAGTGCACCCTAACCCTACAGAACTGAAAACTCCTGTCCACACAAACCCCTGAACACACCACTTACGGTAGCTTGTTCATAATCACTAAAAATCAGACACGACCATTTCTTTTTCGGCAACTGAACAGAGCAACAACAAGTGGTGAGGCCACGCCCGGAATCCCAGTGGTTTGGGAGGCTGAGGCAGGAGGATGGCGAGTTCAAAGCCAGCCTCAGCAGCTCAGTGAGATCCTCTCTCTAAATAAGATATCAAAAAGGGCTGAAGATGTGGCTCAGTGGTCAAGCGCCCGGGTTCAATCCCCAGTACCAAAAAAGAAAAGTGGGCTGTGCATACAGTGAAATGCGCTCGGGCATGAAGAGGAAGGAATTGTTGGCACCCTCCACGGGCGTGAATCTGGAACTCGTCAAGCTCAGTGACGCATCTGCCGGTCTTGGAGTGGCCAGCGGCTGGGAGGGAGAGCAGAGCTGGCCGGGGTGAAGGAACCCTGAGCACAAGGGGAATGGAACTGTCCTGCCACCCGACGCACCACCCCGGCCACAGGACTCCATGGGCTTGCCAGCTCACGGAAGACTGCACACCAAACACGTGGATCTCACTGCCCGTAAATGTGAAAATGAATCTTGTAAAAGATACACACACACGCACATGAACACACACCACACAGACACACATACCACACACATACACGAACACACATCACACACACAAATAAACCATACAGACACACACACATCACACAGACACACATACCACACACACACACACACATGAACACACACTGCCTGGCCATCTTCCTATGTGTATTGCTATGAATAAACTTCAGGATTTTTTTTTTGAAAAAAGAAAAAAAATAAGTCCACTGGAAATTTGCTTGAAACTGTGTTGGATCCCCGGATACTTCATGGAGTAGGGTCTGTTTTCTGTAGTCAGTCATTCTGCCCAGGAACAGCCCATCTTTCCCGCTCCTGAGCACAGCACGTAACGTTTTGCCCACTTTTTGTCCTGCATGTTTTTCGTGAGATGTTCCTGGTTGTGTTGCTATGTGATTTGTATTTTGTGGCGGCTGTGAATGAAATCGTTCCGTCGCAGCATTTAGATGGTCCTCCCTGGTTCACAGGAATCTGACTTCTGATACTTGCTGGGTAACTGGCCCCTGGCGGGCCTCCCGCACTCTCGTTGGTGCGGGCCGTCCACGGAGGACACGCAGGCTGACACACGCACCCTCGGCGCTGGCTTCCGCGGAGACGCCAGGCTTCCCCTTCCTAAGTGTGATGACTCGCGCTGGGAAACAGGCTCAGCCGTCTCAGGTTTACTCTCCAGGTCTCCCCACGCGGGAGACGTAGACTCCTGCTCAGCTTTCTGTCCTCTGGCCCTACTTTTCTCAACCTAAGGGAAAGAGGCCGGGCCCCATGGAATGCTGAGACTGTATTTCTCACGACAATTTTCCATTAATTAACAAGGAGTGGCTCAGAAATCAAACAACTCACAAGAAAGCCAAGGCCCCAGTCCTACCAGGCTCCCAAGTGGGCAGGCTGCGCTGAGTCCCCTGCACAGCCTTTGCTCCGGTTGGAGACAGCTTGCCGAGGCCCTTTCGGCAGCTGAAAGCGCTTCCTGGATTTCACAGAAAACTCCCAGGCCCAGGACACGCCACCTGTTTCCACCTCACCTTCAGGGGTGGGCTGCGGGGACAGGAAGGAACTCTGGCACTGACTCCAGAAGCCGCCCGGGAGCTGACCCCACACTCCCTCCACCTCCTCACCGACGCCCAAGGAGAAGGACGAGCAGGGCGTCAGCCCTGCTGGGCACCCGACCGTGGAGCAGCTGTGAGGTGTGTCCCGCCGCCCGCCAGCTGCATGACCCCCGACAGAACAACTAGGTAAAATGGGGTGACTGGAATCGGGGTTCAGGCATCAGAGCCAGAAAACTGCAGAGCAATTCCAAGAGATTCGAGATCACGAAATGGGACGGGAGGGTGACTCAGTGGTGGACGCCTGCCCGGCACTCGCAGGCCCTGGGTTGGACCCCCAGCACCGAAAACCAAAATGAACAAAACGCATGCTCTCGGTGTGGGGAGGACCCAGGGGTGACCTGACATACGTCACACAGCCTCCCATCCGCGTAGCAATCCCCGCCGTGACGTTTGGACAATCACTTTGAATTGTTCTTGCAATAACAAATTTGCTGTCTCAGAAAGCAGTTTGCTTTTTTTAACAGTTTAAAATGCTTAGGAAACTCTTAAATTGAGATGAAATCAGTTCCAACTCAACGTTCGAAATTTGAAGTGAGACGAGCCGGCTACTCAGGAGGCTGAGGCAGGATGATTGCTGGAATCCAGGAATTCAAGGTCAGTCAAAGTCGTAGAGTGAGACTCCACCTCGAAAATAAATTTTTTTTTTTTTTTAGATAAAGATTTGGGGCTGGGGTTTAGCTCAGTGATACAGTGATGCTTTGCATGCGTGAGGTCCTGGATTTAGTCACAAGCACTGAAAATAATAATAATAATAAAATTGGAGTTCTCTCCAATAATACGGAATGCAGCTCTTCTGTCTAGAACATAGCTGTCCTTTCTTTGACATGCAGTGAATTCCTTGGTGTTTAGTGAGTTATAGTGATGTTTATAAAGAATTCCTTTAACATGTGGCATATTGTCAAATGGCCACATAGATAAAGGCTCAGTGGCTTAAAACAAGACAGGTTTAGTTTACCCTCCCACAGCTATGAAGGTCAGGAGTGCACACGGTCCCACTGGGTAATATCAAGGTGTCAGGGGCTGCGTTCCCCAGGGAGGCTCCTGGACAGACTCATTTCCCAACTCTGCTGCTGGGGGACATCCTAAGTGTCCTGAATGAAAGCAGAACTCAGCAGGAGAGCACCTGGGTTTTCTGTGTGGATCACACAATGGAAATGTGATAATCGTGTTAATAGGGTTTTTAGGCTGGTGAGAGTCTAAGTGCTTTTTTTAACCTTTATTTTTTTCATTATTGCATCTGTCTTTTTAGCTACATTTGGTGTTGTTGTTTTCCAAAACGTTTTATCTTCTTTTAGTAAAATCAGAATAGAGTCTAGAAGTAGACCCACACACATAGACTTTGCAGAGATGCTAAGGCAATTCAAGGAGGAAAGACTCTTTTCAACTAATAAGAGTGAGCAGCCGGGTGGTAAATAAACCACACCTATCAGACTGGAAAGCTAACTCGAAATAGGCCTAAGACATAAATTTAAGAGATAGAACTATAAAATTTGTGGGGGAAAAACAGGATTTTAAGTGACTTTGGATTAAGCAAAGACTGCTTAACTAGGACACACAAAAAAAAACAAAGAATAAAAGAAATAATAAGTTGGACTTCATAAACTTTTTAAATTTTGCTCTTCCGATGATACTGTTAAGTAAATGAATAGGCAAGCTACACACTCAAAAAAAGCTGGAGGTGGGGGAATGTCTGACAAGGACAAGTACAAAGAACAGATGTTTAAAAAAAAAAAAAAAAACACTTTTAGAACTTAGTAAAAAAAAATCCAATTTTTTCAGTGGTTGAATAATCCGAGTAGACACTTCATTGAAGAAGAAGTACCCATGGAAACAAGCACATGAAGACACTGGTGATTAGACAAATACAAATTAAATCCACAAAGGGACACCCATGTATGGTCATTAGAAAAGTTAGAATTTAAAAGACTGTTGATACCAAGAGCCAGCGAGGCCGAGGAGCAAGCGCGCCCCTCAGCCGCTGCTGCAAGTGCAGAATGAAGGCAGCTCTTTGGAAGCAGCTGAACAGCTCCTCACAGATTAGAGGTACCAGGTGGCCAGCGATTCCACTCAGAGGCATTTATCCAAATGAAGGAAAAACCCTAAGAGACCAAAGGCTGTGTCCACATCAATACCTGCAAATGAGTGCTTCCGGCACCTTTATTCATGTTGCCCAAAGCAGGAAGCAGATCAAACGTCCATCAGCTGGCATGTGGGTAAGCAGATTCCAACTCAATGTAAGGAGCCAACGACGGACACAAGCAACCTCGCGGGTGACTCTGGAAAGCACTGTGGCGTTTGGGGAGTGGAACCTCGAAGGCTACACACGGCAAGATTCCCTTTACCTGCTGTTAGCTAAAAGGCCCAGCCACAGTGCGGAAGGCAGATCAGAGGAGGCCAGGCAGGAGGCCCGAGGGAGAGGCGAAATACTGAGGGGTGCTTTACACCCTGTGGTCACCGGGATACTGTCAGCAGGGAAGCCAGGTTTCAGTTTCATTTTGCCAGCAGATTCCTCTAAATCTCAGTGAGCAAAAGCAAAACATTATGAAGAATTTTCAGAGTTTTCCTAGAGCCGCCCCCTCTCCTAACCCCCAATCAGACCATGGTGATTTTCCCTGGCATCGCCTGACTCTCGGTTTCTCTTATGAGAGGGTTTGACCCTGTGTCCAGAAATGGCATGGATTCTCAGCCACGCCGTCAGTGTGTACTTTCCGAGCTGCCTCTCCAGTGGTGCGCATCCTCGGGAACGCTGACCTTCTTCCTTTCTTTCAGAAGGCACCTGACTGAAACTTCTTCTTCTTCTTTTTATGGTACTCAGGATTGAACCCAGGGGTGCTCTACCGTTGTGTTCCACACCCAGTCTTTTTATTTTTTTAAATATTGAGGGTCTTGCTGAGTTGCCCAGGCTGGCCTTGAGCTTGTGATCCTCCTTCCTCGGCCTCCTCACTCACTGGGATTACGGGCCTGCATCCCCTCATTCAACTCTGGCTGAAACTTTCATCAAGGACAGACTTGGAGAGAGATGGGTCCTCCGTGGAAGTCAGCATCCCTGGGAAATCGTCACAGCCAGGCCACAGCTCATGAAGCTCCCCGAGCCCATCGCTCACTCCGGGGAGTCGCTTGGTAGACCCAGGACTGGTCCTCTTGTCTTCTCCTGAATGCTCAGCCCAAGGGAGGGAGCTGCCCCGTTAACCAGCATACGGGAGGGAGTCGTCACTGTCAGTCCTCCTCTGACCTCCGTGAGGATCTTTCGGGCTGTGTTTTGTTTTGTTTTCGGGGCAGGTGTCTGCCAGCGAGCTCCACCCAGCCCAAGACTCCTTGCTCTTCCCACAGATGCCTGCCTGACAAGGACACCCAGTGAGTCCTCATCTCTGAGCTTCATTGAACCACGAGTTGTCACTCAAGAAACTAAAACACGGAGCTCTTCCTCTGAAATTCAGTTCCCACTCAACACAGCCCAGCTGGAAATCCCTCAGCCGTGTCTGGTACCCAAACTTGGCACCATCAGCGTGAGGGGTGGCTCACTCCTCATGGAGGGAGGCGTCCTGTGCGTTGTAGGATGTTCTTGACCTGCTAGTCACCAGCAGCAGCCCCAGTTCTGACAACCAAAAGTCTCTGCAGACTTTGGAGCAAAAGTCACTTCCCTCTGAGACCCGCTGGCTGATGTCTCTTCCTTTCACTTCAGTCTCCTTTAAATCTCTTCCTCTCTTCTCTCCCCTCTCTTTACCCCAACCTTCAAGCCTGTCCCCAAATTGCTTTTGCCCCCTGTTCGGGAACCCACAGATCTTCCATGTGTCTCTCAATGGTAGCAGAGGCAAGAGCTGTCCCACGTGAGACTACCCTGGACATGGGGTCCCGGGGAGGGGCTGAGGGGCACAGTATGGAGCCTTCAGCTCAAGGACACCAATCCCCAGGCATTCTGGGAGCCTGACAGCAAGAGCCCAAAGCACCAGAGATTCCTAGGAAGGGCCTTTCTGACTCACCGAAGCCGTGGGACGCAAGAGAAACTGATGTGAAAGGAAACCAAATATCAGGGGGACCTGCCATGGCAGGAAACTGGGGGAGTCCCTTGGGCTTCCTGAGTCACAGTGCAGCCTCTAGCAGCATTGAGGACGCACCTGTCGGGATCAGCCCTCGGCACAGACAGAAACTTGGTTTACAAACTCTTCCCCTCCGCCTCTTCTCAGGGGGAAGAACAAACAAGAACCGGCCCGTCCTCCGTCTCAGTGGGAAGTAACTTCTGGGTCCCTGGCTCAGTGGGCCTATGGCAACCAGACCAAGTCTCTTGAGGACTTAGTCTCCCAGGAGTCCCCATCTGTTGGGCACATGGTGGCTGCTCATGCTGCAGGCCTCCTTCAAGGGGAGGCCTGTGTGTGGGGACTCCCTGTTCCCACCGGGCTCAGGCGGGATCGGCAGGCAGAAGGCCGCCGGGTGTTCTGGGGTCAGGCACACTCCCTCCTGCCACAAGCTGCCTGAGGTCACTGAAGTTGAGAGCAGCCTGAAGGAAAGCCACTGAGCTTCGCTTTGCCTCCACTGGGTGCGGGGTGTTTAGCGTGTCCCCTCCCACCTCCAAAGCAGCCACCCTCAGTCCATCCGATCAAGTCCTCGCCGCCCTGCAGGAAAGGAAGGGCAGCTCTTCTCCCAGTCTTGCTGGCCTGGAAAACACCAAGCCCGAACAAAAGCCACTCTGCCTCCTCCTCACTGTGCCCAACAGCCAAACATGGTGAGGGACCTGCCTTTCATCCGGACCGGACTCAGGCAGCCTTCCCACAGCCAGGCTGGGACACACACATGTTCCTCTCACACCTTCCCCCGACTCAGGCTTCCAGAATCCCCTGGATTATGTCACTATTTTGCTAAGAAAAGCAGAAGCCATCAGAAGGGAAGGCGCTTGGCCTGCCTGAGACCAGAGTCACTCAGCTGTGAGGTCCTTCCCCATCCTGACGCCAGCTGACAGGCCTGGCCCTGCCTACAGCATGGTACCACAAAAAGAAGCCACATGCTCACACAGCGTGTTACCCGAGTAGCACTGGAAAACCCCAGACTAGAGCAGGGGTCCCTGTTTCTTCTTCTCTTACCGACGTTGCATGCAATCGGCATCAAGCAGGAGGATGGATGAAAAGGGAAATTCTCAGTTTGAGGAAAATTCAACCAACATACCTTCTAAACCCTGGGTACACAACAGTGAGCAAGAAAGCGAGCTGGATGTGAAACACGTAGGTGCGTGATGACGAGTTCTGTCTTTCCTAGGGAGGAAAGGGGCCGGCAGGAAAGGAGGCAGGGCAGAGGGAAGATGGAGACGTGCAAAAGCAAGGATCTGCCGTGGGATTATCCAAGACAGCTCGGCGGGTCCAGTGTCGTCACAGCCTCTGGAGGGTGGCCGGAATCCCCTTCAGAGGAGATGTGACAAAGGCAACAGAGTGGCGAAGCTCTTGTGCTGCTGACTCTAAGCAGCGGACGGGACCAGGAGCCCAGGCACCTGGGTGCCCTAGAAGCTGGAAAGCCAGAGAAACGGGCTCAACTCTGGAGCCTCCTGAAGGAACCAGCCTTCCAGCACCTGCACAGCCCAGGGAGACCCGGGTGGGAATCCTGACCCCAGTTCTGCAAGATGACACACGTGTGCTGTTTGTGGCGATTGTTACACAGACACAGTTGCTTACACAGGGCGTGCGGGCCTTAGACACCTTCTGCTCAATCTGCACCGCGACTGACAAAACTAAAAAGGAAAATCAGGTACCAGGACAAGGCCACGTGAGTAGCTCGGCACCAAAGCAGATGTACAAACACTAAGTACGTTGACCATTGAGAAGATAAATCTGATTTCTAGTGGGAATTCAGCATCAAACCTCTCAGACTGTGAGAAAGAAAAATCTGGAGCTTTAAGAAGCCACAGGCCCCCAGGCCTTAAAGCACACAGGGTTATCTGAGATGCCACCTTATCTAAGTTATGGCCAACGGGTCCACAAGGAAAGAGGAAGGCTGGGGATAAGCTTGGCGTCCATGTTTAATTGCTCTGGGCTTCCAGGACTAATGCTTCATACCTCTTAGGATATGTCGTAATAGAGTCTGTGTCACGAGGAGTTAAACAATAAATAACAGTAAATAACCAGGAAACATCTCAATTCAAACAGGATTCTGAGTCCTTGTGCCCTAGGAGCCAGGCCCAGGCAGGTGCTGAGACAGTGAGCGCTTTCAAGTTGCTCTCACTTCCAATAAAATGCTACAGTATCGCATAAAGCAGCAAGTGCCCCAAAATCAGGGGCATCTCTGTGACAGAGGACAAATTGAAATGGACTTCAAAGATTGAGCAAAACTTGAACAGGCAAAGAAAGTGAGGAGGATCCCACAAAGCTTGAAGGCCCCGGCACACACCGAAGGTCTGTTGGCTCGCTCTGCTTCACGGAGGAAGAGAATGAGCGACACATCTGTTGAGAGGCTTGCAGCCGGCTGGACCTCAGGCCAGGCCTGGGCACATGCATGGCACTGTGCAGGAGACGGGGCGAGGCTCTGCGGGGCTCTGTTCCTGGGGAAAGTCTCCATGGAGAGTCTGTATGAGTTGATAGAACTGCTTTTACAGATGACAGAAGATTCAAACTAGCCCAACAGAGAGAATGCATGGACTGGTGCAACTGGAAGATCCGGGAGTTGAGAGTTTCAGACATGACTGGATCCGGGTCTCAGGAGGTGGTGTCAGGGCTCTGTGACTCCCTCTACCTCCTAGGTAAGTGCTTTTTGCCTTCAGGAAAGCTGGCCTCTAGCATTTCCAAATAGATCAGCCTCTACCTCTTGAGCCTCAGGAGAATGAGAACATCTTTGCCAAGAGCTGTAGCAGCAGCTCTAGAGAGGCTCCGCTTGAGCTCCAAGGCCTTCTAGACGCCTCCTCCCCAGGGCGGCTCTACGCTGACATTTGGGTAGTCGCACATGAATAGTCCCAGCAGGCCTGGCTTCCTTCTGGTGAGAAGCTGTGTTATGGTTCCCAAAACCAGAAATCCCCAGCAATGGGGAAGAGGACACGGACAGGAAGGTCCCTGGATACTGCCACATGCCACCCCATTCCCCACCAAAAAGCCATCAAGTTTCCAGAGCAGACAGCCATGCAGAGACTACCAGGGTGAGTCCCCTGAGAGGGAGTGGCAGATAAAGACCCAGCCTTCTCCATCACAGAGCTGAAACCCACAGGACCATGCTCCGCTGGGCCTGCAGGGGAGCGAGCACATTCCCTCCTCGCTGGAGGTGACACGCGCACCACGCGAAGACGCCCGTGAGCAGGAGAACCAGGCCTCACCCAGCGGCGAGCACATCTGGAACCCTGGCTTTCATGTTCCAGGGCTGCTGTGACAAAGCTCCAGAGACTGGGAGGCGGACACAACAGAAGTTTCATCTCTCACAGTCCCACAAGTCCACGATGGATGTGCGAGTTCCTCCACAGGCTCCAGAGAAGGCGCCTTCCTGCCTCTTCAGCTTCCGGGGGCTGCTGTTCTCTCCCGACCTGGGGCTCCATTGCTCCAGTGTTTGCCTCCTCTTCTCATGGCCGCCCTACATCTCTGTGTCTTCTCTTTGGGGCCTTATAAAGAACATGTTGCTGCTTCATGGCCCACCCAAGTAATCCAGGATGGTCTCTCCTCAAGTGCTTATCTTAACGATACCTACATAGGTCCTTTCTCCAAATAAGGCCACGTTCACAGCAGGGCACCACTCAGTGCCTTGGGGGACATATGTCTGGTGGTGAGTCCAGTCTCTTCAGCACCTGAGAATTCCCACTCTTTCCTCCCCAAGAACAAACTTTCCAGACCCTGAAGTGTCCCACTGCCGGCGGGGACCCAAGATAGTTCTGGCTTGGAAGTCTGAAGACAGGTGCTCACGTTGGTGCCCTGACAGTCCCAAGCACTTTCTCCCTGCACAGGAACAGCCCGTCAGAGACAACGGCAGAAAGTGGAGGGTGAAGTCATGGGCAGAGGGAGAGGCAGGGAGATGCAGCTGGCCAGTCATGTTTGAGCTGACTTCCTCCTGAAAGCGGGGGACGGAAGCCTTCCATGACTGCCGCATGAGAACTTCCAAGATGGCTACAGCACTGTCAGACGGAATCCCCACAGATGGGAAGCAGCGAGCGAGGAGTCGGTGGTTCCTATCTCGCCTACAGCCTGACCAGCTGGACTTGGAGCTTAGAAGGTCTCCATACGGACTCCAGGCATGCTGACGGCTGGGTGCAGACATGATGGTAGGTCACCGTGTAGCTGGCTGTACATTCTTTGGAGCCATAAGCCTGTTGTTCTTTGTTGCCTGTCTCTTCAGAGCAGCAGTCCTGGGTCACTGGTACCTCCCAGTGGCTGGGTCATCCCATTTTTTCCAGCCCTTCTCTAACCATGCCGCTTCCTCACTGAGGGGCTCATGGACTTGCCCTCTCTCCGGCCTGACTTCCAGGATTAGAGTCCCAGCTCTGCAAGCCTTTCTTTAAAGTAAGTGTTCAGTTGCCTCTCCACTTCTTCCCACCGCTGTGCTGGGGATCACGCACATGCTTCCTGAGAGCAGTTGACATCCAAATTCTAGCTGCCGCTGAGGCGTGAAGTCCTGGTCTCTCCACCTAACTGGATGCATGTTGTGCAACCTTGGGTATAAAAGGATGTTCAGAAAATAGCTTCTCCAACAGGGTTTCCTTCCTGTGGCCAATTTCATGTAGACGTGTCACAATTGCAGCAGGGGGAAGGAGAGGTTAAAAAAATGCACTGGACTTGCTGAAAAAGTTATTCCTCATTAAAGCTTTTCCCTTCCACTTAGGGAAAAAAGAGCCAAGCAGTTTCCCGCAGGTTCTTACATTTGCGAAGGTAAAGGAAACCTCACTGCAACTAGAGTTCCGTCCTAAGCCAGCAGCTGACTGTCCAGCCCCGGGGCTACCAGACCAGCCGGGCACTCCCCGCCGGCTGCCCTCGTGGCTTGGGCATGCGTGCTCCAGAACTGTACCAAAACCTCAAGACGGCATGATGGAGGGGTCCCTGCCGCACCAAGCTGGGGCTCTGGAGAGCGCAGCCCTGAGAAAGCCCGTGAGCATCTTCCAGGTGAGACACCAGCAGCCCCTCTCAGGTACTTGTCTGAAGTGCGTTTCTTAACTCCTCTCCTGGGCGCTGTGGCTGAGTGTGGAGCCCGCCTCGACAACTGTTTTTGCTCACCTCTGAAGCTGCCCTCCTTGTACCTTCTGTTGCAGAGCCGCTGGTGAGACCCCGCTGAAACACAAGTCAGCTTTCCCCGGAGATGGCTCCTCTCTCTGGCTGCTTTTCAGATACTTCCTTTGTCTTTGATGTTCCAGTTTTTACCATACGTCTAAGGGTGGGTTTGTTTCCATTTATCCTGCTTCGTACTCCTGGGTTGAAAGTCCACACTCCATCAGCTGCGGACATTCTCATGGTGTCTCGCTCACTTCTCTTCCCCTGGAACTCCTCCAAGACTCTGGAAACTCATCTTAATAGTACTTTCTGCCCTGTTTTCCATTCACTCGGGTCCTTACTTCCATACTTCCATAACTGTGTTTGTTTTCTTACATTTTTAGTTCTCTTTATGTCTTCGGTCATTTGGACATACTGTAGCCTGTCAGGTTACCTAACTGCATGAGGCTCTAAGGGGCCTGATCCAAGGGGCCAAGGCTACAATAATGGGTCAAGAACATGGGCAGCACCTTCCACATTAGAATCTACAGTTGAACTAGGTGACCCTTGCTTTATCCAAACTTCTTCACGATTCTCATTGTGAGTAGAGCAACGTAACAGAAGCTAACATTTTAAAATAGTAAATCAGGGGGAATCATCTCCAGATTGGTCTAAGATAGTCAGTCACATATAAGGAAAGCAACGCAAAGCATTAAACAGCCAGCGTCGCAGACCCTGAATTCAAGTGATGAAATGGATTTGAGCCATCATCTAACCCTTTAATTCTGTGAGGGCCAGATGGTAATAGTTAAGCCTCTGGGGGTCACAGTCTGTCACGCTGCTCGGCTGTGCAGCGGCAGCCATGGAGGGGTCCTCCGTGAGTGAGCACAGTGAAGTGTCCACTTTGCTTATGAAACAGGAGACAGGCTGGACACTGCCCACCAGCCATCAACGGCCAGACCCTGACCCAGTGTTGTGTCTTGTTCAGAGCAGTAGGACTTTACCCCAAATCCCTGGAATTCTGCCTTCAGTAATGGGGCGAGCTCGCCTTTACAAAGGACTTGGGTGAAAACAGATGTTCGTGGCAAGAGAAACCAGTGGCCATGTCCCTCGAGTCCTCCTTTCTCAAATGCCAGTAAGTAGTTAAGGGTGCGCATGATCTCATGGGGAGACCATGGAGAGCGGAGAAGACGTCTAGGAGAGGATCAGATGCACCCCTTAAATCCACACCCCCCAGGAGACCCTCCGGTCCCCCTGGGCTCAGGATGGAGAGCAGCTCGGCGAGGTTGAAGGACGGCCATGGTCGCGCACTGGCTCTCACAGAGCTGGGCTTCCGCCTCGCTGGGCGATGCTGATTTGGACCAGCTTCTGGACTCACTGGCCACCCAGTGATGGCAGCGGGTGGTGCTAAGTAGGGTGTGTAGAGTGCAGCGCAGGTTGCCATAGCAACAAAAGGGACGGGAAGGAGCAAAGCCCCTGGCCTCAGGCTTCTTACCTGGCCACTCACCTGTGCGGGGTTGGGAGCAGCCTCCCCTGGGCCACCAGGCAGCTCTCGTCTGACATCGAACGCACCTGGGTCGCCACTGGGGAAACTGCTCTCCAACTTTCCTGATTTGCCCTCAGCCCCAAGCTCCCTCTGGGGAAGGGGCACACGGGGCGACTTGGGCAATAGACCAGGGCCCTCCAGCACAGCCGCCATGGCGACACGCTGCAGGACCTTGTCCTCCTCCCACCAGAGAGCCTGCCACGCCCTCCTCTCAATGTCCCTAAGAGCCTCAGCGGACACGTGGCTGCCAGCCCAGGGGGTGGACTTGGCATCTCACTGTGGTTCAGACTGGCACCCCAGTCCCCTTTGTGTA
The DNA here is from genome assembly GCF_902686445.1 of Sciurus carolinensis. Lineage (NCBI taxonomy): Eukaryota > Metazoa > Chordata > Mammalia > Rodentia > Sciuridae > Sciurus > Sciurus carolinensis. Next base: position 2,870,286 of record NC_062228.1, read on the forward strand.
TGTGTGGCATACTGCTCTGCCGCCCGTGACAGGCCACCCCCGCCTCCAGTCCCTGTTTCAGCTGAGCCTTTGTGTTTTCTGGCCACTTTTCAGAGTTCTGTCCATAGTCTGGACACTAAACCTCCATGTCCACGTTCACGGGTCCTGTGCACAAACAACTGTGCATCAGAAGCATTTAAAGAAGAAAATTGCAAAATGCACAGGTGTTTTTCTCATCGTTCCCTGAAGAGTACAACCTCACCACGATGACCTGCTGTTCACACTGTGTCGGTGCTGTGAGCAAGCTAGGAGGGCCGAAGCGTGGGAGAAGGTGTGGCTTCTATACAAAACTAGCCTCTCCCTATGGAAGGGACCTGAGCTTCCCCAGGTTTCAGTTTCCACTGGGATGGGGGTCTGCTGGAACCCGTTCTCCACAGAGGCATCTCATCTCTGTAACTTGTCTCTTCCCTTTCTTCCAGGGCCTTCCAAGAAACCAGAGCTTTTTGTCTTTGCTTTCTTTTTGCAGGGCTGCAGAGCAAGCCTGAGGCCTTGTGTGTGCTGGCGACTGCTGCACCCTGAGTGACATCCCAGCCCCATCACTGTTTTTTCTTCCTTTTTGATACAGGGTTTGCTATGTTGCCGACACTGGCCTCCAACTCCTGGGCTTGAGCCAGCCTCCTGCCTCAGCCTCCTGAGTAGCTGGGACTATAGGCAGGCACCACCAGGCCCAGCTAAGTACATCATTTTTTTTTCTTTTAGTTGTAGATGGACACAATACCTTTATTTTATTTTTTTATTGATGCTGAGGATCAAACCCTGTGCCTCACATGCAAGGCAAGTGCTCCGCCACTGAGCCACAACCCCTGCCTCGCACATCATTCTAGTATGATAGTCAAACATTGTTGTGGTTTGAAAATGAGGTACCCCAAATCCTCCCATGTCATTCAGAGGCAGATGATTAGATCATGAAACCCGTGACGTACTCCATGGATTGGTCCATTGGATGGACTAGTTTGAATGACTGAGTGGTGCCTGTAGGGGGTGGGGCTGGAGGAGGAAGTAGGTCACGGGGAGCGTGCCCTTGGGGACTCTCTGCCCCCACTCTGCTCCTGGCCACCATACGCTGAGAGCGCTCCACCACCACCTTCCACCCTGTCGCTCAGCCCCAGAGCAGGAGCAGGCCCACCACGGACCAAACTCTGAAACTGTGAGCTGAGCAACTTCTCCTCCTCAAGTTGTTCTTGGGTATTTCGGCCACAGTGACGCAGGACTGACTGACACCAACAGCCACCTGTTGGGAGGGTACATTCTAGTGGAACACGCCCCTGCTCCGGGCTTCCCTGCAGGGCACTGCATGGAACAGTGACTCACATGAAGACATTTGTTCTCCCTGCTTGTGGTCTGTGGGTGGCAGGGACATCTGTGTAAATGACAGGTAGGGTCCGTGTCTGCCACACCTCGCCTTGGGGGGTGTCCCTGGAAGAGGTCCAAGGAATTCCCAGAGAGGGGACCTCAACTCAGGACAAGGGGGGCCTTGATGTACTTGACAGAAAAGAACCTCAGCACACCCCGGCCAGAGAAGAGATGTCTCACTGAGAAAGAAGAGACCTATTCGAGGGAGTCTGCGGGCTATCTCAGAATGAGGAGCTACCACCAGTCCCGGTGTCCATGTTTGTAGGGGCGGTGGCTGGGCTGGTCTGGAGTGGAGGCAGGGTGGAGGCAGGGTGGAGGCAGGGTGGAAGCAGGAAGTCTCACGCCAGTCCCTCCAGGGCTTGCCACTGCCTTTGCGTCATGTCACTTTCGCGGGCTAGGGCAAAGGCTGGGTTGCTCACCGGCTCCTTATTTTGTATTTTGATGGTTCATGGATGTTTCCTGAATTCCAACAGTCGGTGGAAGCTTTTCTACTGCGATTCAGTATGTCTTTCTCTGTGTTCCTAAATCCCTACCTGAGTTCCTACCTGGGGCGTGTTGTTCTGGGGGAGACGGGGAGCGGTTGACAAAACTCTGCACCAAACCACATCACCGAAGCACGTGATGGCCTTTGTCTGAAGCAAATGACATGGGGTGTGGTAAAGAATTCCCCTTGCCCCAAAGACATCTAGCCTTTGCCCTCAACTTCTGGAGGACACCTCCAAGTGCTCGGGATGCCACTCCTGGTAAGAGGATCTTTGCTTGAGCACCTTGGAACAGCCAGGAAGCTACAGTGTGTTCGGTGGGGTTTGGGTCCTGCAGCACCAGCCAACCTCTGGAGGGGCTGAAAACAGGCCAACCACACGAGCACTTTGCAGGTTTGCACGATGGCCCCAAAGAAGACTGCACACTAGGGCTCAGGTGAGTGTCACTGGTTGGCAGTATGTTAGCTCTATGGTGACTCAGCAGTGCTGGGGAAGTAAAGCTGTCCTGTCTTTATGGGGAGAGCATGACTTGAAGTTCCACATTTCTTAGCTCCCTGGTCCCATCCCAAGCTTCTCCCCTTGTTCAATTTTAATCTGTAATCTCTCTGTGATAAACTGTAACTCTGAGTATAACAGCTCTTAGTGGGTCCTGAGAGTCCCTCTAATGAATTACCAAACTTTGAGGGTGGTCCTGGGCCTTCTGAACTTGTATCATATGTCGGAAATGAGGACAGTGTGTAGTCTGTTCCCTCTAAACTCATGCACGTGGCCAAGGTCACAGACAGTGAGGTGGGTTCCTCTGCCTGTTCTCTTTTGCTCTGCCTTCAAAGGAACATGGCAAGCACATAGAAGCATAATTCTGTGACAGGAGGGGAAAAGGACTGGAGCCATAATCCTATGGACCTACTAAAACATTTTGAGTCTCATTTCCAAAACTCACTTTTGATATGGTGTGAGCTAGGGGTTTGAGTTTTCCTTTCTCCACACAGTTAAGCACATTCCCATTCCCAATTTCTGCATTTTCCCTCCCTTCCCACTAACCTGACTCACCATCTCTGTTATGTGACAAAGTCCCAGTCAATCACACATGGTCTGCTTCTGGTCCCTCTATTCCATTTTTCAATTTCCCTCTCTGTTTTTATTCTTCAGAAATGTCCTAAAGAATTTAGGGGAACAAGTGTCAGAGCTCAGGTCTTTTCAATGGTAGAGAAATCACCCCCCAATTGGGGCCAGGACTAAAAGACTGAATCCTCAACAAAAAGGTGAATAATAAAAAGTAAGACAACCTTTATACATAAGAACTAAGATACTCGCAAAGGAAAGAAAGGAAACTTTTCTTTACCAGCTATCAAGAAATATTATAAACGCCACAGTAACCAAGGTGATGGGCATTGATGTCAAGACCCAGGGCACAGACTTGAGATCCCAGACCATACATGAGTGGACATTGACTTCTGACACAGATTGCACATCATTGAATTGAGGGAAGGATCATTATTTCAACAAATATGCAGGAAGAATTGGGCAGCCATATTGGAAAAAAATGAAGTTGAACCCCTTCCTCACACCATACCAAAACCCCAATTCTATATGATATATAGACCTACATGTGAAGGCAACACTATAAAGTCTTCACAATTAGCATAGGCATCTCTCTTCATTAATTTGAGGTAGAAAATATTTCCTTAAGACAAAAACAACTCATTAACCATAAAGGTAATGATATATAACTCAACTCTATGAAAATTAAAGCCTCTATTTATCAAAAGATGCCATGAAAGTGACAAGAGAAGATATTGTAAGACATATTCTAAGCAACTGGTTCTCACCCGGAAAATAAAAGATCGAGGAATCAATGAGAAATAGAAATTGCAGAGTCAATGAGTGTCCCAGCACATAGCCCCACGACCTACAATTCTGTCTAGCGTATGCTGATAGAGATGCAAGCGTGGAGCACACAAGGAAAATGCTCATGGAAGAGTTGCTTAATTCCCAAAACCTAGAGCAAAACCAGCAAATGTCCCTCAACATTAGGATGGATAAATAAATTGGGACAGTTTGCATGTCCCTTATCCAAAATGTGTGGGACAAGAAATGTTTCAGACCTCAAGTATTTTTGGGACTTTGTGATATTCGCATAAATATGATGAGATGGCTTGGGGTGGAACCTAAGTCTAGGTACAAAGTCCATTTATGCTTCTTATACTAGTAGCCTGGAGGCAGTTCACGCACATTTGTGTTGATTTTGTACAAAACGAGTTCAGTGCTGTGGAGTTTTCCAGTTGTGCTATCATCTTGGCACTTGAAGTGTCTCAGAGTTTGAGATTAGGGACGCTCGACCTGTGTATCTCTGCAAAGAAATAATGCATAGCCTTGAGGATGGCTGGCCAGACGTGTAAGAGGAGTGAATCGTTATTTAAGTTTTGGGTAAGAGAAGCCAGTTCCACCCCCCCCCCAAAAAAAAAAAGTGCATGTCATAGGGTTCTGCTGATGCCAATTTGGAAACAAAATGTCACAAAATGGCAACACCAAGGAACCACAAAAGTGAAGGCCAACAGGACGGAATGGCCAGGAAGCCGGGCAGACTTCTCCCGGCAAGGAGGGCGTGGTGCCGAGGCACACGGGCACCCTGGCCCCTTCCTCCCCTCCCATCTGGGGCTTCAAGGTGCACCAGCGGCACACTTGTATTTTACGCGATTGCCCATTAAAGGTAACGATAGAAGAAGGTTCAGGGTAACTGCTGGAATAATAGCAGCACAGCCCACATCTTCCAAACCCACAAGCTGGAGGAGGGGCTCAGGGCTGTGCTGCCCAGAGCTGAGAGCCATGCCCTCACCTGCCTCCGCGGCCGCTCCGCCGCCCTCAGGCCTGCAGCAGCGGAGCCAGCCGACCACGACGAACCGCTCCGGGGTTCTGTGAGCCAGAAGGAAGCTCGCCCCCTCTTCTCTTCCCAGTGCTTTGAGGCCCTGAGGAGAGCTGACCAGCACACCCGCCTACGCCGCCCTGCTGGAGATGCTCCCTTATCGCAGGGCTGAGGAGCAGGGGGCCCCAGAGTCCCAGGGGAGAGGAGGAGGAAGGGGGCAACAGGTGTGGCCCTCACCTCCTGTGAAGGTGGCAACCAATAAGAAGGCCAAAGGGCAAGGGACAGAGCAGGTGGTCTTGCGGAGGTGCTCCGCCCAAGCAGGTGACAAGGACACAAGCACCCTAGTCCTGACACCAGCAGGCGCTTGACTCACCATGCTCTTCCCTTGGGCAGCAGAGCCTGGCGCTCGGGTCAGCTGGCTTCCCTCCCTCTGTCATTGAGGACCAGCTGTGCTGGTGGCACAGGACACCTGGTCCAGTGGAGGCCAGCGGTGGAGGACAGGGCTGGGGCCAGCGGAGCTAGCTATGTGGGATAGACAGACACAGGCTTCACCTCTGGGGTGAGCACAGGCCTGCGGCCCTGTTTTACCACGGGCATTCCAAACCCACACGAGGCCTGGAGAATTCTGTGGTGAGGGTCCCACCCTCATGGCCGGAGGCCCCGCCGTGTCCTCCTCCCCTGTTGGGTCAGGAACTGTGGGGCAACCCCCCTTATCCCTCTCTCCACCCAACCCCCTTGGCATTTCCACCCATGACAAGCAGATTCAGACATCAGTGACCTTCCCCGATGCCCACCCGGCCTTGCGTCCACGCGTGGCCCAACCCATGTCTTCAGGGATTTTCCTTCCAGATGAAACTACAGGTGAAGAAACGCACCGATCTGGCAAGGGATGTGCCTGTGTGAGCCCGACCCCATCAAGGCGCGGACGCCGTCCACCTGCCACCTCTCTCTCCATATCCACCCACGGGCTTGGTGGCCGCTGCTCTGTGTCCACGCAGAGCCCCCAGTCAGACCCGGCGATCCCGGCGCTGCGGACACCGCCCCTTCTGCTCCTCAGCCACCCAGCTCCCTCCAACCCCGCTCACCTACGCGCGAGTCAGAACCGACACTGTTAGCTGTTGGCGGGGGCTGCTCTCTCCCTCCACGCCAGCTTTCTGGAGTGTCAGATTTTGGGCCCCTCTGGCTGGCGGGAAGATGGCCGCTCTCCCCCTGGAAGTGGATCAGGCCCAGTGCACCCCAGATCCTCCCCAGCTCCGGCCTTCTCTGAGGAGCCTCACTGGCCAGGCTCAGGCGGCACTGAGAGTCGGGTGTCTGGGCCCCCAAAGCCAAAGGAGCTGCTTTTCCTCACCCACCCCAGCCTGCCGCCCGTCCCCACACGCCGCCCGGGGAACCAGGGCCAGACACGCAGGCTGTCTCCGGTCAGCTGTGGGCGAAGCCGTCCTGGAGCACGGAGGGCGGCCTGCACCTCCCGCGGGCCCTGAGCTGGCGGCTGGAGCTGCTCCCCGGGAGACGAAGGCTGCCCTGTCCCCTGTTGACCTCCTGTCTTCCTGCAACTTGTTCAGGCTCGTTTTGGACGTCGTCCCTCCTCTGACACATGCAGACTCCACGAGTGGATTTATATCTGACTCCTTCGTGACCCTGGCCATGTGGGGCCCAGTGTGTCCTGGCCACAGCAGGACCGGGGTAAACACTGGGAAGGAAGGGGAGGGGAAGGGCAGAGCAGGGGACCGAGCCTCCCACACGCAGGCTGCTGGTCTTGCTGTCATGTGAACCTGCGAGGCCAAGAGGAGGCCAATCCTTCTTGACGGGAAGTCTGAGGTGAGGCCTTACAGAAAGCCAGCTGGGCCTGGGGCTGGAGGGGGCGCGGCAAGTCCTGCCTGGGGAGCCGGTTCCTGCTGGCCGCCCTCCACAGGCTTCCCTCCCTCAGCCTGGAACCCTGTCCTGGGTTCGTGGGGTCCCAGAACGGTGAGGAAACCCCTACCCCCAGAATCAGCCCTGCTCCGGGCCAGGTCTGCCGCTCCCCACGCTGTCCCCAGAAGGGCGGCCTCCAAGTTGGCCCTCACCTGACCCGCAGGAGCTGATTTGCAGGGAGGGGACCCACCACTGCCAGACCAGCGGCCCCAGCAGGAGCCGTCGCAGGAACGGTGGGAGCCGAATGGTTCCACAGGCCCTGCGGGGCCCTCCCGGGCCGTCCCCGTCAGTGCCCTCCAAGCAGAAGCCGCAGTGGTCGCCGAGAATCCACAGCCGGGGCTCGGCGGGCCTCTGTTTCGGATTGAATCCTGTCTCCCTAGAAGGCACCTGAAGCACTCACCCGGTCCTTGTGAGCCTGAGCTTGTCTGGGGACAGGTCCCAGTGGCTGTCATCAGGTCAGGATTGGTCCTGTGGCCCAGGCTTGGGGCCTGACTCCGGTCACTGGTGTCACCAGATGAGGGAAATCAGGACACAGGCACAGGAGAGGCACGTGGCAGCAGGCAGGGGTCACAGTGATGCGTACGAGTCTGGGATCACAGGCCCGTCAGCAGCCACCAGAAGGAGGGACAGGCAAGGGAAGTCCCCAAGGCCTCTGGAGCAGGGGCCCTGCCCACAGCCCAGGCGGCTGAGCAGGAATCTCCACTGTTGGGAGCCCCAGCTTGTGGCTCTTGTTGCGGCAGCCCGGGAAGCTGCTCCTCACACAAGTCCAGTGCTCCTGCTCCTGACAAGCCTCCAGTGCCCCTGTGTCACCAGGGCGAGATCCAGAGCCTTCTCCACACATGGAGCATGTGGAGGGAGCTCCCTGCACTCCCCCACTCTGCGGGTGAACCTGCCTCTGCAAACCAAATGGCGCTGGTGAGTTTCGAGCCTGCCACGGAGCCAGCGCCCTGTCCCCCCATCAGCCTCCTCTCCCGCTGCACGGAGCCCAGGCTGGACCATCAGAGTCAGGCTGACTGCAGTCAAGCCCGACAGAAGGGAGAAGGGCCTCCTCCCGCGACGGAGGCACGTTCTGGTCCTGGAAGGTGGGGCAAAGGAGCTGCATGGCAGCCCTGGGACACCCTCCAGGGAGGCCCGAAAACCACGCCCTGACCCCGCTGCAGAGGGGAGCCTGGCTCGCAGGGCCTGGGACCGGGGCGTCCCTCCTGGGACCAGGGGCACCCCCTGCAGGTGTGCTGAGTGCCGGGCCCACGTGACACTGAGACAAGCCATCCAGGCCCCGCCAGGCACGCCCAGCCTCCCCAGCTGGCACCGGAGGTCCTGTGAGCACCCTCTTCCCTCTGTGCTCGCCCTCGTCACCAGCCTGGGGGCACACTCGATGCCACACCACTGCTTCCTAGTGTGACGGGAGGGGACGTGTGAGCTCCAGGCAGCCCGTGTCCCCTGCTGGCCCCGCCTGGTGTGGGGTGTCACTCACCATCCTCTGTCCTCCAGCGGCTGGCCAGCTTCCTGCCCTCCACACCCTGGGAAGCCACCTGTGAACACCACTGAGCAGCGTCCACATGCCAGGGTCCCCGACCATGCTGGACACCTGGGCCAACCAGTTGTGTCACCTGGCTGGATCCCCTGGGTGGCTCTCGGCTGAGCTGTGAAGCTGGGGCCAAGGCCTAACTGCCAGGGGGGACAGAGCCACTTGCAGGTCCCCGAGGTCACAGAGCTCCTACATGTGGGACTGTGTTCATAGCCCCCAGGGCCACCCTCAGGGAGGGTGTCGAAGTGGGCAGCTCAGGCCGTGCTGGGACATGGCCTGGGAGCTGAGCCCCACCGGCCTCTCCAGCGCCGCCTGCGGATGGCTTTCTTCTCCTGGAGACCGGGTTTCCCTAATGTCCTTGTTTGGACTTCCCTGCGCTATTGTTATGGGCGCAACTTAGGAACAGGCCGATGACCACTGAGAAGTCCAAATCTGAGAGTCTTTATTAAGCCAGCTGGCTGGCTGTCTCACACAATGCCCCAAAAAGTGGCTATTGGGAGAACAGCCCGACCGCAGGGTTGTAGGGGTTCTTATACCAAAAATCACATCAATCATAAGTGTCTGTTGCTATGATTCAAAATTACAAACTAACATCATGAGCTCATCGACAGAGGGGGAAGTGGGTCACCTAGGTACAAACTAAAGAGTGGTTACTAACATGCACACAGTCACCGTTCACGTGGTACATTGGTTAGGAGCAATAGGAATCAAAAGAGAGCAATTTTTCATTACATAAGAATTGTCATTTTGTATTGCTACACATGTCATGCTAAGTTAATGAGGATGGGCACAGAGGCCGGGTGTTCCCATGGGAGAAGCTCATTTCCTACGTAACACAGAGTCTCAGCAAAATGGAGTCTGTCTGGCCTGAACATTCTCATGGGGCCGAATCTGTCAGCCCGTCACACTATGAGTTCCCAGAGCCCGTTCACAGCTATTCTCCCCGAGGAACAGTCTGAACTGCACAGTCGGTCGTGACCCGCTCTGCACTCCCGGGGCAGAGGAGGGCCTGACCCAGGCGGGGCTCTTGCTGCTGGAGGGCCGTTGGCTGCTCTGACGTGGCCCCCTGAGTCCTGGAAGGTGAGCCCTGCTCAGCCTTGATCTTTCCCTTGCTCCTCCCGGCAGTTCCGAGGGCGCGTGTGGTCCCATCCAACAGAAGAGCCAGCTGAGGCTCGCGCACAGGGGAGAAGGTCCCCAGACCGTGACTAAGGACTCTGTGTGGTGTCCTCTGTCCTGAGCCACCTCCTATCCTGGGCAGCTGGGCCCTGGAGGTCCTCCCAGTGGGGGTGGATCAGGGCCTGAGGGACGGCCCCCTGCAGAGGCCCCCGACCCGCGGCCAAGCGCCAGCGCCTCGCTGCTCTGAACGCGGGCTCCTGACCACAGCGCCCCGTGCCGGCTCCCACCTCTGCTCCCAGAGCAGGGTTCCCACCCCTTGCTGTTCACTGGCTGGAAAACGTGGACGGTCCAAAGCTGCAGCCAGCTGCCATCGGCCCCGCAGGGCTCAGGGGCACGGAGAGGCGCCCAGCCGTGGCCTCACTTCCTGGCTCACCCACACGGCCCGTAGGCCGGCTGCTGCCGTGACTGTGGGCTCTTGGGTAATTGTGACACAGAGTTCACACACCAGCGCGGATGCCCTGACCGCCCTGCGTCCCCTGGCAGGATGGGTTGGCCCGCACTCGCCAGCTCTTGCTTTCCCTAAGGGGCCTTGGGTGGCGGTGCCCCTGGGTCCCAGCACTGCCCCAGCACACACGGCACACTGGGAGTAAGTGGCTCCGGGCGCAGCCGATGGCATAACTGACAGTGGCCGCAAGGGTCATGCCAGTGTGCCAGAGGCAGCAAGAAGCTAGCCATGGGGGAAAATCGACACCATGTGGGCAAACCCTGGGCAACCAGGCTCTCCCGGGGAGCAGCCGGCAAAGCTCCCCGGCCACCAGCAGCGGCAGACACGGAGCAAGCCCTGGTGGGGGTCCTTCAGCCGTCCAAGGAGAGGCTGGCCAGGGGCTCTCAGCCCCTGTCTTTGCTGCGTAGCCAGCAGTTCAGAGGAAGAGCTGGGAGCCCAGAGCTGTGTCCGCGGGGTCTCCTCAAGACCCCCTCCTCCAGATTGCTTCTGCACCCTGGGAAGGGGCCACGGCTGCCGGGGTCTCGGCAGCCATGCGTCTCAGTGTCGACAGGACCCTGAGAAAGCCCCTCGCCTCCCTCAACGCTCAGCAGGGTCCAGCAGCCGGCCGCGCACGCCCCTGACTGAGTACTAATTTCTGTTTGTTTTATAAGGGGCACCCTGCCTTCCAGGGGGATCCAGGTGAGGAGCTCCACATCCAAAATCCCACCCCCATCCAGGTACATGAAACAAAGGATCTGAAACATGGACAGGAGCAGCTGGGGAGGCCAGGTGGCCTCGCAGGCGGCAGTGTCTCCTGCAAAGTCTCCCCTTTGGATGCATCTGCACAGATGCCAAGGCTCTACAGCTGGCCCTTGGCGAGCCAGAGAGATGGCAGCTGCTGCCAGAGCACACGTGCAGAGCAGCCTGGGCTGGGGCGGCTGGGTGTCCAGCCTGCAGTGGACAGGGGTGCAGGGTAGATGCCAGAGCCCATGACCACTGACATTGCCTCTGGACTCTCCCTTCCTGTCCACGGCCCTCGGAGTCCCTCCTGCACCCTGGCGCCTGGCCTTGGGTGGGCCAGTGTCCCCAGGGGTCCGTGTCAGGCTGGGCAGGGTAAAGTCTCCTTCCAGCTCTTGTCTATGGTCTCTGCTCCGATGCTGTTGCCAGAAAGACTTTCATGTTCTGATCCAGGCTACCCAGGGACAGGATGCCAGCTCCCCCGTGGTCCTCTCCTGGTGAGCAAGTAACATTCGGCATTAGGCAGAATCAAGCGCACCTCCCACCCAACTCCCCTGAAATGACCCGTTACGAGCTAAAACTAACGAAATGAAATGAAAGCTGAAGTGGGTATGCTAGCCTCGCACCTTCTCCTCCAATGAAAGAGGTAGCTCTGTCTTCGGCCTTCTCCTTGCTGGCTAGAATGCAGATGGGACAGCTGGAGCCTGTGCAACTGTCTTAGACCACGAGGTAGTTTGCTAGAATGACAGAGCAGCACCACAGGAGAAGCCCAGGGACAGGTGACCATGCAGTGGTCACACCAGCCCAGAGCTCCTCCTGCGAGCTTCTCTGTTCTAACAAATGGAGATAAATGATCCTCACAGTGAAAGGGTGCGTTCCCTCTCCCTTCCTCCCCCTCCCTCCCTCCCTCCTCATTTCGCCCCCTTCTTCCCTCCTTCCCTGGCCCCCACCCTCCACTTCTTCCTCCCCTCCCTCCCTTTTCTGCTGTCATGCTGCATCCAGGTGCTCAGCTCAACATTGGTTCTCCTTCCATGGTAAAGCAGGCCAGGCAGAGGCGGGGACAGGGCCTGCTCTGTAGGGAGGCGCCATCCACCTGCAGAGGAGGGCTTCCCCCACTCCCACCCCACCCGTGCTGCGGGGCACAGGCCCCCAGGCCGGTCTGGATCGCAGGTGCCTCTCCCGGAGAGCTTGCGCCCAGGCCTCTGGGCACTTGCTCTGGCCTGGCCGAGGGCCGGGGGCACCTGAGAGGTGTGCTCGGCCTCCAGCGTGCGGGCTGAGATCCCTCGTCTACACCCCGTGTGCCGCCACCTCCTGGGCAAGTCGCCACGCCTCTGCCAGTCTCCTGTGAGCCAACGAGCAAGGAGCAGGGAGTGCCTCACCCTGAAGCGTCGCCCCCAGGGGCCGGAGTGTATAGTGGAGAGGCTGAGCGAGCCCACCCCGCCCGGCTGGTCGGCTCCCGCTGTGCGCCTCACACGGTGCACGGGCACCTGCATTACCTCTGGGGTTTCCCGCCTCAGTGCCAAGCCCGGGCTCCCCTGTGAGCCAGCCTCAGACAGTCGCAGACCTGAGGGCCTGTGGGGGTGGCTGGTCTGTGGGGCTCCGCACGCAGGGCCGAGAGCCCTGAGCACCAGGTCAGGCAGAGAACCACAGCAGGACCCCAGGCGAGGCGGGAGCCGGAGCAGGCTGTGCCCTGGAGGGGACATGAGGGGACCACAGGCCCTGTAGGTCGGAAGCCCGCTGGGGCCTTGGGAACAGGACATGGGTATCTTCTGAAATAGTCTCACGACTTTCTTTGAGTTGAAATGGTTCCAAAATAAAGTCGCCAGAAACATAAAGCAGAAAAAACAGAAGCAGCGGAGCCACCGCCTGGTAGGCGCTGAAGGGCCCGGCCTCCCCAGGCGCCCCACGGAGGCTCTGGGACCCAGAACCCGCCGCCAGGCCCCTCGCCTAGAGCTCTGGGGCTGGCAACCCAGTGCCCAGTGAATGGCCAGGAAAAAGAATTAAAAGCTTTTCAACCTCGCTTGGGTCCCAGTTTGAGCACGCTGGCTTTAGGGGAGTGCTCATGGGACGTGGCTGCCTGAGACGGCCATGTGAGGGGTCAGGGTGCAGCAGGGTCCGGGACTGTGCTGCTGCTCGTTGGCTCGGTCGAAATCTTTGTCTGTAAGAGGACTCACGCAAGGACACAGGACCTGAGGTCTAGCACTAGCTCAGAGACACGGGGCCACAACCAATGTCCACTCAGGCGAAGGATGTGCAAACCAAGGCTGTTGGCATCCTCCGTCTGGAGGGGGCGCTGTGACGCTCGGGGCCGGGCGACCTGGGAGACTGAGGTCCACCCCGGCCAGGCCCCTCCATGGAGTGGAGTTGGGGAGTGGCTCCGAGGAGCAGCGCCGGCCTGGTGCCCGAGTCCCCAGCACCACCAAAACAATCGTAGTTGAACTGGCAGGACACAGGCCACCTGTGCTTTCCTGGGGACCTTGGGGTGTGTTTGAGGTTTTCCACCTGAAAATGCTTTCTTGAAAACATGCACGAAACAGCGCCAAACTCACACGCCTGCTGAGGCGGACGGGGCCACAGCCAGGACGGCGCTGGAGAGGAGGCCAAAGCCCGGCCGCGGCCGTGTCCAGGGGAAGCTGCCAGGCCCAGTGGCTGGGCTGCCTGCAGGCGGCAGGGGAGATTTTTCCTTTTCTTTTCTTCCTGTTCCTGAACTTTCTCTGGTAGAGCTGCTTTCGTGGTTTTCAGGACTGAATCACCTCCAGGCAGTCAACAGAGAGAGTATGAAGCAGCACAGCATGGAGGTGACGGGCCAGCGAGCAGCCTCGTCCCCAGCCCCAGGAGACAGGCTGCGGATTCAGGAGGAGGGCCACAAGACAGCACGGGGACGGGAGACAAGCGCTCTGCCCCCACAGCTGACCAGAGTAGAAGTGGACGCCCCCAGGGAAACCAAGGCAGGTGAGGGACCTGCCCGAGCCTCTCCCCCTGTGACCCCTGCGGCAGGGCCTCCACCAGGCTCCAGCCCTGCAGCCTCTCTGTGTCCTGTCTTCCAGGGGCCCGTCCTTCATGGCTACCACTGGCTGAGGCCAGTTGCTTTGGGCGACAGTGGGGTGCAGTGGGCAGAGGCCTGTCCTGCGGACTGCAGGGCCTGGCGGGAGGGTACTTCCTGCCCACTGCCCGCGCTGACCCCGCAAGGCCAGCCTGTGCAAACGCCAGACGGCTGGCTGCGGCGTCCTGGCCTGTGGTTGCCTGGGCCCCAATCTGGGCTCCGGTTGCTCAACCCGCCATGCTTTTCCTGTTCTGCTTTTCCCAAGCTGGCCAGCTCCTGCTGCGTGTGGCCCGGGGGCTGCGGGCTCACCGCAGGGAAGCACGGCCCCTGCACCCGGACCCGGGCCATTTCCATGTCTCTGATTGCTTCCCCCCTCCCGGGTTGCTAAACAGCTTGTGAAGAAACCCCTTTCTTTGCCTTTTTATTTTGAGGAAGGAGCCCACACCATCGTGAAGAGGCTCCAGGGGTCCTGGGGACAAGCCCCCAGCAGCCCAGAGCAGGCTGCGCAACCTACCCAACCCAGCACGTGGGCAGCTCACACCAGAGTCCTGGCTGCCCGGCACAGTGGCACGGCTGTGGTCCCAGCTACTCCTGAGGCTGAGGCAGGAGGATCGCCGGAGCCCAGGAGCTGGAAGCCAGCTTGGCAAGTGGCAAGACCCCATCTCAGAAAAAAACAAAGCACAAATGATCACTGCCGATGTTCACGGACACCTCCTGCTGCCTGGCCCCGTCCCACCCTCAGGACAGCCCTCCCGAGTGGTGCCACCACGCCTAGGTGTGCAGATACAGAATCTGCTGGGCTCTGACAGGCTGGGACCCCCCCATGGTCACATCATACCCAGCACCCAAGCACCTCCAAGGCCACACAGTGTGCCAGCCAAGGAACCCTCCCTTGGTGAAGTGAGCTCGCCCCTCTAGGAAGGAGGTGCTGCGGTAGAGCCATGTGGGGGAGGGTCTTCTAGCACAGGGAGGGAGGGAGGCGAGGAAGGAGGCCCCCGGCAGCGGCACGTCTTCTCGAGCTGGGGGATCCGTGGCTCACACTATCGTCCCCCATGCTATTCTGTATGTCTGGGCTGTTTCATAAAACGCTCAAGGGAAAGAAACCAGCTCTCTCCCAGCTCAGATGCCACGGCAGATGCTGCGAGGGACCTGAGCCACGTGGCTGGGGCCTTGCGTGAAGATCCTGAGCCCAGGACACTGCTGGGGATTCAGGCTCCCAACAGGCAACAAGAGCACGGCGAGGTCTCCCTGCAGGCCACACGCCACCCGGCCTGTGCGGGGCTACCCCACTGCCCGCCGCTTCAGGTCCGTCTTCGCCGGCTCCAGGCAGATGACCTGTGCAGCCTCTCCACCACAGCCTCCCTCCTCTTCCAGACTCCCAGAGGAGAGGTCGAGCCCTGTGCACTCAGCAGCCCTGGCATGGGGGAGCCTCCGGGTTTCTCAAGCATGGAAGATCAGGCTGCTCAGATGCCGGAACTCGTCAGCTGTGGCTCCTGAGGCCGTTTCCTGGAAGACCAGCTGCTCAGCCTCCCTCGCTCCAGCCCTGGCTTGCGTTACCGCTTCACAAGACGTGTGGAGGCTTCACAGCCCGGGTGAGGCTCTCTCCACGAGTGGAAGGCTGCCGGCAGCAGGTCTGCAGAGAGCACAGAGTCTGGCGGGATGAGCATGCTCCAGGGTGGGAGGCGCGGGCTGCGGGTAGCCGCCTCGTCCACCCTCAGAGCCTGGAGAGGCTGGAGGCAGCCTCCTACACTGGGGTCCAAGAACGTTCTTTATTTTTCCAAATGAATTTTAGTCTGAGACCCTCAGACCTGCGTATTAGGTCAGCTTGCTTTGTGCTATGAGTGACAGAAAAAGAAACCAACTTAAACCGACTCACTGAAGAAAGGGGGAAAGAAATTCATGGGCTCCTGTAAACAAAAGGTCCCAGGGTACTGGTCTCAGTAAGGTGGGGTCCAGGAGCTCCAACGGGGCTAGAAGTCCGGGGTCTCTCCCTCCGTGTCTGGTGACTTCATCCTCAGGCAGGGTCCTTCCTCCCAAAGTCTCCCAGTGGGTGTAGACTCACGCTCCTGCTCCACACGCAGCAGAAAGAAACGCTTTCTGACTCTTGCCGAAGTCAGAAACCAGGGACCTATGTGGGTCATGTGGCCCTCCGTGAGACATCCCTCTGCAGAGGACCAGGATGCACCGTGGCTCAGGCTGTCATGGCAGGGGGACGATGAGTCGCCAGCTGCACCCCCGTGGCTGAACCCCGCGTGGGCTGACTGCATACCCCAGAAACATAAGTCTAATTCTACCCTGTGGACCTGACCTCGTTTGACAATAGGGCCTTGCAGGGGTGGTCAGGCCCTGAATCCAAGGACCTCTGTGCTTCAGAAGGAGGTTTGACAGACACCAGGAAGATGCCACATGGAGACCAAAGCAAAGACCAGAGTGACGCCACCACCAGCCAGGAAACACGGAGAACCTCCAGAGTCAAAGGGACAGGAAAGAGCCTCCCCTGGAGTCTGTGAAGAAGCCTGACTCCTTGGTGTCAGACTTTCGGCCTCCAGTGCTGGGACGATGAATCTGTGATGTAGGTCACCCGCCCAGCATTGTGAGGTGAGTTGCTGCAGCAGCCTCAGGACTCTCCCGCTCCGCCCAGCCTCACAGCGGCTCCCACACACGTGACTCCTCCCCACGCAGCCCGGAACTCTGGCTCTTCCACACTCAGGAGGATCCCAACCTGGGGCTTTCCAAAAGGGCCACCAGGAGGTTTGGGGAAGTAGTGTCCCTGATAGCTTGGAAAACCCTCTGGGCAGCCTCATGACCGCCTCCCAGGTAGCCCCTCCAGGGTGAGAAGGGGCGTCCTCCCTGAACACCCCAGCAGGCTCCTCACTGAAGGAAACCCCGAGTCCCTCCAGTCCCCCACGGCCACAGCCTGTGTGGGGATGCCTGGCAGGTCCAGCCACAAGGCCCAAACACAATCGTCACCCAAGTTCCTGCTGGCCACACCCTCTGACCACGTGGTCAACTCTAGTCCACAGTGTCTGGTGTCAAGACACTGGTTTATCTCAGTATCCAGAAGAGCCCAATCACAGCCATCCCCGGCCAAGCCAGCCTCAGGGACACACACCCATGAGCTGGAGTCCTGCACTGTGTCTGCCCATCGCCTCAGGCCGTGGTCTAGGCTGAACACACCAGGCTTGAGAGGCAGCGAACGAGGGTGTGATCCCGACTCCTCTGTCTACCTGGCATCCAGCCCTTGGCAGCTGTTCAGCCTCTCAGTGCACCCAGTCGGACAGAAAACCCTACTTCCTACTCCTAGGACTGAAGTTGGAAGCAAGTGAGACAATTCACCACATAGATGTTATTGAGGTCACATGACAATAAAGCACGCCTTCAGCGGATATGCGCTGAGTGCCTCAGATGCACCCGTCAGCGTGCTGGGAGCTGGGGTTGCAGCGGAGAGCCAAGCAGACACCATCGTTTTGTAACTTATGAAGATAATGATGATCATGTTCATGATGGTGTTCATGTTGGTGATGATGGTGATGATGTTGGTGGTGATGGTGAAGGTTTGTTGATGATGGTGATAGTGGTGATGGTGATGGTGGTGATGATGGTGATGGTGGTGAAGATGGTGATGGTTTGTTGATGATGGTGATGATGGTGGTGAGGGTGGTGGTGATGATGGTGATGGTGGTGACAGTGATAGGGGTGATGATGGTGATGATGGTGATGGTTTGTTGATGATGGCGATGATGGTGGCGAAGGTGGTGGTGATGATAGTGATGGTGGTGATAGTGATAGGGGTGATGATGGTGGTGATGGCGATGGTAGTGATGACGATGAAGGTTTGTTGATGATGGTGATAGTGGTGATGGTGATGGTGGTGATAATGGTGATGATGGTGGTGAGGGTGGTGGTGATGGTGGTGATGGTAGTGATGGTGATGATGGTGATGGTGGTGAGGGTGGTGGTGATGATGGTGATGGTTTGTTGATGATGGTGATGGTGGTGATGGTGGTGATGATGGTGATAGTGGTGATGGTGATGATGATGGTGATGGTGGTGATGATGGTGATGATGGTGATGCTAGTGATGGTTTGTTGATGATGGTGATGATGGTGGTGAGGGTGGTTGGTGATGATGGTGATGGTAGTGATAACTGTTAAGACCAACGGTCCTCCTGAGCAGGAGTTGCTCCTGGCATTCTGTGTCCCTTCAGCCATCCAGCACAGTGCCTGCACGTAGGAGGTACTCAAGAAGCATGTGGTTGACGAATTTGTTCTCCAAGTTGCTTTAAGCAAAAGAGATCCCTCCCAAAAGAAGCCCAAGCTGGCCCCAAGGCAAATTTCTGTGAAGGCGTGTGTTTTATCTTTAAAACTGATTTGAGCTTTCTATTTCATTCCGTGGTATATCCATGTTTGTCTTACTTATAAACAACAAGAAATTTTTCCAAACTTTGAGGGAAAATGATGCCCCAAGAAAACATGTCCTGTTTATATTTGTGGCTTCTGAAACATGAACCACCCCCACACACTGACACCCCCACTCCAAGTCCCTCAGGCCCCTGCCACATATGTCTGGAGGTCCCCAGAGGGCTGGGTCGGGATCGTAAACCCAGGCCATCAAACCACTGTGGAGAACACACTTCCCTCTCTGGTGTGCCAGGCAGGTGAGCAGAGAGGACGAAGGCTGAGCTTGAAGGCAGGGGTCTTCTGAGCCCACTGGAGCACCTCTGTTCTCCAAGCAGGCTGGGAGCTAGGCCGCGCCTCACCACTCTGTGCTCAGAGCCAAGGACGCCAAGACAGGAAACCCCGAGAAGGTCCCTGGGAAGGTTGCCCTTTAGAATCTCGTGTCATCCACGTGAGGAGGTGGCAGTGGGCCTTTAAAGGGCGAGTCCTGTGTGTGACCAGAGCTGTGGGATCTGCTTCCAAACCCTCCGGATCCCCAGGGAGACCTTGGGCTATTATCCCCGTCCAGGAGGTGAGCACGGGCCGGGAGAAGGCAGGCCCTGCCCAGGACATGGCCCAGGCCGACTCACGCTTACACCACCTGCCGGCCTCGGGGCACAACCGCCCAGAGTTTCCATTTCCTGCTTCCACAACCAGGTTTGGCCAGGAGCTGTCAGGTGGCGCCGGCCCTGTGGCATAACCTTGGTCTTGAGCAGAGTGGAGCAATGACTCGTGGAAACCCAAGTGCCCTGGGCCGTCCCCAGCAGCAGCCCAGCCTGGAGGAGGCCGTCTCCTCCCTCTGTGTGTCAGGAGATGGCCATGGCCAGTCATCTGGACCTGAGCATCCCAAACCCTGAGGGGTGTTCACCTTGGAAGGTGTGCTGTGTCGAGAGACGGGCTTGGCTTCCCGAGGTCCAGGGTACCCCTGGGGAGCATTCCTTTCTGTACCAACACAGACACAACAGTGTCACGGAGCAAAGAAGGAATGCCCGTGGACGTTCAAGATGAGCAGTGAGCTGCTAAAGGGGCTCCCCGTGCGCACGCGGGGCCACTGCCCGGGTCCTGTCAGCACGACCTGCCTCCGCTTCTCCGTGGGCCCAGGGACTTGGAGCTGGTGCGGGGCCCTAGCGCCACCTCCTGCTCACTTGGGATGTGACAGCCCCCACCACCAACGTGCTTGGGATCCAGATTAAAGGCTGCCAGGTGGGCTGGTCCTGGGGAGGGCCGACCAGCTGCTCCCACTTCTCTCTTTTTCTTTTTTTTCTCCTTTTTTAAAAGTTGTTTGGTTTCAGTCGTAGGTGGACACATACCTTCATTTTATTTATTTATGTGGTGCTGAGGATCGAACCCAGTGCCTCAGGCACGGGAGGTGAGCACTCGCCACAGAGCCCCAGCCCCAGCCCTGCACCCACTTCTTAACATGGCTCCTTGGGCAGGTGAGCAGCCTCAGCTGGCCTGAAGAGCACCGGGCCTGAGGGACGTGTCGGTGGCCAAGTGTCCACGTGTCTGTGCTGCTCCTGCAGGGGCCTTGTCGGGTCGCCCTGCGTGTCGACAGTTAAGAGAATGGGGCACTGTGAGGATTTTCCACCCCAGTCGTCGGCGCACCTGGGTGTCAGTGCTACAGCTGGGAATGTTCCGGAGGATCATCACGAGGCGGTCACTTGTCCTCTGACCTGCCCCAGACTTGCATGATTCAGGTGCACGTGTGTCCACTATTGAGAGCAGCAGCCACGATGTCCATCGATTCCTAAAAGGGCCTGCAGCCCCCAGGCGGAGGTCAGCTTCACACCGTTCACAATCCGCGTGGGCTGAGCGCTGGGGCCCTGGCAGCACGGCAGGGCTGCGCTGTCTGGAGGGAACGGGATTCTCAGCAACCAGTCTAAAGCCAGGTGCTGCCCGCAGTGCAGCCCTGGGGTGGCTCAGGGGGTCACAGGCAGGTGGACACCACTGGGCTTCTGGGCTTAGTGGTTTCGTTGACCTCCAGTCTGGTTTGGGGTGGTAACAAAAGCACAAAAGATGAGGTGTTTCAGGAAAGAGCTGTCTGTTCCCAGGGCTCGGGTGTGTCCATGTGTTCAGCGAGCACTGCTGAGCCCCTGTGTGGCCAGGCACTGGAGAGGAGCCCAGGCCAGGGACCGCATGGCACAGGGTGGACTCTGGTGTGGGTCGCAGCTCTCACTGTCTTGTCCAGTGACCTTGGTTGAGTCGCTCAGCCTGCTGTGCCTCCCTTAATCTGTAGGATGGGGATGCAGCTCCCGGGCTGCAGCAGCTCCGAGCCAGTCCTGCCTGAGCGGACGCCGCAGGCTCAGCCCTGGCCAGGCCTCTCCAGAGTGAAGACCTCCGCACGTGGGCCGAGGATCCCGCACTTCTGGCACAGACACGCCTCGCCCTCTAATAGCGCGCTCGGCTTTTGGGGTCTGTGCCAAGTCAGGGTTGCTGTGGAGATTGGGGGTGAAACGGGGTGTCTGCAGCAAGGTGCCCCTGCAGGCAAAGGGCTCCCAGAGAGGAATCGCAGCACTGCCCCGTGAGGAAGGCATCTGACCAGAGTCGCAGGCACGCCCCTGCCTGTGGGTGAAGTGGCACTACAGGAAAAGAGGCACCAAGGAAAGGGCGAGCGCGCCTCCCTCTGGCCTGGAGAAAGACCCAGGTTCAGTCTCTGCTCCGCCAACCCCAAGGCTTCGGTCGGAGCGCCCTCTGCTGTCCAGGGCTGAGAACGCAGGCCTCAGGGATACCAAGGAGGATTCTGCAGGACGCAGGTTCCAATGACCCCCTCAGGGGGACATCTGGGCAGGCATCTGAGCCCTGCCCTGGCGCAGTGACTGCAGCTCGGGTGGTAAAGGACACAGCAGATTCGCTTCCCAAGGGCACACTCCCTTTTGGAGAGCACCTTGTGACGCTTGGTGGCAACCAGGCTCCACACCTGCTGCCTGAGCGGCAGGGGAGGTGGGCACCCCCAACCTTGGCCATGCTGCCCCGACTGTTCGGAGCTTCTCAGGTGCACCCCTTCTAGGATGTTGGTGGGGCATAAAGTGCCAGGGGCACTAGGGGAAACAGCTTGGTAGTTTCTCGAAGAATGAAAGATGAAGCTTCTGTGTGACCAGCAATTCCACTCCCAGGTGCCCACCCAAGGGAAGTGAACACGTGCCACACAAAGACGCCCACGACTACTCCTGCCAGCAATGTCACAATGGAGAGATGCGATGGCCCAGGTGTCCATCATCTGGTGAATGGACAGAGTGTGACACATACAATATCCATGTGCTGGGTGTCCATCAGCAATGAAAACGGAGCACTGGCCCCCTGCCGTGGGCAGCCGGGAAAACCTTACACCAAGGAAGCCGGCACCAAGGATCGCATGCAGACCCACTTACAGGGACCGCTCAGGGAGCCAGGGATGGGGAGCACCTGCTGGGGAGCACGGGGCGGCTTCATGCCCATGAAGGGAGTATGCTGGGGCTGGACGGAGCTGGTGGGCACCTAGACCACGAGGTGACGCGCCGCAAAGCGTGGATTCTGTGTTCTGTGAATTATGTCTCAATAAAGCTGTTTTCAAAACAGCAGACAGGATGATCAGCAGCTTAAAGTTGAAATAGAATCATTGACATGGAAGACAGTGTGGGAGTAAGTGCAGAATTAAGCTCCCAGAGACAAAACGACAGAGAATAAGGGTGTAAGACATGAAGGATTCAGAGAAAAGACCCAAGGTGCATCACCCTGGAGGGTGAGAGAGGACAGCAAGGCAGAAGCAAAATTAGAAGAGCTGTTGGATTGAAAAAAGAGACACTATTCAAATAACCAAAATATATAATAGACCAAATAGATTTTAAGAGAAAAAGCATCTTTAGAGATAAATAGAATCACTTCATAATGACAAAAGTTCCATTTTCAGGAAATTACAACAAGTTTTAACTTGTAAAACCCTAATGACAGCCTCAAATATATAAAACAAAAATATACACCCCGCCCAAAAGAAAGGATAGGAAGTAGATGAAAGTTTGCCTCCAAAGTAGAAGAGACAGACAAAGTTCTCAGCAAGAGTTAATATGAATCACACCGTCAGCAAACAGCCCGCTGAACGCCTGGGCACCCTGCACACAGGAGCCGCACAGAGTGGGGACAAAAAGTGTCCAGGCACAAAGTCCCACGGAGGCATCCCCAAGACCTGAACGACGAACAGCAGAGAGCATGCTCCCCAACCACAGCACCATCAGACTTGAGTTAATAGAAAGAAGGCGATCAGCAAGGTACAGAGTCCACACCTGTGATCCCAGCTGCTCAGGGGGCTGGCCAGCCTCAGCAACTTAGTGAGACTCTGTCTCAAAATAAAGAAGAAAAAGGGCTGAAGATGTATCTCAATGACTGGAAGGAAGGCAGGAAGGTAAGTCGGAGCAAGAGGCCTCTGCTCTTCTCCTGCCTTTCAAATCTCCAAGTGCATCTGATTCACCTCACTTGCGACCAGGGAGCTATAGCTTTTAGCTCTCCTAGCACAGCAAAGCTAGATGGGCCAGGGTCCAGTCAGGAGACAGAAACCACACTGTTGTTTGAACAGAAGAAAATTTAATCTGCAGAATGTTTAACCAGGTTAAAGTTGCTAACTAGGCAAAGGGAAGTGTAAAGAGGATTCGGTGTCATAGAGGCTGCAGCTCAAGACGCGACCCCCAGCCCTAGGCTACACAGCAAAGAGAAGAGGTGAGATCATTAAAGCCTAGCAACTGTGGGAAGGGGCTGCACAGAGCTGGAGCTGGGCCCCAAAGAGAGGCTGCCTCTCAAGGGCACTGTGTCTTTGAGGGGCACAGTAGGCTGACCTTTCAGTTGTGGGAACAACTGAAAACGGGTTTTAACTGCTGCTAGGAAAGGAACAGTCACTGACAGGTGAAGCAGCATACAGGGTGACACAGGAAGTAGGAAGAAGCAAACAGAAAACAGGAAGCAGACAAGAAGAGCAAGTGCCTCCCTCCCTCCGTTAGAGGCCAGGCCAGCTGCCAAGGAGACGGGCAAAGTGCAGCATCCCAGGAGGTAGAGGTGTGCGCTTGGAGCAGAGGGACACGATCCATGTTTTTTGTGTGTGGTGCACATTCCTCTGCACACAGAGGGACTTCCACCCATGTCAAAACACCGTCCTCACCAAGCAAGATGCACGTGTCCTTCACAGGAAGGGGCTCTCAGCCTTGCCCCAGGAGAAGAGAACCAAGCCCAACAGTCCTGTCTGCCTCTATGTGACCCCACCTGCAACCTGAGTATTCTGTGACCTAGGAGCTGCACTGTGAAATTAACCTCCAACGAGCTCGTATCACTTGGGAGGGAAGGCAGTGAAGTAGTCACCCACACGTGTACACACGTGCATGTGCTGGGGAAGGACACACGGGCTCTGGGCACAGAGTTGCTCCATTTCTGGTGGCGTCTTTGCTCCCTCGCACTGGCCCTCGCCTCTGCCCAGGTCTCCGCTGGGTGGCTCCTTGACTCGCTCCCAGGCTCTGGACTCGCCACTCGTGGGTAGCTCTCCACTCGCTTCACAGCAGGGCTCTGAGGTTCTGCAGCATGCCCAGGAGCACCCGTGGGTTCTAGACACGGCCCTCCCTGTCCCCACCGTGCAACACAGACCCCAGTTCCCGCGTCTCAGGGCCGCTCTGAGAACTCCTCCCTCCCCCGCACAGTCCTGACACTGTCAACCTCCAGGGCTCGACAGCCATTGCTGCGTGTCCCGACAAATCAGCAACTCCCTCGGGAATCAGAACCTCCGAACCAACAGAGGTGTTCAGAGGTGGGAACAAAACCCTGCAAGTAGCCGGGCGTGGTGGCCACACCTGTACTCCCAGCAGCTCAGGAGGCTGAGGCAGGAGGAGCCCAAGTTCAAAGCCAGCCTCTGCAAAAGTAAGGTGCTAAGCAACTCAGTGAGACCCTGTCTCTAAATAAGATACAAATTAGGGCTAGGTACGTGGCCTGGTGGTCAAGCGCCCCAGAGTTCAATCCCCAGTACCAAAAACAAACCACCCTGCAAGTGGGTCACTGCATGTGCAGCAGAAGGAGCTGGACCCCTGCCACCCCTGGCTCCCAGCCTGTCTCCAGGCTGCGCTGAGAGCACTGGGGCCCTGACAGGTCACAAGAGGCCCTGGGCCTCCTTGCCTCCAGCTCAGGCACTGCCCTGTCCTGACTCTTTCCACTTGGGGTACACACCCCAGAACCAAAGTGGGGTCCCAGAGAGCTGCTGTTCCTGGCGACTTTGCTCAGGGCGGCTGAAAGGTGCAACATGCGCGTCCATCAGGGAGGACGAAGGTAAGAGTGGCAGGTCCACACGGAGGGCCCTTCAGGCTTACAGGGCAGGTGACGTTGGCACACACAATGACAGGGATGGACCTGAGGACCCTGAGCCGAGTGAAATACCCGCAGCAGAAAGGCGACTCCCCCAATGCCCCAGAGATGTGCCCGGGGTGGGGGGCAGTTTCCCTCTGGGACGATGAAAAAGCTGTGGACAGCTGGTGGCAGCACAATGTAAATGCACCTAATGTCACCCAACCATACACTTAAAATGGTTAAAAATGGCAACTTTTTACGTTGGTATATTGTGCAACAAAAATATTCTTAAGAAACCTGGGAGATGTAACTCCTTCTCTTCCGAGTGCTGCCACCCAGGTGACCTGTCCCTGAGAGCCTGGTGGCCAGCTGCTCCTGCAGGGGGTGTGGGAGGGCTGCCGGGTCCACAGGCACTGCCCCCAGCTCTGCTTGAGACGAGCTCGGGATGGAAGCGGTGTGCCCAGTGGCACATGGGGCCACGAGGGGCCTTGTGGGCAGAAGCACCTGGGGCAGCAAGGGCAAGCACTCCACGCACAGGCCACTCCCGCACAGAGCTCTGCTCCTCCACCAAGGAGGGGGTCTGGCGTCCTCACCTGTCACAGGCGCGGGCTGCGAAGACCTAGGGCCCTGCGCTCCGGGATCAGAGCCCTCGCAGCCCGCCCGCCCTTCCCCTCGCAGCCCCTGGGCCCCATGGTCTTCCACCTCCACCTGCCACTCCCACCCCCACCCCCACCCCCGCTGGCCATCCAGCACCATCTCAAGCTTCGGGAGCTTGGGCCTCCTTGGTCAGCTCCCAGCTGACCCAGACAGCTGCTCCAGCCCCGCACCTCGCAGGTTGTTTTACTTGTCCTCCTGCAAGCCCCGGAGGGCAAGAGCCCTGAGGCCCAGGCACAATTAGGCCCCACGGCACTGTGGTGGGGCAGGCAGACCTCCAACTGGCAGGCCACAGGTGAATCCAGCCACTGCACCCCTCCTCACAACCCACTCAAGTGGCAGTGAAGGGATTTTTTTAAAGGCACAAGAGCAACAGAAGAGTCCACATTTTAAAAGTTGAAACCAATGTGCAAATGGCAATTCACTTGGCAAGTTGAAGAGAGTAGGTTCCTGCAGGTGCCGTGTGCACTCCTGTAATCCCAGCTACTCAGGAGGCTGAGGTAGGAGGATCACAAGTTGAGGCAGAGAGAGAGGGAGAGAGAGAAAGAGATTCCAAGTGGTAAAATCACAGGTCATTGTTGGGACTAAGCTCCTGCAGACCAGGCTAAAAATAGTCATGCCTGCTAACATTCCAAGTCACCAAGCTGAAACTAAGCTATTCATCTCATCTCCCAATCAGAATTACGGAGAAAACAGCCGAATTCCCCAAACGGCTGTTTCAACTGGCAAGGTAATGAAAGTTCTGTTTTAGTGGCTACACGTAAGTAACCTGAAATAACCTGTGCTAACCAATCAATGCCACCTTAC
Source organism: Sciurus carolinensis (assembly GCF_902686445.1). NCBI lineage: Eukaryota > Metazoa > Chordata > Mammalia > Rodentia > Sciuridae > Sciurus > Sciurus carolinensis. The sequence goes on from NC_062228.1 coordinate 2,896,028, forward strand.
AAGGAAAGCAACTTGGAAATGACCCATCTGCTCTTGCAGTCCATCTCTGCCTTCTTCACGCCTGTCTGCGGAGCCAGCCTCCTGGCCCAGGCCACTGGAGTACTTACTCATTTTAGGAGATGAACTGTTCCCCAGTTCTAGAAGTGAAAATAAGGCCAATCGAGTTCTCCGAATTGTAATCTTGTCCTTCAACAGTGGTGGAGGCAAGGCCAGGGAGAGCCCCACTACTCCACAGTCCCAGGCACAGGGAGGTGCCACTGGAAGCCATCCAGGTAGGACGGCTGGAGCAGAGGCCCGCTGCAGCCACAGGTTCAGGTACCTCCCGGGCAGAGCCCCTTTCTCAGTCCTGAGCAGTGAGACTAGCCTTGAAACGCCTGGCCCAGAGGGACCCACCACCGTTGTTCAAGAGGCCGACTCACCCCACAATGGGAGCCCCACACCACCCTTAGCCCAGAAGGAGGCTAAGGCTTTGCAGCTGAGGCCACCTGATCCCCACAGCATGACCCCAGCATGTCCTCTATAGGGAAGTCTACAGGCCCTTTGAGAACAGGGAACAGGGTCTTTAAAAGCAACAGGAAGACCCTGCTATCAGGGGTTACTTAGCCTGCTCTGGATTTGGTTAGCTCAAACCTCCCTGAAAGACCCCAGGCCCTTTTCCCAGGCAATCCCAATGGTAAAGCAGAGCCCCACCTGGCTTTTCCTCATAGCTAGGCTTCTCTAGGGCCACCCTGCCCTGCAAGTCTTCCTATCCAACGCAGGCAGGAGACACCTTTGAACCAGCCACCTCTGCTACTATTAGCTTTCCATCTGTATTCAAGAATTCCTTCTGCTTCTTCGAGATCTCCAATGAGGGAACTGGCCCCTGGGAAGGATAACGGGGTTGGGTCTCACAGAGGTCTTTCCAGAGGCAGGAATGGTACTCCTCAGACCACTGGAACCCAGGACCTCTGGCACACTGGACAAGTGCTCACCACTGAGCAACCCCATCCCTACTGTTGCTTTTTAAGGTGAAAGTAGCCAAGAAATTTAGCAGTCATAGTCAGCCAAGCTCACCAAACCCATCACCTCGACCTCAGTCAGGGAGCTCATGATCTGGCCTACCCTATGCAGCCAGGGGGGTCACCCAGTCCAGCCAATGGGAACCATATCAAGAGACAGTCCCAGAAAAAAAAGTGGCTCATGGGAATTTCTGTTGGTCTGGCTAACAGGATGGGATTTTACTTAAGGAAAAATCTGTCAAAACTCAAAATGTGCCAGGGGCAGTGATACATGCCTATAATCCCAGCAGCTTGGGTGGCTGAGGCAGAAGGATCCCAAGTTCAAAGCCAGCCTTGGCAAAAGTGAGGTGCTAAGCAACTCGGTGAGATCCGGTCTCTAAAAAAATACAAAATAGAGCTGGGGATGTGGCTCAGTGGTCAAGAGCCCTTGAGTTCAATCCCCAGTATCCACCCTCCAAAAAAACCAAACCTCAAAATATTATAGGGCACAGTGGTATACAAACTGTAATCCCAGCAAATCAGGAGGCTGAGGTATGAGGAACACAAGTTCAAGGCCAGTCTAGGCAACTTAGCAAGACTGTCTCAAAAATAAAGTTTTAAAAAGCCCCACATCAAGACTCCATTCTTAGTTTTCACATAACATCCCCTTGTACAATTTAAGATACAAGGTTTCTGCCATTTCATTTACCCCCAAAATATACTACTGTGGATGCTTGAGAGGACCTGGAGAACCTAGAGTGCACTCCGTTCAGTTACCATCCAACAAAGGACACGGATTCCATGTAACTTGTCGTTTATTAGCACTGGTTGTTTGACATGACAGTTTCCAGTAAAGATGCAGAGGTGATGGAGTGACAGGTACGTGAGCAGTGGGCTCTCACTTCTTCCACTCATTCTTGTCATAGTCCCACTTGGCAGAGAAGCCCTGGATGGGGCTGACCTTCATGTCCAGCATCCTCTTGGTCTGCATTGCCACCCACTCTTCATCAAAGGTGTGTGGGATGGGGCCGTACACTGCGGTTCAAACCACTGCATGAGAACCACGGTCCTCACGGGCTGCCTGCCCAGGGCCTCCCAGGGGGCCCTCGCAGGCCACTCAACCCACTCTCACCAAGGACTGTGCTTCTGTGCACTAACATCGCCTGATATTTTAAAAATCACTCCTCTGTTTACAAAAGGTCAGCAATAAGACCATGAGGCTTGAGCAATCTCCACAGGCACGGGCAGCGTGGTCTACAGGCTGGCACATGGCACACAGGGCCGACCGTATCTTGGAAGATTAAAGGCTGGCGTGCCATTAGCCACATCCCCACTCAAACCTAAAGCACAGGAATGCACCTTCTCAGGAGGCAGGACAGGGAGAGGGCAGGAGAAGCTCCTTGGAGCGGGCACCCACGCAGCATCACAGGAAGGGAGGCCTGAAGCTTGGGTGACACTGAGACAAATGGCCAGAAAGAGCACCCTGCCAGCTCAAACCCTGAGCAGGCAGCTCTGGATACCTGACGGGTGAGCCACGAGCTGCCACCGACGTGCAGTGGTGTGCTGCACAAGGCAGCCAGCACGCACTCGAACAGGATGGCCGACCAGGACAGTGACGGGCTCACAGATGAATCTCCTGCTCCATATCCCTGGGCCCCGAAAGTACCCTAGGGCAGACCCTGCAGTGGAGGTGCCCATCTCTGGCTCCAAGGCTCTGTGCAGGTCCTGCCAGCACACCCTTGGCCACTGTGGGCAGGGGCCGCCCTGGGCTCAACACCGTACTCACCATAGTGCTTCTCCCAGATCAGAACGAGGGCAGTGAAACCGATGAAGAACAGGGCTGTGCCCACCACGGTCTTCCACTCGTTGGTGCCCCTGTTCATCTCAGCAAAGCTCTCGTTGAACTGAATGCGATACACTAGGACAGAAAGAAGAGCCGTTTGCAGGCACTAAGAGCCTGAAGGGGCCACAGTCCCTCTGCCACAGGGCTCACCCCACTCCCCAAAGTAGTACAGCTAGGGAGAAAACAAGGAGCCAAGGGCCACAGTACAGACCCTGGCCCTAACACCCATGCACCAGGCGTGGGAGCAGGAGGAGGGAAGAAGGAAAGACATTTACTCTGGATGAAAAACAAGTATGAAATTATTATGTCTTTGGGTCAGTGTTAAGGGTCTGCTCTGTCACATTCTTTCTAGACCCCTTTCATAAGGAACAGAGACTTTTGGGGGGTCTTCTCGCCATGATTTACAGTAAGTAAAGTCCTACCCAGCCTGTCTACTCTGAGGCTGCACCCACGCACTCCACCCTTCCCTAGGAGTTGGGGCCCCAGGAGTGTCACCAAGAACCCAACAGTGCCCAACAAGCAATCCCCTGACACACTGCCCAGGGCCGCTGGGTGTGCCAGCGTGCCCTGGATACCCACACTCGACTTTCTCGTCCCTGGTCAGGCTGCTCCAGGAGGACTTCTCCTTCTCCTTCAGGGCCTTCTGGCTGGCGGACAGCTGCCTGACATGGGCCACATCAGGCAAGGGGTAGTCACGCCGGTCAACGTAACTAGGGAGAGCAAAGTCATCGCTCTTCACGACGCTCCCTGGAAACACAGAGGCAAACACCTGGATGAGAAGGGCAGCCCACGGTGAAGTGGAAGCATGGCACACAGCAAATGCACACCTGCCAGGGTGACCACTAATGAACCTGGCACCACTTCCTGCATTACTGGTTATCAGAAGAATTGGACAGGCCTCCCTGCCTGGATGGGAGGCTGGACTCGGTAAGGCCCTACTGCAAGGGATTCAAACTGAAAAGAACAAAGGCACTGTGAAAAGCAGAACAGGTGTTCCAAGTCCAGAAACCAAGGCACTGAAAAGGGGCATGGCAGCAGCAACACAGGGCTCACCCATACCCAACTGAGGACTGGCCCAGAAGCTACACCAGACCCTCAGAAAGGGCATCAGTCTCCTGTTCAAATTTTTAAATTTTTTTTGATGTTTATAGACCTTTATTTTATTCATTTATTTATATGTGATGCTGAGAATCGAACCCAGTGTTCACACATGCTAAGCAAGTGCTCTACCACTGAGCCACAACAAACACCTACTGCCTGCTAAGGGTGGCTCTAGACATATGGGCCCAAGCAAATCAAAGATTCCTGTCTAGAGAGTCAAGCACTCAGTGGGTCACAGAAAAGTTGGTACCATTTTCTTCCTCCTTTTGAAAAACAGAAATCATGTACACGTACACACATTCACATGTATGTGCAGCTAAATATGCAAAAACTCCCGGCAAGGTAAACCCTGTCACAAGGAGGAGGAGGAGAAGCAGCTGTCGGGGGGATCCTGAGGTGAAAACAGCTTCCCCTTCCACAGCTGGCCTGCGCTGTGCGTGTGACATGGTACAGGCTCATTTTAGGGTACAGCAAGGAGTCCCCACTGACAGCTGCTTCTCCAGTTCTGTCCTGCTGTAAGATCAGTTTATGTGCCGAGCTGGTCTGGAGGGATGAAGCCCTGCTGCACCTCCATCAGCTCAGTCTCATGGTCAGAGGCTCCCACGTCACACTGTCAAGCAATAGAACACCAAGCCTTCGGCAACAATGCAGCCCTTCCAGGCCTTTATCCCAGGCAAGCAGACCATCAGCATACGTACGTAAGTGCACCTGCCCTCATCCCAAAAGGATCTCAAGTGAGAGGCCAGAATTACTTCCCAATTAAAACAAGTAGACTAAAAAAAATGACTGAATACTGAAAAAGTTTATCAAGTTCAGCACTCCCCCGCCCAAAGTCCCTAGCTTTTAAGAGTTACTAAAGTAGATATAAACTGGAGTGATGAGAATGATCTAGAATCAATGGTGGTAGATAATGGCACGTCAGTGAATATTCTAAAGATCAATTTAAATGGGTGAATGTGTTAAGTGAACCACATCTCATAAAGCTGTTAAAAAGACATAAAGTCTTGGGCTGAGGTTGTCACTCAGTGGTAGAGCACCTGCCTAGCACATGTGAGGCACCGGGTTCAATCCTCAGCACCACATTAAAAATAAATAAATAAATAAAATTATTATGTCCATCTGCAGCTACATTTTTTTTAAAAAAGGAAAAGTCTCATAGCCTTGGCATCTTGACATATTTTACAATACGAACGGCCAATACACGACCTCATGGGTTCTTCAGAGCCTTGAGCCTGATTCCCCAGTAAATGAAAAAGGAAAGCAAAGGCCCAAATACCAAACATTCCTTTTTTAAAAAAAGGGATAGAAAAGCAAAAGGACTCCACATTCTAAAGAATGTCTGTGTTCCTATCCTCAACCAGGATGGGTCTCTGCAGGAGATCTAGTGGCACTGAGCTCCCTCCCACTCCAGCTGTGGATGACAATGGCCACCCAGATGTCACATGCTGCTTTGACTTTTATGTTGAGAACAATCTATGTGTTGTTCATGTACAACTTCTATAATTTAAAATTAAAGGACAAGACTTATCTAAAAGATGAGACTATAGCTCTTCATCTGCTATGAAGGCAAATAAAAAAAAAAAAAAGAAGAAGAAGAAGAAGAATTAAAAAACCTAAGGAAATACGTTAGCTGAGCCAACTTGGAAATAAAATGTAATCCTGTTGTAACTAACTTCCTATGATGGTAAGAGAGTACTTCTTTCCATATATACTAATGAACATGGAATTTTTCTTTTAAAACTTTTTAATTGTAGATGGACACAATACCTTTACCTCATCTTTATGTGGTGCTGAGGATGGAACCCAGTGCCTCACTGATGCTAGGCAAGTGCTCACCACTGAGCCACAAATGCAGTCCCTTTTCTTTCATTTTATTTATTTAGCAGTTGCAGGCACTGAACTTAGGACCCTGTGCATGCTAAACAAGCACTCTAAAATGAGCTATGTCCCCAGTCCTTTCTTTAAATTTTGAGATAGGGTCTTGCTAAATTGCCCAGACTGGCCTGGAACTTGCCATCCTCCTGATTCAGTTTCGGAAGTAGCTGGAATAATAGGCGTGCACCACCAAGCCTAGCTGGAATTTTCCCTTATTATCTACTTAAACAACACATTTCACTAATACTATCACAAACATCGTGTTTCAGTCTGATCCATGATGCGAGGTAGGCAGTGAACACAACAGAAATGTATCATCAACTGAAGAGCAATGAGAAATCCAAGGAAGGCGATTCCTAGGAACGATGGGGCCTCTCGATCACCAAGTTTCTTCTCTGACCTCATCATCCACAGCCAAAGCCTTGCACTTGACCCTGCTTGTCCTTCAGTAGCAAAGTCTCTGCTCCAGAGTCTTCTCCACTCCAGGCTACCTGCTCCTGGGCGTCCCTTACCATTTCATCCTTTTGGCCAGCTGCATGGTGCAAACATGCTATGGAAGTGACCCACAGCTCATTCTTTTTATTCCCAGTGTCTAACACTGTCTGGTACAAAGAATATGCTCAAGAAAGGCAAAGCTAAACTGGTTATATGCCAGGCACTGAACTAACCTCTCTATATATTTGAGGTGAGGTAACATTCTTAAACCTAAGTAGCTAGTCATGATAGAAACAAGTTTTAAACCCAGCTCAGGTGAACTCCAAGCTCTTGTTTCCACTGCCTCTATAATGTAAACAGAAGTGACTGAGTGAAGGAGTGGGGGAGTTGAGGGGACAAGTGGCTGGTCACCAAAGTCAGATATAGTAGAGATCTCTTGAAAGAAGTGGCACTGGAACCTGAAAACCCAGGAAGGAAAAGGAGGAAATAACAGCATAAGCAAGGACCCCCACTAGTGTTCAACAGGATTCATAGAGGCCTCAACATAAGCCCTGCCGAAGTATCTGTCTCCTCCCACAGTCCTGCAACTCCAAGACTAAGATCTTAGGCATCCCTGAAACCCCAGCACAGGGCCCGATACACAGCAGGAGCGAAATAAGAACAGCTCAGAACATTTAAAAGAAAAATCAGACTTACCATGTGCTCGTGCACACACAGAGGTGGAAATGGCTCGCTTGCCAATTAGGCTAAAGACCCTGGTAACCAACATTCTGGAAGACAAAAATATATACCTTCTCTAGAATGAGGGCCAACACACATTAGGGATAAGTCATCTTTTTAAAGCCCCAGGGCACTTCGGAAGTGAATGCAATTCATTTTTTGCTTCTACCCAACATAAAATAATCCATTCTTTGTAAATGGTCCTGAATTCACAAAGTAACCCAAGATGAAGTACTTTGGGTAGTTTTTACCCAATGAGCTTCATGATAAACCCAACTGCCACAACCTATACATGCTCTGGACAATGAACACAAAATTACCTTCCTAAAAAACAAGAACAAAAAAATTAAAAGTGAAAATGCTAGGAAGCAAGACAAGCTCTGTTCCTAGGAATGAAAGGTAAGAGCTCACAGGGATGGTGGCACAGGCCTCATTCAACCAAGAGTTTAAAAACTTGCAGGGCGCGGGCTGCAAGGGGCAGAGGAGCCTACAAACCAGGCCCTGGCCCGCTTCCAACCCTGCGGCCAACTGACGACCTGGATGACCCGCGCTCTCCGGGGCCCTGGACTCGGGCCCACCTACACTGCTCCGCTGCATCCACCCTGCACCTGCACTCGTCCTTCAGGACCCCGGGGATGCGGAGCCTTGAAAACGCCCCCACGGGGCACAAGAAACCGGCGTGACGTCAGGGCCCAGCTCGCCGCTCGTTCGAGCGGGGCGGTGGGGCGCGGGCGCCAGCCGAGCGGGGAGGCCGAGCGACGGCGGCAGCCGCCGCCTCACCCGGGGTCGCGCGGACGCGGAGAAGGCAGCGGCGGAGGCCGCAGCGCAGCGGGCCCGCCTCCCCGCGGCCGGCCTCGCAGCGGGCGCCCCAAGGTCAGAGCCCGAGGCCCGCGCGCCCGGCGGCGGTGGGGCGGGTGCGGCCGGGCCGGGCCGGGCGCTCCGAGGCCGCACCAAGGCCGCCGTCCGACGGACCCCGCGCCAGGAGCCCCGCGAACCGGCCTCAATGTCACCGCGCCCCCGACGGCCCGCCGTCCCCCGCGGGCGCCGGCTGAGGTGCGCGGGCCCCAAGACCCGCGGCCCCGCGAGCCGGCCCCACGAGCCCGCCCCGCTCGCGGCCCAGCGTGGCCGCCCCACGCTCACCTGCGCCGCCGCCCGCCGCGACCGCCGCGACCGCCCTTTGAGCCCCGGCTGCCTGCGACCGGAAGAGCGAGGCCGCGACCGGAAGAGCGAGCCACGCCGCGGAGCACCACGGGAACCGGGAAGCCCCGCCCGCGCCCGCCGGCGCGGGGGCCGCCGCGCCGCGCACGTCGCGAAACGTCGGGCCGCGCTGCTTTCCGGCAGGCGCTGGCTAGGCCGCTTTCCGGCGGGCCGGCGAAGAGGGCGAGCCGCGTCGGGGCGGCGGCTGGTGAGGTGCGGAAGCGGCCGGCCTGTGGGGCCGCCAGCCCGGAGCCCCGCCAGGGGTCGCCGCCGCCTCGTCCTGCCTCTCGGCGGAGGCGCCGCGCGGCCGGCAGCGGTCCGGGCCCGCGGGGCCGCCGGGCTCAGCATGCCCGGGGTGAAGCTGACCACCCAGGCCTACTGTAAGATGCTGCTGCACGGCGCCAAGTACCCGCACTGCGCGGTCAACGGGCTGCTGGTGGCCGAGAAGCAGAAGCCGCGCAAGGAGCACCTGCCGCTGGGCGGCCCGGGCGCCCCCCACACGCTCTTCGTGGACTGCATCCCCCTCTTCCACGGCACGCTGGCCCTGGCGCCCATGCTGGAGGTGGCCCTCACCCTGGTAAGCGCGGGGAGGCCGCGAGTCGCCGGGCGCTCCGCGGGGCCGTCGGGTCGGGGCGCCCTCGCCCGCGCGGTGTCGCCGGCGCCCTGGCAGGTGGTCGCCCCGGGGCCCCGAGCGGACTCCAGGGAAGCGGCGCTGGCACCTGGGGCCTTGCCGCCCGGGAGGTGCCCGCGCTCTGGGCAAGGAGGACGTGTGGTAACTACGACTTACCTAGGACGCGCCATGGGTTTAAAAGCTAAAGGATTTTTTGTGGAGTTCGGAAGCAGGAGCAGAGGCCACTCCTGCCCGCCGGGCTCGTAGGTTTTTGCTGCGGTGACGGCTCTAGCGAAGCACCAGGGAGTGAAGACAGCAGACAGGTAAACTGGCCTGTAACCGGGTTCTAGGTTGCAGCTTTTCAGTTACCAGGATCAACGAGGGGAAAAAAGAGCATCTACACATTCCACCGACTGTGAAAACTTGAAGGGGAAGTAAACTGTAGCCTCATCCCGCCCACCTGAGCCGAGGTGCTGCTTATCATGTAGGTAAACTGTGATGCTAACACATGCCATTGGTTCACGCAAGAGGAAAAGTCTGAGAAGGTGTAGGTAGCAGTCCTTTGTCTATGCCTCTCACCAAGTAAAATGAATCTCTTTCTTAGTTTACCTAATTAGGACACCAAAGCAAATACTTGGCAAGCATGAGGTGCTTTCTGCACCATCATCTTAAGGTTACTGGGCACAGCTTTGAGGCTATTAAACTGTCATCGTGGGAATGTCTTCCTATCATTTCTGGGCAGGAGATGGATATTTATAAACTCAGCCATTTTAGTTCCTGGAGAAATGTGTTATGGGTACTTAAAACATCTCTGGGGAACACATGTGCATGTGTTAATCCAGATCTTTCCAATCAGCTGTCTTAATTGTTTTGTTATCAAGGGAGTTGCAGGGTGATTGGATCTGTGAAATGCTTCGACTTGGAGGGGGCTAGCTTTAGCAGTAGCATTTGTGTGTAGGGTTATGCAGTCCCATGCTAAATGTGTTTTGAGGCTCTGCTTTGTACCAGGCCTGTATTGGGGAGGCATGTGGCTGTGGGTCGGGCAATATTTGCTTAGCACAATCTGACAAGCACAATATCAAAGAAGAAATGCCACAGGTAGGGTTAAGAAAAAGTGAGAGATTTGAGAGAAAAGTCAGCTGACCAGCCCTGGGGAGTCAGGACAGTCAGGCAACTCTGAGAAAGACTAGCAATACTGGACCAGGCCTAGTAACCCCAGGCAGAGAAGGGAGTGGATTTAGGGCAGAGGGACCAGTGTGTTCAGTCTGTTGGAGGAGAGGTGGCATGTGTTGAGTTTGACATGTTCAAATGAAGAAGCCCTTGTGCTGAAAGGTAAAATTCAGACTGGGCCTCTGGGCTGCAGATGTAGTTTGAGAGCCAGGAACTTCACAGGTGACTCAGACTGTGAGTCCTCATGCTCTGAGAAACCTGAGCTCACTTTTGTGGGGTGGGCAGAGGAAGAGGGGTTACAGGGCCAGACAGGTAAGAACTGTGTCTTAAGAACTGGAACCTCGCTTGGGATGTCGATGTCCAGTGACAATTATGAAGTCTTTCAGCATTAAAAGATATGTTCCTGTTCCAGGGTGCAGATACCATACTTAATTGAGCATAGTAACATAAACAACTGCATTTGAGTCACCTCTGCACAAACCTTCCCCAAGGAGCAGGGATGCCTCCCAAGCCACTTGCTTGGGGAAGAAGATGCTCAGAGAGGGCCTTAACTCTACAAGCCCAGCCGCTTGTGTTACTTGCATATATGGATGTCACTTGATGAATCCCCTTACACAGAGCCCCTTTGATCTTGCTCCCCAGCCTGTCACACTCTGGCTGCATACTGCCAGCCTCAGGTGAGCCTTTCCAAGTTAGACTTCCTGCAGTGACTTCCTCTCACCAAACAGCGCAGGTTTTGTCCTCTCAACAGTGGTTGTTTGTGTGACTTTTCTTATGCTCACCAAAACTCTGGGGCATAGTCTCAGCGGTTGACAAATATGAAAAAGATGCCCCTCCAGTACAAATAAGATGCTTCTCTGAGGGAGTCAGGGAGGAAAATCCACAATTTCACTCCATTAGTAATTTTTATGTTACAGTTAAGCTATTTAAATTTATATGTATTTGCTTTTTGACCAAATGACTTTATAGCCTAAAAACCATGAGGAGTGCCAGGGTTTGGAGCTGTAGTTTGTCAGGGTATCTGCAGTGGGAGACAATTTTTTGATAAAGCAGCTAAATCTGTGCAACTGTTTTATAAATGCAGCCGTAATCTAATGGCTCTTTCTTTGTTTTTGTTTTTTTTGTTTGTTTGTTGTTTTGTTTTTGTTTTTGTTTTCCTTCCTTCTAGTACTGGGGATAGAACCCATGGCCTCATGCATGCCTGGCAAATGCTCTACCCCTGATCTCCAACCCCAGGCCCTTTTTTCCCTTGAGATGGGATCTTACTAAGCTGCCCAGGCTGCCTCGAACTTTCCATCCACGTGGCTCTTTTCTATTCGGGAGTTCCAGTTCCATATTGGAATTATTTTCCATAAGTGGGCAAGACTGACGAAATGCAGTCCATCAAAGGGCAACATTAGATTCCTTTGAAAGGCTTTTCATTATAATTTACCATTTTTTAAAAAATCCTTGCATTTCTGGGTGCTTTTTATTTTTTTTTAAGTACTTATGCCTATTATCTTATTTATCCTTATGGCTCTTTGACGTAGGTAGTGAAGGAATTATTTCTAATACCAAAACCCATAAAATGTGAGTTGGAAAGTAGCATCAACCTGCTGTTTCCCTAAGCCCTCTGTGTCCTTTTCCCCTCACTTTGGTTTCTGCCTCTGGGGCAGCTCAGTGTTCGTTTCTTACTGGCCGTTTGGCCCAGTCACTGTGCTCTGAGGCCAGACCTCTTCCTGCTGCTTCCCCATACTCCCACTTTGCTGCTGTGCTCGGCTGCTGTTGTCTCCCTCTCTACCCCAGCTCCCCCGTGCAGCTCCAGGATGTGCAGGTGTGACTCCTCCAAGTCCCCTTCCAATACTTCACCCTCCTTCCCCTCCCCGTTTACCTCCAGAGCTCTTTCCTCTTGGATTGAGCTCCTTTTCATCCCAGAAAGATGGTCGGGCTTGAGGAGCTCTCGTGCTCACTGAGACCCACAGCCCTGCCGTCCTGCACACAGGAGGGCCTCCCAGGTACCTCTGCTTGGTGGGTGTGACGCCTCCCAGAGCAACTGTCTTGCCAGACCCCGACTTTTCTACTTGATGGCTGCTTTATAGTCACGTGACACAGGTGACAGTGCTCAGAATATTACAGAGTGACTCACGTGCAAAGCATGAACAAACTTGCAGAAAGAACACTTTTTCTGTGCAGGGTCTAATGGAGTGGGGACCCTAGAGGCAGGTGCATGCCTAGGTGCAAGTGTCCTTTCCCTCTGAGAAGTGAAGTGCCCGAGTGAACAGTCACTATATTCAGAGTCAGTTTTACTAAACTGACAAATTCCACAGAATTTGAAATTTGCCCTGAACCTGTATTTTCATTTTAAGTTTTCACAAGATGCATGGCAAAGGCATGGGTCGTACGTCGAGGCCAGGAATGGAGAAACAGGCACTGAGAGCAGAGGTCGGACAGTCAGTTCCAGTCTTCCCCACTTGGGAGGGAGCAGCTTCCCTTGTGCAGTCTGCCGCTTACACCCACTCCAGCTTTTCCTGGATGAGCCCTTTGTGTCTCCTGAGGAGTTCCAAGGTCACCCCAGGCTGGCACTTTGTTTTCTTTTTTTTAAGTTGTAGATGGACACAGTGACCTTTATTTTATTTATTTATTTTATGTGGTACTGAGGATCGAACCCAATACCTCACACGTGCTTAGGCAAGCATTCTATCACCAAGCTACAACTCCAGCCCCAGCCCTTTCGTTGTTTTTTTTTGGAACAGTGTCTCACTAAGTTGCTGAGGCTGGCTTCAAACTTGGAATCCTCCTGCCTCAGCTTCCTGAGTTGCTGGGATTACAGGCCTGGGCCACCACACTCAACAAACCCTTCCCCTCTTAAAACTTGTTCACTCTGCTTCTGTGAGCTCTGATGGTTTAGTCCATTTTCTATTCCTCAATCACTGGGCAGGCATGCGTGCCCATCATCAGCACCCATGTGGTTTCCTGGGTTATTGTTTTGGTCATTGAAAAGTTCCCAAAGTCAAGCCAGAGCCATCCTGACCTGACTTCAAGAGCTCTAGATGTTCCAGGTCATGACATTTTTTTTTTCCTGCTGGAATGTGGATGGACTCTTGTTGGAGTTTTTCACAAAGTAACTTGTCCTCTACAGGCAAAATGTGGGTTGAGGTATGTGTGATATTTGTTGCAGGAGCCATTATCTGTGTCAGGTGCTGTCTGTGCTCTGGGCGGTACAGGGTGTATGTGTGTTTGTAAGGGGGCAGGTCTGGAGCCTTTCGCCTCCTCCCAGGAAAGGAGTTGGTTTAGACTGTGTACTAAAGACTGTTGCTGGGGGTTCTCAGGATGTTGTCATCAGCAAAGGAATTTGTCACACCCTTAGAGTGAATGTAGTTCAGCTGTGGTCGGCTGAATAAGACCCCCTAAAAGCTGTCCATGTCCTAATCCCCAGGCCTTAAATGGCTAACTGGACTTTGCAGGCAGGATTAAGTTAAGGGCCTCTGGTAGAGAGATTATCCTGGATTCTCCACAGAAGCCCACAAGGGCCCTTACAAGGGGAAGGCAGGAGGTCAGATCAGAGGAGATGTGTGAAGGTGGAGACCGAAGGCAGTGGTGTGGCCTTTAGCCCAGGAGTGCGGGACCCTCCAAAAACGGGGTCCCCAGGTTTCCAAAAGGAACCAGCCCTGCTCACCCGTTCTAGACTTCTGACCTATAAGATAAAAAGTTTGTACTGTTTTAAGCCACTAAGTTTGGGTACTTTGCTCAAAGGGCAGTAGGGAAATAAGGGGTAACCAACTGATCAGAAAATAGGGACAGCCTCTCCTGGAGAGGTGGACAGAGGCAAGGGTCACCTCCAGTGAGGACACACTCCGGAGGCCAGCTTTGATTAGAAACAGCCTGGGCATGCTCCGCCAAATGACCAGCCAATCATGCAGGTTTGAGTTCAGGAACAAGGCCAGATCCCAGACTTAGAGCTGGGCCCTTGATGCTACATTGAGATAAGTTTGAGGGGAAAAAATACAAGACATTGTTCTAAGCAGCGAGAGGATCTAGAACCTATTCCCCTAAGAGGCAGCAGAAACAAATATGGTCAGCTTTGGAGTGATTCGCCACGACATCTCACTGGTGGGCCGTTTTGAACATTCTGGGCACATCACCCTGATTTTTTGGGTGAATGACCAGAATGTCCATTTGTTTAATGAGCCCTGGTTTTGACCCAATATGGTAATCTGTGAGCTTGTAGGAGACCAGAAGTATTCTCATCCTTCTTCATGACAGGGACCCTTGGACCAAATCTGTCACGTAGCGTCTGCTTCTGGTCATGAGACAGACTGAGACAGGGACCAGAATTGAGGAAATGGCATTAGGGTCACGTTTTAAACACACTACACACACATATTTTTAACCAGCTAATTCACTGCAAAAAAGAGAGAGATCCATCTTGCTTCCTCATCTGCAGATCAAAAATAGCATCTATTGCAGTGTATTAAATGCCATTATGGCAAAGCCAGATGACCTTTTGTAGTTTTTGATAATGGCATTAGACCTGAGGCTGAATCTGACAGAAGAGCGATGTATTAGAACAGAGGCTGGGCCAGGTGGCGCATGCCTGTAATCCCAGGGCCTAGAGAGGCAGAGGCAGAAGGATTGCAAGTTCAAAGCCAGCCTTGGCAACTTAACGAGGTCCTAAGCAGCTCAGTGAGACCCTTTAAATAAAATATAAAAAGGACTGGGGATGTTGCTCAGTAGTTAAGCGCCCCTGGGTTCAATCCCCGGTACCAAAAACAAAACAAACAACAACAGCAAAAAAGAACAGAAACGTCAAAGTCTGCCATGCCCCCATTTATGAGCACAAGTCAGGACTTGGCGTGTGTGCTTATGGCCCCTGCCTGCCTGTGTACCGCACACGCCCAGTGCAAGGTTATCTCCCTGTGTTGCTAAGAGTGCTGGAATCTGTTCCCAGGCCTCTGAGCTTTAGTGTCCTCAGCTGTGAAGGACTGCTTAAGTGATGGCATGGACTGGGCAGGCCCCAGAATACCCACTACTGTATGTCACAGAAGGTGGGCAGCTCCCCACAGTGCTGCACCCACCAAAGACCTGTCAACGGGGACCTCCCAACCTTTACAGAGAGCACTGTCTGTTGGAGCACCTCTGCCCTCCCCACTCCCACCAGCCTCTGTGATTTGGTATTTTGTTTGTACTTGAGACAGTCTCCCTAAGTTGTCCTGGCTGACCTTAAGCATGTGGTCCTTCTGCCTCAGCCTCCCAGAGAGCTAATGGGCACCACCAGCCCCAACTTGTGAGTTGGTTTTTCCCATTTCACCTCAGCCTTTATCTGGGGTAGGGGATACCAGGATTATGTCATGTTTGGTCCTATCATGTCGGGGAGGGTCTCCTGTGGTTAATTTTTATTTATTTATTTATTTATTTTATTTTATTTTATTTTATTTTTTTTGTGGTACTGGGGATCGAACCCAGGGCCTTGTGCTTTCAAGGCAAGCGCTCTACCAATGGAGCTATATCTGCAGCCCCTCCTGTGGTTATTGAGACTTGATTTTAAGGGAGAATCATTCATCCTTTCTTGCAATTTGTGTTCCTCTTTCAGATTGATTCATGGTGCAAAGATAATAGCTACGTGATTGCTGGTTATTATCAAGCCAATGAACGAGTGAAGGATGCCAGGTACGTGGCACTCACCCCGGCAGGCTGGCCAGGCGTTGCTGGCAAGCCTCTTGCGGAGGCACAGGCTCTAGAGTGCGGTCTGAGAGCCATGCCCTCGCCCTCTGTGTGTTGGTACATGTGAGGGTCAGTCACTGCAATGCAGATGCCTCGAAGCAGCAGAGATCACCAACATTTAGATTGACTTTGGGATTCTGTGTTGTCTTTTTTGTGTTGCTTAAAGGGATTTGCTTAGTGAAAGCAGCAGTAGGGCCTCCTCTTCCTTTCCCCTTAGCCTGCTGCCTCCCATTCCCAAGCTAGGAGACTCGGCGGCGGGCCTAGTGTCAGGAAGGAACGCCACTCTCTGGGGGGTGAACAGGCAGCTTTAAGTTTGGGTTCTTGGATCTGGTGCCATGTGGACTGTGTGGTCCTTGCTGCCCTGTCTCCTAGCTCCTTTCACCCAGAGCTTTCCCCACTGGGTTCTCACTCACCAGCCACCTGAGAGGTTGATTGTCTGCATCGCTCTGGGTCCTGAGAGAAAACCAGTGACATACTTAAGTTAGGGTACTTTGAGGGGTTCCTATGTGGGCTGCCCCTAAAGAGGGACTGTACATAGAACTCAAAAGAGAACATGCATGGACAAAGCTAGTGACAGGAGCTGTTGCCATCCCTTCCCCTCCAAGACCAGCAAGAAAGGAGCTGGGTAATGCCCTTTGGCTAAGGGACATGGCCAGCAGTCAGTTAGCTTTGTGCTTGGGTCACAGATCAGGCAGTACCTGACATCCCTCTTCTGACAGCCTCCAGAAGCTTCTGTTGACTGAAGCCAGGGCAGCTAGAAACCCCACAGCATGAAATGGGGTTTCCTCACCTTGTCAGGTGCAGCTGACAGACCCAGAGTCCAGAGACACAGGTGCACTGAAGGCCTCTGGAGCAGGGTCCACTTGTGCGGTAGATGACGGTGCGTTTAGAAGCACTTCTGGAGGTGTACGAAAAGCTGACAATGGAGCTTGCCGTCACTGTGAGGCACAATAGCACTGGAGAAGCTAACCATGTGGCCTCAGAGGGTTGGGTCCCAGCACAGGACCAGGGGGAGGTGGATGACCAGCAAGACGTGGGCTCATGTCAAGTCCATCGAGGCCCCCGCTGGTGCTCAGAACCTGGAGGTGCCCATGCATATGAACCCACCACCTCTCCCACGACCTCTGCTCTTCCTCTGAGCCTCATGCTTGCTCCTCCTGCTTCAGGGCACCTTTCGTTGACCTCACTCCTTCTGGGACCTCCTTTGTAATTTCATCTGCCCTCTGTGTTGGTGACTTAGTGTCTGCTTGTTCATCCATGAGTGAGAGCCCACCTTGGAACCATGTCCATTTTAGTCCTTGTTTCGTGGGAAGATTGGCAAGGTGTGGACCCCATGTGGGCCATCTCCATGCTAGGTCAGGCAAAACCCCAGCCCTGCCTGCTGTGACTAAGTCTGGTGTGAAAATCGTGTGGCATGGGAGCAGGCCCTGGGCCGGGAGGTGGGAAACACCATGGCAGCAGGAGCCAGGAGGACTCAAACCCAATGACATGGCCCAGGAAGCCCCCAGGAGGGTGTCCTTGAACTGGGCCCTCAGGGAAGTCATGGAGACCAGATGGTCAGAGAATTCTTGGTTAGGAGACTTTGGGATAAAGACAGGTGGGAGTGAGGCAGGAGCAGCTTCCACTTACAAGGAGGGACGGGCCTGGCTGCACAGGCAGGTGGGCTGCACCTGAGCACTCCCCAGGCTGAAAGCATTTGAACTTCATTTTGTGAGCAGTTAGGAGCTGTCCTGGGCCAGGGTCTTGCCTAAACCACACGGTGTCTCCTACAGCTGCTCCTACAGAAGAGAAAGGAGAGTAGGCAAGGGGGCTTGTCAGGTAGCTTAGATGTCTCCCTCTGCTTAGCCTCTTGCCCAGACCCACACCCTAGGAGGCCACCAACCTGCACACCCAGGCTCCCTGGTCCTTTCCTTTGTGCATGAGACATCTGGCTCCTAGCCTGTCTTCATCGTCCTTCTGCTGTTCTGACCTCCTTCCAGCTCCACCTGGAATTACCTTGCTCAACCTGTTTCCTGCCAGTTAGCCTCACAAAGTCCAGGCCCCTTCCCCTGCCCACCCAGGAGGCTTTGCATCCCCAGCAAAGAGAGGTGCTGGAGAGGTCTAGTAACCCCACAAGTCTCTCCCAGACCTGAGTATTGCACCCACCCCTCCCACTGCAAGGCTGAGAGAGGAGGAAGCCTGTGCAGCCACCGTGTAAAACCACAGGCTCTGTGGGGATGCCCATTTTGATCCTCATGATGTGCAGGTGAAGGGGTTCGAATGGAGGCTTCACAGAGGCCATGCAGCTTGGAAGTTCACGATCTAGGGTCATGGCCCCTTCACTCTTACATGCTGCTCACTTTTACCTGGAAAACTTACTGGGAACATCACTGGCTATCAGTGTCTCAGGCGTGAGATCTAGAGGCAGTTGAATTCAGATCCTAGGTAACTCCATGGGCTCCGTGGTGGGGCTAAGGGGCCATGCTCCTAGTGTCTGTGGGTACAGGTGACATAACACACACCCCATTAAGCTTGTGCTTGGTTCACAGTGGTGACTGGCATTGCTGGGTTACTTTTTAAGAAGACCAGTTGATGATTTAATGGAGTGTTTATAACTTTTTGCTTCCTAAACTTACAGTCATTTTATCAAGCTTTATTCTGTCATCTCTTAATTGCCTCTTTTGCTTAATTATTAACATATCATTTTATTTTATTATATTTTACGGTACTAGGAATTGAACCCAGAGTCGGTCTACCAGTAAGCCAAACTCCCAGCCCTTTTTATTTTTTAAGAGGGTCTCACAGGCTGGGGTTGTAGCTCAGAGGTAGAGCACTTGCCTAGCATGTGAGAGGCACTGAGTTCGGTCCTCAGCACCACATATAAATAAGTAAAATAAAAGTCCATCAACAACTATAAAAATATTTTTTAAAAAAAGAGAGGGTCTCACTAAGTGACCCAGGCTGGCCTTGAACTTGTAATCCGCCTGCCTTGGCCTCCAAGGCATGCACCCTGCACCACACCAGGCATAATTTAACATTTTATGTGGGAATGGTTCAGTACCCTACAGAGTACCCTGGCCAGAATGCTTAAGAAAAAGCTTTCCGTTTCAAAATGTTGCTGCCAGTTGTGGGTGGTGCTGGCTTTGGGCCTCCTGCTGAAGACACTAGCAAGGCGGGCTCCGTCTTCAGGGTGCCTGCCTCTCCTGTGGCAGCTCACTCATAGGAACAGGGACTTCACACAGACCAGCAGAAACAAGTGACTGGTTTGAATGGTTCAGTGTGGCAGTCTTATATTCAGGAGCAGTAGGGGGAGATCAGTACTTGAGAATGAAAAGAGCGTGATACCTGAAGGGTAAACACAACAGGCAACCCTTTCAAATTTGTCAGCAGTTCCCTAACTACCAATGTTTTAGCTTATTTCAAAAGTATAAATTTTAAATTTGAGTCTTGGTCATCTGAAATGGCAGTTCTTGTTTTTCATGAGTGTTTCTTGACCCCCTTCCCAGTAAAAGTCAGGACTGGCATGATGTGCCGAGTGCGGGAATGCCAAGCTTAGGTTTCCTCATGGAAGTGGGCTGTGCTGGAGGCCAGTGTAGGAGCAGCGGGAGCTGGAGGGGTTCTGCAGGCCAACAGGCCCGACATGGAGGGCCACACAGGTCTCCTCGCCACTTGCCTCCAGCGGCGGGGCCCACGGGACCAACAGCCCCAACCCTTGTGCTGACTTCCTCCTGAACCACATAGGCCCCCTGGACACCTGCCCTTCACTCACACTTTGTTTTCCTGACGGTATTGTAGACTTGGTGCATCACTTCAAGTTGAAAGCAGAATAATCAGATAAAATCGTTTCTATAAAATGATATTAATCTGCTTGTTTTAGCCTAGTCACAAGGAAAGGATTATAACTGTCATGTATTTCCTTTTTATTTTATTTTATTCATGGTGCTGTGGGGATTGAACCCACAACCTTGCATGTACTGGGTGAGCACTCTACCCCTGAGCTACCCCAGCCCCTGCAGCATGTTTTTTGAATGAACTCACAGTAATCATTGGATTTTTATGGTCACTAAAATTCATATATAGCTCAGTCCCTACTCAAGCTGAAATTGCACAGGGAAAATAAGACACAAAAAAGAAACTGCTTACGAAAGCCCACGTGTTCGACCACCTTAGACATAAAGCCTCAGAGCTTGCAGAAGGGAGGGGACCTGATCCAGACCAGTCTGGAAGGCTTTGGGGGGCGGGCGGCGGGTATTTTCTGGGCATTAAAAGACAGGACGGAATTTAATAAACAGGGTTTGGCCTGGAAGGCCAGGCAGGAGAGGTGTGATGGAGCAGCCTGTGGACCAGCTTCCTGACCTTCCTTACTCCCGTGGTAGGAGAGGTGACCTGTGCCTACAGGTGAGGGAGCAGTGCCTTCAGGTGCCTGAGTCACAGCAGGCACGGCACAGGATCTGTTTTAGGAAAGTGTTTTTAGGTTGCGCTGGACAAAAAGTGCCCAGAAAGCAGTTTTAGAAGCTGGTGCCACAGCGATGGCCTGAGGGACAAGGGCAGCAGGGAGAGTGGAGAGGCTGGAGCAAGGAACAGGGGAGGCAGCTGGAGGCGGCGGCCGGAGGTGGGCGGTCAGGAGGCAGCCTTGATGGGGAGGCTTGAGAGGACCCAGGGTGCCCATCAGCAGATGGCACAGAGCTGGGAGCACACAGGGAGCAAGAGCCCACCTGGCGGAAGAAGCAGGCAGGTTGGGTGGCTGAGAGGGAGCCAGTTGAAATGAAAAGACAGAAGATTCAAAGGCAGAGCTGGAACCAGTGAGCAGATCGATAATATAAACACAGCCCCAAGGAAAGGCCCTAGTGAATGGGCTCAGGACAGGCAGCCCCTCTTGAGAGAGTGGCAGCAAAGCTGGAGGCAACAGGATGCCTGGGAGCCACTCCATAATTAGCTCTGTTGACGGGAGATAGACAGCATCGCTTATCAAGGTGGGTGGCCAGAGCCAGCATCAAGAACAGTGGAATGGCTTGTGAGTTTAAAAAGCTTTTAGACAACTGGGTTGCCTGTGCCCATAAGGTCTCTGTGACTTGTCGCAGTAGATCCCCGCTCTGGGGGTGCACAGGAGGATCTGGGGGCTGGCAGCGCTGTGAGTGCATAGCAGTGGGTTCCTCTGCTGCTCGGGGAGCCTTCCTGCTTGGCTGCCCTCCCGCCCCCCACGAGGGCTTGCAGGAGAAGGGAGGCAGGACCTGCTTCAGACAGGTGTTCATGGTCCCTTCCCTGGGGCCAGCAAACACAGCCTGTCAGCGCCATCCTTGTGTCACGTCTGGTTAACTCTGGATGGTGGTGACATGCTCACGTGGACAGACAGTGTCGAATGGTATGAACCAGAACGTGGTGGAACTCACTGTCTCTTGTCTGTAGTCCAAACCAGGTTGCGGAGAAGGTGGCCTCCAGGATCGCCGAGGGCTTCAGCGACACCGCTCTCATCATGGTAAGCCGCTTGGCTCTGCGTCTTCCCTCTCCTGCAGCACCCTGCCCACCACCCTCAGCACAAGGATATCCAGAGGGGGTCTTTCTGGTTCTGGTCCTCACAGTGAGGTCCCCTGCCGCCACCACCTGGAAGCCTGTTAGACATGCAGATTCTAGGCCCCACCCCCACCCACGGGTCCAGAACACAGGGTGGGGTGGGGGCAGCAGGCTGCCTTCCAGGTGACTGGTACACCCAGAGGGGGTGAACTGTTGCAGCCCTGATTCCTGCAGAGTTCTGGGAGGGAAGGCAAAGTGGCGTCTGCCCTGCACACACAGCCCTCTCATGCCCACCCTGCTCATGCCGTGTCCTTCACCTGTGCCCAGGTAGACAACACCAGATTTACCATGGACTGTGTGGCGCCCACGATCCACGTGTATGAGCAGCAAGAGAACAGGTGGCGATGCAGAGACCCACACCAGTGAGTGCGCGTCCCCACGGGTGTCGAGCTCCCCAGCTCCCGGAGGAGCGGCCCCCAGAGCTTCCGAGCCTAGGGGACCTGGGTGGTGCCTTGCGTTCATTCACCACCCACCTGTGTCTAAACTGCCGAGCTTCTTGACTCCCATCCTGTCCTTTATGCAACTGGGGGGGCTGGTCTTCCCCAGATGCTAGAGGAGGCACCTGCTAGAGGCTGACCTCTCCATGTCTGACCCACAGTGACTACTGTGAGGACTGGCCTGAGGCGCAGAGGATTTCAGCCTCACTCCTGGACAGCCGGTCCTATGAGACGCTCGTGGATTTCGATAACCACCTGGATGACATTCGGAATGACTGGACAAACCCAGAGATCAACAAGGCTGTTCTGCACCTGTGCTGAGCAGGGGCCGTGGTGGCTGGCTGCTCCTGGGGCTTTTCCACTACGCTGAAGAAGAAAACCTATTTTTAAAGCAGAATCGAAGCCTGGAGGAGAGCCGGACGTCCATCGGCAGCATTCAGCGCAGAGGCCGAGGGAGGCCCCGACTGCCTGGTCCCTGTGGATTCTCTCAGTCATGTGTTGCTGTCATCTTCCAAATCAAAGCTATTTCTGCTTGTCCGAGATTGTTCCTATTAAACAGTTTTAACTAACCTTTTATAATCTGGAGAGGATACTTTTTAAGGCTTATGAACTATTAAAAAAAAAAAAAAAAAAAAAAGCTCACTTTGTATACTCCTGTGTGTGTGTTTATCCCGGTCAGGCCGGGTCGGCCGGAAGTCCTGCCATCAGGGCAGTGGCGCACGGTGCTGTGCCCAGCCGTGTCTGGGCACTGGCGTTCTGGTGTTCTGAGGCCCAGGCCCCACAGTGGTGTCGGCTGCATGGTTTGAATAACTAACCTGGCCTGATCGGCCAGAAACCTTGCAGAGTCGAGAACAGGGAAGAGGGACTGCGCTACCGCTGTCTTTAAAAAGCAGGAATGGACCTGTTAGTGACCTGTGTGGTCCACCAGGCGATTCCAATCAGGTCTTCAAAACAGGAGCTTCTTTTGAACTCAGCAAAACTGAGACCCCCTCAGGTTGTTATGAGGGCTGCCTGTAGTTTTTATACTTGGAATGTGATCGCGTTTTCTGACCCCAGCTTAGGAAATTGATAGGGAAGCTTTGGTACATTGCATCTTTTCCTTCCTGCATGGATTCTTTTACACAGAATGATGCCTCTCCTGCTGTCTTTGTGTGACCTAATGCAAAGGTATGTGATAAAGCATTCACCATTTTTTCTCTTCACAAGCAAGAAAAAAAGCAGACACCTCTTAGAATAAGTGCTTTGTCTCATCCACCAAGTTCTCTCCTTACTTCAAACACCTCACTCAACTGTTTTGGTGCTGAGGATTAATCCGGGGATTCTCAACCACTGAGCTACATCCCAGCCCCCTGCCCCCACTTTTTTTTTTTTTTTTTTTTTAATTTTGAGACAGGGTCTCCCTAAGCTGCTGAGGCTGGCCTGGAACCTGGAATCCTCCTGCCTCAGCCTCCCTCCCATGTAGCTGGGATGACAGGTGTGCGCTGCCACCTGACTTTACGCTTAGCTTCTTGAGCTGACATTCTCAGGTGGGCGTACGAAGGAAGGAGTGGTGCTACAAGGAGTTCCAAGTGGGCTTATGTGTCTCAGGAAGGTCAGAGGCTGTCTTCCCTGCACTAAAGCAGGTCTTGTGCCATAGCCAGCTCAGGGCAGGGCATTGGTGCACAGCAGCATCAAGGCCCACAAGCGAGTCTGCAGGGGCTTTGAAGCTGAGCTCCTAAAGCCCTTCAAGGTGTCACTTCTTGTAGCATTATTCCTTGCCTCCGACCTCCCAGGAACACGCTGTCCTCTGGCCTGGATTTAGACCTAAACCACATACCTGTTCCTTGGTTCCCTTTGTGGCTAAGTCAGGCTTAAATTTCCAAAAGGAAGGTTCAGATACTCAGCAGGGAAGAAAACGGTTGTGAGAAACCAAGAACAGCTGGGGACTTCAGTCTCCTTACCCTGCACACATTTTTAGCAATTTCAGTGAAGAGAACTGGATTTTAAAACAGGCTTCCTGCCAGGCATGGTGGTGCAGTCCTTCATCTTGTGACTGGGAGACTGAGGCAGGAGGATCACAAGTTCCAGGCCAAAACAAAAAGCCTGGGTAGGTTGCTCAGTGGCGGAACACTCCTGGGTTCAATCCCCAGTACAAAGGGGAAAAAAAGTTCTCCACTACCAATTATTTAAACAATTCTGGAGTATTTCATTGACCAGAATGAGCACTGAGGTGCTTACTCACAGTGAACATTCAGTGGCAACGTGCAAGGAAAGAGACTAAAACCTGAACACCCAGCCCCCACCCAGCCTCTGATACATTTCCCTTTACTACAAAATCAGTGGGGAAAATGGAAACTGTGAGCCTCCTCCCTCCCACCCTCCTGTCCAGTCCCCCCTTCTCCCTCCCCCCCACTCCAGTCTCTCTTCCCCTCCTGGTCCCTGCTCCTCCAGTCCCTCCACTCTCCTCCAGTCCCTTCTTTACTAAGGCAAGCGTAAGGAAGAAAAGGCAACCTCAGAAGCACTTTCCAACTTACGTGGGGCCATGGTGGCCCTGCAGAGGAGAGCGAGGTGTGTGTGAGGCACTCGCTGTACGTGAAGAAGGGGAAGGCGGCCAGCGGTGGAAGGCTGTGATGGGTGCAGGTCCCCAGCTCAGCCCAGAATTCAGGTTCGCAGATTTGGGAGCCTTCCAAAGCCTGCCCTGCAGCAGGTGGGTTCAGGCCACACTTGAAATGACCCCGGTCTTCGCCAGAGCTCATGTTCCACTATGAAGAATTTCAGATGCACAGAATGGAGCAGCTCGCCCCCCGGCACACATTCAGTCAGGGGCTGAGGAATGAGACCATTCAGTTGACCCCTATGAATTGCTAGTTCAGTAGGTCAAAAACCCCAAGATCAGCAGTTTCCAGGGCTCAGCCTAACGGAGTGAGTGTTCCATCTGCAAGAAGCCGATGCTTTTCCTCTTTTAAAACAAGTGCGTGTTGCACAAAGTGCGGATGGTGTTCTTGTTTATCAGCGGGGAGGGCGGGCTGGTGCCTGCTGCTTCCTGGCTCCCCCGGATCTGCTCAGGAGAAGGCTCACTGTGTGCTTGCTTTAATCTTCAGAAGAGTTTTCTCCAATCTGCGTGTCCTTTCCCTTTAGGAGCCGCCTCGCAGCCAAGCGTCTCATGACTCCAGGGCCTTGTCCTCATCCCTGTGTGCAGGACGGGCCCCAGAGACACAGCATCCATCTGTCACCTTGAAAACAGCTTCATCTTCGTCACAAAGGTAATGGCTTACTGGGGTTTGTTTGTTTGTTTGTTTTTAAAAAAGGTATAAGTTGTAAAAGCAAAATCATCTGAAGCTCCATCTGCTGGGCATCCTTACCACCAGCTTCCAAGTGACCCTCCTGATTTCCAAGTTCTGAAGCCTCAAGTTTACATTCCTTGAAGGAGACAGCATGAAGCTCCTTCATTTATAAGACTATAATTCATGTTTTCTGGGTTATTCAGACGCTTCATTTCCAGAACCAAATGTCCTCGATGCTATTTGTTTCCTGCCTCAGATGTGGTCTGTGGAACTTGGGTGGTTGTTGTTCCAGTGCTGGGAGTTGAACCCAGGGCCTCGGGCATGCAGGGCAAGCACTCTGCCTCTGAGCCATGTCCCAGCCCTGGTGGAGGTTGTTTGTTTGCAGTAGGTCATTTACTGAAGGACAGCACATACATGGAAAAAGTCTGAATCCCAAGTGTGCGGCTGAGTTCTCCGAGTGAGCACAGAGGGCAGCCCGCCAACGCCAGCCAGCCCAGCCCCAGGCCCGTGTCCAAGCCCAGGCTGGGCCTGCCGGCTGCTGCACTTTCTGCACGTGGGAGTGGGTGCAGCTCGCCCTGTTCTGAGGTGCCATGTCCAGCAGCCACTGCTGTGCTCCTTGGTCTGTCCACCGTGTGTAGCAGATCTCGGCTGACGCAGGCATCGCTGGCGTGAACAGGTGCCCAGGCCTTGCCTTTTCTTTCCTCCAGTACCAGGGATTGAAGTGCTCTACCACTGAGCCACACCCCCAGCCCTTTTTATTTATTTTGAGACAGGGTCTCTTAAATTGCTGAGGGTGACCTTGAACTTGTGATCCTCCTGCCTCAGCCTCCCGAGTCGCTGGGATTAGTTATGTGCCACTGCACCTGGCTAGGCTTCAGTTTTAGCCATGTTAGTGGTCTGTAACAGTATCTCATGGTTTCTTGAGTAGTGCTTCTAGAGAACAAGAGGATATATCTGCAAACTCAAACTTGGAAAATTTTAAACAGGACACATAAAGACAATTTGCGTTACATTAAAATTAAGAAATATTGCTCTTTAAAAAAAAACAATTAGGAGGGTTAAAAGGAAAAGGGGAATCACACAGTGGGAGAAGATATTTGTAATACGATTACCCAACAGAGACTCCTATCCAGTATGAATATCTACTGTATTCTTGCAGGAAACAGACTGGTCGAGAAGCAGCAAGCAGCACTGTGAGAGGAGAGCCCCAAACTTGATCTTATGAAATTTTTCATAAATTCTCTAGTCTGCCCAGTACACAGTTGTGCCTGGTTTTCTAGTGGCAGCATGTTTACAGAAGCAGCGTGCAGTCAGGGAAGAACGGGTCCCTGGATAAATCTCCAGTCGTGGGCCAGAGCCCACAGTGCCTCTGCCCTTCAAAAGGGAGTAGCCAGACGCCCAGGGGAAGTCAGGACCCACGGCCATCAGGCTTCCTGGAGAAAGGCTGGGAGGGAGGGACGGAGTCTTCCCCAGGCACTCGTCTCTCACCGTAACATTTTTGTAATTTCATTTCACAACTGAGTCTGGTTTTGCCAAAAATCAATTTTTAGGGGTACTTCCCCAAAGAAGACAACCAGGTGACCAGTGAACATGTGACTATGTGCCTAACTCATGTCACCAGGGAGAAGCACACTCAAAAGAGGAGGGTCAGCTTCCCAAGAAGCAGAATTGTCTGGACGTGCTGGGTGGCAGGACCATCCGACGCCCGCTCGTGGCCAGCACGCCTTCAGGGGAGCTCCTCGGGGCCGGGTGGAGCATTCTGGAAGAGTCCACTCGTGCCTGGGCCCATAGGCATCGCCGGCACTCAGACTTCCCTCTGCGGGACTTTACAGAAAGGCCACTGGGGCCACACTGAACGGCACCACCTGCTGCCTCCACCGCCCGGGCCCCACTTGTCCTGGCCTGGTTCCCGGCAGACCTTCCAGCGTCCAGCTGTTCTCTTAGTCACCGATTATGCCTGGAAGCTACTCAGCGCCAGTCTTCTAGGAGCTCAAAGCACTCGCGGATCCTGCTGGTAGAACGGCTGCCCGAGGTTAGCTGAGCGCTCTGCTAAGTCACTCTGTGCCTTCAGGAGAGGCTCAGCATGCCTGGGGCCCTGGAGGAAGACTCCTGGCCTCCGCGGAGGGCCATCTGTAAGGGGCGGTGTTCTCCAGAGAGGGAGGGAGGCTGTCACTGTGGGCTGACTGAGGCCCCTGCCCTGGGCCACCCTCGGTGCCATTCATGTCTGGGAGTGCAGAAGAGGGCAGAGCACTTTGGTCAGGACAGAGGAGCGAGGCAGGCGGGGAAGAGTGCTGAGTGCTGCCCACGCCGGCCTGGTCCCTGGACACAGCTCAGGAAGCTGGTGGCCCCGCCACTCTGGACTTCCAGGGAGTCTGGGCCTGGATGCTCCCAGCTGGTCCCTCCTCTCCAAAGTGACACACTCCCCCTTCCTGCTGCCACCCTTCGGACCTGCGCTTGGATAAGGGCCAAGAGGAGCAGCCACAATCCTGAGGGTGTGGCCATAGCACAAGGAGCTCAGAGCCAGCACACAGACAGGAGGGGCTGGAGCTCCCGGCCAGGACCCGCCCCTGGAGGAAGGACGCCCCAGCGAGAGAAGGGTCCCAGGCAGGGTGGCGAGGAAGGCCCCGCCTCGTGGGATTTCAGGTGGAGGTCGCTGGTGAGGAGATGAGCGGGGAGGGACCAGAGCCCTCCACCTCAGCTGCGGCTTTCCTGGCTCCAGCCATCTGCTGCCTCCGTCGCTGACCACTCAGCACTGGAAAGAGCTGGTGGTGCGCAGACCTGGGGACCAGGGTCACAGCCGACAGGTCTCATCATCCCATGTGTGTCCCTAGTGTCTCACATGACTGAGCGTCCAGAGCAGGCAGAGCCCCGATGTCCCCAAGCTGTGGAAGTGTGGGTGCTCGCTGCGCAGGCGCCACAGGGGCACCTCAGACAGGAAGAAGTTCCAGTGAGCAAGGACACACTGTCCTACTGGACAAGCAGATCTCACTCATCTCTGGACCAGTGACCTAGGATGACAGCAAGTTGGGGGCAGGAGTGGTTGGGAGCTCACCCCTCCCACCCTGCCCTGCATCTCTGGGAAGCCACTGGCCAGTGCCAGCTGACCACCCTGGGGCACTCCACCACAGGCCACCGGCCTCGCTCCAGACCCTAGGACCTGGGAGTTTGCATCTCTGACCCGCCCACCAGGAGGAACCCAGTTTCCCATCTGAGTGGGAGAGCAAGGCCCATTGGCCAAGCACGGAGCTGAGATTACATCTTGTCATCTGGTCCACTCTCCACATGGAGCTATGGCGGGTCGAGACCTCCCAGCACCCGGATTGTCCAACTGCGCTCTCTCTGCGTCGTGGGGGAACTGCACCAGCAACCCTGGGCACACCTCGGGTGGCCATGAGCCTGTCGCCCTCTGCCAGGACTCAGCCCACCCAAACCCCTGTGGGCAGGGAAAACCATGTCTAGGGCGGTGCGTTTAACTCGGGTTGCAAAGAGCTCCCGTAGTTATCAGATCCACCCAATAAATCCACTCCAGGAAATCCAATTCGGGGAGCAGCCAAGCCTGACGCCCCAAACTCAGGGAACCCACTCGGTCTGAGACAGCTGGACTTCACTGCTGACGTGTAAAGGCCATCTCTTGAAACTCCCACGGCCAACTCCTGTGCTATCCCTGGGACCCCAAGGACACCCATGCCTTCCCCGGACACTCCCAGAAAGGGCTCCTGTCCCCAGGAAGTGCCTCTGTTCCTCTTCCTCCTGAGTTTGACTCCCTCCACCTCCTGGCTTCTGTCATTTGCATGGACACCAGTTGGCCCATCCCTCCTACCTCAGGGCCAGGCTCTGGGGATGTGACATGAAGGATTATCGCCTCCGAAAGCCCCAGGATGACCACGAGGCCTGAGCTTAAGGGTAATTTCCCTTCTCTGCAGAGGCCAGGCATTTAGTCCAAAGGGGCAGTCAGGAAAGACCTGGCCAGGAGGGGACAGGGAGAGCCGAGGCCCAGATGGCCACCCCAGAAGAGAGAGCGACTGGGCCCCACCTGAGCAAGTTCCTGGAGATGCGAGACGGTCATTGATCCCCTGTCCTCAGAGGTAGGAGGAGGCGCCTGGGGACTGGTGGGGGTGGCCACGGAAGGGTGGAGGCACCTCTTCACCTCTGCTCAGCCTCGCTGGTGTTCGATCCAGCCTGGTGCTAGGGACCCAGTGCTTTCTGGTACCTCTCCTGGCAAATGCCAAGCGTTGTCTTTGCTCTCTCAGCAGCGGTCACACGGGCTCCTGCTGGGTTATTTTATAGTAAAGGTCACAAAAGTCAGTGCTGGAGAAAGCCAGCGCTGTTCTGCTGCTCCCAGCCTGTCCGCGGCCTGCAGCCTCAGGACACTGGAGCTAGGGCACCTGGAGAAGACGGCCGTCTTCACACTCTGGGGGCGGGCCGGGAGGGGACAGTGTTTGCTCCTGGCACAACTCCCTGGTTCCTGCAGGCTTTCTGAGCAGGGGGCTCTCAGGAGCCACTGCAGGCACAAGCACCTTCCTCCTCAGCCAGGACTCTCGGCCGCTGAGCTGGCTGTGCATGTGGCCAGGTCAATGTGTCCACCTCGTCAGATCGGGATGACTGCAGAGAGACGGTGGGCCTTTGCTTGCCCAGTTCTCAGCACCTGTTTTGTTTGTTTATTTGTTTGGTCGGTCCTGGGGCTTGAACTCAGGGGCACTCGACCACTGAGCCACATTCCCAGCCCCATTTTGTATTTTATTTAGAGACAGGGTCTCTGAATGTTTCTTAGTGCCTCACTGTTGCTGAGGCTGGCTTTGAACTCATGATCCTCCTGCCTCAGCCTCCCGAGCTGCTGGGATTACAGGCGTGTGCCACAGTGCCCAGCACCCCAAGAGCAATGGGTGGCCCCTTCTTCCAGCAGCACCTGTCCAGTTGTGGAGAGGGCCAGCTGTATGGCCATCACCCAGAGCCAGCTACCCCTGCCTCTCAAGGAGTTGCTGGGGTACCAAGTGCTGGCAGATGACTTGGCACCTGCAGACTTAAAACATAATTTTCAGTCTCCAGAAAAGGAAGGAAATGAGCAGCATACAGAAGGGGTGAGAATACAGTTTGTACCCCTAACTGCTAAGCTCCAATCCTGCTTCTACCCCTCAGCCAGTGGTGACTCAGGCAACTGGCCTGCTCTGTGCCGGGGGCTGAGCTGTCTTGTCCGCTGTACCTCAGTGAGGTTGCTGGTTTCTGGCACATAGTGAGCGCTCAATGAACATCCAGACTGCTGGTGATCAAGGCTTCCGTTTCCAGACGTGGACACGTTTCTGCCCACATCAACCCAGTCCTGCTGTCCCTGGAGGTGGACACTGAAGCACAGGATTTAGGTGACTTTTCAAGGCCATTCATTGACTTGGTTTCTTCACTTAGAGGAGTTTTAATTTTTTATTATAAAATATTTAAAGCATAGAAAACCACAAAGAATACTTTAATGGGCATCCGTGTCCTTTCCAAATATCAGCCTTTTGCCAGATTTGCTTGATTTTTTAAGGGAGAGAATGTCATGATGAGACCCCCTGGTCCTCTGCAGATCGCACCTCTCACCTGACCCTCCTCTGAGGCCCCTGGCGTTCTCTTGGGCAGCCCCAGGCTGGTAGGCACACCGCTAGGCTCACCCTGCGTGACTCCGCCCTCTGCCCCTCTACCGCCTTGGTGGGTGTCCCTTGAGTGCAGGCAGGGCCAGCTCTTGGTCCTGGCTCAGAGTGGCTTCCTATCTATGAGCCTGGGGCTCTGAGCACAGCTTTCTGCAGACCATGCTGTGGCGAACACC
The DNA here is from genome assembly GCF_902686445.1 of Sciurus carolinensis. Classification (NCBI taxonomy): domain Eukaryota; kingdom Metazoa; phylum Chordata; class Mammalia; order Rodentia; family Sciuridae; genus Sciurus; species Sciurus carolinensis. Next base: position 2,926,706 of record NC_062228.1, read on the forward strand.
CCTCGGCCACCCTCATGCTCCTGTGAGGCAGATCGCAGGGGACGTGGCCCTTTGGATGGCTGCCAGGCCCCAGGGGACGAGCCTCCCAGACGCGGCCAGGTGGCCCCAAGAGCTGCCCCTTTCTGCTCCATGAGCAGAGTGAGACTTCCAGCGGAGGCCAACCCCGTCCTCTGGCCAGGACCACGCCTTCGGTTTTGCCAGCCAGTGGTCTTGGGGTGGCCTCTCCTCCTGGCCAGTTCATCAACACTCACAAGCACAGCTGCTGGCCAGGGGCCTGGACGGTTACCAAGTGACAAAGCAGGGCCCTTAGTCCCACCCAGGTGGAAAATTCCAGACAGACTCGTCTCTGCTCCGCACCCCTCCGCACTCTCCAAGCCTGGATGGTTTCCTCAGCTGGCTGCACGTCTGCTGCCGAGTAGAGGGTCTGGCTGTGACCGTGTCCTGGATTCCCAGTTCAGCCGCCCATCGGGAGATGTAGTCCGTGTGTGCTGATGGGGGTGGTGTGTGTGTTACTGGGGGTGGAACCCAAGGCACTCGCCACTGAGATCCCCAGCTGTTTGAGACAGGGTCTCACTAAGTTGCCCAGGCTGGCCTCCAACTCATGAACCTCCTGCCTTAGCCTCTCAAGGAGCTGGGAGATGAACATGGAATATACAGGCCAGCTTTGGAAGACTTAGGAAAGAAAGAATGTAAACTATTCTATTAATAATTTTGAAACTGATGACATGCTGAAATGATAATCTTTGGATAAATTGGGTTAAATCAAAGATATTACAGAGAAGTTTTACTTTTTCTACTTTGTGTGTTTTTAATATTTTTTTAATGTGGCTACTAGGAAATCCTAAATGTACCTGTGACTCCAATTAGCTTTCTCTTGGTCTGAGGCCTGGTTGGCCTGGTGCCTCAGGACAGGGGCCCAGGAAAGCTTCCTGGACACGGGATGATGGACAGATGAGTGAATGTGCGAGTGACCAGACTTGACAGAAGAACCACGAAGCCCTGGAGCCCCGGGCCATCCCCAGTCCCTGACCCAGAGACCGTGTCTGAAGAGCACCCCTGACACCCTCCCCTTCCTCTTCTGCTCCAGGAAGTAGGTCGAGCACTGCCCAGCCAGCTTCCTCTCCCTGGGCCTCACAGAGTGCCCCTCACACAGTGTCCCTCAGGGAGGCAGGGTGCTGTGGGACCAGAGGTGAGCACCTTGACCCCTCCAGCCACCCACTCCCATGCATGTGATGCCCCACCCTCCTGTTGCTGACCCCTGTAAGCTTGTCCAAACCACGGGGGCCAGGACCATCCTGCAGAGCGTTGAACCAGCCACCTTCCCTGCCCCAGAGTTCTCGGGGCAGAATGTCAGGCCGTGCTGGGTACAGGGCCCGTGCAGGCGCGGGCAGGGCCTGCATACCACAGCACCTACTGGGACACCTTGAGGAAGTGTGGCTTTGAAGCTGCCAGCCTGCCGTGAGCCAGGCTTCCACAGCGAGCAAGCCCCTGGCTGGTGTGCAGAGCTGAGCATGGTGGCCTCACAGTGGCCTTAGTCTCTTATTTGCAACAGGTGGTGACCATCAGGGGCAAGGCTGCACAGGTGTGCAGAGACGTCCTCCAGCTACCAAGCATAGAGGACTGTTGGTCTCTCCTCTTCTGTCCCCAGCAGCCACACCTGTGGGTCCTGGGTCTCCTTTCCAAGCTCTGTCCTCTTCTGGTGCTGGGCTCCTCCTCAGCTCTGGCTTCAGCCTCAGGGCGTGGCCTGGGCTTCTGCCCCTGAGCCCACTCACGCCCAGCCTGCCTCTTCCCTTCCAGACAGCTCCGTCTGCACGCTGGGCCTGACGTCACCCAGCCCACGGAGTATGAGGCCAAAGGGGGTCACTCCTGCCTGTACGTGGGCGGCCTCTGACCTGGCTTTGGTCATCTGTGCTCCTCTGCTGCCTCCTGGCTTTCTGTCAAGGTTGGGCAGGTGAGGATGTGCCTTCCCATAGACGACACCGTTGTGCCTGGAGGACTCTTTGGTGTATGACAGGAGACGTGGCTGTCCTGCCTGTTGCTCAGAGTCACTGGTTCTCAGCGTCACAGGCATCATCTTTGGTCAACATGGCTTCCTGATCTGGGCAATATGGAAATTAATTCGACAAGTCAAACTGCCGCAGACTGAGGAGGCACGAGACAGATCTCGCAGCCTTGCAGCCGTCCTCTATTCCTCCCTCCCTGCTTCATGCAATGCCACGAACCCCACCCCACATGCCCATCGCCCCTCATTTCTGCACCACACACCATGGCCTCACCCTGGCCAGGCCGTGGCCTCACCCTGGCCAGACTGGGGCCTTCAAATGCTTTGCTTTGGGAGGCTCACCCCAGGGCAGTGAGCTGGGCAGAGTCCCACCCACACCCATCATTAAATACTGTTTGTTCCGAACACTTAAAAACAATGTTGCTAGACCTCCCTGACGTGAAAAGGCAGTGCTCAGCTGTAGGTGACTTGGCACACTGAAGCCTGCCCGCTCACCAGCGGAACTGGCGTTTGCTTCTGAACATCCCCAAGTTGTCACCAGGACCAAATCCATGGCCCAGGTTTCCACGTCCTCAAACACACTGTCCTTAGCATCTGCCCTGGAGCTTCCTCCCGGCCATTTCCTGGGCGACACTTGCTGTGGCTCTCGCTCCAGAAGGGGCGGCCAGGTGTGAAGGCTCGGGGCCTCTGTAGGCGTTGCCTTTCTCACGGGAGCTTCCAGGCTGCTCTGCCCACACAGGGGCCAGGTGCTCCTCCCTTCTGGTGAGTGGCGTCTGTGCGCTCTTCTGCACCTGCCCGCCTCCACCCAGAGGCTCTGTGTCGCCTGAGGAGCTTCTTCCTGCTCTCCCAGGGCCGCAGAGCCACCTTGGAGTTGTGCCTTTGCTTTGCCCCAGCGCTGGGGCAGGGTTACAGGCTCCTGGAGAGCTGGGCCCAGGGGCTGTCCTCCCCCGTGCAGCCCCACAACTCCACTGACTTCCCTGCCCCGCGCCCGCCTGAATTCTCCCAGCAAGCACAGTGACTTTCCAGGTGCCGCCACACTCCACACTCCTGGGCCTGACCCCACAGGCCCACCTGACCACCGCTAACCTGCCTGGCTGGTGCTGCCCACTCTCCATTGCCTGCCTGGCCTCTGCTCATCCAGGCTGGCCTCCTCCCTACCCGGAACTGGCTCTGCCAACTGGCCTACAGACTCTGGCAGCATCGGGCTCCTGTCCTCTCCAGACTGCCACACTGGCAGGAGATGGGCGGGACCACAGGTGCTAAGGGGCAGTGTGGCTGGAGCTCCAGATGCCAGCTCGCCCTCCCTGCCCAGCCCTGCCCCTCTGCAGAACAGGGTGGCCGCGGGGTGGGCGCCACTGCCTTCAGCCCATCTGCTCAGCCCCGCCCTCCTGCTTGCAGCCTCCTCCTCCACACCTGCTTTGGATCCTCCCCTCCTGCCTCCTCCCTGCAGGTGGGCACCCTGGGGACCAGACTTTGCCTCTCCTGCTGCTGCAGACCCAGCCATTTGGGCCCCCCGGGGCTCTTGGCACCTCAGGGCCCAAGAAGTGTCATGGATGCATGTGTGCAGGTTCAGCCCCAGGCTGGGCCTGTCTTCTTTTCTTCATGGTGGGCTGAGTGTCTTAGTCTGAGGAGGGGCCATCGATGCTTGTGACTTCCACTCTTGGAGAGTGCTGTTTTTTCTGTGGGGTGCAATGGCCCGGCCTCTCCTGGGGCTGTTTTCTGCAGTCTGTTTATACCTGGGCGTCCACTGATGTCCCGGGCTCGGCCCTCATCAAGAGGGTACACTCGGGCAGCTGGGTGAGTGTTCCGGCGCCCCACCTCCCCTGCCTCAGCCCAGAGGGAGGCACTGCTCGCATCTATGGCCTCCTCCAGGACGGGGCGGCGCTGCACAGGACTCTGTCAGCGGGTTGGTGCGCGGTCACCTGGAAGCGCGTGCTCCTGTGTGGCCTGGTGCTCTGGGACCCACAGCACTGGCCTCATACCCACAATTCACCCTCACTGCCATCCTTGGGGCCAGCGCGCCTCGCCCCACCTCATGTGGAACATCTGAGGGGCTCACCATGGCTGGGCCCAGGTCAGCGAATCCCAGACCTGGCTGCATCTCTCCCACAGCTGCTCCCAGGATGGCTAAGGGAGGCCCGTTCTGCGGACCCGAAGAGTCCAGCGGATGCTATTTCAGACTTCCCAGGCCCCACAGCAACACCACATTTCTAAGCGAGAGGACCTCACGCACATAGAGCAGATTCTTGGTTTATCACAGTTGGGTGATAAATGTGAAGGGTACATTTCCTCATGCAATCCCAGATACTTGAGAGGCTCTGAGGCAGGAGGATTGAAAGTTCAAGGGCAGCCTGGGCAAACTAGTGAGACCCTGTCTCAAGATAAAAATAAAAAGGGCTGGGGATGTCGCTCAGTGGTAGAGGCCTTGCCCAGCACGTGTGAGACCCAGGGCTCCATCCCCAGTACAGGAAAAAAACTCTTAACTGCGGTTAAAACGACTTTGTAACCCTAACTTGTTTTGATTCACATTTAAAGAAAGCACTAGCTTGGGACACGCCAGCACTCAGTACTCCCAAGGGGCTTGGCCAACTATCCCTTGCTGTGTAGCAAACGAGCCAAGACTTTGTAGCTTGAAACAACAGCTATTTTCTCCCAGTCCTGTGGGTTGCCCGGACATGGCCAGGGGTTCTTAAGCAGCTCCTGGCACTGGCAGGACCCACTGTCACGTGATGTTCTCTTGGACTGGAGTGGAACCTGGCACACCACCTGGCGGACACAATGGCCATTGTCAGCTGAGAGCTCAGGTGGAGTGTTCCCGGGGGCTCAGGCAGCTGGGTTCCAAGAAGGAGCCTCCTGTTCAGGCTGCTATAACAAAATATTTACACTGAGTAATTTATAGACAACAAAAATGCTGCAAGTCCAAGATCCAGGGCCCAGCATACTCAGAGTCTGATGAGGGTTGGCTCTGCTTCCAAGATGGCACCTACATCCTGGTCTTCCCACAGCAGGAGGAGGAAGGAGCTCCCTCAAGCCTCTTCTATAGGCACTAACTGCATAAAGGCAGGGCTGGTCACTGAAGGCCCCTCCTCTTCATGCACTGCACTGGGGACCCGCTGAACATGAACTTGGAGGGACACAGACGTTCAGATGGTAGCGAGCAAGCACTCAAGAGGAGGATGCAGACGTCCCCAGGATCCTGCAGGCTCAGTCCTGGAACCACAAAGTGCCATTTCTCTGCCATTCCACTGCTACCCAATCCTGGGACCAGCCCACATTCCACAGCAGGGAATAAACTGACCTCTAGATGGGGAGAGGGATGGAGAATAGTCGACCATCTCTCACCATCACCATACTCGGTGGCTGCTGAATTTCACACACATGACATGAAAACAGAGTTAACTACTGTGCTGTAAATGGAAAGATGGTCTCCTAGCTCCCTCCTCTGTGACCACCTCCTGGGCATGACGGGGAGGAGGGCCTCTGGGTCCATATCCTTTAAAGTGGGGATGAGTGGGTGGCACTTCTGGGCATGGGAAGCCCTTCTTGAGCCATGGTGGCCCAGAAGGTCCAAAGCTTCTCATCCCCACTAGGGCCCCCACGCTCTTCTCACTGCGGATGCTGGGGTAGAGGCTGTCCTGAGCTGGGGTAATCTTCAGCCCCACCTCAGCCCCAGCTGGGCCGGGGCCTGCCCTGAAGTGTCCATGACCAGCACACTTGGCCCTCCTCCGGCCTCAGCATGGTCGCTCTCCTGTGCAGCCCCCACCTCCCTGGGTAGCCACCTGCTTCAGCATCCACACTGCTACTTTATGGCACTGGCAACTGGCGGGGGGGCACAGAGTGGGGCCACACAGATAGGACCAGGCACAACAGCCACACAGAGCGGCTTCCCTGCGGCTTCCCAGGCAGCCCGCCGCTTGGCACTTGGCAGATGGTTTCCTCTGGGAACCAGCTCTGGCATCTGCTTCTTTACTCGGGATGCATCTGCTTTCCTGACCCCATGGGACCCGAGGACTTGCCTCCTCCTTTCACGCATGCACACCTCCGTGTGTTCTGTGATACCTGTTGATGCACACCTGGTGCAGGCTTCGTCCCTGATGCTAAGGGCTCAATGGCAGCAGAGCAGCAGGGCCTGCCCTTGAGGGTTGTCTGCCGTCAGGAGACGACCCATGGCCGCCTCTATGTAGGATGCAGCTCCAAACTGGCAGAGCCACAGTGATGGCAGGGACTGTCTGGGTGGAGGGAAGGAGCAGGAAGGACATTTCGGGAAGCGGGGAGGGTGAAGTCCCACAGTGCTGGTTCCTTTCTGCCCCCCTTGCGCTGAGCCCTGACTCAGAACTCTTTGTCTTTTTCTTGACTTCCCTCTCTAAAATCTTTATTCTTGCACTCAGACTCTGATGTCCTGGAGGGGCAGGTTCGCCTGATACAGAGTAGCTGCTCAGTGAATTTGGAACTTGAGGGATCACATGTAGGAGGTCACTGCCTGAGTCCTTAATCCCCAGGGGAGGGGCAGCTGTCGCCTAATGGCTTCCTCTGCAGCCTGGGGGGGGCGGGTGGGGACTCAGGGCTGAGAATGGAGAGCAGGCTCAGAGGCCTGGCTTCACAGGGCCACCCTTGAGGAACCCCATCCCACGGAACGTGCCTGGCCCTGGAATTCCAGGTGGCTCTGATCAGGTGTGGGGGCAGCTCTGGCCTGGGCTTCCTCTCAGACTGCTCTTCAGTCTCCCTGCGGCTGTCCCGGTGGGTGGGCAAGCGAGGCCACCCTCCTCCCAGAGCTCACAGGCCCCTATGAGCAGCACCCACTACCACCCCACCTCAAAAGCAGGCGTGTTCCTCAGGGTGGGCACTCTCGGGGCTGTCAGGAGCAGGAGGTCCAGGTGGTCTCGAGGCTAGACCTTCTGCTTCTGTCACAGCGGACTGTTAACATCACCCGGGATTTTTTTTTTTTTTCTTTCCAGGTGCTGGGGATGGAATCCAGAGTCGGTCACACACGAGGCTAGTGCCCCCACCGAGCAGCATCCCTGGCCCTTTTTATTTTCTATTTTGCGACAGGGGCTAGCCTGGAATACGGGATCCTCCTGCCTCAGGCTTCTGAGTGCTGAGATTACAGGTGTGCACCACCCTGCCGGCCCCACCTGGAAGGTCACAAACCTGAGCCTGGGTCCTGCCTGGACCAACTAAGTCCACCCCTAGAGCAAGACCAGGGCGCCCAGGTGATTCTGTCAGGCCAGGACTGAGAACCACTGAAAAGCGCCAGTGGGTGCTCGATCAAAGGCCACTGGGTGCCCGGGGGCAATGTCTGGAGATGTTCTTGATCATCACGGCTTTGGGGGACGGCGCTACCGGGATCTGGTGTGCAGAGGCCAGAGAAGATGCTCTGCATCCCACAGTGCTCAGGTGGGCCCCAGCTCAGAGAAGGACGGGACCCAAGGTGGACAGGGCCCACCTGGAGATGTCCTGTACTGTGGCACAAATCTCATCCTTCCCCTTCCTAGCTCAACCCCCTGCAGGTGACAAAATACACCCTCCTGCTCCTCTGAAGTGTGTCCCCTCCCCAGCAGGGCTGGTTCAATCCCAGTTACAAGATAAATAGATAAATAAAAATGGAAGGGAGGGGGTCTGCAGCTGACCTGTGCTGCCTGCCCCCCGGGTGTCCCCAGGGGAGGCCTGTGCAGGGAAGCTCAGAGACCTGGGGGACCGGGGGTCCTGATGGGCTGGATGTGGCATTTCGGGGCAAGCATTCCGCCCTTGCTTGGTGCCCAGGGCTTCACTAGGCTTGGGAGTCAGTGGCCAGGCCAGGCTGCTTGGGCCGAGGCCTGGAAGCACAGCAGCTCCTGCTGACAGCTGTCCCCTCCGGGCCCGGCCGTCCTGGGGGCAGATGCCCTGTGTGGTTAATACTCATCTCCTACCCTGCAGCGCCTGTTAGGAGAGCCAGGCAGCACCACTCACCCCGATCACTGGTGGACCGCGGCCTCTGGTCTCCCCGAGCAAGGCCCCCACACCTGGGAAGCAGTATAACCCCAGGGCTGCTCGCTGGTGGGAGTGGATGGATACCCACCTCTCCCCTGAGGAACGAGGGGCACCACGGACAAAGCTCTGCCAGCACTGCGCCTTCAGCCTGCTCAGGGCTTCTCTGCTGCAGAGAAGTCCTCCTCGTCTTTTCCTACCCTTCCAGAACAAGGGTGCAGGGACTGTGCCGGTCCCTAGCCTTCCTCGCATCTCCCTTCCGCCACCAGAGGAGACAGTTCCGAACCACCCTGCCCCTAGCTCTCCTGAGGAAGAACCCGGCTACAGGACCCTCGGCAACCTGGGACCTGTGAGGGGGGTGCACTGCCAGGGACCCAGGGACCCTTGGGGACGGTGGCACTAGGAGCCCTCGGAGAAAGGCAAGGACCAGCAGGGCAGGAGATGAATATTAATCACACAGGGCATCTGCCCCCAGGACACCAGGGCCGGGAGGGGACAGCCGTCAGCAGGAGGTGCTGTGCTTCCAGGCCTCGGCCCAAGCAGCCTGGCCTGGCCACTGACTCCCAAGCCTAGTGAAGCCCTGGGCACCAAGCAAGGGCGGAATGCTTGCCCCAAAATGCCACATCCAGCCCATCAGGACCCCCTGCCCCCCAGGTCTCTGAGCTTCCCTGCACAGGCCTCCCCTGGGGACACCCGGGGGGGCAGGCAGCACAGGCCAGCTGCAGACCCCCTCCCTTCCATTATTTATTTATTTAGGTAACTGGGATTGAAACTAGGAGTGCTTCACCACTGAACCACATCCCCAGCCCTTTTTATTTTTATTTTTGAGATGGGGTCTCGCTGAGTTGCTTAGGGCCTTGCTAAATTGCTGAGACTCGCTTTGAACTCACAATCCTCCTGCCTCAGCCTCCCAAGTTGCTAGCATTACAGGCGTGTGCCACCATGCCCAGTTTCCATCCCTTCCAGAAGGGTGGGGAAAGAGGGGAAGGAGCATCCTGGCCAACCATGTCCCCTTCGGTTTGTTGGAATGACTCAAAGCAAGGACACATGGCTACGAGATGCTGACTCCATTTCCTGCAGTCCCTTCCCAGTTCAGCAAAGGAATGTCACGCTCCTGCTCTGGGACGTTCCCCCTTCTACACTCATATGTACACAGAGTGCTGGATACATATGGACAGCTTAGGTCTGTAGGGTGGGAATGGCACCACAGGTCTGTGACAATGGCGTGAAAAACAAGTTAGGGGTCCTTTGTCTTCCTCCTTTTGAGCAGGCAGAGTCAACAGAGGCCTCTAGGGCAGGGGTGCTTCCTGAGAAACCCTCCGATGAAGGGCCTCTGCACACCCTGGGGGAAAGGCGGTCCGTGCCCGTCCGTCATCAGAAAGCCTGCAGGCCTAGGGGGCCGGCCGATGACCCACCCTCCTCTTAGGCCACACTTCCAGATTCACTCCCAGGGCGGCGAAGAGCAGAGGGTCAGACCCCCACCCCCGGTGATCACAAGGGCCCTGAGCGACAAGTCGTCCCAGGGCTGGGAGGTGGTGATCCGTGGGGTCCCCACCGCTCCCCTCCCCTTTCCACAGTGAGGCGGAGGCGCCAGCGAGGAGCCTGGCGGGGCCCCTTCTCACCACCTAGGCTGGGGAGCTCCGCGGCGGGGCGCCCCGCGGCGAGTCGCGGAAGGGCGCGCGCTGGGGAGCCGCCAGGCTGCGGCCCAAACTTTCCACAAGTCCCGGGGGAGAGGCGGGCAGGGGCGCGGGGCCGCCCTGGCGGGCGGGTCCTGGCGGCTCCCTAGGGAGGTGGCGGCGGCCGCTCCGCCCCAGGGCGGCGGCGGGCCGGGCCGGGGCGGGGCGGGCCGCAGTCAGCGCCGCCCTCCAGGTGCCGGCGGGGCCCGGGAGGCGTGCGCGCGGAGGCGGCGGCCCGGGAGCGCGGGCCGGGCCATGACCCCCGCTGCTCTCTTGCAGGCTTGTCGCCGCGGTCCCCGAACCTGGCTCCGCCACCAGCGTGCCGGCCCCGGGCGCCCCGGGCGCGGCTCGGCCGTGAGCGCTCCAGGAAGCGGTGAGTGCCCAGCGCCGCGCGCGCCACGTGCCCCACGCACCCCAGCCCGTCTCTGGGACCCGGGGTCGCGCCCCGCAAGAGCCCGCGGCGGGAGGGCCCGGCCCCAGGAGCGCAGGGCCCCGGGGCGGTGGCGACTCCGAGATCCCAGGCGCCCCTACTTCCCGCTGACTTTGCCGCGGAGACCGGGGCTTGGGGAAGTCGGGCCCCCTCTGGCCGTGTTGCCACTCACCAGCGGCGGGGGTGTGTCCCTGCGCGTGGAGCCGCCGGCCCCTCTCTCCACCTGACACCCCGCGCTGTCACGAGCTCCTTGGGAAAGGACCAGACCGCCTTTCCTGAAAGCTGGCGGAGAGCCGGCGCGGGGCGGGGGCAGGAGGCCTCGGGAGGAGCCATTTCCCCTCTATCGAGTATTTCAAAATGTATTATTTATGAACCGCCTCACTTAGGGGCCCCCTGCGCTCCCAGGGCATCAAAGCAGGTTTGCAACCGCAAAGGGCGACCAGTGTGAACGCAGGCGCACCTCTCCTGGCTAACTCGGCTGGGCGGAACTGGGGGAGGCGCTCATTAAACCGGGACCCGCAGCTCCCCAGGGACTGTGGTGGGCGGGGTCTAAAGGCGGGTGGGAATCTCTGGCTGTCAGACTGTGATGGAAATCAAGGCAGCAATGGGTGCAGGCTGAACAACCTGGAGACGCGGCCAAGAGGGCTGGAAAGGCAGCCCTGCCCGGGCACTTCTGAGGTTGTGCAGGCTTGGTGGAAGGGCACATCCCTTGATGGGTGAGGAAACTGAGGTTCAGAGAGACGCCCCTGAGTAGCAGGCTCTGGTGTCTCCTATACCCACCCCCACTTCCAGGAGGCCCTGACCTGGGCTGTGCTCACCACAGAAAGCAACCCCTTACTTGTCCAGGCTCCCTTACCTACCTGTCCAGGCCCCACCCACCTCATGTTGTGTTTCCCCACCCCTGGGTACTGGTCCTCCGCTTGGGAGGGAGGCTGAGTATTTATGGAAAGACCTAATCCCTCCACCAGACCAAGGAGGCCAGAGCTCCCGCCTAATCTCTGCCTAGAAGCCCTGGGTGCCGGAGGTGCTGGGCATGGGCAGGAGGAGTGTTCCCCTGCAGAAGTGCAGGTCCTCCCAGCGGGAAGGCTGGAGCAGTGGTGTTCCCTGCTTACCCAGCACTCGCCCCCTGCCACCTGGCAGTCCCTGCTGCCTCCCTCCCACCAGCCCTCCCACCCAGTAATGTTCTGATGCCTGCTTTGAAGTGAGACCCAGAGGCCTGCACAGGTAAAGCGACTGAGCCACGCCCACGAGCTGGTGTGTGGCAAGGCCTGGCTTCCCCGAGCCCTGCAGGGAAGGGCTCTTGTCTGTAGTGGAAGCCAGGCCAGGCCTGGTGGGATGACGTCAGGCGCACACACATACACACTATTTAAAAAGCTTTATCATCATTATCATGATTATTATTTCTGCGATGATGGGTATCAAACCCAGGGCCGTGCACATGCTCGCAAGTGCTCTCCCTCAGAGCTGATATCCCCCACCCTAGAAAGATTAAGAATGTGCACGGCCCTGGGTTCCATCCTCAGCACCACACACACACACCAGTGGCGGTTCGCACACAGTAAGACAGACACAACACAAGTGGCCCCCAGACCAAGAGCAGAACATCCAGCCCCCTGCGCCTCCCCCACAGCAGGAACCTGATTTCCAGCAGTGCCCTCTTCCCTGTGTCCTGTGCCATGGTGGCTCCACAGTCAGCAGATGGAAAGCACAGGACACTCTTCTTGCAGGACACTCCTCTTGCATCCGCGGGCCTCCTTGGTTGACCAATGTTTTCAGTGACCTGCATCGTGCAGGAAGGTGTGCACAGCCTGAGCGTGGGGCCATCACACGGTGGCCCAGAGGGGGTGCAGGCAGGTGGGAGGCTGAGGCCCAGCCCTGGTGGGATATCAGTGGACACCTTGCCCCCTCCTCCTGATGGAGACAGACTGTGGCCAGGCAGCTGCCCAACCTCCCGAGAGGGCCTGTGGCCTCCTGCAGGTCCTCCTGCTGAGGCTCAGGTAAGCCTTCTGTGGACCTGGAGGAGGCACCTGGTGCCAGTGTCTGTTCCCAGCACAGGCCTTGGGCTGGGATTGCAGGGATTCTTCCTGTCGCAAGAAGGAAGTGCCTTTTCCATGGAAAACCCAGATGCAGACATGCCTGCGGAAGTCCCGAGGTATGGCTAGCGCTCCTCCCTGTGTCTGTAGCAAGGACACAGGTGGGGTCCTGACCAGCCTCCCCCAGCTGGCATGGAACCTGCCGTGCCTACCAAGTCCTCCCACCTAGGCATCAACACATTCCTCAGCCCTGTCTCTCCCCAACCCTCTGGTCCTTGAAGGAGGTCTTTGTTAAGGAGGTGGGGCAAGGTGACTCAGGACCTCTGCAGGCCTGTTCCGATTTCATCTGGGAGGTGGCTCTGCAGAGGCCAAGTCAGGTGGGGCTTCCTGCCTGATTGCCATCTGCCCACTTTCCCTCCGGGGCGTCCAGCTCCTTCTCTGGGATACCCAGACACCAGAATCAGACCACCTCTGCTAGGGTGGCCACATTCAGCAAGTGGAAACAAGGACACACAGCCAAATTTAAGTGCAGATCAGCCGTGCATGATTTTTAGGGTACGTGTGTCCCAAGAAGTGCATGCTGCATTTGCCCTGGCGTCCCTGGCTCCCCAGCCACCTCCAGCCCTGGGTTTGCCCATTCATTCCAGGAAAGCTTAGCTTCCCTACTAGAGCCCAACCTGCACCACCCACCAAAGTACCGAGTGAGGCCAGAAGTCTTACAGCAGGGCGCTCCACCAGCAGGTGGCTCCAAGTCCTGCCCTCACCACCACAGCTGAGCAACTTGGTACTTTGTGCAAAGATCGTGTTTTACTTTTCTTTTTGAGTTGAAAACCTGGGGGCAAGTTGGCAGAGCCACCACTGTGGGCTGGTGGCTATGGCTCCTGTCATTCCAAGGCTGCTGGACCATGGCGGCCACGGCTCAGGAGTGGGCCCTTTCCTGGCGGTGCTTGTGGTTTTGGAGCCACTGTGTGCTGTGCTCCCTTGCCCTGCTGAGTGACAGACCTGCAGGAGGAAGTTGGCTTTTCTATTGCCCGCTGACACTGGACAGTCCTGTGGCCACTTGGTGATGGGGAGATTCCTATCCCTGGGTGCAAGAAAAAGCCTGTTTGACTTGAAACTGCCGTGTAAATCCTTAACAACCCGAGGTTTTAAAGAGAATGTAAACACAAAGGGAGGTTCTCACCCTGCACATGTGTGAAAAGACACCCCGCTGGGTGAGCCAGGGCCGCCACCATGTGCCGGAGCCCCACCTGAGCCAGGGACTTGCTCAGTTGCCCAGGCTGGCCTTGAACCTGAGGTCCTCCTGCAGTAGCTGGGATCACAGGTATGCGCTCCTCACGCTCTTGGGCCATCGGCCACCCTGGGACGCCCTCTGTTCCTTCTGTTTTCTGATTTCAGTGTGTGTCTTCGTTGGTAATGAATTCAAACAGTTTAGAGCTGGGTATGCAGGACATGGTGCCAAAGCACAGCGTGGGGAGGGGCCGCAGCTTTGGGGTCCTGCAGTCCAGAGCTATGGCTCCCTGCCCTGGTCCTGGGAGCTGGGCACCCTGTGAGCTCCTCTTTGGCATTGTCAGGCACAGGAGTCATTCTCGGAGGGCACTTCGCCAGGACGGTCCTCCAGGAGTAGACGCTTGGCGCCCATCAGCTGCGTCTAGGAAGGTGGGGTGGGGCAAGGTGGCCCCTCCTGCAGAGTCTGCGTGCCCTGTTCAGATGCAGAGCTGAGCTCAGCTCTTGCTCCCTTGGTCACCTTGCTCCCTCGGTCCCTCGGTCAAACCTCTCGGTCACCCAGGGCCTCTCACAGGATGCACCTGAGTCCCGCAGAGGCTGGCCCTGTCACTGAGGAGTGGGCAGCTCCGTGCCCTCCCCCACGCACCTGTACCCAGAATGACAGGCCACACCATTCAGTGGGGACCATGCTGCAGAGCCCTTGGTCTTCTGTGCCGCGCCCTGAAGGGGTACCCGGCGACCTACAAGATTGGTGGCAGCGACAGCAGAGCCAGAATGTGGCAGGGATGATGGATGAGGAAGGCCACGGTGACAGCTACATCCAGTCCCGACCTGGAGGCTGGTAGCAGGATGCCTGTGTGGCACACGAGGACCCAGCCCAGTACCTCCACGCAGGGAGGCAACTCCTGTTCTCCTCGCCCTCTGGGCTGCTCCTCTGCCCACGGCCTTTTGCGTCCTCCTGAGAGGTGGCAGCACTGAGGTACATGGCAGCGTGTGGGACCCTCCAGCAGGAAACTTCAGTGGTCACCAGCCTGGACATGAGCTCCCTGATGCTGCCTAGCTCACGGATCCCCAGTGCCACCAGGCTGGGGTCTCTGCTAGTCCCCATCCTCTTCTTTCCTCCCTGGCCTCTTCCCCCGAGGGTCTCCATATGGGTATTGTTCAAGTTGCAGCACTACCCTGGGGACTCAGCCTTCAGCTGGACAGCCCTTCTGAGGACCACCCTGGTGACCCAGCCTTCAGCTGGACAGCCCTTCTGAGGACCACCGTGGGGACCCAGCCTTCAGCTGGACAGCCCTCTGGGAGGTGCTTTACTGCACAGCACAGCCTTCCCTCAGTCAGCGCCCAGGCCCTGAATGCACCCGCCCGGCACAGAACATGCTGGGAAGGTGGCCGCGGCTCATGCTGTGTCCGCCACGGCCGGCAGGTGGGGTGCCGTGCAGGCTCAGCCTCTGGATGTCACCTTCTCTTTCCCTTTTTAACTTCTTTTCTTGAAGTGTTTCCAGCCTATGCCGAGGAGCAGGAGTGCTGGGCCTGCTGTCGCTCTGGCCATGTGGACACACACATGCGCACACACACACACACACATATGCACACAGCTATTTTCTTGCTGAACCACAGGGCAGTTAAGTGGCAAATGCAGCGACCTTGACCCCAGGCACACGGTGTGCTTCCTAATTGCAGGACCACCCCTCACAAAGCAGCACCACCCCAAATCAGCAAGCTCCTCACTGACCCTGCAGGGCCACTGGACTTCTTTGCCCATGTCGTCGCTGTTCAAACAGTGACTCCCAGCGCAGCCCACCCTCCAGGCCCCAGAGCCCGAGCGACTCTGCCTGCTGCTCCCCCGACCGCTGGGGCCGCTTGGCTGGAGTATTTCACAGCAAATTCCAGCTTCCGCCGGCCTCTGAGGACCTCAGCGCAGATGGCCACTCTTCAAACCCTGGGTTGAGATGTGTTAAAAAATTCGCCAGGACGGTTGAGACTGGCCCTTAGCAAAGACAGATCTGGAGGTCACGGGCTCCCCGTTCAGTGCCTCAGCCGGGCACATGGCCTGATGGGGTCTTCTTCAGGGTGAGCCCCTTGCAAGGTGGGAGCCCAGTCCTGGCAAGGAGGAACTGGGTGCTGTGAGCTGTGCTCCGTGTGCCAATGTCCCATGTGCAACCTCAGGCTGCGGGCCCCCTGGGCAGGGTGGGCTGCCTAAGGGACGGGAGACCCTGCTTGGGGAGGGGCGGAGGCTTTGTGCCTCTTGGGGCTGCAAGACCTGGGCCTGCCTGGCAGTGGAAAGAGTCCAAAGCACTGGTTGAAGCCTTTGCTCCGTCACTGCAACCCACATGACCTCGTGCCAGAAACTAACCTCCTCGCCTCCTTCCCCTCTGCGAATGGGTAGGCGCCACCCCAGGCTGGCCGGACGGCTGGAAGGGTGGACGAGCCACGGGTGCACACAAAGTGGCCACCGTGAAGGCTGTGAGATGTGCCCTCCTCCCCCCATCGCTGTCTCCTGCACATTAGAATCGCCCCGGGGAGCAGGGCTTAGAACCCGTGCCAGCCCACACCCCAAACCCTTACCCGGGGTCTGGGGGCGGAGCCCAGGCGTGTCTGTAAGAGCTCCTGCTGGTTCGGTGCCCACAGCACTCCTCTGTCCTCCGCTGCGGTAAGAAGCGGACTCTAGATCAGAGTTCGTTTCCCGGGTGCCCAGGGTCGCCAGGCTGCTGCCCCAGACCCCCCGGGGAGGCGCATGGCCCTGGCTGCCAGAGCCTCGGCCTCCCTCTTCCCAATCCTGCCACGTGTGCCCAGGGGGACCCGGTCCTCACCTCCTGACACCTGGCCTCACCATTCTCTGCAGCAGTGGCCACGTCCTACGGTCAGGAGGTCCCCATTTCACAGTCGAGGCAGGTGAGGTCTTGGGAGTGCGCGTGCCTGAGCTGCAGAGCCAGGGTCTGTACTGCCCGGCATGGCAGGACAGCGGCAGGCCCAGCGCCTGACTCGACAAGCCTCAGACCCACCCCTGCCCACCAGTGCCGTCTGTCCCCTTGCCCTCCCCCAGGCCTCCAGGCCATCTCCTAGTGGACGCCTCGGGCCTGGCACCTGAGGCCCACAGCTCCCAGCCCACTCACGCTCCGTGGGCGGTAACAAGCACCCAGTCCCTGGGGTCTCATTACAACCCTGGCTCTGGCTCCGCAGGCCGGGCGGGCCTGGCCAACAGCACTGAGGTGCCGCCACCTGTAGACGAGGGGCTGCGGCCCTGGGTTGGGCAGACTCGCCCCTCATGTCCTCAGGACAGCATCCGGATGCTGTGAACTCTGGCTCTTCCACAGATCTTGGTGTTCCCTGGACCTCTGCACGTCCGTTCCTGCTTCCAGGACATTGTCCCCTGCCTGTCTGGGGAGGCCAGCCCTGGTCCAGCCAGGGTGGAGCTCTCTTCCATCCCTCAGAACTGCTGCACCCTGCCTCACGGGCCCTGTGGGACTGGCTTACCTGTCCACCTGCTCATCTGAACAGGCAGATTCAGGAGTGAGGCCACATGCCCACCTGTGTTGGTCCGCGTCCTCCAAGACCCAAGAGAGGCCAGGATGTAAATTGTATAAGACCTTCCTTGAGGATTGGGACACTGGGAGAAAGTCAAAACAGGGCACAGGACTGACCCAGCCATGAGGGAGTCGGGGAGGGAGCAGGAGCAGCCTGGCTCTGGGCCACCCGAGGACAGTGAGGGGTCATGGGGCCCTCCGTGGCCAACCTGGCCCAGACCCTGCTCTCAGGCCACTCTGTGGATGAAGAAATGTGCTCAGCTCCAGGCGGCCTCTCAAAGGAGCTGGGACCCTCCAAGGTGGCAGCATCTCCCCTTTCCTGGGGCGTTACCGTCTGGGGCTGCTGGGTTCGTTGTCTCCCTTCTGCAAAGAATCAAAGGACCGGACACAGACAGCAAGCAAGCAGCAGGCTTATGGCAAAGGCGACAGAGACGGACTTCTCCAGAGAGAAGGCCCAGAGCTGGGAGCCCCAAGGGGGAGTTTTGGCCTGTTCTCTTATGGTCTCTGGAAGCTCCTCTCCTCCCCTGTCCACGCTCCCCTCACTGTTTTTGACTGGTGCCCCCTGTCCACACATCCATTTTACTTTTGCTGTTGGATCCCTGCTTAGGCCAGGCGTGTCTGTCTGATTGGGTCCCCGCCTGTGTCCAGGAGTGCTTTCCTTGAGCAGGAGGTTGACCCCATCAGAAGACCCCCTCCCTGCCCCTGTGTTCTGGCCCTGCCCAACCTCCTCACTGGATATCTCCATATCTTGCCCTGGCTGCCTCTGCCCTTGGGCGTCTCCCTCAGATGGCCCTATTGAGCCCTACCTCTGCGGGGTGGGATGCCAGCCTGGGAGTCAGGGGGTCCCATATTTAACCCCAGCTCCACCGCTCCACTAAGCTGGTGGCCTTGAGCAGCTGACACTGTCTCTCTGAGCCTTGATTTCCATATCTGTAGAATGGGGCAGTAGGAGCACCTGACAGCTATCACTGAGGATGGAGAGTCAGGAGAACCCAGGGCGCCAGGCCACTGGCTGCAGCTCTGAGGCTGGATTACTCAGACTTCCTTTTTGTTGTTGTTTAACCTTGTACTAGAGGAGGAACCCAGGAGGCAAGCGCTTTCCCACCAAACTACATGCCTGCCCCTTTCCACTTTGAGACAGGCTCGCTGATTCGTGACCTCAGACTTGTAACCCTCCTGCTCAGCCTCCTGAGTAGCTGGGATTACAGCTGTGCCCCAGAGTGCCCACTAGTTATTTAGAGTTCCAGGGAACAGGGTTAGGACGGTGCCATTTCCCATGGACTGGGGACACGGCGCCCTATAGTCTAATCCATCACATCTCCAAGAATCTGAAGTGAAAAGAGGGGCAGCATTACCCCCTCCTGGCTTCCAGCCCGAGCCACGGCCTGGCCCAATGGTCCCCCACCCCTAGGGCCAGCCATTGCCTGTGGCCCTGGAAGGAGAGGCTTGGTGGTGCTGGTCCCACCTCAGCCCCAGCCTCGCCTTGAGTGTCACAGCAGCTGGCCTGCTGGCCTCAGCATGTCCAACCTTGAGGCTCCTGGAAGGTGTCTCCGCCAGCAGACTAGTGTTGAGCAGATTCAGCCCAGACGCCGTGACTTGTGGCCCACAGTGTGTCCCTCCTGCGGCTTCCTGTTGTGCCTCCAGCAGGGCCAGTACAAAGCGAGTCCCCTGGCCCGTCTGAGTGCTCCCCTCTCTCCACAGGCCACAGAGGCGCCATGGGTCTCAGACTGTCCTGCCTCAAAGGTAAGCTGGAGGCTGCCCTTGGGTGTGCCGGGAGGCAGCTAGAGAAGGGAGGCGGGGGTGGGGAGGGAGGCCCAGGGTGGCTTCCTGGAGAGGCGGAGGCACCGTCCCCTGTGCAAGCTCTGTACACAGTAGGTGCTCTATAAATGTTTGCTCTGACTCGGCACTCTCCTCTGAGCCTTCCTTTCACTGCGGGTTGAACAATGGCTGAAGTCCCAGGGCTCTTGGGCCTTGGTTTCACCCCCAGAGGGAATATTCCCAGGTGAGGAGGGTGCAGGGAGGGAGGTCCTGGTGAAGGAGTTGGGCACACTTAGGGGTGTCACCCCAACACACCAGGGCCTGCTATTGCCCAGGAGTCATGGCTGCCTGGTTGATGGCTGAGAGCAAAGGCAGAAGAAGAAAGTTCTAGAAGGACACAAAACCAATGGCGGGTGTCAGCAGTCTTGGTGGAGGTAGAGCAGGCTGTGGCGGTGGCTCAGTGGTGAGCGCTTGCCTAGTGTACGAGGGGCCCTGGGTTCGATCCTCAGCACCACATATAAATAGAATCAAGGTGGAGGTAGACCTTTCTGTTTGGCATCTCCACGGCTCTTGGCAGCTCAGACAGGAGCCCTCCAGCCGGGAACCCATACCGCCCTTCCTCTGAGCACTGCCTTTGTGACACAGGCTCTGGCCCTCCTCTCCAGCCTGGAGTCCCGGAATCACCCTGCATGGCCCCTGGCCAGGTACAGCAGGCCCACGCTGGCCTGCGGGCTCCAGAGGGTGGAGCTGATCTCGCCCCTGCTTCCCCGGCACAGCCTCATGTGAGCACAGCAGCCCGCGGCTCCACCTCCTTCCCGCCGGTGCTCCCAGTGCCTGGCTATAGCCCCCGCATGCTCTGCCTCCACAGCCCCCTGGGCGGGGTCCTGGCTGCTGCAGACCTGGAACCAGCACCTTGTCTCCGTGTCTGTAAATGGGGTCGCAGCAGACCCGTTCACCAGGAGCACCCAGAACCCAGCCCAAGTCCGCCACGGCGGCCACTGCTCCTCTGTTGACCTTATCACCACTCTCACCACCAGCATGGGCGCTGTGGCCACTCCTGGGCTCTAGGCAGCCCTAAGGATTTTGGTGGCAGTCTGCTGTCACGGACACTGTCCCTATGAAGGGAGGCAGAATCTGGAGGGCGGAGGGGAGCCACGCCAGAAGTGAATAATGGAGGGTGGAAAGGTCGTGCACTGGGATGGGGGACTCAGGATTGCTCTCCAGGAGCACCTGATTGGCGCAGTTTAGGTTTTATGCCTGCCCCTTGGCCCAGAGTTGGTGGGGCATCTTGATTGACAGCTCCATCAAGCCTGCCTGCAACTTGGGCAGAGAGGTTCCCCTGGAGAGGATTGGGGTGTTATTTGCAAAGTGAGTGGGATGCGGGAACCCATGTGCCCTCCAGGGCCTGGCTCCCACTGAGTCTCCAGCCTGAGCCCTGGGAGGATTAGAGAGACGTTTATTGATTGAGTTTTTGTGAGCAGCAGAGGCTGATCTTGGAGCAGTCCGTGGTTGGGAGGTTAGCCCTGAGTGAGACTTCACTTCAGGATGGCCATTGGATCCTCCTGGTGCCCGGCACAGAGTTGGTATGCAGGGCATCTTTGTATTGTTGTTGTATCACTTAATTGTGCTAGAATATTCTTAGTATAAAATTCACCATCTCAACCATTACGTGTATCTGTTTAGTGGCATAAACAGCCACCATTCGCCTCCAGAAAGAATTTTTCATTTTTCCAGCCTGAGACTGTACCGTTAAACATGACCCCTGTCCCTGCCCAGCCGGCAGCCGCCTCCTGTTTCCACCTCTGCGAACTTGACTACTCTAGGTTGTGTATACACATGGATCACACCATGTTAGTCCTCTGTCTGTGCTTTGTTTCTTTGTACAGCTGAATAATATTCCACTGTGCATATTGTGTTAGTCAGTTTTGCATCACTGTGACAAAGTGCCTGAGATGAACAACGTAGGCGGGGGGAAGGTTGATTCAGGCTCACAGCTTCCGAGGTTTTTGTCCAACATCAGTAGGCCCTGTTGCTTTGGGCCCGTGGTGGTACAGAGCATCATGGCAGGAAGACATGACAGAGAGGAACCTGCATCTCCAGGCAGGCAGGAAGGGGTGGGGAGAAGAAGTCAGGGGCTCAATGTCCCCTTGAGTGCAACAGACCTCACCTCCTGAAGGTCCTACCACCTCCCAGTGGTGCCCCAGGCTGAGACCTGGCCGCAAGACGTGGGCCAGTGGAGGACATTTGGGACCCACAGTGTGGAGAGGCAGCGTCTTTCATCCATTCCTTTCCCAATGGACCCTTGAACTGCTTCCCTCTCTTGGCTGTTGGTTCAGGACGTCCTTGACAAAGGGACCTCTCAGAGGACGGCAGGAGCTCAACCAGGGGCCCTGCTGATGCCCGAGCCCTGGGCGCCCCACCCCCACAGGACTAAAAGCCCTGGCCCCAGGCTAAGGGCTCCTGGGACCTGGCGCTTTTAAAAGGCTGCCTTTCCAGCCGGGCCCTGGAGCGGCTGAGTGCTGGAGTAGCCACACACAGGGCCAGGCTCATCCGCGTTTCAGTGCTGGCTCTGGTTCTGAGGCCTCTGCCCGCCCTGCCTCGGCCTCCGCCACAGCGTGCCTCCAGGCAGGGCCAGTGCGGGCACAGGACGGACCAGGACAGACCCAGGCCCACCAGCCCTGCCCAGCTCGCTGCCCTGGGTGCATTGGAACCAGGGTCTCATAGTCTCGCTCTCCTGGGTCCCACCTGTCACGCGGTGGCCTGCCCTGGGGACACGACCTGTGTCTCTGGGCCTCACTGTTCCCAGCACCCTTCACCCAGCCCTTGACTGTGTTGAGCACCTACTGTGTGCTGGGTTCTGGAGAGAGCTTTGAGCTAACAGGTGGGGCTGCTCAGGGCTCAGTTGGGGAGCTGCCCTGTCCCAAGGGAGCAGAGTGCAGACTCGGGCAGTTCGGTAGTCCCAGGGACAGGGACAGAGAGTAAACAGGCACGGTCATTTTTATTTATTTCCTCAACGCTGGGACTGGAACCCAGGACCTGAGCATGCCGTGTGAGCGCCGGGCCACTGAGCCAGGCCTCCGGCTGAGCGTCAGGTCTTATTTGGTCCCATGTGTACTGGACATTGACAGGTAGGGACTGGTTGGCCAGGCGGGCTCCAGTTGACAGGCCTAGGTGAGCTCCGCTTGGTCTGTTTGGGAGGTTCCTGGTGGCTGGAGTCCAAGGGTCCAGCTGGGCGCTCGGCAGAGGGCGTCCTGTTGTTCCGAGTCTGGGCTGGACGTGCTCCGTGGCCCTCACTCTTCCCCACCTCCTGCCTCGGGAGTCTTCTAGAATCACAGCGTTGCCTCTGAGCTGGAAGGCACCCGAGCTCCCAGCAAAGCCTCACCCCTCCCTGGGGAAGCCGAGGCCCGGGGGGAGTGAGCGCGTGGGCAGCACCCATGGCGGCAGGCCTGGCCTGTGGTGCTTCTCCACGAGGCCCTCCACCTGGTCTCGTTCCCCTGGGAGGTGTGACAACGGGGAATGGGCCACGTCCCTTGAGGCGTGCGGTCACCCAGGGACGGGGTGCTCCTCTGGGCTTCAGTCTGCCCCTCTGCTCTCAGCTGCCCAGGCTTTCCCACCCGCCTCCTCCCGGTGCCTCCACGGCCCGAGGGCTGTATCCACAGGCAGACAAAGACCCTCCCCCCTGAGCCAGCCCAAGTGGCGGGTGGGCGCTGCGCTGACCCGGGGCCTGCTCCGCTGCAGGCTGGCTTCGGTCTCCAGCATGCACAGGTGCCCAGGCTCTGCACTGAACGACCAGGGCCAGGTGGACCGGAACAGGACTCTGCTCTCCACCATTCTGGAGCCCGGGAGTCCGAGATCCAGGCTTCTGGGGGTCCCAGGGAGGCCCCTTCCTGCCTCCTCCAGCTCCTGGTGGCTCCAGGCGCCCCTGGGTCGGTGGCTGCCTGTGTCTTCACGTGGCACCTTCTCTGTCTCTCTGTGTCCAAGTCTCCTTCTCCTCTTCTTGTAGGGACACTGTCACTGGACTTAGACCCCCATCCAGGATGAGCTCATCACAAGATTCTTAACCAATTACATCTACAAAAATACCTTATTTCCAAATAAGGTCAGGTTCTGAGGTCTAGGTTGGTGTGAATTTTGGAGGACACTGTTCAACCCACTACGAATCACGTCCCCTCTGAGCCCTCTGGGGTGTGGGACGGGAACGTCTTTCCCCCATCTGCCTGTCCACGGAGGCAGACCCACAGGGCTGGCCAGGGAGGGAGGCTGCAGCTGTGCTGAGACCCCTTTGTTTCTCCCAAAGAACGGGAGGCCCGGCACTGTGCTCACTCAAGGGCCTGGCCACGGCCAAGGAGCGTCCCCCCGCGCCCCGTCCCGTGAGGCCGGCACACGCTGGCATCCCTGGGAGCCAGGCACAGCTGGTGCCTCTGCAGCTGGATGCAGCAGTGACGTCACATACGGGGTGGCTGAGGCACGGGCCCACGCTCACCAGCTCAAGGCCAAATGGTGGTGCGGGAGGGCCGTGGCCCAGCGGCTGGGGGCGAGGCAGGAGGACTCCCTGCTGCTGTCCTGGGCAGAGGGCGCAGGCCAAGGGAACAGGCCTGAGCCGCGCTTCTGAGGAGGCCCGAAGCACCGCGTGGGCAGCCCGGGAGCTCAGCGGACTGGCAAGTTCTCAGGACCCTCTGGGCCACCTGGTCCTGAAGACGGGGCCGCCTGGCTGGCGGTTTGTCAGGGTCGCTCTGTGAGCTGGCGTTGTGTTTGGAGCAGTTTTAATTCCTAGGAAACGCGAGAGCCTGCAGGTGCCGCAGCCCCGCCGGTTTCCATTCTTGGGGTCGCACGCTGTGGGCGACAGTCCCCGTGGTCCTCCAAGCCGCCTTGTGTCAGACTCCCTGTCCCAGACCTCGCCAGGGTCCCTCCCACGTGGGGTAGGCCAGGTCTTTCTGGCTCCTCGGGCTGTGACGGTCTCTCAGGCTCTCCTTGCTCTTGGGACCTTGACCACTGTGAGGGCTGCCGGCAGGCGTTTTGTGGGATGCTCTGGGTCAGGGTTTGGCAGAGGCTGGTGGGTTTTGCATGTCTTTTTGCTAAGCGAGGGCTCAGAGAAAGTGGGGCCCGGGAGAGCAGGGTTCTGCCTGGGTCTGGCCCCGGAGAGCTGGACCCTGCCTGTCCTGGCCCGTCACCTGACTGCCTTTCTCAGGGGACTCAGAGCCTTCTTCGCTCAGCCTGGGACCCAGGCTGGGGGGTGACCAGTGGCTGGGTATGGGGACACCTATCCTTTGGATTGGCCTTCAGAGGTTCAAGACTGGCCCAAGGTCACCAAAAGTCAGAGACTCTTGGTTTGCCCCATGGTAGCGTGAACATCTGGTTCTAGCAGTGGACAGCTATGGTCAGGAGCTGGGTGAGGCCTGTTGGTTCCACACAGGTCTGCTGTGTCCCTACAGGGCTTCACCTGGCCCAGGTCCCGGGGCTAAACCCATAGAACCCCCCGGGGCATGGGAAGCTGATGGACGGCGTTGACACAACAGCCCCCTGGTTACTAACTGTGGTGACTAAGTCCAGCGGGGAGAGACCCCAGGGAGGCAGCACCCCGGGAGCAACCACCCTGAGGGAGCCAGGGGAGGAGCAGGGGGGAAGGAGCTCCAGGCTGCAGGCTCTGCTGCCCGCGCCCAGGGTAGCAGAAGCCCTCTGCCACAGCAGGGTTTAGCCTGTCTCTCTTGCCACTGAGCTTAAGCTAAACCTCAGGCACCTGCTGTCCTGGGGAAGGAGGGGCTGGCCAGTCACGCAGCAGGTGGCAGCTGCTCTCCCTGGCTGCCCTGGTAGTCTGCTGGCTGACTCCTGTCCAGCTCTGGTGGTCAGGACCCAAGGGCACTTCCGCCTGATGCCCAGGTCCTCCTTGCCCGCCTTGCCCTGCTGCCTGCCCATCCCTGTAGCCCCAGCACACAGTAGGGCCACAAGGTGATGTGGAACCAGGGACCTCTCCACCTGGGCAAGGTGTGGAGCACCTCCCAAATCTCCTGCCTACCATAAGGGTAGCTGCTCTGCTGTCCCCTGGGCCACAGTCCCTCGGGGCCTGACCCACCCAGGTGCTCTGGAAGTGTTCCTCAGGTGGGTGAAGGGTGAGGAGTGAGCCTCCAGGAGACAGGAGGACGGGAAGGCCGGTGCTGGGCCTCCCTCGGGCTCCTCAGCTGCCTACCAGTGAGGTCTCCCAGGTCAGTGCCACCTGGGACCCAGAGTGGACCACACTGACCAATTCCCAGCTGTGGGGTGGAGGCCGATGGGACCAGCCCCCGAGCCTGTGGGGCTGCTGTTCCCTCCCAGAGCCTGGTTTCCAGGGAGGCCTGGGTCCACCAGGCTGAGGTACAGACCTGGTGTGGGCCGGGTGGCACCTGCCTGGGTCCTTTCACTGGACAACACCTGAGGCAGACGAGTCCCATGCTGAGAGCTGCTGTCCTCCCACGGCTGGCGGTCCTCGCTCAGGGCCCGCCTCGCGTGCTAGCCCCCGGCTGCCCTCAGCAAGCAGGACTTCAAGGAACGTCCTCGCCTACGCTGTGCCCTCGGGAGGCAGCTGACAGTAGAATGTTCTGGATGGTGGGTGGGCCGCCCCTGCTATCTTCAGGTTTTCACCACGTGACCCCCTGAGGGCAGACCTCCCCGTTCCCACCACGTGGAAGGTGACCTCACCCACCACGTGAAGGTCACTGTGCCAACAGCGTTGGTGGCTGTTTTCATCTTTGCCAATCTGATGGGAGAGGGGTCGAGGTGTCTCTTTGCAGCAGGAAGCGTTTGACTTCCTCTGAAGTCCAGCACACAGACAGGCAGGATGCGGCCACCACCAGACCTCTGTGCCATGCGCTCTGCCATTGACAGGTGCCAGAGCCTGGAATGGAGTGTTCTTCTGAGGCCCTGCGGCCGAGGGTGGCTGCCTGGGCGGAGGGCAAGGTCTAGTCCATCAGGGCTGACGGTGTGGACTGACGGACAGCCCTGATGGCCAGCTCGGAGAGAAGCACACAGCCGTGGGGCAGGACTGTCCTGCAGGCCCTGCCCAGTGCCACCTTGCAGATCTGCAGTGGGGCCACATGGACAGGAGACCACAGCTCTCAGGTGCCTGCTCCAGGCCAGGAGCAGTGCCCAGCACTGCCACGGTTAATGGCAACTCCACGGTCTTTCTCAACTCTGTCCCACCCCCACCCCACGAAGAGCCACTGATCTCACAGGGAAGAAGCCACGCGCCGGCTCCCAGTTCCACTCTGTGAGATCCACAAAGGGATGACTGTCCAGTACAAGAGTGTCCCAATACTGCATGGGGCGTACATGGTAAACTTGACGCCAAGATTTTATTTGGAAACCCTGCCCCCAGGGGACAGTTGGCACTGTCTGGAGACATTTTGGTTGTCAGCCCCCTCCCCAGGGAATGCCGGTCTCAGGAGTTCGCAGGGTGAGGCTGGGCATGGCAAGCATGTCCACAGGCTAGGCCAGGTGGGCAGGCCGCCAGGTGCTTTGTGCATATCCCCTCCCCTCCCCTCCCTCCCCGCCGCCCCCGCCCCTCCCCAGCAGTGGAGAGTGAGCCCAGGGCTCTCTATTGCAGAGCTGAGCTACTCCCCAGCCATGTGTAATTTTTATTTTGAGACATGGTCTAACTAAGATGCTCAGGTGGCCTCAAATGTGTGATCCTCCTGCCTCAGCCTCTGGGTCTCTGGGGTCACAGGTGTGGCCACCATGCCCAGCTTTGTTGTTGTGCCCTGCATGCAGGGCCTCGGACAGAGTCACGCCTGGGCTTTAACCTTGCTCATTTTCTTTCTTTTTTTCTTTTCCTTTTTTTTTTTTTTTTTGTACCAGGGATTGAACCCAGGGCACTTACCCACTGAGCAATATCCCAGCCCTTATTATTATATTTATTTATTTGTTTTGGGGTACCAGGGATTGAACTGAGGGGCACTCAGCCACTGAGCCATATCCCTGGCCCCATTTTGTATTTTGTTTAGAGACAGGGTCTCACTGAGTTGCTTAGGGCCTCGATATTGCTGAGGCTGGCTTTGGACTCGCAATCCTCCTGCCTCAGCCTCCTGAGCCACTGGGATGACAGGTGTGCGCCACCGCACCTGGCCATTTTCTTTGACTCAGGGCTGATGGTCATCCTCTGAAGAAGACCTGCTTCTGAGTCCATCAGGCACTCGTAGCCTGAGAGCCAGGAGGCGGCGTCACTGCCGAGAAGTGATGGTTCCAGGGCTGGCCCCGGGCCTTCTGCAGTGTCCCCTCATCCTCTGTTGCCGAGAGCCTGAGCAGCTTCCCGGAAGGGCCACTCAGGGATGGGCCGCTGGACCTGGGCAGGCCTGGCTGGAGGGACCAGAGGCAGCGCAGCGGGTGCCTTCGCCTCACCTCAGTGCTCCCTGGAGCCCCTTTCTCTGGCTCCTCCCCAGTTCTCTCCAGCAGCTCATCCCTGACGCAAGCCGGGGCTTTTTCCTTAATTAAAAAGAGATTTAAAACATCCTCTGCTGTCTCTGTTGAGCCCGGCTGCCTTGAAAAGGTAAAGCCACCAGCGCTGCCCCAGTCTCATCCATAATAACACGAGGCTTTCCCTGTAATTGGAATTAAAAAAAAAAAAAAGATTCAATGCATCTGGATCCCCTCTGGCATTTGTCAGGGTTTTGTGTGTTTGTATGTTTGCGGTTGTTTGCGGTTGTTTGCGGCGCTGGGGATCGACCTGGGCCTGCACAACCCCCCTCCCCCACGAGCCACACCCTCGGCCCTTTTTCATTTTTATTTTGAGACGGGGTCTCCCAAAGTTGTTCAGGAGGGCCCAAAACCTGTCTCAGCCTTCAAGTAGCTGGGATCACAGTTGCACAAGACCATGCCCAACATGTCTGTCTGGTTTTTGAAAGACTTGTGCTAAATTCAGATACCCTGTCAACTCTAACAGGTTGGTGCTGGCCCCTGCTCAGCCCGTCTTCCTGCCCCAGGAACTTTGCATATGCTGTGGCTACTCACTGCCCTCTCCTCCATCTCTCCTGCTGCTCTAGGATTGCCCCCTGGAAGACTTTTCAGACTCCCCCCATCTCCCCTCAATCCTGCTTCTCTCTCTCGTGACCAGTGCATCATGTGTCCTTGTTCCTCTTCTAAGGGACCCAGGCTCTAGGAGCTTATGAGCCTCTGCCCAGGAGGGCAGGCTCTGCGTCAAATCCTGCATGATCCTGGGAGAGGTCCCTGACCTCTCTACCTTCTTCTAATACCATCTGCTTCATTTGGAGGACAAAGTCAGAGTCCCCTCCATGTGCTCACAAGGTCCAGCCTCTGCGAGCTCTGCCCCACAGTTCGAGGTCGAGGGCCCCTCCCAGTGAAGGCTTGAGACACAGGGGACCCTCCTACTTTTCTCCAGCAGATGCTGCTGTCTGGGGTCCCCTCTCTGTGGGTGGAACCTGGAGCAGGAGGTAGGGAGGCAGTGTCAGAAAGAGGCACAGAGAAAGACCAACTGGGACATTCTCTCAGCTGTGTCCCCAGCACCTGGAGCAAGGCAGCCATCGCCTTAGCACCTCCAGCGTCTCAGTGCTGGGGTGTCCCCGTGCTGTGTGACTCAGCCGGGCTGCAGGCTGGAACGGAGGGAGGCCCTGTCGTAGAGCGCGTCCCTCCTTCCCCAGCCTACGTTCTGGCACAGGAAGGAGAAGTGGCCCCAGGGTCGTGCTGGCACCAGGAGTAGTGTGTCTAGTGGCCACTCCAGCTGTGCAGACACGGCTACGGTGCCCGACCCCTGGTGTGTTGGCGGGATCAGTGTGTATGTGCGGGGACAGCCGATGCCTTCGGAGCTGCAAGGCCAGCTCTGGGGCTCTCTGCCTGCAAGGTATGCATGGCGAGGGTGTGGCTGATGGGGCAGGGACAGAACTGCCCTCAGCACCCTGCTCCTGGGCTGGGCCATTCACTCCCACTGGGCGAGGGAGGAAGCAGAGGCCCAGGCAGGAAGGGCCATGCTCAGGTGGGAAGCCCAGGCGCACCCTCTGGCCCTCCTCTGCTCTGTGGGTCCAACAGGTTAGAGTCCACCTGTGTGTTACTATAGTGTCACCTGCCGGGACCCGGCATGGCCAGAGTGCTGTTCTTCAAGGAGCCAGTAGAGGGAGCCTGCGAGCCACAGTGCCGTCGCTGTGCCCCTCGGGCATCTGGCTGCAGCTGAGGGTGGGTGGTAGCCTGCAGTGGCCTGGGGGCGCTGGGGGCTGGTTCTGGGGAGTGGGGTCCGGTTCCAGTCAGTGGCATGGGGCACCCTGGCATAACGTGGAGGTAGGATCTCTGGCTCGAGCAGAACCAGGGCTTTGGAAGGATAAAAAGTGGGGATTGACACAGAAGGGCGGAGAGCACTTCAGGCCTGGCCCGGCCACCTGGCCTCCGCGTGTCCTGCCTCTCTGCGGCACGGCACCCTGCTAGCTAGTGTCCTCCCCGGCTCTGTGAGGATGAACACGGCAGCGCATGCCGGCCTGTTCAGAGCCAGCAGGGCCTCTGGGCCATTTCTCCCGCAGGCCCCACTAGTATGGCATCCCTACCAGGTTGGTGTGCTGGCTACATGTTTGCAACCGGGGAAACAGGCTCAGAGAGGAAAGCCACCCATTCCCATCTCGCCCCACCCCGGGCCACCAGAACCTCCCAGAGCTGCTCTTTCCTGGCCCCCTGCAGCAGTCAGGCCCCAGGGCAGGGCGGAGCTGTAGGGGCTTCGCTAAGCTCCCCAGCAACTCCAGTGGGTGGCCAAGATGGGAGCAGAGGGCAGAGCAGAGTCTGACAAACCCAAGCCTGCCCGGCCGGTCTTACAGGCTTTCCCAGCAGCCCATGCAGAGGGCTACTCCCAGGCGGGGCCTCCACACTGCCCCCATGGTGCTGAGGCAGCAGGCACCGCAGAGAGGGTCGGGCCTGGGGACCCCAGTGCTCAGTCTGCCTGGCAAAGAAGGCTTCCTGCATAAGCTCCCTGGCCTCCCTGGCCTCCCTGGGCCTCTGCCCCTCTGCCCACCTACACTCCTGCCCAGCCCTGCGCTGGAACCCCAACCAGCCCCCCGCCTTGGGAAATAGACTTCAAGTAGCCCTTTGGGTGGCAGGGCATGCCATTAGCAAGGGGCAGCTCTGCCTCAGGGACCCTGAGCTCCTCTGGGCAGAGCTGGCCTCTGCACTTTGGCACTTCCCCTTGCTCCTCCCTGCCTCTCCTTCCTCTTCCTCCCCTCAGCCTGCCCTCCCTCCTCTGCAGCCCCCCTTCTTCCTCCCCTCCCTCCTCTTCTCCCCCCTCCCCTCCTCCTCCCTGCCATCTCTCCAGGGCCACGTGTGACCTGAGGCTACAGACCCTGTAAAATGCAAATTGGGCCTGGGCAGAGTATGGCTTTTCTCCATTGATCTCTGGAGAGGAAGGTGTGGGAGCCTCCTGCAGGGCCTCCCGAGGCCCAGGGGAGGGAGCCCTGCAAGGGCTGGGCTGGGTGACATGCTCCCTGCGGGTGGTTCCTGGCAAGTGAGGTCCTGGCAGGCAGCTGCCACTCCACCCAGCGCAGCCAACCTGGGGCTGGGTGCTTCCGGGTTCGCAAGGCTCTGTGCCCATGAGGACATGGGGCGTGTCCGTCCTTCCCCAGGCCCTGCTGGTAGGCACAGCAGGCATGGGCACCCCCAGGCCTTGGCCACATCCAGCAGGCCACCTGCCCTCGCAGGTCAAGTGCTACTGGGCAGAGTCTGCCTCTTCTTCCCCACAGGCTTGTGTCCCCAGAGGCAGCCGGGCTGTGGGTGTGGCCTCCAAGTCAGAAAAGCTTTCTGGTCCTTTCAGAAAGCTGGTCAGCCCTGTCTTTGGGATTCTGGTAACAGCACACCACTTGGGCTTAGCACAGACCCTGGCCTGCCCAGCTGTTGACCTGTGTGGTTGCTGCCCTCGCCGGCCCTGGTCCACATCTTGAGATGGGGCTGGACGCCCTGGGGACAGACAAGGCCCCCTCTGGTGGCTTCCTCACGCTGCTTCCTGCTCCGGGCTTCTGCATAGGAACGTGCAGACTCCGAACCCAGCAGGACAGGTTCCCAGAGGGCCCCCAGGAGCTCCTGCTACCCTGGCTAGAGGCAGCCACCTCCCCAAACACACCAGCGAGGGAAGGTGCCTGGGCCCTGTCCCTGTGCCCGCGCTGGCCCTGCCCCAGTACCCTGGCACACTCTCTGTGGCCAGCCAGGTCTCCCGGATCTTGTAGTGGCCTGGGAGGCAGCTGCGGCCGGGTGTGGGAAGTGCTGCTGCACAGCCCCTGGCAAGGAGGCCCAAGAGGGGGCACAAGCCCGCACCCAGCCTGGGCACGCACTGCTGCCCGCTGAACGGGTGGGCGGGGTCTTCCCAGAGGGACACTCGCGCAGGCGCCCCCGGGATCTTGGGCTTGTGGCTCCGCCCTGTTCATTCTTGAAAAGTAGGTTCCAGGCCACGCAATGCTGCAGGAGGCCCGGAGGCCTCTCCTGGAGGCCAGCCTAAGGACTTTGTTCTTCAAAGGCATGTCCCTGCCTCAGTGATTCCACGGACACCAGGCGCACAGACCACTCCCACTTCTGATGCCAACTGCACCCAAACCAGCCCCGGGCTGGTAACGTGTGGAAGGACACAACCACACGGGAGGGCCAGGGGAAGCGGCTGAGGGGCGGGAGCCGGCGACGGCCCCTCCCTGTGTGGTCACACCGTGCTGGGGCAGTCACGTGTGAGGACAGGCACCGTGCTGCCGTCTGGGGCGCGGCGGCCTCACGGCTGAGGTTTGCAGGGGTGAGGGTGAATGTGTCCTCCGCGACCTCATGTCCAAGCCCTAGCCCAGCACCTCAGACCCTGGCCCCTTGGGAGCAGGGTGTGGCTGCTGTGACTAGTTAGGACAAGGTCATACTGGAGTGGGGGCCTACGGGATGACTGCCGTCCTTAAAAAATGGGAAATCGGGACAGGGAGGGTGCCCAGGGAGAACGGCCGCCACGGGGTCGGGCGGAGCGGGAAAAGGCCTTCTACAAGCCCAGGTGCCCAGACGGTCAGCCACCCCAGAAGCCAGTGGAGAGGCCAGGAAGAGTCTCCACTCTCAGGAGCCAGCCAGCCTTGGACGTCTCCACCATGGACCTGTGGCCCCGCCTGAGGCCGCTTGTGTCTGTTGCTAAAGTCACCCAGTCTGGGCGCTTCGTGAGGCAGGCCCTGGGAAGGGCGCAGGGGCTGTGCCGTCCCTGTGCACCTGCTGGGTTGGCTCCGGCTTGAGACAAAGCCCTGCCCTGACCCATGCTGTTGGACACAGCGTGATTGTGGCTCTGGCCAGCCAGGATGCTCCCGGGCCTCGTGAGCAGCTCCCAGCAGGGAAGCAGAGACCGGCCCTCTCTTGGGGCAAAGGTAAAGGCTTTACTGAACAAAGGCCCAGGGGCACACACTAGTGCCATCTTCAAAACCAGTGCCCTCCACTGTGCCTGCTGCCTTTAACCCAGCTGGCCAAACTGCAGATGGACTGAGGATATGGCCCAAATCGCACGGTCCCAGATGGCCTTGATGACCCTGTTTTCATGGATTCAAAGAGGACATCCTTCAACAGTGTGCGTGTGGCCTGTCCCTCAGAGGAACACCCTTTGGTGACCAGAGGTGACTTTCCCACTGTGCACCTGCTTCCCCTTCTCCAGGGGCCAGGCAAGCTTGCCGACTGCCGACTGTCGGGCGTACACCGTGTGATGGACTGTGCGCAGCCTGAGGAGAGGCCTTTGTTACTGGAGAGCCCTGTGGGTCAGACTGGCTGGGCTCAGCTGGGAGGTCCTGGCTCGTGGTCTCCCGGGAGGTCCCCTTTGTGGTGGCAGCTGGGCTGCTCTCTTCTGCAGCCTGGGCCGGGGGGAAGGAGGGCATGGCCAAGGCTACTGGCTGCAGCCTCCACCTGCCACACGAGCTTCTCCTCAGGCTGCTTGGGTGTCCACCCAGCAAAGACAATACAGAGGGCCAAGGAGGGAATGAATGGGCAGGTCTGCTGAGACGTCTCCCCCAGCTGGGGCCCGCTGTGCTGGGATCCGAAGGATAGGTAGGAGCTCACTACCCTGGCAGAGAAGGCCCCTCCAGGCTGGGGAGCAGATTAGGCAAAAGCCCAGGGGGCCTGTGAGTTGGGGACACTGCGAGCAGTTTGGGAAGAGTGGCAGATGGCAGGGAGGTGAGGCCAGACGTGAAGGCTGAAGCTGAACCACAAGGCTGCCTGGGCCACCGTCAGCATTTCCCAGAAAACCTCTCATGACTGAAGGTTCTGCGAGATGTCAGCAGGCGTTTCTCCAGAAATGGACTCAGAGTTCATCTAAGCTCCGGAGGCTGAGGGTGAGGCAGAGCTAGAAATCATTCCTAATGGCTGTTTAAGCTGCTAAATTAATAAAGGAATGAAATTGCTCCTTGCCACAGGACTTCTCAGAGTCTTAACTATCTGACACATCTGTGAACATCAAAGAGGAAGGTAGAGTGGATGGAATGTGTGGTTCCCAAACTTACCTGATTGTTTCCTGAGGAGTCTCCGAAAGCCAAGCCGGCGTCCAGGGCATGAGCTTTGGGAAATGCTCTGGAGTTAGCAAATGGTCCAGTGGGACGCACTGTGAGCAGATTCCCAGTCTCTGGCTGCTCCTTGCAGGACGGGGGAGGCTGAGCCTGGAGGCCACGGGGCGAGCTAGGGCAGAGGAGGGGAAGGAAGAGGCAGAGACCTGGGGCACAGTCACAGGCGTGGGGGCGGATGAACGGGCTGCAGGTTGGGAGGCCTGAGGGCGGAGACTGAGGCTCTGGTTCCCAGTGGGTGCCTCTGGCTCAGGCGGGGTGAGGGAGGGGACACCTGACCGAGCATCGGAGGCAAGGAGTTTATCCAGCTGGAGCTCCGCAACTGGGCATGGCCAAGTGACCTGTGCCACAAAGCTGTGGGCAAGGCAGACCAATAATCCAGAAGTCCTTGCCCAGAGACGCCCAGGCCAGGCGACCACAGCCTGTGTTCCATCAGACCTCCAGGTGGAAGCGGCAGGGATCCCCGCGTGGGAGAAGCAGCTCTGGGCACGGGGAGCGGGTTGGCTCCAATCCGGGCTCCGCTGCATCCACCATTCCGAGGGATGTTCTGGACGCCTGCCTGTGTCCACCCGGCCCTGTGCCCCCAGGATCCTCAGTTACAGGACAGCAGAGTCGCCGCCCTCTCAAGCTGTGCAAGCCAGGGCTCATCTGACTTTCCCCAGCCCTGGCCTCCCCGTCTGAGAAGGAGGGACAGCGACACCCCTGTGCCGAGCACTGTGGGCTCTCGGCGAGGGCGAAGGGAGGGGCGGCCCTGGAGGGGCTCCTGTGGTCACTGACGCCTGTCTCTGTGTGTGTGTGTGTGCGTGCCCACCTTCCAGGCTTTAAGATGTGCGTCAGCGCCAGCAGCAGCCACGACGAAGCCCCCGTGCTGAGTGACAAGCACCTGGACGTGCCCAACATCATCATCACACCCCCCACCCCCACAGGCATGATGCTGCCAAGAGACCCCCAGCAGACAGGTGAGCCGTCCTGCCAGCACTGCCAGGCTGGAGACAGCTGGCAGACTCCGTCCTGTGCCCCAGCGCCCACGCCCACCTCATGTCCACGTCCCTGGGGTTTATTGAAACTATACACTTATATTTGAGACACTCCCCTGAGGACCCCTCACCAGGACACCAGCCCAGCGAGACGCAGGATGTTGAATAATTAGCTGGCTGGTCCTTGTGGCATCCAGGGATAGGTGATGGACAAGACTGGGCTGTCCACCACGCTGTGTCTCCTCCAGCCAAGGCAACTGATGGGCACGGCGCGCCTTCCCTGCCAACAGGAGGACCCATGCTCCATCTTGCTGGCCGCAGCTGTTGGGCTGGACAGGACAGGTCTGGGTACAGGTGGAGGCTGGCCTTCCAGACACAGCTAGACACAGGCAGGCAGAGAGGTGTCGGCCCTGGGAGCGCACGTCAGGGAGAAGCCAGACTGCCCTCTCCACCCTCTGCCCTGCCATGGCAGCCACAGCACCGGTTGTTCACTGAGCGGAGCCTGCCTGAGCCCGACCTTAGCCCCACACACAGTGCCACCCCAAAGGGCAGCTGTGCCACCCTTACGCAGTCCTCACAGGGACTCGAAGTGTGACTTCGCCTCATTTCACAGGTGGGCAAACAGGTTGAGAGAGGCTTAAGCCTCTTGCACGCAGCTGGTGCTGGTACGCGGCAGAGCTGGGGTTCAGTCCAGGCTGTACGACCTGGGGGATGTCCCACGGACCCCCAGCCTGGGCACCCCCAGCCATCGGCCATCCTGACCTGGGTCCCCCGGGCACAAGCCAGGGACGGGGCGCTGAGCTGAGGTGTGTGTGTGGAAACATGGCCTGGGACTGGCACTGAGCAGACGGTTCCAGCTGTGCCCAGCGTGGTCTCCATAGCTCACCGAACAGGAGGCTGCCCAGCCTCAGGCGAGGCTGTGCTCAGCAGTGATGGCAGCAGGTCACTGTCCTGCGCAGTTTTCCAACACTGTCACCAAACACCTGAGAGTCCAAACAGCACGGTGACGTGGCTGTGTCGCGTCATGGTGGTGCCGTCACACGGGAAGGTGTGTGAGAGGGAGTGCTCTTGGGGTGGGCGGTGCTAGGCGCTGGCGCAGCCTGTCCTGCTTCTCTCACGACCACTCGTGAGAAGAAACCAGAGTCCCACGAGAACTGTCCTCATCCACCAGGGCCACAGCCCCAGCGACCCACCAGCTCCACAGGCCACCCTGGTGACGGTGCCAGCACCTCCTACTGTCGCCAGGCTGAGGGCTGCCACCATGAGCCTGTGGGGCGG
The DNA here is from genome assembly GCF_902686445.1 of Sciurus carolinensis. Classification (NCBI taxonomy): domain Eukaryota; kingdom Metazoa; phylum Chordata; class Mammalia; order Rodentia; family Sciuridae; genus Sciurus; species Sciurus carolinensis. Next base: position 2,962,076 of record NC_062228.1, read on the forward strand.
CCACGGTCACCTGCCGCCGTTGGGCGCCTGCGGGACCTTCCCAGGCGTCGCTCTAGGCTCAGTGCTTCCCCGGTCTTGGCTGGTTCTTGTCCCGACCCTCCGGGCTGTGCATACTGTCCCTGCCTGTAGTTAGGGAAACAGGTCCAGAGAGGGTCAGTCCCTCGCGAGCACACAGCCTGGCTCCTACCGCGTGCTCCTCCCACACCCAGCCAGCGTCTGGCCGGTCATTCAGTGTGGGCAGCCGGAGCCCGGTGCTCACCTCTGCCATCAGGCCCCTTGGGGCCTCCTCCCTGTAAAGCAGCCGTACTGCCTTGCCGGCTCCCAGGGCTGGCGTGAGCACTAGGTGTGTGGTCACTCTGTAAGGTCTGCAGGGTGGCCTGTCAGACCTGAGGCTGGGCCCACAGGGAGGTGCCCAGGTCCTGCCAGAGGTTTCCTTTGGGTCTGGGTGACCTGGGTAGGTGAGTCCAGAGCTCGTCACGCTCAGGCCGTCCCTCCGCTCTTCCCTGGAGAAGGGACACCAGCAGGAGCTCCTCGAGCCCCAGTCCTGCTCTGCCCCTCACCAGCTGCATGCCCGTGGGCGCGGGTGCCGTGCCCTGGAGCCTCGATTTCCTGGGCTGTAACGTGGGAGCCACGGGGGAGGCCGGGCGAGGACGGGGTGAAGGCCCGGGGCTGTGCTGCCGCGGGCCTGCCGTGCTACTTGTGGAAGGAGAGCAGACTGTGGGCCTGGCCGGGCTCTCTCCAGGCCGCTCCCCAGCAGCAGCCCTGCGGACCCTCAGCAGCCTCCCCTGCTGGGCGTCACTGGGCCATAAAACAAGGGCGCACTGGGCTCCCCAGCCCTCCCTGAGGAGGCTGAGCCCAGAAGACTCCCAACCCAGGACCTCAGCCACGCTCCAGAGGATGAGGCATGGAGACTGGACAGGGGGTGCTTGGGATCCCCTCTGGGCCTCCAAATGTGGGGGGAGCTCAGGGCAGAGGCTTGTGGCTCCCCTGCCTCCCGTCCGGCAGCTCACAGAGAAAGGCCCTGGATGGGGTGGGAGAGGGCGCGTCCAGATGTTGACCCCTCTCTTTCTCTTAGTCTGGCTGGATGAGACGGGGTCTTACCCAGATGATGGAGAGATGGACCCCGAGGCCTGAGGAGGAGCTGCAGGACAGGACCGGTCTGGTGGCTCCTGCTCCACGGCCCCAGCTCTGGATGTCCAGGCGTGTGGCCCCCTGGGGCAGATGTGCTGAGCAACTGGGTGGAGTCCGCCAGTCAGACCCTGGACCAAGATGGGGCAGCAGGAAGAATGTGGTGTGGTGAAGGAGGGGACCCTGCCCTGTGGCCATGGTGACGCTGGCCAGGGCAACAGAGAAAGGCCGTCTTCCGGATGAACACAAGGACCCTGGCCCTGAGGTCACCACAAGCAGACCTTCTCTCAAGTGGAGTGACTATTTCTTACAAGTTTCAGACTGAAACAGAACCCAAAGGTTCATAGCTTCTTCTTTGCATTGTAAATAAAGATCCCATGTAACCACGGTGACGAATCTTGCTTCTCAAGGTGGCGAAGGAGTGGCCCAGGGAACGAGACGGGCGTCCAGAGCATGGCTGGGCAGGAGAGCCGCCGGCTGTGATGGCCTTCCGGTGGTCTCCAGCCCCTTGATACGCACGCCACCATGCAGGGCTCCGTGTGGCTGAGGGCTTGGGCTCTGGGCCCACCTGGACCTCTCTCAGGTGCCAGCTGTCCCTCGGCTGTGGGGGTCAGCTGGTAACTGTGTCTCTAGGGTAGGAGCAACATGTGGTTCTTCTGAAAGAACATCAAGTTCTTGGTGTCCTGCCTCTGTCCCCTGAAGACCCTCGGATCTTGCACACGTGTCTGGGTTGTTTTCTGTGGCTTCCACCAGAAGGATTGGGTAACACAGTGATTTGGGATGGGGTCCCAGCACACGCAGCGGGCATGGAGAGTCACATAGAGGCCCCAAGACCACCCTCAGGTCTACTCCTTCCCTAGGGGGCTGGCTCAGTAGAGCTGCTAGAGGCGTGGTCTGTGTGGGGCCAGAAGAGGCCAGGAGCAAACTTCCTGCTGTCCTTGTCCCTGGTACTAATCTCTCCTGACAGGTGATGGGGTGTGACCAACCAGGAGAGCTGTCCCCAGCCTCAGGGTCTGGAGTCTTTATTAGGATTCAGTCATGTGGACAAGGCTGACCTCAGCCTCCATCTCTCAGAGGCCGAGTTGACACCACATGACCTGGGGTCCCTCCATGCACCATGGTAACAAAGACACTCAGGAGAACACACCATATGTGGAAGTGGCCAGGGCTCCCTCTGGGCACATGCAACTCCCATAGAAGGAGGACGCATGCCTTGCAGTCCCCTGGGTTGCTCCTGTCCTCCTTCGCTGTCTGCTCCAGTCTGGCTTTGACTGTTCTGCTTCTGGCCCTTGCAGCTCCCCAGGACTGTGGCCAGGGTACACTGGCCCATCTTCCCCAACCCCATTTCTCCCCTGCCTCTGTCCTCCACTCTGTGCCAGCTTAATATCTGCTCTGCCACCAAAGCTTAGCAGCCTCCCAAAGCTCCCACTGAGGGCAGGTGGAGGCCGGTGCCTAACCTCACTCACCTCCATTCCAACCAGCCCAACTTCTGGCTTTTCCTCGACAGGGGCCTCTCGTTCTGGTTATTACTACCTAGCAAATAGCCTCCAGAGTTAGTGGTTTTGCTCTTAAATCTGTAACTGGGACAGAACCTGAAGGGACAGCCCATCTTTGTTCTGTGGGACACCAGCTGAGGCATGTCATCTAGCTAGAAGATCCACTCCTAAGATGGCGCACCCACACGGCATTCCACCTCCCACGTGGCTGAGGCGTTGGTCCTGGGCTCTCGGCTTCTCTCTGAAAGCGGGGGTTTCCTCAGCTCGGCAGCTGCGCTCCACGCACGAGCATCTCAAGAAAACCAGGTGGAAGCTGGTCCCCAAGATCACATGGCCTCACCTCCGCTGCAGGCCCCAGCCTCTTGGGATTCAAGGGGAGGGGACGCCAACAGGACCCTCGATGGGAGGAATGTCAGAGCTCACTGGAAGAAGAGCACTCTGGGCCAGGTTATCGTTCCGAGGGAAAGTTCCAGTGCTGGAAACTTCACCCCCAGATCCGTATGCTGATGTTGTCTGGAGCTGGGCCTTTGGAGGTCATTGGGATTAGACGAGGTCTTGAGGGTGGCTCAGCGACTTTGTAGGAAGAGGAAGAGAGACCCAATTAGCTTGCTCTGTCTGGCCACGTGATGCCCTCTGCCATGCTATGATGCGGCAATAAGGCCCTCGCCAGTTGCTGGCAGCAGGCTCTTGGACTTCCCAGGCTCCAGAGCCAGGAGCAAAGTAAACCTCTACTCTTTCTAAATTACCTGGTCTGTGGTATTCCGTTATAGCCACAGAAAATGGCCTAGGAAGGCTCTCGCACTGCTCACCTGTGCCAGGCACTGTTGGCAACTCGCAGAACCCTCACACAAACCCTGTGGGGTAGGGTGCTCCGTCAGTTCCTTTCTGCTGTGACATTGCACATCAGGAATAGCACCTGCGACAAAGCGGGCACTGATTCCTACTCCCTGGTGTGTGGGTTGGCTGCAGCCCTGCTGGGGACTGTGAAGCGTTAGGCACTGTCAGGCAGCACCTGAGGTCCAGTTTTCCTCCTGGGTCCCTTGTTCATTGACAACCCAAGCATGCTGTCCTAGAGGGCAGCAATGCACAGCACAAGCCGAGCCACGTGGCAGGGCAGCCCACGGCCGTGGCCTGTCCACACTCCACTGGCCAAGCTAACACTGGTGAGCTGCGAAGCCACTTGGTGAGGGGAAGGGGTGAGAAACTGTATCCAGGTGGGAGGGACATGCTGGGAGCCATAATCCACCATGAGGAGATGCTATTTTATTCCTGTTTGATGGATGAGAACTCAAGGGACCTCAAGTTTCGATCACTTACCAAGGTCACCCGAGGTCACCTAAGGTGAGGGGAGTGGATACAAATCCAGGGAAAGGCTCTGACCAGCCCCAGGAGCCGGCCCTTCTTGCTTTTTGGATTGGCCAATTCAGCCTCCCCTTCTCCTGGCTTCTCAGAGTTCCTCACGTCCCCCAGGAAGCCACACTTGACCCCTGTCCCCCACCTGCTGCCTCTTCTGCCCTGGGCTGCTGGGTCCCGGGGCTGGGGCTGAGTATGCAGCAGGGAGGGGCCCACATCGGCCTGGGCACTGCCCGGAGGCCTCTGGCACATTCAGCCCCTGCCCTGGCTCTCACCCTCTCCCTCCCGGCTGTTAGTGGCCATGGCAACGGACTGAGGGCTGTGAGCGGGTCGTGCTGGCAGGGGCTCACCTGGGTGGCACTGCCTGGAAAGCTGGGTCTGGCTTCCTCTTCCAGGGGCCCGGAGTGCCCGGGCTGCTGGCCCCTTGCTGCAGTTTGCCAGTCTCTCTGGGGTTCGGCTTCCTCACGGGAGAATGGAGACAATGACGTGGGGGCCAGCTGAGGGTGTGATTGTGGGGTGGGTGGCCAGAGGAGTGCTCTGGAGCAGACCACCCGGGATGACACCTGGCAGGTGTTCTCGCAGTGACACCCTATCAGGTGACAGCCCCAGGTGCCTCCCGACTTCCCAAGGCTTCCGCTGGTGCAGTGCCAGGTGGGCAGGTGGGGGCTCCTTGAGGCTGGATGGAATGGCAGGGAGTTGACATCTGGGAGCAGCCTCTGCCCTGTGTGGCTGGGGCTGTCCGTGGAGATCTGGCCCAGTGCAGACCTTCTGACCCAGGCCTGCCTGCCCTCCCTCCCCACTTCCTTCTTCCTTCCTTCCTCCTTCCTTCCTTCCTCCCTTCCTCCTTCCTCCCTTCCTCCTTCCTTCCTTCCTTCCTTCCTTCCTTCCTTCCTTCCTTCCTTCCTTCCTCCTTCCTTCCTTCCTCCTTCCTTCCTTCCTTCCTTCCTTCCTTCCTTCCTTCCTTCCTTCCTCCCTTCCTCCTTCCTCCCTTCCTCCTTCCTTCCTTCCTTCCTTCCTTCCTTCCTTCCTTCCTTCCTTCCTTCCTCCCTTCCTTCCTCCCTCCCTCCCTCCCTTCCTTCCTTCCTCCCTTTCTTCCTCCCTCCCTCCCTCCTTCCTCAGACTGACCGTCCAAGGACCGCACTTTGAGCAGCAGAGCATCACAGCAGTCGAAAGGCTCTCAGTGAGACTGAGCCCCAGTTGCAGCAGTAGGAGCCCATTAACCTGAGCAGTGAGGAGACCCGCTCCCGCCTCAGCACCCCTCCTCCCACACGGTGCTTCCTGGGATTGCCTTAGGAACAGACCCCTTCCGCTTTGATCCTTTCTTGGGCCTACTTCCCAGCCCAAGACAAGTCCCTGCCTTCGGTTTACCAGCTGGGTGGCCTTGAGCAAGTCACCCGCCTCTCTGGTCTTCAGTTTCCTCGGTCTTCAAGTGGGAATGATAACCAGGTTGTGGGGAGGGTTGAGTGAATGAACCCAGAACACACGACCAAGGTCTGAATAGCCCTCTGGCGGGTTAGCGACAGTGCCAACGTTTGCACATCTGTGTTTGGGAAGACCCATGAGGCCTACCAGCCTTGTCACAGCTTTGATGGCCCTCGGTTGGCTCCTACATGAGCCTGACACTTCAGCCAAGGCCGGGAGCGGTGCAGGGGGTGGGTACCTCTTTGGGGCTGGTCCAGAGTGAGGATTTATTAGGGTCTAAAACATCACTCCCCATTTCTTATTTTTTGGATCTTTTTTTCCCTTGAATCATCCTGGGGGTGGTTGCTCAGGCCTGTGGTTTGTTTCTCATTTATTTTTTAATGCCAAAACCAGTATACTGATTAAGATCGACAATCAGAAAGCTTGGTGTACGCTCCCTCAGAGCCACGGGGTGGGAGGGCCGCAGGGATGGAAAACAGGATGAACAGCTCCGGGTGCTGACAGAGCGACCGGCCCCTGGTGCATCTGGGGCTGCATCCAGGTTCCAAGAGACAAGGAACGTTCTGGTCTTGCGACTCGGGAGGCATGCCGTTTTCCTCCAGGAAGGAGGCTGGGCGGGGGGGCGCGGGTGGGGAGAACCGTGTGGAACAGATGGAAATGTAATTTTTTAATGACAGCAGCAGATGGCAAAAAGACACCAGAGTGCCTCACACTGCGGCGGAGGGGCGAGATCGCCCGCCCAGCCATGAAGCGCATGGTGGGCTGTCACACGCTCCCCGCCCCCCGCCAGGCCCAGGAGGCGCCAGCTGCAGGCAGAGCGGGCCTGTGGAGGGCGGATAGGCCCTGCTGCGCAGAGCCACAGGTGGATGGGAAATACCTGTGGCCACCTGGTGGGGTCCGGAAATTTCCGGAGCTTGGCAGGTACAGCCAGTGGGCTCTGGGTTCTGCCAGACCTGCTTTCTCCCCAGGCCAGGCCATCCCACCTCTCCTGCCCCAGGACTCCTGCAGCGCACCCACACACCCCTGCCCCATCCACCCAGGGTTCTCACCTAAAATGCAGACCACCCTCACCTCGTGCCCTAAGTGGCCCTATGCCCTCCAGGTCAAGTCCAGGTTCTTGGAAGCAGCTCCGAGGCAGCCCAGGGATGGGGTGCTGCCACCTTCACCGCCGCCTTGTGGAGCACCCTGCTCTCCAGGGATGGCACTGCCTGTTGGGCTGCTGAGGAAGGAGCACCACCGCAGCAAGAGCAGGCTGTGTTCTGCCCACGGTTGGGTCAGGCGAGACCCAAGTAGGTAACAGGCGAAGGGACAGGCCCAATCAGGGCTGCTGCTGACCAGCAATAGGTTCTGGCCACCAGCTGGCCAGCCCTGCAGTCATGAACCATCCCACCTTACAGACCGAGGTGCAGGGTCGTGCTGGTTGCCCACAGGGAGCTGTAGGTGCTGCTGGCCCCTGGCTGCTAGGAAAGGACAGGGCGCCCAGCTGGGGAGGCCCTCACCACGCGGGCCTGGCTCCACACGCCTGGCTGTTCCACTGAGTGAAGGAGGGTGGACTTTCCAGTCTGCCTCCGTTTTCTACTGCATGACTGTTTCAGCCCTGACCTAGCTACGTGCCAGAACCGCCCGCCGCTCACCGCTGTCCCAAGACTGCCCTGCACCCTGACTGGGCATCTGAGACTCCTGGCACCATCCGGCCCACCCGGAGACTCCAATTCCTCCTGTCCCGTCCTGGTGAGGCCAGGTGGTCACACTGCACAGACCGGCTGCAGACTGGGGAGGCTCCCCACCCCCAGCCCATCGGAAGACTCTCCACTTTGTGGCCCGCTGGCCTCCTCGCTGAAAAGCTTCAGACCTCAACAAAGATGAAGCAAGTCCTCCTTAAGACCGTCTGCAGGTAGGCCACAGGGCGTCCCATACACACTCAGCCCAGAGGGGCCTGGGCCATGCTCGTGGTCAGTCCTCGTCCCAGTGGTGCCGGCCCAAATGTTGGACACACGAGCCAGCAACCCTCAGAGGACCCAGGCCCTGGGCTGGGTGGCACATACCACTTCGCAAGAGCTGTTTCCACACGTGACTAGTGTCCACCACAGTGGGCAGCCCCAGTGTTCATCTCCTGTGGAAAGACCTGCTGCTTCACAAGACACCCAGGCCGACGGCTGGTGTAGAAGAGCTGCTAAGTCTAAAGTGCCATGTAGCCAGAAGATATTGTAGCCATCCTCCTCGGGCTTAGCTTCAGTGCCGAGGATGAAACAAGGTCCTTGAGCCTGCTAGGCAAGTGCTCTACCACTGAGCTACAGCCAGTTCTTTTTTATTTTTTTGAGAGTCCCACTAAGTGATTAAGGCTGGCCTCAAACTTGCAATCCTCCCGCCTCAGCCTTCCAAGTCCCTGGGATGCAGGTGTGTGCTACCGGCCCCAACCCAATTGTCCCCAACCCAAAGGGAGAAATGAGCTCACAGTTACAGGAGGAGAACTTTATTGCTGTGTTTTGGTAGCTGGAAGGGCCTGAGGGCTTTTAAAACAATCTTTCCATATTAGAATAGCTGTAGATTGACAGAAGGTTTGCAAAGGGGTTCCGATGCCCTCGATCCAGTCGCCCTGGTGTTAACCCTGTATCGCTCTGGCACGTGTTGTCACAATTAATCAACCAACCCTGACACACTGTTAACTGAAATAGGTGCTTCATTCACATGTCCTCAGTGAATGCTGAGTGTCCTCATTCTGTCCCAGGATCCCGCACAACACTTAGTCGTTTTGTCTCCTTCGGCTGCTCTGGGCTGTGGCTCTTTCTTGCACTTTGCTTGGTTTTGATGACCTTGATAGTTCTGGGGGTACTGATCAGGTGTTTTGCAGTAGGCCACTCCATCGGGATTTGCCTGATACTTTTCTGATTCTACTAGAGTGATGGGTTCCAAGGGAGGAAGGTGCCAGAAGTAAAGTGCCCCTCTGTTCCTGTCTTGTCCGTGGCACAAACGGCAACGTCGCCGCTGTTGCCCTTGCTCACCCGCCGAGGCGGCGTCTGCGAGTTCCTGCTCTGTGTGCTCTTTTCCACCTTCACCGCTGTGCTCCCTGGAGGGCAGTCCCAGTGCACAGTCCACCGAGGAGGGGCTTCAACTCCCCGAGGAGCAGCTATCCGTGTGCACCCTTTGGAATCCCGCACGGGAGCCTTGCCTCGTCGCCCTCGTAGACAAGTGTCCGAGTGTCCGATCCTCCTGCGCTAGCCGATGTCTGCTTCATGCTTTGGGTCATCGCCCAGCACACACCGACCACTGTTTTGCCTAAGTTGTTCCAGCTTCGGCCATTTTGAGTTCTACCAGTGCCTCCTGTGTCCCTTTGGCATTCGACCAACACTGTGGGGTTGGATTTTATCTGTTGTGAGCACTTCCTTCCTTCCTGGTACTGCAAGATCTCTATGTGCATCTGGTATATTCCCTGGCCAATCTGAGAACCAGCCACTTCTCGTTTCTCGAAGGAGCCCTGGCTGCTTCTCTTGGAGGTGGGGTTAGAAACCAGGATCTGTGCTGGGCCTGCTCATCTGCTGGGTGCTGCTGCCACGAGGCCCCCGTGCACTAAGTGTACGTGCAAGGCGTCGGGACGCATGTGTCCACGTGTTTCCGGGTTCAGTCGTCCCGCTTCGGGTGCAGGAGGAACACCGCACTCCACGTCCACTGCAGCACTATTCAGAGAGAGAAGCATGGACTCAACCAAGTGTTCAACGGATGAGTGGATTTTTACAATGTGTTATGCATATACAGTGGAATATTACTCAGCCTTAAAAAGCAGAAAATTCTGTCATTTGCAGCAAATGTAGGAACTTTTTTTTTTTTTTTTTTTGTGGTACTGGGGATGGAACTCAGGGCCTTGGGCTTTCCAGGCAAGCACTCTACCAGCTGAGCTATCTCCCCAGCCCTCAAATGTAGGAACATTATGCTAAGTGAAATAAGCCAGGCACAGAAGGAAGGACAGTACATGACCTCTTTTATATCTGGAGTCCTCACAAGCAGAGAGTGGAATGCTGGTTTCCAGAGGCTGGGGGTGTGGAGCAACTGGGCGGGGGGCTGTGGGGTCAGTGAGGAGGAGTGCTGGGGGCCAGGCACAAGCCAGGCACAGCAGGGGGCTGCAGCTGCAGCATGTAGCATATATCTCAAAATAGCTCTAAGAGAGGGCTCTGTTTTATTCTTTTGGTGTGTGTAGAGGGGTGGTGAGCATCAGACCCAGGGTCTCACGCATGCTACACGCATATTCTTTTTTTTTTTTTTTTTTGTGGTGGTGGTGCTGGGGATTGAACCCAGGGCCTTCTGCAGGCAAGGCAAGCACTGAGGCCTGGCACGTGGCACACCCTGTAATCCCAGCAACTTGGGAAGCAGAGGTAGGGGGCCACATGGGTAACTTAGTGAGATCCTGCCTCAAAATTAAAAAATATATATTAAAAAGGGCTGGAGATGTGGGTCAGTGGTACAGTACCCTGGGTTCAATCCTTAGTACCAAAAAAAAAAAAAGGAAAAAACCCCCAAAAATCAAAAACAAAAAAATGTGCAATTCAGTGGTTTTTGGGAACTTAACAGGATTGTAAAACCATCCCCAGCTCTATTTTGTATTTTATTTAGAGACAGGGTCTCACAGAGTGGCTTAGTGCCTCGATTTTGCTGAGCCTGGCTTTGAACTCCTGATCCTCCTGCCTCAGCCTCCTGATCGCTGGGATGACAGGCGTACGCCTGGCGTCACCAACACTTTTTATTTTGAAACAGGGAGTCTCTAAGTTGCTCAGGGTCTTGCTAAATTGCTGAAGGTGGCTTTGAACTCAGGATCCTTCTGCCTTAGCCTCAGTCCCTAGGATTACAGACATGCACCGCTGTGCCTGGCTAATTCCAGGACATTCCTATCACCCCAAAAGAAAACTGGTACCACCAACCGCTCCCTTCCCTTCCCTCACTCCCTCCCCTGGCAAACTTTAGTGTCTCTGTGTCTGAGGATGTGCCAGTTGGTTCTGGACAATTCCTCAGGATGGAGTCGTACCATATGTGTAATTTTGTGTCTGGCTTCGTTCACTCAGCATCATGTTTGGAAGTTCATCCATGAGGTAGCACGTGCCAGGACTTCATGAATATATATATAATAATACCCCTTGCCCAGTGAGCCACTTGCCTCTGTGCATCTGCTGATGGACGCGGGGTTGTTCCTGCGCTTTGGACGTTCTGAATCACGCAGGGCAAGTGTGAGGCACCATGGTGCCACTGCTGTGCACCCGTGGGGTGCACCCGCCTCATCTGTTCTCAAGCCAGTGGGGTAAGTAGCAGCATTAAGGACGCTGAGGCCGGGGGACATGGAAAGGCCACCCTCCGGCTCCGCTGCTTCTCTGAATGACGACTTTTTCAGCAGCATTTTCCTTTGCTCTTTTATAGGCTGTGCAAACCAGACAGTGAGGCCTTGCCAACTTGGGAACACAAATATTTGCCAGTCAAGAAAATATTCTCCCGTCAATCAAAATGCAGACTAGCTGGCACACATGCCCTCCAGAAGCTGGAGGCAGATTCTATTTTGGCAGGATCCAGGTGGCCCCCCGCTCCCCCTCCTTCTGAAACACCCCCACCTTCTCTTTCCTATTTGAAGCTGAGGAGACTGAAACTCAGCTTCATCACATAGCACTGAGTGGGCTGTTATTTATTTTCTTCGAGAGCATTTGTCTTGATACATGACCGATTAAAGGTAACATACAGTAAAATCTGGGGTCTGCAATGACAGTGCAGATGAACAACAGACAGAGCTTACAGCCCATGCTAGCGAGAAAAACTTACTCATGGCTTTGCGTCATCTTCCTAGCAACCCCACCACGTGGGGCAGGTTCAGGGGGTCAGAGAGCAGGGCACTGGGTTAGCTGGGGTGGGGCAGCTTTCCTACCAGGATACTGAACCCTGCAATCCACATCTTCTAAGCTTTTTCTTACTAATGATTGGGGTTTCAAATTCGACTTGATCCCGTCGTCGGCCCACCCTCACCAGCTCCAGGGTAGCTTCTTTCCCTCCCTGGAACTTCCCTGGCTTACCACTGCCCTGTGGAAATCGCCACCGGCCTGGCACAGTTCAGCTCTTTCCTCACCCAGGATTCCTGGGTCACAATCCCCCAGGAGAGCCCAGGAGGACTCGTCCGAGCGTCTGACGGGAGTTTGCTAACCAGCACTGCTGATTCGGCAATGTCCACGGTACAGAGGCATGGGGCTGGCTAGCCGGTATGCATATCAAAGCACATTCACAAGCGGGTCCCTTCCTAAGTCACACCTGGTCCTTGTCAAGTGCTGATTCTGAGCCTCTTCCCTTTTCAGGATCTGAATTGAACAGGTGTACGGATCTGTATTTTAATAGGGTTTTAAATAATGTGTATAGAGAAGGCAGAAGATTAGGAAGTGGAAGGGAAAATTCTTGCATTTTTGTGTCTGGCTGGATAGGTCACACAATGTGCGGGCGCCCTGAGCCAAATACGACCAAACAAATGCAGTTACTCTCGGCCCTGTTGGGAAGCCAGTGCAGATACCGTCCCCAGTACACTCAGCGTGGGCAGGTAGATGCCCCGGCAGGTGAGGGGACACAAAACTGGCGCCAGCTGCACAGCATCGGAGGGGCGAGGGGGCGCGGAAGGGTCTGCGTGAGGGGCGGGGCGAGGGGGCGTGGAGGGACCCGAGGGACGGGAGGGGCGAGGGGGAGTGGATGGACCCGCGGGAGGGGAGGGGCGTGGAGGGACCCGCGGCGGGGGAGGGGCGAGGGGCGTGGAGGGACCCGCGGGAGGGGCGGGGCGAGGGGCGTGGAGGGACCCGCGGGAGGGGCGGGGGGGAGTGGAGGGACCCGCGGGAGGGGAGGGGCGTGGAGGGACCCGCGGCGGGGGAGGGGCGAGGGGCGTGGAGGGACCCGCGGAAGGGGCGGGGCGAGGGGCGTGGAGGGACCCGCGGGAGGGGAGGGGCGGGGGGGTGTGGAGGGACCCGCGGGAGGGGAGGGGCGGGGGGGCGTGGAGGGACACGCGGGAGGGGCGGGGCGAGGGGCGTGGAGGGACCCGAGGGACGGGAGGGGCGGGGGGGTGTGGAGGGACCCGCGGGAGGGGAGGGGCGGGGGGGCGTGGAGGGACACGCGGGAGGGGCGGGGCGAGGGGCGTGGAGGGACCCGCGGGAGGGGAGGGGCGGGGGGGTGTGGAGGGACCCGCGGGAGGGGAGGGGCGGGGGGCGTGGAGGGACACGCGGGAGGGGCGGGGCGAGGGGCGTGGAGGGACCCGAGGGACGGGAGGGGCGAGGGGGAGTGGATGGACCCGCGGGAGGGGAGGGGCGTGGAGGGACCCGCGGGAGGGGAGGGGCGAGGGGCGTGGAGGGACCCGCGGGAGGGGAGGGGCGGGGGGGTGTGGAGGGACCCGCGGGAGGGGAGGGGCGGGGGGGCGTGGAGGGACACGCGGGAGGGGCGGGGCGAGGGGCGTGGAGGGACCCGAGGGACGGGAGGGGCGAGGGGGAGTGGATGGACCCGCGGGAGGAGGGCGTGGAGGGACCCGCGGGAGGGGAGGGGCGAGGGGCGTGGAGGGACCCGAGGGACGGGAGGGGCGAGGGGGAGTGGATGGACCCGCGGGAGGAGGGGCGTGGAGGGACCCGCGGGAGGGGAGGGGCGAGGGGCGTGGAGGGACCCGCGGGAGGGGAGGGGCGGGGGGGTGTGGAGGGACCCGCGGGAGGGGAGGGGCGGGGGGGTGTGGAGGGACCCGCGGGAGGGGAGGGGCGGGGGGCGTGGAGGGGCGGGGCCCGCGCACAGCCTAGCTCACTCCCATTGGCTGCCGCTCAGCACCGCTGACTCCTATTGGCTGTCTTAACCCGTCTTCCGGTGTGGGCGGGCTTGCCCCGTGGCGGGAAAGCGGCGGCGGTTGTCTCTAGTTCTGAGAGACTGGGCTGCCTGAGGAGGCGGGAGTCTCAGGCGGCCGCCGGCATGGACGCCGCGGAAGTGGAGTTTCTGGCCGAGAAGGAGCTGGTTACCATCATTCCCAACTTCAGCCTGGACAAGATCTATCTCATCGGGGTGAGGACCGCGGCAGCCGCGGTCCTGGGGCGGCGGGTCCCGGGCGCGGGGCGGCGGTGGCGGGGCTCTCCGCCGCGGCCGGGCGGCGCCCCGGGCTCGGGACACCGACGGCCTCTCGGGCCTTTGCCTTCGCAGGGGGACCTGGGGCCGTTCAACCCTGGCCTGCCGGTGCAAGTGCCGCTGTGGTTGGCGGTGAACCTGAAGCAGAGGCAGAAGTGTCGGCTGCTGCCCCCGGAGTGGATGGACGTAGGTGCGCGCTGGCCGGGGGCGGGCCCGCCGCGGGTGCCCGAGCGCCGGGGAAAGGCTCCGAAACGGACTCGATTCGTGGTCGCCCGGCTCTGACCGCGCGAGACCGTGGCTCATGCGCCGACCGGCGAGTGAAGCTGGCTGGCTCGTGCAGTCCGGGTGAAGATGTTAGAAAAGAGCGAGGATTTAGCTTAGGTTAGGCGGAGGGGTGAGGGAGGGACGGACAGACTGGCCGCCTGGTGCGCAGGGCGGCCGCGTGCTCCACGTGGCCCTGCAACGTGCGCCGTCGGAAAAATGAGAAGAGCTTATGTACGATCTACCAAAATGCATAAATGCGTTTCACTGGCGTGTATAACTAGAGCAAATTTTAAAAATTAATAAAAAGGTGAAAACAGCCTTGGTGCACACCCTGTAATTCCAGCACCTCAGGAGGCTGAGGCAGGAGGATTGAAAGTTCAAAGCCAGCTTCAGCAACTTGGCGAGACTGACCCAAAGCTGGGGATGGGGCTCAGGCAGCTAAAGCAGGAAGACCACAAATTCAAAGCCACCAGGGTAATTTAGCGGGACCCCATCGCAAAAAAATAAAAAGGGCTAGGCTCTAGCTCAGTATAGAGCATTTGCCTGACATGGCCCAGGCCCTGGGCTCCATCCTGGGTGCTCCAAAAAGAAGTGACAACGCATCAAAGATGCAGGCAGTCCTGAGCACTGTGATCTCCCTATATCAGATGCGAATAGCTCCTTATAGAAGAAAATCCTTACCATTTTTGTGGGGGAGAGGTGTGGCATGCATGTAGGATTTGAAAAGCCCTGAGTGATTTTGACCATCCCCTCCCCATTGGGATACCTGGGGTACCCGCCTCCTGCAGGCAAGGATTCTTTCAACAGGCTACATACAACTTAGTTAAAGGAAGACTGCTTAGACATGTCCCCCTGGCTCCCTGTCTAAAGGAGTGACCCACCCTGGCAGTGGGAAACCCCAGTTCCTCTACTTTGAGGGCCTCTAGTGGGGAGACCCTGCAGGCCTGACTCCAGTAGCAACCCCTCAAGGCCCCTAGTTCGGAATCAGCCTCTGGGAGCTTCGACCTGTTCTGACCCAAGGTACAGGACCAGAGGAAAGGTGTGGAGAGTCCCTGAACTTTTCATGCGAGCAGCCTGTACCATGGTGCCTGCTCTGGTACACCATGTAGATGAAATCATCCAGTATCTCACTTTGTCTCTGGTTTCTCATAGTCATGGGCGTTTCTGTGGTTTGCCTCTGCCACTGCCTGCGTGGTTGCATCAGTTTCATTCTAGAGTGTCTCCTTGTCTGGGCACGCTGAGTGTGTGCTCACCTGTCTACTGGTGGGCGTTGGAGTGGTTTCTCAGTTATGGCTACTCTGAATAAGGCTGTTATGGAAGTTCTTGTTCAAGTCTTTGGAGTATGATTTTATTTTTCTTAGGAAAATAAGTACCTGGAGTGGTGGACTTGCTGGGTCATAGGACAGATGGTGCTTGACTTTGTAAGAAACTGCCAACTGCCCTCTGAAGTGGTTGAGCCATTAGTCCTACCAGAAATGTAGGACAAGTGTTCCTGTTGTTCCACATCCTAGCCAGAATTTGGTATTGACAGTCCTTTTGATTTGTTGACAAGTTTGAACAGAGGCATTTCATAATCTGATTTAGATGGGAAAAAACAAAACAAACAAACAAATAAAAACAGCTGGGGGTGTAGCTCAGTGGTAGAATGCTTGCCTTGCATGCGTGAGGTGTGGGGTTTGATCCCCTGATATGGGGGAAAAAGTGAAAAATAATCACTCCACTGTAGAAAAAGGTGTGTGAGTGGGGAGTAGGGTATTATCCCTGCCATGGCTGACAGGGTAGGGCTGTGGTTGCTTCTGGGTATGTTCTGAAGGAATAGCAGCAGGTTTACTGAAGGACGGACTTTGGGGATGAGAGAGCCACCAGGCTGTGGGCTGGGATTGCAGGAGGAGGTGGAATTCCCTGAGGCTGGGAAGTATGCCAGAGTGCTCTATGGGCACCAGGAACTGAGGTTTGAACCTGTCTTGTCAGAGATGCATGTGGATGTCCAGGTGGAAGTTAAATGGGCAGTGGGGGACCCAACCACAATGAGAGGATCTGGGATGTAAATGTAGAAGTCCTTCCCATCACACGTGTGCTGTTGAATGAGGCAGGATGGGATCATGTGGATGTGAGTTTGTTGGACATTGTGCCACTGCCTTATTGGGTACCTTTAAGCCTCCCTAGTATATAACCCCCCCGCCCCCCAGCTGGAGTGCCTTTAAGTCCCCTAGAATATCATACTGCCACCAAAATGGCTGTAGTTTCTAAGTTGCCTGCTCTCTTATGAACCAGGATTAGTATACATAGATTTCTTAAGTCACTGATCACTTTGATCACTTATTACATCAAAGGTAAAATCGTTCTCTCCCTATAAAAAGAACTTCCAGTTTAGGCATATTCTTTTCAGAAATATATCTTGGCCAAAGGGATGACAACAAAACCTTCCTAGAGATTTTTTTTTTCCCCCCAAGGAGAAGGCCTTGATGCAAGTATTATTCCAGAATATTTTCCTTATGGAAAAGTTGATCCATAGTCAGCCCTTGGGAAAATTGGAAATTGAAATGAACCTTGGCTATAGTGATGGTGACATTTATTGACTTCTCCATTTCAGAAAAGTTGGAGAAGATGAAGGATCATGAACGAAAGGAGGAAACTTTTACCCCTGTACCCAGTCCTTACTACATGGAACTCACCAAACTGCTGCTCAATCAGTGAGTAGCTCTCCCTGCCAGAACCCGTGCCTGGGAGGACCCTCTGCTCTTCCTCTGGCCCCACTCCCCCTTTCTTTCATTACCACAGAAGGTGCTGGCACTGGCCACCCAGTTTCCCAGGTTGGTAATTTGGAGGGCGTCTCTGTGCACATGTGGGATTGTGGGGTGCGTGTGTTTTCCTCATCTCTGGCTCTCATTTTCCCTTTTTTCTCCCCCAGCCTCCAGTAAATCCTTTGGTTCTTTCCATTCTACCTCCTGTCGCTTGACATCGGACCCCTGTGTGAGCCACTGTCATCTCCCGCAGAAGCTTTTTTCTTAATTACATGTAGCTTACTTAGTGCAGCTTTACCCCTCTTTATTCTGTCTGGAGTGTGTGGATTTGAGTTCTTTGTGACTTTCACAGGAGAGGCCAGAGGGCTTACAATTTGCCTTTGTCCTAAGCTACAGGGAAACCACTCATGGCAAAAATATGCTCTATTGCCTGCAACCACACGAGCTCCCCATGGACTTCTAATTCTTTCTTCATGTGGCAGCTGGAATGATCCTTTAAAGATAAAACTGCCATGTGACCCTTCTCTTCAAAATCCTTGGTGCCTTTCCAGAGTTTTATTGTATTTTTTTGTTTTGTTTTTGTGGTGCTGGGTGTTGAACCCAGGGGTGCTCTACCACTGAGCTACGTCCTCAGAGCTTTTTACTTTGAAACAGGGTCTCACTAAGTTGCCTGAGCTGGCCTCAAATTTTCGATCCTTTTGTCTCGGCTTTTTAAGTAACTGGGAATACAGATGTGTGCCGCCACACCCAGCTTTCTAGGGTTTTAGTCCAGATCCTGACCATGGCATTTGAAGCAGTGCACTGCCTGGTTTGGGCTTCTCCTTCCTCCTTCACAGCTGTCTGCAGTTCTTTCCTCTGCATCTGTAGGTTTGGGATTCACATTGGTCTCTTACCTCTGCAGTACTTCTGTTTATTTTGAGATGGGGTCTTACTATGTTGCCCTGGCTGCCCTTGAACTCCTGGGCTCAAGTGATCCTCTGGCTTGGCCTCTTACTTCCTCCTGCATGCTGGGTCCTCATGACTTTGCACACACTGCCCAGGAAGCTTGTCTGTTCCCTTGCCCGTGTCACCTGTGGTTCAGTGTAACAAGTGTCCCTGCCAGATTAAGTGTGCCTGCTTGCTTGGCAACTCTGTGCTCTGCAGTGTTGGCCATAGCTGCAGTTTTCTAACCATTTGGCTGTGCCATTACTCCCACTCCCATGTACCTGTTCTGAATGGCCAGGGACTGTGTCTTGAATGCAGTGTCCCCAGCATGGTGGCCTGGGTGCATGTTTGCTGAATGGATGAAATTGGCAAGGGGAAGGCAGGTGTGGATGGTTTTTCTGGGAGTGTGACCTACAGAAGGTCAAGCTCTTGAAGCTCCCTACTGAACGCGCTGTGGTTGATGAGTTCGAGAGCAGAGGTAGAGCGAGGAACTGAGCGGTGCTACTACTGTCGCTGCCTGCTGAATTTAAAGGAGAACTGTGGGCACCTAACAGAGACTTGTCCTTAGGTTGGTGCCATTCCTTGGGTAAATTCTGGGAAATAAGGTGCCAGGCCTTGCACTAGGCTTGGAGATGGTCATGTGGGCCTGAGTTCCTGGCTTGGTGGGGAAGCAGTGTGAACCTGGGAACCAGTTGTTAGGCCACAGCGTGGTCATTGCTGTAGGAGTGTCTGGGGTGCCGGAGGAGGGCTCGAGGGCTCAGAGAAGGCTCTTGGAAGCTCAGGCTTGAGGAAGGGAACTTTCCTCGGGCTGGTGGAGGAGGGGCCGGGGAGGCAGGAGCTGTGAAAGGCGGCATGAAGAGGCCTTGGGAAGCGGAGGCAGCTGTGTGATGGAGAACTCCCGGGAGAAGAGAGACTGGCTTGGCTGAGAGAGCAGCAGTTGGGAAGGAGAGAACATGGAGGCACACCCTAGGTATGAGTTAGTATTATCCACATGAGGGACCTGTCCGTTTTTAGTTTTTCTTCTTAAATATTTGTTTAGTTGTGGATGGACATAACACCTTTATTTATTTTTATGTGGTTCTGAGGATCAGACCCAGTGCCTCACACATGCTAGACAAGTGCTCCGCCACTGAGTCAAAACCCCAACCCCCATTTTTAGTTTTTGAAGTTCCTTATATTGTATATTCACTTTTATCAAAGACCTTGTTCTATAATTCATTTGACTAAGGGACTGAGTTTTACCTTTGTTCTATAGTTCAGCTGACAAAAACTTAGGGTCCTTTGTTATTTAACCTACTGTTCAGAGCATAAGATCTAAATGTTTGGGCTCATAAATAAAATTTAACTACATAGATTTTATGCTGTGGACCTGCCACCTACCAGTACTGAGCTACTTGTAGCATGTAGAAGCTCTGGCTTAACTCGGAGTGCCTAATGATGGACAGTGTTTGCTTCTGCTTTTATTTTCTGGTTTGTCTGTCTTGAAGGTTGGCCTAGAGAATCTTCCACGAAGGAAAGCTGTCACTGCCCTTGCTGGATTGGCTTCTACACAGCCTCACTGTGTGTGGATGTGCAACACTTACATTAATTTGTAATTTCTTAAGTGATTTTTGTAACTTTTGATTTATCTACAGAATAGGACAATCCTTCCCCTTCGGGGCTTTTGTGAGGAGTGCTGGGCAAGGTGCTGAGCCCAGAGCTGGTAGTTTCTTTCCCTGATAGGTAGTGAACCTGGATTACTGGTGGGGAGTAGTGATCTGCTCACCACTATACATAAGGAGCCCTTGAAATCAATTCTAGATGGAAGTTACACTCTACAAAACCCTGCTGTCCTGTGGCCAAGGATGTCTAACTTGGAGCAATTAGTCCTGGCAGTAGCTGGCCATGGGACAGTTGGCATGAGCACACCTAATCCCAGTGTAATCCCAGTGACGCTGGAGACTGAGGCGAGGATGGCAGGTTCGAGGCCAGCCTCAGCAACTTAATGAGAGTTTGTCTCAAAATAAAAAGGGCTGGAGATGTAGCTCGGTGGCAAAGCATACATGGGTTCAATCACCAGTACCAAAAAATTTTAAAAAGTTTGGTAGCTGAATGTCCTTGGTACCATGCTTACCTGCTGAAGTCCTTACATCTTAATGAAGACAAACCAAAACAGATTTGGTGTGTCAGGAGTAGTTGGAATACCGCACCTGAATCTAAGCAGTATCCGAAGTTGCTTCTGTCTGGTTTTGTTTTAGTCTATCAGGTGTGTGCTTACTTATTTCACCCCTTGCTTCTTTTAGTGCTTCAGATAACATCCCAAAGGCAGATGCAATCCGGACCCTGATCAAGGATCTGTGGGACACGCGCATGGCCAAGCTCCGGGTGTCTGCTGACAGCTTTGTGCGGCAGCAGGAGTCACATGCCAAGGTGGGTGCTGCTCACCTCTTGTCTTCCCACCTGGAGTTGGTGGGCTCTGCTCTAGATTTTATGCCCCTGGAGACTGTCAACCCAGTGTCCTGTTTGCTCAGGCTACTGCAAGCGGGGATTACTGGCTGTGCTGGAGGTGCTCAGTGGTAGAGCACTTGCCTAACATACCCTGGCATCTAGATTAAGCTAAAGAGTCTCTTCATATGCTACGTACAATTAGCTGATGATGGGTTTGATTTCCAGCACCATGAAAACAGTGAAATTAAAACCCACACAAAAAAATCCATTCGTTTGTTTAGTAGTTTAGCTTTTATTCAAAATCAAAACTCCTTGGCAGACTAGATCTGTTTTCTTTTGTTGCAGCTGGATAACTTGACTTTGATGGAGATCAACACCAGCGGGGCCTTTCTCACACAAGCACTCCATCACATGTATAAACTCCGTACAAACCTCCAGCCTTCTGAGAGTGCCCCATCTCAGGATTTCTAGAGGAAGGCCTGTGGTTGGCAAGGTCTAGCCTGTCTGGCAGCAGCTTGCTAGGTGGGGATTGGTGACATGGCGGAGGTACTTGTATATTTGGAGTTATGAAAACATTTTCGAATGTATGAAAGATATGCATACTGGTACAGGGAATGGATCTGTAACATTTGTAGAGAAGCAAATTGTGATTAGTTCTCAAAACTCAACTTTTCTGAACTGGGCATGGTGGTGCATGCCTATAATCCCAGCAACTTGGGAGGCTGAGGCAGACAGATTGCAAGTTCCAGGCCAGTCCCAGCATTTAGTGAAGCCCTGAGCAACTTAGTGAGACCTGTCTCAAAATTAAAAAGGGCTGGAAGGTAGCTCAGTGGTAAAGCACCCTTGGGTTCAGTCCTTAGTACCAAAACCAAAACTCCCCTGAACATTTAATCCCCCATTTAATTTTAGAAGCCAGCTTTTCTTCTGTGGGTAAAAGAAAAAAGTATTAGGCAACCAAGTCCTCCCTGTTGCCAGAGCCTTAGGCTTTCTGCATAAGGCTGTCCTCATGGGTGTGTTCAGTGACTGGTGTAGATACAGGAGAGGCCATGTGGCTGGGGCTCTTTTCCCTCTTGGTTCCAATTTCTTGGACAAAACCTGGATCTGCTAGAGGTTGTTCATGGAGTATGATGGTGAATAGTGGCGGGTAATACTGACCAGTGTTTATATTCTAAACTACAATTTATAATAAAAACACCATCAGCCAAAATCTGACTTTGTTGGGTTTCTGTCCTGTGGCCAAGATGATCTGATCCTGACAGGCGTGTGGCAATTGACTTGCAACTTCAAACCACCAACCAGTCTGGATGTTTGGGGAAAACTTGTCTCAGTGTGTTAAGTGAGGCTTAAGACAATGCTGGGAAGGAAAGCCAGACCTCCAGACTGCTCTTACAGCAGGGAAAGGGCTCTTTGTTGTAGATAACAGTGGCTCAGGAAATTATCTTCTTCCTAAGAGAAAATCACTTCAGTTTTTGAACTGCAGCATTTTGGAATTGTTAGACACCTTATAGAAATCACCTTACCTTGGGAGGAGACATGATTGTCCTGTGCCACACAGTAATGCATTCAGTCACAGCTGGTTTTGACTTGGCACCCAGGAAGTCAAAAGTTGTAGTGTGTGGCTTTGGATCTGAGCCTGCTGGTCCTAGGGTACCACCTGGCATCTGCCTTTCTGGGTTCCTCACTTGGTCTAGCTGCTGAGATGGTTCCAGAGCAGATGCTGGTTATTGTGTGAACACTGTGGACCAGACCCGGAGGACTAGGACAGAAGATAGAGTATCTGATGACAGGTGCTGTTTTAGATGTTTGGTTACTCCTTTAGATGTCATCAGGGAACCTTAGAGTGGAACCACTTGTTACTGTGGAGGTCAGTGGTCTGTCTTCATCGCATCCCTGCCACCTTGCTTTAAAACCTGAGCCAACTGAGGGTACAGCTGAGTATCTTCAGGTCTGACCTGTGAAACTGTGTGTAGTTGGTGTTCCTTTTTTTGGGGGGTGGGGGTGGGCAGGCAGGTTTATCTTATAACAAAGATTTTCCTCTTAACATGATTTAGGAAGATTTTATTTTTTGGATGTTGTCAGAAATTACAGCAATATATTCATAAATACCTAATTACTACATTCAACAAATAATATTACAATACAGTTAATTCAAACAAGTACACTTAGAACAGGTTTAATTTCACAGCATCTAAACTGCCCCCAGAATGACCGAGGCACTGTTGTCCTCCCTCCCGCCTGAGTCTGGGTTTGCTGTCCTAGCAGTGAAGCACAGGGCACACACAAGTGACGCGCCAGCAAGCATGTCTCCCTCAGGTCAAGGCAGAGTCCAGGAGTCAAGCACTGGATCAAAGAGCTGGGGACAGGCTACTGCAAGTAGTGACGTGACGTCAAAGCATGGTTAATAGGGCAGAGTCAAGATCCCAGCCAAGGGGCTAATACACTGAAGAAAAGGAACAGAATCTGCTAAACATCTCCATCTCCTGGTGAATCCTGGGAATTGTCTATACTTTGAGGCTCAGAGGGAAAGGGCAGATCTGGTCTGGTGTGAAATTTAGCTTACTTTTGGAGATTTGGCAGTATCGTGAGCTACATGAGGAAAATACCATTCTGTTACAAACTCAACATTTCCTGTGTTTCATTTTCTTTGCTGCTAAAGGTGTTGGCTCCTTTTAATACTCAGTATCCTTAGGGGTACAGGCTAGGATGATGTAGTACCAATTAAGTATTTTATTCCCTTTAGAACTGAAATGATGAATCCTGTCTTGGTCATGCATCTGAGAGGAATGGTTTGGGGGCCTGTTTGTCAGCTTGGCTCTGATGATATGAAACAACTCAGTTTAAAGATCTGATTAAATGAGGAACCACAGACCTAGCATCAGAGGGTGTCCCTTACATTAGTGAATTCCCCATGACAGCTCACTCTTCCGGGTGATATGGGTAGACATGTAGCTGAGGAGGACTGAGGTATTCACATAAATACTGACACACAGGTTACACAATCAGTTCTAGAGCAAATCTGATGTACTGCTCACCTTTAAAAAACATGAAAAGAGTGGAATAAAAAACTCTTCGGATTGTATGTTATTTTTGTTAGGCCCAAGTGAGGACAGAGATGTGCTGTGTTCTCTCTTAGAATTATCTGAAAGTAGGTGTTTTCAGAGCGTAGGGCGAAGTGCCGGGTTGGGAGGACCACCATGGCCCCGGGTGGTGCACTTGTTTGCGAGCTGCTTTGTTACCTTGCCTTCATCTGTGCGTGCTGCCCGATGGGTTTATACTTGGGGTGTGATTGTCATCTTTCTTCTTGAGCACAAGAATATTTGAGCCTCCACAGAAGGAGAGAGCAGTGAGGCAGAGCGAGAGAGGCTCGGGGCAGGCCAGGGCGGTGCTTCCACATTGCTAGCCCAGCACCTCAGCTTCCACTTGCAGAGCTCTGCTGAGGTACCCCTGTGCTACATGCCATGAACTGCCCCAGTGTCCAACCTGGGAACACCCCTCGGGTGTAGGGCGGGGCCATGCCTTTCCCATTAAGTGATTAGATCTACTTCCCCTTACTCTAGCCAATGCCATTACCAAGGTTGATGGGCAGAAGCACCCAGACACTGAGCTGGGGGTGGCGGTCTGGGAATGCAGTGCTGACCTGTAGCTCTTTAAGCCTTCACACCAGAAATGGCAAGCAGATTTTAAACAGGAATTCAGTGGCAGTTTGCCCTGACTGCTGGCGGCACAGCTCCTGCTGTACACCTGTGGCTCATGTGGCTCCCTTACTGTCTTGCAGTACAGCCTTTTAGTTCTCTTCCAGTTGCCTCTGGAGTGAGGAAGGTACCTGACTAGTGGCAATACTGGTGGCACTTAATGTTCTGAGTGTGCTGATAACTGGAAGGTTCCTGGCAGGCATATAACATATGATACTAGCTACCAGCAAGTGGCTCATGAGCACAGTAGCAAGTGACCAGCCCAGGCCAGGCGTCCTGCCCTGCCCACCCCCAGGATAGTCAGGCTCTGGTTAGGACCCTTTCCTGCCAAGAGGTGCCTGAAGGAACAGCAGCCATTATTGGGTGGCACCTTGATGCTCCACAGGGTTGTGATCTGCCCAGTTTCTACCCATTCCTGTGCCTGTCATGGTAAGTTCAAAAGGAGTTCAGCTCAGACACTGTAGGCCCTGCTTCAGGCTTTCACAGAGATTTGCATTCAAATAAAGCCCCTGAAATCTCTGCTCTGCACCTGCTCGCAGGGGTGTTGGAACGCTAGGGTAGAGTGCTCGTTCTCCTGCGAGGTTCTCTTAGGAAGACCCCCGTGTGCACATGACACTCAGGATATCTTGCTCCCACCAAACTCCCTCCTTGATTTCAGCAGTGGATTACATTTGCTGTCTGCTGTTACCTTGTTCCAGTGCCGGGTGGGGAGGTAAGTAATGCATGGCTTTCTACATTGGTTTCTGGTGCAACTCAAAAATGAAGTGATCGCATAGGCGCCAGTGGTAAGCTCTTTTACTTTTCTTCTTTTTTAATTTTTAAAAAACACGTCAATATTTTAATGTCCTGACCAGCAGCAGTACAAACACTAAAAGCAAGGATTTTTTTTTTTTTTTTTTTGCCCAGAAAAAAAACAAAACAAACAAAACTCCAAACAGGAAAAACAAAATCCCCCAAACCACATATTAAAAATGGCAGGCTTTTTATAACAATAATTAAAGTAATAAAAACATACAAAACTTTTTTTTAATATATATACACAGTACAAGGCTGAAGCACCTTTGACTTTTCTCTCAAAATTTACGTTTGTATGAAAACACCACCCACTGCAGTAACAATTTGGTGGGTGTGAATAAAGGTATACATAGAGCTCTGTACATTCTCCCCCACGGAGTAATAAAAAGGTACCTTCAGTCGTGGTCTGTATCTTTAGGTGAGAGCGTTTCCAGGCAGAAGCCTTGGATTGCTCTGTGTGCTCCTAGGACCTGTTGCTTTGAAGACAATTTTGCAGAAAAGTAACAAATAAGCCCTTTAGTGAGAGTGTACCCAAGCCTTCTCTTCAGCTGAAGCAAGACCCACTCCCCAGGGGAATGAGGCCCCCTCCAGGGCTGCAGCAAGAGCAAACCCAGTTCTCGCGGCACAGTAACATGGCAACGCGAGAAACGACCGGCTGGGTCTGATCTGATCACACGCACCGGGGCGATAAATGATATTGTTTTAGTGTTGGTAATGGAGCCTTCATTTCCAGATTAAAAAAAGAATGACAGGGAAGGAGGAGTAAACCGCCTTTAGAAAGAAAAACCATGGGCGTCCTACAGTGGTTGCTCGCTGAGTGACAAGAGGTGGTTCAACTGCATTGAAGTCAAGGTGAGTTGGTTCACTGTCGTCTGGAGCCTGGAATCCTTTGCTTCATGCATGGCACATTCTCATTTTTTAAGCTTCAAACCTCCCAGTGAAAAATATTAAATATTCAAGGTAATAAAATAGATAATTTTCTATACTATAGGTTCGGCCTAGTGCAAGGGAAACCGTCACCTCGGATATCCCTTAAAGTAGCCCCTGGGCCAGTGCATGGCGGGCAAGGCAAGGCACTTCCGTAAGTGGTCCAGTTCTGCCTGGAGCCGCTCCCTCTCTGAGACAATCTTCTGCTTCTGGCTCCTCAACTCCTGGGGAGGAGAAATTCTTGTCAAAACAAATTTGTTCCTTCTGTAAGTGTGTGTGTGTGGTGCATGCAATGCGCTGTGCAAAGGTAAACCTGGCACTGGAATATCAAGCTGGGGAGGCGATGTTTTCAGACAGTGAGTGGCCTCTGGGGACAGTTAGAATTGGCTCTTCCAGAACCTTAGATTCTGGCAACACCTGCTCTTTTGGTATGGGGCATTGAACCCAGGGGTGCTCTACCACTTAGCAAGACCGTATCTCAAAATTTGAAAAAATAGGGTTAAGTCACTGAGGCTGGCCTGAAATTGGCGATCCTCTTGCCTTAACCTCTGGAGTCATCAGGATTATAGGTGTGCACCAGTGCACACAGCAGTAACACCTGCTTAGAGAACCAGTATGCACCACTGTCTCATCTCAAAGTCTGAGTTCTTAGAATTCCCTTTGCCAATAAAACCCTCTCTGCCCTTCCCAGCAAACAGCTACGTGGGGAGACTGATGCGGGAAGCAGTAGTTCCCAACAGCACCTCTACCTCCCGTGAGTCGAAGAGAACCACCCTTCTTGCTGAACCTTGGATAATCCACTGATGTCTGAATTTCCCCCTAAGATGACAAGTTGTGACCTCCTTTAGGAGATTTCCCCTCCACCCTGTGGGCCTATTCGAGCCCCCCCTCGCTCACCGCCATGCTGTGGGAAAGCTGCTCTGCTGCCAGACTGAGGCTGTAGTGCTGTGCCTCCAGCCGCCGGCACTGTGTCTGTAACACCTGCCGCTCCAGGTTTTGCTCTGGAAAGACAAGAAGGGGTGCTGCGTCAGGGTGCAGTGACCACATGTCTTCCCGCCCAGCAGCAGCTAGCTTCTCTCCAGTGCAGGCAGCAGGGCCTCTCCTGGGGACCACTGTGCTCAGCTCTCTGACTTGTGCACATACATACATTGATAGTACGACATCAATTCCAATCCTGCGGGATGATAAATGGCCTTTTGACTCAAGACCTTTAAGTGATTAGGAAGACAGAAGAGGAGGGAATATTTGGCTTTAAGATGCAGCTTTCAAAAACAGATTGTAAAAGGTAGACTGCCTGATTTTAGAGAGGCTAGAACAATTCTGATAGCAAAACCAATATAGTTATTTCCACTCAACAAACCAAAATCCCAATCCCAAAATGGTCCAATTCAAGGAGGGTATATCGGGGTGGGGTGGGGAGATAAAATGGTCATCTCGACAAGAATGTAAAGAAAATACATTAACTTGACAATTGTACATCAGAAACTCAGCAAATTTAAATGGAATGCTTCCAAAGTTTTGTAAGAGTCCACTCAATCAGCATGACAAGATCAGAAATATGAAAATTCAAAAGGAAAGAACCACACTTGTTATTTGCAAAAGGCCTGTTCATCTATGATTGCTATCCAGGAAAACCAGAGTCCAAAATAAAAGCTAAGTGAAAACTAAAACTAAATCCAGTGAAAGAAAACTGGTCATGGATAAGCATTTTAAACCATATTCATAAATAAGGATGCTAATTATCCCTAAATCTGTAAATTCAATGCAACCGAAAATCCTAACAGGACTTTTTTTTTTTTTGGGTGGGGGGAGCAATAATGCAACAAGATAAAATTCATGGGAGGGAGTCAAGTGCTGAGACCAGGTGAGCAGTAGCTGAGTCAGGACAGTCTGTTCAGAGGTGCTGGGCTATGGCCCAGCTTGGACACCCAACACCCACAGACCTGCCTCCGTACACAGGTGATCCCCAGGCATGAGAGAGCAACACTCCAGAGATGCGAGGAGCAGCCTCACAGCCTCAGGGTAGTGGAGAATGCCAGCCAAGGCGCTGGAAGGACTTTCTTGAATGGCCGAGAGGCATGACTGGTATTGTGTGTGCACCTACTGGGGCCAGCGCCCTCCCACTAAGCTAATCCCCAACCCTTTTCATTTTGGTGCCCAGGCTGGCCTCAAACTTGTGATATTCCTGTCCCAGCCTCCCCAGTTGGTATCAGGAATGTGCTAACGGTCTGCTTTATAACCGAGTCTTTTTGTGACTTTTCATTTTTTGGTACTGGAGATTAAACCCAGGGTCTTGTGAAGGCTAGGCAAGCACTCTACCACCGAGCCACTCCCCAGCCCCTGTGAGCAAGTCTTAACGTCATTTACAGCATAGCAATCTGACAAAAATGAAAACGACACCATTAGGTAGTAAACAGCAGGCGCAACATTGACCTGAGACTTGCGAGCCATGCTGGCACATGCTGGTGGACAACCAGCAAGGTGGTGGGAGGGCGGAGCATTCCCACCACCCCCCTGTGAGCCTTTGTGGACTTTCTGGGAAAGATGGGGCAGGAGAGGGTGTGTCATAAGCACAATGACAATGTCAACCCTGGCCACAACCTAGCATGGGACACTGGTGCCTGAGCCCCTGTCACAGACTCTCAGGAGGGCTGGAGTGTGCACTTTTAGTTGAGAGCAAAGCAGCCTGGGTTGTGCCAGTCTTGGCAAAATCCAGGAGTGAACCTCAGTGTAGAGTTAGCTCAAAACACGGCCAGCATTTCCTTCAGGGGTCACATCACGCCTCCTGGGGATGTGATCACAGCCATGGTGACCGGTCTGCCACCAGGTCTTGGCATGCTAAGTGAGAGGTGCCACACAGCCAATGCTCTCATACTTCAGCATGCCCAGGTCTGCGGGCATAGCTGTTACTGAGCAGGTGCTTGACATGAGCAAAGGTCTGAGTTCCAGCTCAGCAGCTTCCTGCCAAAAACCCTAAACCCAAAACTGCCCCAGTGAGAACGGCCTCAGGCTTGGCCATGAGGAATTGCCACTGCCAGAGGCAGAAGGCCAAAGAAATGCTCCTCTGGGACCTGAATCCAGGTGTGCAGCTTCCTCCCCAACTCCCCCGCCTGCCCTCCCCCACACCCTGTACCTTCCACATGTTCCTGGTAAGCTTCAAAAATTGCCTCGATCCCTTGCCACTTGCGCCTGGGGGCCGCCTCCTCCTCCTCTTCACTGTCCTCCTCACCCTCCTCCTCTTCCTCCTCCTCCTCCTCCGAGTCTGGGTCCATCTCCTGTGTGGGAGGGCCCTTCCTCCCAGCTGGGAGCTCCTGTTGCCCGTTATGCTGGGGCAGGGGGACCCGACTGGAGGACTGCAGCTCAGGAATGTTGTAGTGGACGGATGTGTCAATCTTGTGGTTCTGCTCTGCAGACAGCACAGCCACACTCCCTGCGGGGGAGAAAGGGTGTCTCGAGGCAGGGTCTCCAAAGGAGGCTCTGTCCTGCCTTCAGTGCAGTTGCTGATGGCCGTCTCTAGACAGACTGAGTCCCATGAAGTACGGCCAGCCCAAGACGGCTTGTTAGGGAGGGCAAGGGCCAAGTCCGTTGCTGTAAACGCATCCCCTCCTTCCACGAAGGGCAAGGGCGTTTGGTCCCTGAAACAGCACCTGCGCCACCTTGCGGCACGGCCCTGCTGCCTCCCTGCATCCTGCAATGCAGCTGGCATAGTCAGTGCCTAGCATGGGAGGATGAGGGAGTGGGCGATGGCAACGGAGGCAGGAGAACTATCCCAGGACCACAGAAGCGTGAGGTGCAGCGGGAGGAGCAGGAGGGTGGTTCAAAGCCTGTGGAGTAGGGCCTGTCTGCCTCTCGTAAAAACACCTAACTTGAAAAATGGTTTTCCCTAATAAGTTCACGATAAAAATCCAGTAACACACACCCCGATTTTTGTGGAGTCTTCCCCTTCAGTGCTGCGGTGGGACCCAAGGTCTCATGCATGCCAGGCACGTGCGCCACTGCTGAGCTGGCCCCTTGCCCTGGGGAGTCTTTTTTTAATCACCACAAAACCCACTACCCAGAGTTCCTTGCTTCCTACGGACTGATTCATCTCTGCTGACAGTGTGAACTCAGGTGGAAGACCCAGCTCCGTGTCAGAGCTGGATGTCTGTTGGTTGAGCTTTAAAGACATGGAGTAATAAACACCTAAACAAGATTTTGGCATAATGACTGACTGGCTACTGAAGTTCACATTCAACTTGTACCCAGTAGTTGCTTGTTGAGGATTTTATTATTATTTTTTTGGCACTAGGAATTGAACAAAGAAGCACTTTACCACTAGGCCACGTCCCCAGTCCTTTTTACTTTTGAGACAGAGTCTCACTATGTTTCTTAGGGCCTTGCTAAGTTGCTGAGGCTGGTCTTGAACCTGTGACCCTCCTCTCTCAGCCTCCTGAGTTGCAGGAATCACAGGCCTGCATCACCACACCCAACTGTTAGGATGTTAAAAATATGTCAAGTTTTGATTAGTTGGGAATTAAATGCAGTAATCCCTGTTCTCTGACCTTCAGTGACTCCCACCAAAATTTAAGAGGGGGTGGGAGTGTGGGGCCGGGGCAACTGCTATCACTACACACTTGCTGGGTCTCATGGGATGGGCACACACATGCTGGTGCCTCAAAGGACCAGAGGGAGCCACTCTACTGTAGAAGACACAGGACTGTTTTTCCCAGTACAGCACCTCATCTGCCCCTACTAAACTCAATGGCATCACTTGCTAATGTCCCACAAGTGTGGTCCACAGACCAGTGCATTAGGTTCATCTGGGGGCCCATTAGAAATGGAGTCTTGGGTCCTTCCCAAGACCTGTGCCTGATGAGATCCCTGTGCACATGGCCAAGTGGGGACAGGCCACTGCTACGCCGAGCAGCTGGTGTGCAAGAACATAAAGCAGCTGCTAACTCGTCCCAGGAGCAGAGTAGGACGGGCAGCTTTATCACCTTTATGCTTCTGCAGGGCCTTCTGGGTGGACTGCAGCACGGACTCATGGAACTGATGCGCAAACTCTTCTGCCATGAAGGGCTCCCACGGCTTGCTCTTCCCGTTGATGCTGTGGGACAACGGCACAGGGATGTCCTTGGGTGCAGCACCCCGGATGTAATGAAGCATGCTCAGGTTCTTCTTGCCCCCAGGGGCCTCGCTCAGCCTGGCCTTCTCACCGCTGGTAGGAGCTGGCTCCTGGACTCTCGATAGCTCTTGGGGCCGGAGCTGTTCCAGTCTCCCAGTCTCTGTGGCCTTTGGGATCTCAGACAAGGAGCCAGCGACCCCAACAGGCTTATCCGTCTCCAGAGAAGCTGGCTGTGTGGCTGGTTCTTTGAGAGACAGAAAATGAGGGTAGGTTAAGAGCTGCAAGTTAACAGGCTGAGCGTCTAGCACGAAGACCCTGGTCTCTAGGAGCTTACGTTCAACAAAGACCTAGTGCAAAGAGCCAAGACTTGGGGACACTGAATTAATTGTTGTGTGCGCGAAGTCAGGGAGTGCTTAGTGGCAGGTCCATCCAGGAACGGTGCCCCCAGAGAGCATCTGGGAAGAAACAGACGGGAAGGAAGAAGCAAGTCACTTCTGGTCCCGAAAAGGTAGGGAATTAAGTCCCGCTGGACGGAAAGAGCACGAGCGGCAGAGTCAAGAGCTGCGCATGGGCTTCCGGCTTCCTTGGGCTGCTGAGAGGCAGTCAGGCGAGAGGAGGAGGCAAGAGCAGCTGCTGGCGAGGCGGGGCCCCACCCACGACGACCACCAGCTGGCGGGGTGGCAGCAGGCACCCTCCCTCAGCTCCGTGCCCACAGACCTGCACCACTGTGTGCGAACCACAAACTGTGCAAGAGAGATGGAGAGAGGATGGAGAGAAGCACGGTCTCCAGCAGGTCAGGCTTAGGATGAAGACAGCCTTGGTCACCTCTGACCCTGGGCAGCCCACAGTTCCGGCTGGTGGCGGGTGGGGCTGTCCTTCCCTTACCGCTCAGGGAGACGGCAGGACTGTCCCTCGGAGAGTTTGTCGAGTCTGCCACTGCTGTTGATAGTGCCCTCTGCTTCACGGCACGGAGCATTTCAACAAGTCTCTCTTTGTCTGTGAGAAAAGCAGCCCGAGGTTAACGAGGCGGCCGTGCTCCGAGGGGGACGAAGCTGGGAGCCTAGCTCTGCTGCGATGGTGGGGCGAGCCCTGTAAACTAGGAAGAACCGAGACCAAGCGCCACGACGGAGCCTTCGCGGAAACGTGGGCCAGGTTCCTTGGTCCCCTGCACGTCTCAGATGTGCTCCAGGCAGCTGTGCGTAGCGCGCAGGCTCTGGGCAACTGGCATGCAGGCCGCGCTCCCACTTAAAGGACAGAGGGACAGCTGGGGGCGACGGGGGCCTCTGGGCACCAGCCCATCCGGTATGCCAGGCGCTTCAGTGCCACCCCAGGATCAGGGCCATTCTGAAAAGGAACGCAGACCCCAACGAGTTCCATGCCACAGGGTCCTGCTTCAGTGGCACTTCCTGCCAGCGAAACTCAGGAGGCCACCGTGCTGACGCTTCCTCTAGAAATCCAGCCGGGTGAAAAGACTGCTTTTGCAAACAAACCAGACACGTTTCCAGGGACTTGTGCTGGCAATCAGCCTGTCACTAACCCTTACAGGGAAAGCAGAGCGCGACCTGCTGCTGGAACAGGAACAAACTGCTACGGCTCAGTAAGGGAACGGCTGAGGCAAATGACGGGCTCTGAGTCTCCGCTTTCCCTCGACCTTCTCTGCAGCGCAGGCTCATGTGTCAGGCTGGCCGGGGAAGTGGAGTCCTAAGGAAGTGCTGTGGTCGTGCCATCGCTCCGCACGGTGGCTCTGAGCCCAGAGGGCTTCCCCACCGCGGCCAGACCCATCTGGAGGCACCTTTCAGGACAAGCAGTCTGCTCGGCATCTGGTGGCTCCAGGCCATCCCTCACCTCCCTCTCTGGGCCATCAGAATACAGAGCTCAGCAGACCTCAGTGGCCCACTGAGAAGAGAAGCCTGCCGCTTGCAAACCCAGAGTGCCAGGGGACCGGAGGGCGGCATCTCCCGCACTCCCAGGTGGAGTCCCCGAACTGCTGTGCTCGGACCCGCCTCCTCAGATACCAGGGCAGCTGTCACCTCCAGACAGGCTGCACATGCAGGAGGACACTAGGATTTCACATCCAAGCAGGACGAGACACAAAGAAACGGGCTTCAAGTGGGGAGTGGCCAGACTGGAGCACGGTGGGACAGCGGCCCTGCTTCAGAAGCACCTGCCTTCCTGGAAGCCCCTCTCCCCACCCACGCGGCGTGAGGCCGTACCTTTCCTCTTCTCAGCACTGATGTGGGTCAGGTTGAAGATGGTCAGGAACTTCCTCTTCTCCTCGAAGTTGGGACTGTTGTTCATCTCGTCGGGGCTGTAGCGGGTAGACAGTGCCAGTCTCGGCGAAGGCGTCTGCCGCTTACTCTGAATCACGGGGGGCGAGGGGCTCCTCTCTCTCAGCATCCGTCGCCGCTTCCTCCGCTTCTGGGCCACCAGTTCCTCCTTCTGCTGTTGGGTGGTCAAGCCAAAAAGTTGCAAAAACTCTAGCTTCTGGATTGGGAAAGAAAACAAATGAGTTGGAAACCACTGCGGTGGTCTGCTCTCACTGTCCCGGGGTCCCCTCTGGGGTCCTCCAGGCGGTGCTGTGGCCAACGCAGTGCCAGGGAGGGTGGACTGGGGGATTTGGAAACTGAGAGGCAGGCCCGATATGGGGATCAACAGCCCAGCCCTGAGCATGCCCCAGAGGTGAGGAGGCCACTACCTCTGAGGACGTGTCCAGTTTGAGAGGCGGCTGCTCGGCCACGCAGCGGAGGTGGGCCCTGACCTCCTCCTCATCACTCTCGTCGTAGGACTCATCAAGGTCGTAGTAGTACCCTGGTGGCAGAAGTCTGGAGTCAGTCAAGGAGCCCTGGGTTCCAGCGAAGACCAGCCACTGGGCCACCTGCAGGTCTCTTGGAGCACCCCCAAAACCAGTTCCTTCCAACCCCAATGGACACCTGCATGAAGGGACAGCCAGCTTTCCTGGGACCAGGCAGCTGGGAGGGCAAGACCTGCTGGCAGGTGCTGTTTGCGCACATACGTGCACACTGTGACCTTTTGGGCCCCGCTACGTGGTCACGGGTGGCTGGCCCTCTCCTCCTTCACAAGGTTTGTGGGGAAGGAAATCTAACTTAGACCAGCGACCCTGTAACTCTGCTGCACTCCATCCCCGTGGAGAGGAGCGCCGTTCCCAGGAGCCAAACGCCTATGCCTCGCTGGCTGGGCGGTGGCACAGGGCCAGGGCCTCCCACTCAGGCCTCTTCCCAGTTCTCCTCAGCTCTCTGGCAGCTCAGTGAGCTTCCGCCACCAGCGGAACAGTTCAGAAGCGCCTGGCTTGGGGCTCAGTGGTAGAGCACCCACCTAGTGTGCGTGAGGCCCTGGGTTCGATCCTTAGCACCACATAAAAATAAAATAAAGGTATTGTGACCCCTACAACTAAAAAATACATAGTAAAAATTTTAAAAAAAGAATAAAACTGCCCAGCTCCCAGCCTGGCCTGGGCAGTGCCAGTCATGCCCGTCCCCCTAGCCACCTGACACCAGCCCCATATGCAGGGCCCTGCTGGGTCCAGGCCTCCTCCCCTGTTAATGCCGCACTATTAATATTTACAAACCTCATTAGTCTCCTCCATTTACCACTCACTACTCCTACGCACCTGCAGCGCCGGCTTACACACAGGCTGATAGGCCCGTTTGGGACAGTGTGCACCATGGCAGGACCGGGAGGTGTCCGGGCCCGTCTCCCCAGCAGAGGCATCAGGCTGCCACATGTGGGTCTGTAAACCTGCTACCTGGAGCCTGGTAAACCCCTGCACTGGGAGCAGGGTGAGCCGGCACCAGGAGCCCCCGTTCTGCTAACTTCCGATTCCCAAGCAGGTGGGTCCCGGGAGGCTGCACCTTTCTCCTGTGCCTCTCGCCGCCGGCGCTCCTCCAGGTCCAGCTTGCTGACCAGCCTCCGGCGCTGCTGTAGGAACTCATCGTAGATGTAGGCAGGATCAGGGCCCCTGGGTGTTGGGTGCCGGTAAGGTGAACCAGGCTTGAGGGGCCCACTCATCTCCCCGAAAGAGGCTGCCTGGGGGAGGGAGGCTCGCTGCTGACCCAGAATGGTCTGCGTAGACTTCTCAAGTTCGGTGAGAAAGGGCCCGGGCCCGTGGGGGAAGGCCTGGGGCTCTAGGCTTCCTGCCTCCCTCGGCGGGGGCTGGTACTTGTCCAGTGGGGCAGACTCCCGCTTCCGGGGCTCCTCGGCCTTCTCCGGGCAGTAGACACGCTCCACCTTCACCAGCGGCACAGCAGCCTGGCGGCTGGGCTCAAATGCAGCTGGGTGGCTGTGCAGAGAGTGGCTCTCAGCCCGCCGTGTCTCCAAGGTGGTGTCCATCATGGACACTGGGTTCCAGAGGGCCGTGGGCACAGTGTGGTGCTGAGGCTTCGGTGAGATGAGAGGTGGTGGCCCCCCAAAGTGCTGTGGAGGGTCGCGGCTGCCCTGCTCATGACGGTTTGGTCCTGGCCTATGGAGAAAGCAGATTACCCATCCGTCACAGGGCAGCAGATCTCTCAGTCACCCACACCGCCCACTGTTCCCTAAGGTCTCAGATGGGGCTTCCTTGAGACGGGGCTGGTGGGGGGAAAGGAACCTACTGCTGGTGTGCCAAGTCCCAGGGTTGGCATGCACAGCCTGCCTTGAGAGGACAAGGGGTGGGTGCGGAGCACCGTTTCCCGCCTGCTGGAGGCCGCCCACGGGCCGGGCCCTCATCCTGCACCTCATAGGCAAATCATCCCCCAGGGGAGACGTGGTTCTGACACCAGCCTCTCCTCCAGCTAAGTTGAGCGATGGGCAGGTAACAGGGGGTGGGTCAGCCCCCTGCCCAGGGGCCAGGACTCTTCTGCTGTCTTCACAGAACATAGACATATGAGTACCAAGTGTCTGCTCAGCCCAGAGCCAGACCCACAGCAAGGGAGCCGTGCCCACGAGGTGGGGTCTGAGCTGCTGCCAGGCCTCCTTATCAGAAATGCAGCGGCTCCTGCCTGGGCCCTGGGATCTTTAACGCAGGGACCTTCCTCAGACAAGAAGCTTTCCGCGCGGCTATGATAAGTGTCTCCCTGTACTTCCATACTGAGTCATCTCAAGGAGGGCTATTTTGGGTGTGTATCTGCCAGTGCTCTCTAAAGCCACGTAAGATGTCTGAATCCACGCTGCCCAGTGGCTTAGGTCAAGGGCTGCCAGGAAGGAGAGGGCGAGGCCAGGCTCCCAGGTCTCCCGCCCTGCAAACGCTGTGTAACAGCATTCAGGGCTACTCTTCACTGCTAGTCTTGGCAGCGACCTCACAAGCAAGGGACACAGGGAATAACACCAAGACACTGTATCCACAGGAGGACAGCAAAGCAATAAAACCGTTAGCAGAATAAATGTGTCGTGCACCAGAGCCAAATACTGCACAGTTTTCCAGCTGAGAGCACGAGGACCTGGTCAGAACATCAAGTTCACGACGCTATAGGGCTGTGAGTGCAGCCAGGCCACGGGCCTCCACGCCCCACGGCGGGAGCACACGGGTGGACCAGGCCCCGACACTGCATGGCGTCCTGGGAGCCCTGAAGAGGGAGATGCCTGGGTGGCTGAGAGTCCAGCCTTTACCAGGGAGGCTGGCTCTAGCTGGTGGCTCATCAGGCCTCAGCGCAGGGCCAGTGGGATGGGCAGAGGGCTGCTCCCTGAGCAGAGAGCCCGACGCGGAGGGCCAGTCTAGCACAGGGGCCTCACTGCAGCTGTGCTGGGCCACCGGGGGCCGGGGTGGTGCTCTGCTCACCCCATTAGCCCAGCTAACCCCCTTGCAGCCTGCGCAGCCAGGCGGGGAGGGAGGGGGTGGGGACGTGAGTCCCAGACAGCACCGCAGCTGTCAGGAGTCTCCCGTCCACCCTCCTCCTGCTGAGGAAACAGAACAGAAGCCGCGTCCCTGCGAGGCAGAGGCCTGGCCCCTCAGAAGCAGGGAAGGAGGGCAGGCAAGTGGGAACAGGGAGGGCTAGGGGGCGCTGGCGACCAGCTCATGAGGCCAGTGTCAGCAGCCAGGGGCCCGATGACAGGCACAGGTCTCCTAAGGAATTCTAAGAGGATTAAAAAAAATGGATCTCCTTTATTTTAAAAGTGCTAGGGCACATCTTTTCCTTAAATAAAAATTAAAGGCAGTCCCTGTCCTTTTAAGGCGGCTCCTCCCCTGCCCTCTTCTGGTGCCATAAATGGCGCACTGGGACTGCACCTGGCTACATGTGAGGGACCCTGGCATGGGCCCTGGGCTGGTGGCTCTGAGCTGCCTGTGTCCTCACATTAGTCAAAGGAAAGGGGTTTTGGGGGACGGGCGGCGAGAGCCACAGAGGCTCTCTCAGAGGTCCCCACCTGCCCGGCCCCTGCTGCCCACCTGCTGCTGTCGGGCCGGTGCTCTGCCTCTGGGGGCACCGGGGGCCGGCCCATGTCCAGGTGCTGCTCCAGCACCTGCTGCCGGAACTCGGACACCTGCGACTGCCGGTCTTCCTTCTCCTGCCGCAGCCGCCGCTGCCGCGCCAGCCACTTCTCCTCCTCGTTGGTGCGCTGGATCAGCAGGGCGGTGGCGGCACTGCTGCCCGGCAGGGAGAAGATGCCGTGGTTGGAGATGAGGCTGGGTACAGAGTGGTGCGGGGCGGGGACTGGGTGCAAGGGGTGCTGCACGGGCTTGGGCGCCTGCAGGCCCACGTCCTTCAGCTTCTCTGTGGGGAGAAACGCCGTCACGCGGGTCCCAGCCCCGGGCTCCTCACTGCCCACCCCGGCGGGAGCCCGGGAAGCACGCCTCCTCCCCAGAGCAGCTGGCACCTTCCCGGGAGCTGGCTGTCCAGCACGGCCATTATTAAAAGCTGTGCACTAACTTTCAAGGAGACAGGTCACATTCACCCCGAGGCGCCCCAGGCGTCCCATCACTGCGCGACCTCAGGCTGCCGCCGCCAGCAGGACCCATGGTCACCCTGGGCCAACGCTACCCAGTAGCTCCTCCCCGCAGAGCTGTGTGAGCCCAGCCTAGGTCCGAGCCGCCCACGGATGGCCGCGTACCTGCGCGAGTGGGGGTCAGCTGCTCCGAGGGCTTGGCGCGCTCCTCGGGGGCGTGGCCACGCAGTGCGTGCAGCTCGGTCACAGGCAGGAAGGCCGGCTCCAGCGCCTTGGCGGCCAGCAGCTCCTTCTCCCGGGCACGCTGCTCCCGCTGGCGCTCCAGCTCCCGCTCGCGCTCCTTCTCCCGCTCCCGCTCCAGCTCCTTCTCCCGCTCACGCTCCTTCTCCCGCTCCCGCTCGCGCTCCTTCTCCCGCTCCCGGTCGGCCTCCCGCTCCCGCTCCCGCTCTCGCTCCCGACGCAGCTCCTCGTCCATCTGTAGCCTGTGGGGCAAGCAGAGAGGGCTCGGGACAGCCTGCCGGGGACCCAGAACTCCCACAGCGACGGGAGGAGCTGGGCTCGCCTGCCCTCAAAGTCCAGAGTCCAGGATCACGTGAAAGCCCGAAGCCCCTGGCCTGCCGGGCATCCCCAAGGATCGGGATGCCCAACAGTCCTGCTCTACCAGCTCAGAGAAACAGTGACCGGCCCGCAGCCGGCGAGGGAGCCGGCACCCAGGGCCAAACGCTCGGAAGTGCAGAGGCAGGCTTCAGCCTTGCTTCCCGCCCCACTGCCGCCCGCAGCCAGGCAACGCTCACCTCTCTGCGCTGAGGCTGGACATTCGCTCCGAGTGCAGTGCCGCAAGGGACGAGTGGGCGAGCTCGGGGGGGTAGCGGACCCCCGAGAGGTGCAGGTGCACAGCCGATGGGTGCAGGGGGGGCAGGGAGCTGGGGGCGGGGATGGGGTAGAACGGGGACCTCAGGGCCGACAGGCAATAGGAGTCCTCCATCCTGCAGAGAAGGGAGTCCTGGGTCAACACTGCCGCTGGGCCAGGTGGTGCCTGAGGGCCGTCCACTTGTGACGACAGGCCTGTGGGCCAGGCTCGGGGCTGCCACCTGAATGAGCACACTGCATGGCTTCCTGCAGGGCCTGTCACATGCAAGGGCAGCCTGCCCACACCGCAGGCATGGCTACCGACTGAGGTGGGTAACGCCCAGAGTGTGGAGAACCAGGGGGTGGCTGCCTGGGCCACAGGGCCTCCCTCCAGGAGGAGATGCCCGATGGGAGTCAGGGGTTGGCTGGGACCAGGGGAAGGTCACAGGGGCCGCCCCGGGCTCTCCTTGGGAGTGTGGCCTCTAGGGCCCAAGAAATACCCGCCACCAGGTTCCATTTGCAGAGAAGAGACCAGTGCCCAAGTGTGTGGGGGCTGCCTCACCTGAAGGCCGGGTGGGGGAAGGGGTGCGGGGCCAGGTAGCTGGGGTGGTAGTAGGCAGTGGCCGGG
Source organism: Sciurus carolinensis (assembly GCF_902686445.1). NCBI lineage: Eukaryota > Metazoa > Chordata > Mammalia > Rodentia > Sciuridae > Sciurus > Sciurus carolinensis. The sequence goes on from NC_062228.1 coordinate 3,000,796, forward strand.
TCCAGGCTGAGCGGGGGCAGGGAGGACATGCGCAGATCCTCCGCGGTGTGGTAGGGCCGGAAGCTTCTCAGGTAGTCCTCCGTCACTGTGCTAGGTGGCACCACGTGGTGCACGGGCCGCTGCAGGCTGCAGGGACAGCAGGTGGCGAGGAGTTGGACGAGGGAGGCCCCTCCCAGGCCAGGAAAGGGTCCCCACCCCACCCCAGCCAGTAGCTCCACAGGGAGGCAGGGCACGCGCCACCACGAGTCCTGCCTCCCAGCAGTGCGAGGCAGCCCTGGTAGGAAGACCAGGACACAGTCAGCTGTGGGCCCTGCAGGCCTGCCTGGCCCCCTGAGGTCCTCACCAGTGGGTACGGCTACGACCCAGTCTGGAGGGACTCTGGCCCCAGGACCGCCTGCAGTAGGGCTGGAGCAAGTTAAGTCTCGGTGTGCAACGGACGCAGGTGCAGACGGGGCCAAGGTCCTGGGCAGGGCCAGCCCCAAAGGCCAGTGACCATCTGGCGGCCCAGGCTTAGCTGGGCCTCAGCTGGTGCGGGCTGCAGGCGGCCCCGGCACCGCCAGCCACAGCCTGCCTCAGGGTCCAGGCATGCCGCCCTCCCCGCCCTGCCCATGGCCCAGCACTTACTTGAGTGGTGGGAAGCGTGAGTCCTGCACCACGGAGCTGGGTGAGAGGCCGAAGGGGTAGGGGGTGCTGAGCAGGTGCGACGTGAGGGCGGGGCCCCCGGCCTTCTCCTGGGGCAGCGGCGGCTCCACGATGAGGCGCTCCCGACCACTGGTGCTGCCCCTCGAGCCGGCGTCCTGTGGGACAAGCCAGGCTCAGACCCCAGGAGCCGGGCAGGGCCCTAGGCCCTGGCCTGCAGAAGCTGGCTTGGCCACCAGTGGGATTCCTCCGACTGCAAAAGGCCCCAGACTCAGCTTGCCTTCTAGAAACATCCTTTCCGCGGCTTCACTACCAAGAGCAGCATGTGGAGTGGTGCGCTGGGGTCCCAGCTCCCCCTCGCTGTGCACCTGGGTGCCGCAGCCACGGCACCTCAGGAAGGGAGCCTGCTGCACAGTGCAGATGCTGGCTGTGCCCCGGGGCCCCAGGGGCACATGGAGGGCCCCGGCAGGGAACGTGTGGCAGACACCAGAGGAAGGGCCTACCCTGGGGTGAAGACGGGGAGGCGGCAGCCCAGGGCCTGGTGCCCTAGCCACAGAGAAGGGTCCACGTGACCCACAATGGCAGCGCCCCACCCAGAGGAACCAGTCTGTGCGAGGTCCTGCCCATTCTTGTCACCCGGGACCTAGAGAAAACCTGGGGGCAAGGCAGCGCAGGTTGGCTCCCTCACTCTCTGGGCACTGCCCACCTCCAGGGCCTTCAACCTGCACAATGCCACGTCAGCAAACCAGGCTGACATAGGAGATGCTCCCCGGACAGCAGCTCTGCCACCCTGAGTCACAAAATGCCCAGCACCGGGAAGCTGGGGGTCAAGGCCCCGTGCCTGGCTCCTTGCCGTGTCGGCAGGAACAGGCGCTGGGGAGCACTGAGACCTGGTGCGGAGGCTGTCACCTGCCCCAGAGGCCTGACCAGCCTGCCCCTCCCGGGTGCTGCTCTCTGTCCAGAATCCAAGCTGGCAGAAGCACACCACAGTCCAGCCAGCACCCGTGTGGGCAAAGGGACAGGTCCCGGTGGCCCTCCTGCCGTCTACCTTCCCAGCACACTCTCCACAGGACAGTCAGTGACAACTAACTGAAGGAGACAGGTCGCTGACTGGAATCTTTAATGAGCAGCAACATCTGCTGCTCTCCCTGTGCTCGGCAGGCCCACGCTCCCTGCGGGCTCTGCACATTCGCGACCTCTGCCCGCCCTCCCTGAAGGGGCATTCACGCAGCCTCTGCAGGGCGGGACGCTCGGCCAGCGTGCTGGCCGCGGGTTCCTTTGCTTGAGTTACAGCAGGCTGGGCCCCCGCCTGGGCGTGGTCCCTCGGAGGCCCAGGACCCCCGCACCACAGTCTCCCACCATTGACACGCCATCAGCACAGCTCCGCACAGGGCGCCAACTGCAGAGGTACCCTGGACGCAGGCAGGGCACGAGCTCAGGCTGGCCTCGCAGCTCACCCCCGACCAGCAGACCAGCCTCCTCGGGCCACTTCCCGCATGGGGGTCACTGCACCTCTCCCAGAGCAGAGGGTCAGGGTACCATCGGTCCTGGGTGGAGGGAAAGGAAAGAGATCCCTGTGCCCAAGACCGAGGATGGGCCAAACCGGGCAGCACGGCCTCAGGCGACCTCTGAACAAGGACACAAGGTCCCTGCGAACTCGACCAGGCCATACCCACCAGCCCCCTTCTCCCTTCAGCCAGGGACAAAGCCCTACTTGAAGGCAGCTGGGCCAGATGGCACCTCCCTGGCTGAGGACAAACAGGAGGGAGGGGGCGTGGCCAGCGGGCAGGGGGCTCTGCAGCCAGACCCATGTGCCTGCGGCTGCCGTCTGCCTGGAGCCTGGTCGAGCCCGCGTCAGGCACCTGGGAACTGGGTCAGTGGGCTGGGGCCTCACCGGGTGAGGGCGGGTGACAGGGCAGCACCCTCAACCTGCGCGAGGCGGGCCTGGGGTGGCCCAACAGCCCCGTGCTGATGGCTGGGGGCCTCACTGCCACCTGGCCAGGCACACGAGGGCGCACCTGCAGGGCCGCTCGTTATTTCTGGGCAACGGCCGTGTGCGCAGCTGCGGGAGGTGGCAGGGCCGGGTGATCAGGGCGGGCTGCAGTGGGCAGGCAGGCGGCCCCGTGGGCTGAAGACACCCCTCCTGCTGAGCTCCCAGAGGCAGCGGGCGCCCCAGGAAGGGCCCCAGCAGGCCAGCCCCTCCACGCCCACCGTGTCTGTGGCCACACTGGAGGGAGGGAGGCCTCTCCCCGGGGACTGGGTCTCCCCTGGGCCTCTGTGCCCCTCGTCTGCTCATCTGGACCCTTCCTGGCCCCACCCCGCGCATCAGGCCTCACCAGCTGCCCAGGGTAAGCCTCTCCCCAGATCACCGTGCGCTCCCGAGGCAGTAAGGCCTCTCCCAGGAGGTCTGCTCTGGGCAGGAGGCATGTGGCAATGGCAGAGCCTCCCAGGACCTATGGGGGCATTCATAGGCACCCCGGGCCGGCGTAAGGGGCTCCGGTCTGCAGCTGGACGCAAATGTCCCTGGCCCAAGGCAGGGACAAAAGTGACCTTCTATAAGCTGCTCTCAGGCAGAAGCAAGAGTCAACTGTCCCCAGCGGGGAGGAAGGGCAGTGGTGACTCGGCCTCCTGCTTCCCCCGCACCGAGGGTCAGGGCTGAACCCCAGGAGGAGCGTGCGGGAGACCCTTTCACCAGGACCCAGCCTCTCCGATAGCCCGAGTGACTCTGGATACGCAGCAAGCCTCCTGCCCTCCCTCTCCGAGCTGCACCTGGTGGTGTAGAGTCATGCCGGCGGCTCCAGAGGCAAGCAAGGCCCCAGGCTGGCTCTTCCCAGGGGTGCAAGAATCCCTGCTGGAATCCTGGGGGTCTCCACCCTGAAGCAGGGTGGTCTGTGGCCAGAGGCTGGCTCCCCTGCTGCCTCCAGAGCAGCAAAGAAGAGGATCAGGCAGCTGGGTGCCCAACCCCCACCCTGCCCAGCAGGGGAGGGGAGGAGGGGGAGCAGGTGAGAGCCCCCCTCGTCCCGCCTGGAGGTTTGAGGCTTAATTAGCGTTTCCGAGCAGCGCCATCCCTCTGGGAATACAGCGGAAAATCCGGAGCTGCGGGCTGCTGACGAGGGCTCTTAATTGGGAAGGGCCCCTCTAGGTCCAGCACAGAGGCACGTGGGAGGGCCTGGCCCAGGCAGGTCACCAGTGTGGTGGCCGAGGGGCTGCAGGCACAAGAGGAGCCACCTCGTCTGGAGAGGGCCTCCTGGGGCCTTCCAGCGTGAAGACAGGCAGGGAGCACGGCACCTCCCGCCTGGCGGGCTGTGGCCGGCTCTCCCTATTTTGGTTCCTTGTCTGAGCCAGGTAAGGTGTGGAGTCACCCGTCCTGACCCAGCACCTGGTGTGACCGGCCCAGAGAGGCCACAACGGGCACACCACCCAGGGGTGCCTGGTCCTCTGGCCAGAGGGCTCCCGAGAGGGGACCAGGACACGGGCAGAAGACACCACGTGCAAGCCTAGGAGAGGCCTCGGGAGGGACTGGCCCTACCCACATCCCCACCTCGGGGCTGGCCTTGGGCGCTGGGCGCAGTAAGCCACGTGGACACTGCCTGGCCGCCTGATCGGGGACCTGAGGCCCCTGCAGGTGGTGCTGCTGGAGGCGGGGTGAGGTGCCAGCCAACCCCTGAGGAGCCCAGAGCCAACCAGCCAAGGCGGCCCCTCCGGGACGGCCCTGCCCCGCCCAGGCCCCACTCACAGGGCGGCTCTCGCTCCTCCACACTCCGTTGACAGTCTTGGTTGGGGCGATGGTCACCACGGGAGGTGTGCTGGGGACGCTGTGGCCCCCTGGAGGGACGATAATGGGACCCATGGGTACACGCTTGGGTGTGCTGGCGGGGGAGCTGTGGTTGGTGGCCGGAGAGGACACGGGGGACGACTCGGTGCTCAGTGATGACCCTGCGGGAGAAAAACAGCAGCCTGAGCGGGAGCCACGCCTCCATCCACCCCGCCCAGCCGAGGCCCCGGAGCAGCCAGCCGCGGAGGGACGCGCTGCCGCTCCAGGAAGCTGCCCACACCTGCAGAGAGCAGGAGGCAGGGAGGCCACTCCGGGTCAGTGGCCCAGCTGCTGTCCCTTCGCCCCACAGGCTGGGACAGCAAAACACAAAGCACACAGCACTCCGGTGCCACTGGCCCTGGGGGAGAGGAAGGCGAGGTGCACCTGCTGGAGCAGGTGGGCCTAAGGGGAGCTGCTGTCCCCAACCAGCCGGCCAGGCCCCCGGAGAGCAGGGCCGTGTGCACGGCCTGGGCAGGGCTGGAGCAAGACCCCCAGCAACATGCAAAGAAAGGGCCGGAGTGTGCTTGGGGCTGGGTGCCCAGGAGGCCCACACCACCGCTGTCTGTCTGGGAGGCACCCCACTCCACCCCAGCACTGCCCTGCCATCTCCTGCAGGATGTGGCCCTGGTGTCCTTCACAGAGCCCCCTAGGCTTGTGTGCATCTTGCACAACTGTGCAGGGCAGTCCACACCTGTCCCCACACCACTGCAGAGACGGCCCAGAGACGGCCCAGAGCTGCCAGGCAGCACGATCTGCTCAGGGAGTGAGCAGGGCAAGACACCCCCTCATCCAGGCTCCCACCCGCCAGGTCTGGTCAAGGTGGGCAGGGAGGCCCAGGGCCATTGCCTGAGGCACAAACCCCAATTCCCCAGGCCCGGAAGTCACTGCCTACACCCCAAGAATTCTGCAACCTTGAGTTGGCCAGACCCCAACCTGGGCAGGGCAGGTTGAGGTACAGACCCACCTCGACACCCACTGCTGGGGGGCTCGGAGCCTGGAAGCAGGAGCCACGTGCCCCCTTCAAGAGGAGGTGCCACTGACGTCCTCGCAGCACCGATCGCTGTGGCTGGGGACAGGCCGGCTTGGTCGTCAAAGCCACCTGGGCAAGTGGCTTCAGGGACAGCGAGGAAGCAGGCCGCGGGGCTGGCGACACCCCAGGGTTCTCGGAGGGCCAAGCCTCCTGACACCGGGCGCCAGGGAGCGCACCCCCCGCAGCTTCGGAGGGCACTGGGCCACACTGCCAGGCACACACCCAACAGGCAGGGCTCCTGTCCGCCGGGCCACACCTGAGGTTCACCAGCCCCACGCGGCGCAGGCCTGTATGCCTGGGCCAGAGCGCCCGCCGCTGGGCTCAGCCACAAAGGCCCCAAGCAGGCGCACACCTGTGGGAACCAACCGCGTCACAGCGAAGCGCCCCGCGGGCTGGCCCCGGGCGGGGCCCCAACCCTCAGCACCACACAGGGGACGTCTGTCTGTCTGACACACTTTTTTAAAAGCTCACTTTTAAGCTTTCGGAAAACAACACTGGGGAAGGGACTTTTCTCTCTAGAAAGGAGGTTTCCTTGGAAACTTCCGGGCTGCCCCTTCACCTGTAGCCACAGGCACCCGTCCCGCGCCGGGCGGCCACCGATCCGAGAACGCTCCTGTCGTCACCCCCTGGAGAAGCTGCACTGCTGGCCACCAGCGCTCACTTGCTTGCGTCTCTGGGGCCGTCGCCTGCGCTTCCTGCAGACGGATGCCCACGGCGCCCAGGGAGCCTCACTGCGTGTGAGCCGTGACGCAGCCCACACAGGCCTTCACGGTGACAGTGATGCTTCGCTGCTCCTTGCCAGGCAACCCCTGAGCTGGGCCACCTCGCAGCTCCCCAAAACGGCGCCACGTCTGCAGCTGCCCAGCAAGACCTGCCGCGTGCCCAGCCCGGGCCCTGGCGCCCCTGTCTACACACCACCACCCGCGTGGCAGGAACATGGGAATCCGTGATCCCGAGCCAGAGGGAACTGAAACCAGCACACCACGAGCCACCCACATGCCAGGGCAGAGGCTGCGCGCGCCACGCGGGTCGGCAGCTTTCGGGGGAGAAGCTGGGGCCAACGGCCACGTGGACTCGGGGTCTTCCCAGGGGCAGGTGGAGCAGCCACTTCTGAGCCCCCAGGAAAGACCCGCGCCCTGCCCTGGAAAGAAGACAGCACAGCTGCTGCCGCTGAGCAGCCGCCGGCCACGCTCCCTCCACCTCGGCTGAGCACAGCGAGCAGCAGGGGCCGCGGGCGGGAGCTTGTCTGGGGCAGGGCCTGACCCAAGGCCGGGCAAGGGGAGGCCATCAACAATTAGCGGCCCGATCCCCTTGGAGGCAGGAGGCCCCTGCTCACTGCCGTGAGCGGTGATCGATGCCCCGACAGCGCACAGCCCATTAGCGAGGCGGCCACGCTCTCGCCGCGCGGCTGGAGCAGGAAGGTTCGCCGCCACTGTAATTAACTGGCAGCATTTGGCCAGGAGTCGGTCAATGAGACCGAGCTGGGCCGCGGCAGCAAGAGGCAGGGCGCGTCCGCCACCTCGCTGGCTGACCTCGCAGATTAGTGCCGGGCCCGGGGCACACGTGATTAACAGCAGAGACCCCAGAGCCAGCCCAGGAGCAGCAGGACGGGCTGGGGCTGTGAGCTGCGCGGCGCCTCCTGCCTCTCGGGCACTAGCTTGCCCAGCCAGGCGCCCGACTGCTGGGCACCAGCCATTCGCCCTGACAAAGGACCCTCAGGGCACGTCTTGGCCCAGGCAGGCACCAGAGCCACGGCACGGCCAGCTGACAGTGAGCGTGGGGGTACAAAGGGCGAAGGTTCAGAGCCGCAGCCTCCACCCGCGTCCGTCTGCCCACACAGCCCCCAGGACCCAGGCCAGAGCCCGCCTGCACCTGGGAGTGAGGGAGGTTCTGGTGCGTCTCCCCGAGGATTCCTGGATCATGCCCACGGCTGCCCCTCCGTAGCCAGGCACCCTGGAGCTTGGTAGGGCCCGAACACACAGTCTGCACCTCACTCCCCTGCCGTGTATGGGACAGCCGAGGGACCTGGGACGGTCGCCCAGTCCCTGCCCAGCCCTTGTCCCCAGGCCCTGCAGGGGTGGGCGGGAGCCGAGAGCCCGCGTACTCCGTCAGTCTGCTCAGACTCCGGGGCAACCTCTGAACCGCCTCTTGGCAGAGTCCTCCCAGCAGGCCACCCGGCCAGGGTCACCACGTTGTAGACCTGGGCAGCTGCCAACACTCTCCCAAAGTGTCCTGCCGCACAGGCCTGTAGCCTGCTGAGGGTGACTCCCGTGGGCATCCGTCCCGGGCTCTGGGACCTGGTGCCCATCGGACCACCCCCAGAGACTCGGCCAGCGACTCAGGGGAAGGAGCCTGGCCAGGGTCCAGTCCAGACCCTTGGCATGAGGTCCTGTGGAACCTGCAGGCCCCCATGTGCCAGCAGGACAAGCAGGGTGCGTGTGGGCCAGGCCGCGCTCTGTGCAGCCTCCCGTGGGAGGAGCACCCCGCACAGCGAGTGGGTAGCCAAGGGCTGCGGAGCCGGGCGTGCTCCCACGCAGGCACACAGGCGTCCAGGGCGGGTGGGGAACCCCTCCGGAATCCCCGGTGCCTGCACACCACCAAGGCTGGAGCCCACGCCTGCCGCGACCTGCGGGGCCGGGGAGGCCGGCCAAGAGCCCAGTGGCTGCCATATGCTGCTTTTGGACAGAGCCGTCCCCGCCTGCTGCACCCGCCGGAGCTCCTCTGACCTGGACACAGAGGGGACAAAGGCCATGGGACCCAGCTGCAGAAGGGGGCTGTCAGAGGGTGGTGGCCCCCTGCCTGGGAGCCAGTCATAAAACCCAAACCAACGGGGGAAGGCGTGGGCTGTCCAGGTGCCACCCGGAACTGAGGATCTCCCAAAACTGCAGCGGACACCAGTCCCAGACCAGGGCCAGGGCAGGAAGGACCGTCCCAGGGGGCCTGGGACTGAGGGGCTTGCGAGCAGGGAGGCGGGGAGACGGCCAGCAGGCGGAGGTGGGTGGTGGCCTCCCCCCTCCCTAGTCTTTGCTGTCGCCTTCAGCAGAGGTGGACTTACAGCGGGTGGGGACCAAGCCTGGCCCAGCCTCGCCATGAGCGGCTGTCGCCCCAGCCTGACCTGCGGGGCGTCCCTCGGGCTCTGGGAACCTCTCCCACCTGCCCATCCTTGCCCGTTGCCCAGCCCTAGGGACTCAGCCAACGAGTCTGGGGAAGGAGCCTGGCCAGTGTCTGGCCGCGGCTGCTCAGGGACAGCATCTCGGTTTCAGGTGGCACATGAGGCCCAGCGGTCACTGGACCCGCCAGCCCTCACACCTGCAAGGCTGTGCCGAGACCGGGCAGGCAGCCAACAGGCACGCCGAACCCCGGCCCTCGGTGGCGTCAGAAGCAGCGCCTGAGCCCGGGGCAGGCGCAGCCCAGCAGCCGCCGCTCCCCCGGCGGGGCGAAGGGAGCAGGGCTCAGGGGCAGCCCCAGCCAAGATGCCCCTCGAGGGAGGACGAGGACCAGGCACCAGGCCTCAGGCACAGGAGCAGCAGACACAAGGAACAGGGAGCTTGAATGGTCCCCCACATGCCCAGAGGGGCACACCTCCCCCGATCGGCCGAGGACACGGGCTCCCCACCCCCGGCAGCAGACAGGCACCATCTCCCGAGGGACGAGCAGACTGTCACACAGCCTGGGCAGCTGGCAGTAGCCCCCTCCCTCGCACACAGGTGGGGACGGCGCCGGGGCCCTGAGGCTGGCCCTTTGTGGGGCAGGGCCAGCAGCTCACAGCGGGGACAGCCCAGGAGCGCCTCTGAGGACAGATGCTGCCGAATCAAGGGGGCCTCGAGCGCCAACAAGCCCACAAGGCAGGCCAGGCCCTCGGGACAGGCTGGAGCCTACTCCAGGACAGTGCCTGGACGCAGGGTGGGGGCCCAAGCTGATCCACCAAGAAGCGGAGCACTCTGTCCTGCCCGACAGGCCCTCCCCAGATGGCTTGGGCCAGAGGCAACCTCAGGACACCAGCTCTGAGCCCCTGGCCTGTCACTAGGGAAGAGGCAGGGGTCCCACCAGGGATCCCTGTTGGAGCAGACCCAGTGCCCGCAGCCCCTCCTCTCAGGACGTGAGGCTGGCAGGCAGAGCAGCTAGGGACCTGTCAGCAGACGGACACCTGGGCAGGAGAGGCCCCAGCCCAGCACAAAGCCTGACAGGGTACCATCCTCCACCCCAGGTGACAAGGGTCCTCCTGGGAAGCCAGCAGTGTGGTGGGGACCACGGCGGTAGCGGTATCTGGGGGCAGTGGGAACAGGAGGGGCGGCCTTGGAGGCAGGTGGGGGTGGGCAGTCAGGGACACCAGGCTGCTCACGGTCCCTGTTATTCATGCACTCTCTAGCCTGGCTCAACCCGGGGTGTTGAGCCATCCCCTCATTCCAAGAAAAGGAGAAGCTCAGAGAGGTGAACTGACCTGCCCAAGCCACACAGCACACGCGTGAAGGTGAACCAGCGCTGGTTGATTCCAATACCCGCAGCCTGCAGACCCCGCAGGGAGTCAGGGGTCAGGTGGCCCCGCCCTCTGCCACACCCTGGGTGCCTGGGCACACGCTGGAGCCCGTGGCAAACCAGAGGGTCGCTTCGCCTCTATCCCTCAACTGCATGCGAGGGCACGCGGACTGCTTTGTCTGAATTGGATTTTTAAACTGCCCCCTGGAGACACCAGGACGCAATCAGCCGAGCAGTGGAGGCGGGAGGCCGCGCAGGCGCAAGCCAGGCCCCAGCGAGGGCAGAGGACACGGCCGGGCCCTGCAGGACCAGCAGCACAGCTCTACTGGCCAGCTCTCCACACCCTCCTGAGCCCCAGAAGCCACTCTGTGTGGGGTCCAGCAGCCAGAGTTGGCCATGGCCGTGGTGTTCCAGGGCTGGGCAGGGCCTGGAGGGCGAGCCGTGCTGGGCCCGCCTCCCACACGCCAGCTTGGGGACCCGCCGCCAGCCTTGGGTTCAGCCCAGACAGGGCACAGGTCCGAGGCTCCTGCTGCACTGCCAGGGACAGGCAATATCCAGCACAGGCGAGGTCCACGGCCACCCTAGGGCGACGGGCACAGAGGAGGTTTCTCTGAAGGGTGGTGGGAATGGCTGCTGGACACAGGTCAGTAAGACCACCAGTGGTGAGCATCCACCAGTGACCCTGGTCCTGTCAGTCACGCCCAAGGGGAAAAGAAAGGAGCCCAGGCCCTCAACGCCAAACCCACACCGGTGTCCAGGGTTCCAGAACACAGCCCATGCCCCGACGGGAGGTGGTCAGCAGGGCCCCCAAACCCAGCCCCTGCACGACAGTGGGAGGCACGAGCGCCTCCCCTCAGGGACCGCGTCTCGGAACCTCACTCCAGGTCACTTGGAAAGTCCCACCTGAGGCAGCCGAGGACTCGGGCACCACGTGACCTCAGGCTTGAGACCTGACCTCTGGGGCCTCGGCATCCCCACCTGGACAACAGGCCAAATCAGGGACATCAGCCAACTCTCCAGAGGGGTCATGGGGAGGTCCAGCTGGGGTGACAGAAAGTCGGGAGCTGGCATGGGCTGTGGCTGAAGGTGCTGGGAAGTGACCAAGGACTTCCTCATCAAGAGGGCTGCCCAGATGGAGACCCGGGCTCGGCCGGCCCCGGGATGGGGTGGGGCTGCGCCAGCAAGCCCGCAGGTCCCGTCGAGAGGGGTGAGGCCAACACCACGGTGTGCTGGGCTCTCACGCTGCTCGGTGGCCACAGGTGCCGTCTCACTCCTGGGGTCAGGAGCTCGGGAGTGAGTGGACACCTCAGCAGGGCGACACACCGGCCAGGGGCAGCCCCGCCAGCCCTGGTCCCTGGTCCCTGGTTCTGATTCTCTGTCCTGAAGAGAACTCTGACTCTGAGTCAGAGTCGGGAGGCAGCGGGGCCTAGTGGCCAGAGCCGGTCCAGCCCATGCACACGGGGCGCACTTCCTTCCCAGCCAGCAGGGCTGCGCAGCCTCTGAGCTGGAGGCACGTGCTGGCCGCCACTGGAGCCAGGTGCTGGGGACAGCAGGCAGCTGAGGAGCTGGGCCTGCCTGGGAGGATGCCACAGCCTCTCCACCACCTTGCTCCGGCCGTCTGTGCAGCACTGACCCCTGTGCCCAGCCCGCTCGCTGGGTCCAGCACGCAGGGAGCCAAGGACAGGCAGAGCGCAATGCCACCGGCACACTCCAGTCCAGGGCCTCCTGCCCTTCCCTCAGTCCCCCCGGGACGCCCCCAGCCTGGACTCCAAGTTCAGGGTCCTGCCGTGTAGCCCCTGCCCAGGACATGGCCTACGCTTGCTGACCATCAGCAAGCCAGGGCAGGCAGCCCAGCACTGGGCCAGGGAGTCCAAGCGGTGAGCGGAGGGGCGGCGAGCCACGCGCACCCTGCGCCTCTCCCGTGCTGCCCCCGAAGACCAGGCAGCAGAAGGGGCCTGGGCAGCAGAGATCCAGAATCTAAAGACCTGGCCCACCTGTTAGGGCCGACGTCCACTCTGCAGAGCTGGAGGCCCTAGCGAGGTACTCCCCGGGGTCCCAGGCCTCAGGGGGCAGTCACCCAGGGTCAGTGTCCTCGGCCAGCACCCCCAGGGCCAGGTCTCCGGCAGTCCCAGCCACGACTGCACCCACTCATCCTACCGGCCCTTGGCTGCCTGAGGTGCCCGGAGCCAGAGCTGGAAGGGAGCAGAGTGCCTCGTACCCACAGGAAGACTGAGGCTGGGACGACCAGCATTTGCTCAAAGTCTCGTGGTCTGTCTCAGCCCAGTTGTCACCGGAGCAAGGCCTCTGGACCCTGGGACTCAGGCAGTGGTGGGGGGACTGCTCTGCACCCCAGTCTGTCCAGAAACACCCTGCTCTGCTCCACCGGGGACGGCAGACCTGAGCACGCGCCAGCTGACCGGGAGAGGCTTCAGAGAGGTCTGGGGCCCGGCGGCCCCTGCGTGGGTCCCGCAGCCCGTAGGTGGCCCCAGGTGGCCTCCAGCAGAGGAAGGAGGGGTGGCGGGAGCAGAGCCAAGCAGAGCGGCGGGAAGACCGCCACCGGTGCCACCCACGCCCAGACACAGGGCCAGGGAGCCCTCGGGCAGCTCCCGGTCTCGCCAGCAGCCGTGGCACCTGGGGCGCCCCACGTGCAGCGGGCGCCTCTTACCTCTGGGCTCCTCCGCCTGTTTGGCGAGCTTGCGCAGCGCGGCGGCAAAGCTGGAGGACGGCGCAGCCTGGGCCGACAGCGTGCTGCTGGTGGCCGGGCTGCCGCTGGGCACCAGGGCGCCATTGAGTGGTGAGGGGGTGAGGGGGTTGACGGTGGCGGTGGTCCTGGTCGCGGTGGAAAGCATCCCTAGTGAAGGGGACTTGGGCTCATGGCTCATGCCTGAAACAGGAAGAGAAGAACCAGGGTCACCGAGAGCAGAGCCAGCACCAGGCCGCGGGCAGCATGCAGAGCCGGGCGGACAGAGCAGGAGAGGGCGCGGGGCACAGGCCTGCTCGCGAGGCGGTGTGGACCAGCACAGCAGCTGCAGGGCACAGAAACCCGCAGACCCACGTCCCAAAGCGTCACTCCAGAGGCCCAGAGCAGAGGTGTCAGGAGGGAGCTGGGCCAGGGCCAAGCGAGGAGGACGGGGAGGACGGGGAGCTGCCCTCCGTGCAGCGGAGACTCCTGAGCACAGGAGGGCCAGGAGCGGTGGCAGCACTCTGGGGAGGTCAGCACTGCCACTGTCCCCGCGTTTCAGAGGAAGAAACCAAGGTTCACACATGGCCACTACCCACGGACAGTCAGTGCAGACCCAGGACCTGAAGCCCCACAGGCCAGCCCGGGGCCCTCGCTCCACGCTGCCCTGAATTCCAAGCTCCCAACCCCTTGCAGGCGGAAGGGGAAAGCAGACAGAGCCATCAGCAGCCCCTGAGCCTCCGTGGCACGAAGACTCTTCTGAAGAGGCTGAAAACAGAAAGCGGCACATCCAGACCCACCACCCACTTGGGGCCAAGCTCAGGACGACAGCTGAGCCCGGGCGGCCGGGGGCGACGGGCTTGGATCAGGCAGGGCAGGTCACCCCCCCGACTCTCCAGCCCAGGCAGGAGGCCCCGCCCACCACGGACGAGTCTTCAACATCCGTGCTCTTGGAGGCCAGGGGCCCCACGTCACCACCCAGGTCCCGCTCCCTCACTACAGGTGCGTCCCGGAGAAGTCAGCCCCGGCCAGGGCCTTGCACCTGGCAGGGACAGCAGGGCCACAGGCAGAGAAGCAAGTACTTCCTGACCCAGCCGGAAGCCTGAGAAGCCCCCACCCCTGCTGCAGCTGTGGAGCCCACAGGCCTGTCTGCCTGGGCACGCCCTCTCCAGAGGACACGCACGGACCCGGCCAGGACAGCGACCTCCCAGGCGGCCGATGGCAGGACCCAGAGCCCTGGGCTAGAGGGTCAGGCAGAGCTGGCTGCCACCGTAGGAGAGCCGCTTTCCCCAGCCGGGGCTCCAGCCCCGAACTAAGGGCCGCACGAGAGCCCTGTGCCCAGGATAGGCAAGCTGGCCTCCCAGCTGCCGGCGGGTCACGTGGGACGCAGCCACCCAAGGCAAGAGGCCCGCGGAGCCCAGACGGGGAGGGCACAGGCTCCCCACCTGCAGCCTGACCTCCAGGAAACCCGGTTTCCCCCGAGTTGGCCTGGCCTCTACCTGCCCAGTGGGTGCCCACCCAGACCACCTCGAGCACCCCTCTCCTTGCACACAGTGCCCAGGACAGACGGGCCAAGGGGACCGGCCGGGAAGGACAGCCTGAATTCAGACGTGGGAGCCCAGACCTCACTCTTCCTGGCTGGGCCTTGGTTCCCTCATCTGTCCACAAGGCAATGACAAAGGGCCTCGTGAGCCGAACCCTGGCAGGTCCGACAGGGCCCGGCTAGTGCTTCAGAGCCTGCCTGGCACGTCCCAGGGCATGTCGGCACACCACACGCAGACGGCACCCACCCCGGGCGAGCAGAGCGGCACGGAGAAGTCTCACAGCCACCAACGGGGCCCGGGTGGCGCTCCTGCCTGCCCGTGCCCCACCTCTGTCCTGCCAGGAGCCACATCACTTGGCACAGGCCTGGCTCTGGTCCTGAGCAGGTGCAGCAGAGGCAGAAGCTGCCCACAGGACACCTGGGAAGGGGGACCAGAGCTCTCGCCCTGCTGCCAGACACGGGGAGCTGCCACAGGGGGTCCCGTAGGCCTGAAGGTGCAGGGGGCAGCAAGCATGGGGGGCCGTGACCGGGGACAGCCTTGCCAGCCGGGCACAATGATGCAGGCCTGTGACCCAGGGACCCAGGAGCAGGAGCTCGAGGCCAGCCTGGGCAACTTAGTGAGACCCTGTCCCAAAAATAAAAAGGGCTGGGCTGTGGCTCAGTGGCAGAGCGACCTGGTTCAACCCCAGGAGAGCCGAAGGGCCAGACCCAGCGTCTCCCTGCGGACACCATGGCAGGGCGGGCCCTCGCTGGGGCCACTCGAGCAGAAGAGGCACTGCCCCCCGGAGAGGCTTCTGCCAGCAGCTGCCAGGGAGCCACCCGCCCTGGCTGCAGGCCCACAGGATGCCACAGGCTGTGGCCACTGACCCGCCGGAGCCACGCCTCCAATGGCAGGGCTGGTCCCTGTGTGCTGCTCACCTGGGCTCCGCCCTCCCCACCGGAAGCTCCAGAGCAGCCACCTGCAGACAGACGCTGCCATGGGAGACAGGCTGCCCCTCACAGCCACCGGACCCCAGCCAGCCCTCCAACCCCCAGTGTCACAAGAAAGGTGTCCCAGACGGGAGGAGGCAGGCTCAGACCCAGCACACGGGGCGGGATGGGGACCACGTCAACCCAGCAGCTCGTCCTGTGCGACACAGGGCCCGCTTGCTGTGCGCCCCGTGAGGGCTGGGGACCCAGTGCTGCAGGTGACTTGTCCCCAAGGTCTTAGAAGCAGATGCCAAATCCCCTGGTGCAGTGCTTCCATGAGGCAGGCCACTGTCCCCCTGGACAGACATGCTGGGACCAGTGCGTGGGACAGGGTGGCAAGGTGGGCTGGGATCTGGGACCCCAAATGGCACTGGGGGTCCTGCAGACTGCACCTGGAGGCTGTGGTCTACCAGTGACCACTGGTCCTTTCTACCTAGGTTCCAGTTCCTCTGCACCGATCCAGGCCTCCCGAGAGACCACCAGCTGGTGCTTGGGGGCTGCCCAGCCCCAAACAGCCCCACCCTGGCCCACAGCCCCGTCGAGACTGCCATCCACTCCTGAGGACAACCAGGCACCAGCCCTGCTCCCGACAAGGTCCAGCACGGTTCCCTGGGGCCCCGGCAGCCTCGGCCGAGGGTAGGGCCCCCTGCACCCTAGTCACCCCACAGCCAGCATGGCGGGCGCTGCAGTGAGCTCCTGCGCCCGGGGAGCTGCTCTGCTGAAGTCAGGTCACTCAAAATAGCGCTGGCAGCAGCTCTGCCAGGGGCTCTAAAATTAGCAGCTCTCTCCCGCGTGTGCACAGGGGAGGTGGAACAGAGGGACGAGCGGAGGGACGGCCAGGCTCGGGGACCCAGGGAGCCACTGCAGAACCCCAGGCCTGCCGCGATGGACAGGGCCTCACGCCTGGCCCCTGCACGAGAGGGCCAGTGGCTGCTACGGGCCCGGCCCTGCACAGATGGGCAGGGGCTGCTGGCCCACAGGTCCCACAGAGGTCAGGGCAGGCCACAGTGTCTGTGGAGCCCCAGGGGAAGCGGCGAGGGAGAGGGAGCCCCCAGAGGGCGCAGGTGCCTGTCCCCCCCTCATTAGAGAGGTATTTATTAACTTCTGCGCTCCCGGCCATTGACTGGATTCCTGTCTACATTATCAGCTCATCTGAATTCATTATCCTCACAGCTGGGAATATGCTCGGCAGCATGAAGGCCGTGACGGATGAGGGCTGGGGGCTCCGCAGCAGGCACGCTCCCCTGACATGTGCTGCTCAGCAGGAAAACGAGCCAGAGGTCTAGGTGGCCCAGACCACGTGAAGCTTCCCTGCCTCTTTTTTTACATCTGGACAGGCTCCTTCCTGCCAGCTCAACTCCCCAGACAAGAAGGGCTACCTTACCCAGACATCTAAAAGCTCCTCAGCTCTGGTCACACTCAAACCAAGGGGTCAGGGGAAGCCCCTGGTCTCAGCTTTCTGCTCCTTAGCACAGTTCTGAGGCCACAGAGCTGAGAACCTCTGGGTTACTGCCAGAAGCCAGAGGGCAGGAGGAGAGGAACAAATACCCGCTGACCACGCTCACAAGGTGGCTGGGCCCATTTTGCGGGCAGCCAAGGTCTGACGTGGGGACCTGTGGTGAGCCTCCTTCCTGCCAGCCTCCAAATGCGCCACCCGTGTGGCTGCACCTCCCGCCTAGGTTTCCGTGCAGCAGGGGCCTAGCTGCCTGGCAGGGGACACTCAGACCCACTGGCTCCCAGCCTGCAGAACAGAGCCCACAGCCTGCCTGCTGTTGGAACAGCGGGATTTCAAGAGGGGAGGCCCCACTGCCCCATCAGGTATGGTCTCTGACCCGCTCCCCACAAGGGGGGATTATTAACCAGCACACCGGCCTCCCTCCCGGCCTCCCTTGCAGCCTCCCGTGGATCCCGTAATTACTGCTTCCTTTCATGCCTGCTCTCCCCGGCACCAGACCTCAGGCCCGCTCCCTCCTTGCTCTGTAATTACAAGCTAATAGCCGAGATGAATTTTCTGCTGGGTCCCAGTTCAAGCACCAATCCGCCCCTTCCCCGGCAGCCCCCGGGGTAATTACACCCTGCGAGGCTGCGCGCAGCGGGGCCTCGCTCTCGGCCGCACGCACAATCTGGACCTGGATTCTCTAATCACCCCTCTTGGTAATTTTTCATTACCGCAGGAAGAAATGTTGTGAACAAATATGGGGCGTCCCCAGCTCTGTGGCCCCCGCCACCCTGCTCCCCAAAGGGAGGTGCTTCAGCAGGCCTAGCGAGACGGGGTCACCCTGCTGCAGGGACTTGGGGCCGCGGTGGCAGGGGGCGTCACGTGGTCCCCAGAGCCCGAGCGACTCTACCATCAACTCAGAGTCTGCTGCCTCCCACACGCTGCGCAGCACTCTGGGTGGGGGCGGGAGGCGGCCCGGCCCAGAGAGGCGGCTTCCGGCCGGAGCCAGGGACACCACCTCGGGACGCTCGGGCACCCACCTGACCCGCTCCCAAGGCCAGTGCCCTCGGAGCCAGCCGGCAGAGGAGGCTCGACCGGAGCAGATGGCCTAGCTCCTGACCCAGAACCAGAAGGGCTGGGGACACAGCAGGCAGGAGGGGCAGCTGGGCACCCCTGAGAGAAGCTGGCCACATGGCCACAGGCCTCCCAGGCGAACCATGGAGCCACAGCTGAGCCACCGCGCAAGGCGGGAGCAGCTGCCCACCGGAACCCCAGGCCAAGGAAACAGGGCAGCCCCCCAAGTTCCTGGGGCTCCCAGGCAGCTGCCACGACCCTCCATCATCCACAGGACTGTGCCAACGGCGGGGGGTGTGTGTGTCTGTCCCCAACCCACCCCTGCCAGGTGCCAGGCTGTCGAGGGCCCTGCTGGGTGCAGTGTCCCAGTGGGAGGGAGAGGCCACCTGCTTGGTGGACGAGCAGCAGTGGCACAGTCACACCCAGGGGTCGCAGCTGGGGGAGGGGGAGGAGGCACGTCTGGAGGAGGGCAATGGGGCTCCACGGGGGACACGGACGGCCCTGGACGGGGGCAGGCGCCGGAGGGCCAATGGACGTCCAGGAGTCGCCCAGAACTGGGTCCGAGGCCACGGACCAGGACTCCTGGAGGTTCTGGGTGAAGCGAGGGGCAGAGCCAGGCAACAGATGGCGGCGACATTTGACGCGGTTACTCTCGGCGGCGGCGGTGTGCAGAGAAGTCAGGCGCGGACGGAAAAGGGCCGCAGAGCAGCAGAGCAGGAGCTGCGGGCCACAGGGAGGACGGAGGCAGTCGGGGAGGGGCTGCGAGGCTGGCGGGCGGTGCCCAAGGCCACGCCAAGGACGACAAGGGCGAGGTGACGCTGGAGTGCCGCTGGCCTGAACCTACACTCCCGTCAGCAGACCCCAGGAGCCAGAGGACAGGCGAGACGGCCACCACAGCCCGCCCAGCCCTCCTCTGCCCCGGCCACTGGCGTGCACACGGGTCACCCGCATCCGCAGGCTGAGGAGCCTCTTGCTCATGTTGGCTCTGCACGGCGAGACCCCCAGCCCAGGCCCGGGAGGCGAGTCTGGCTCCCGTCCACGTGCCCTTGCCTGTGAGAAGTGGGCACGGCCCCCAGTGGGGTCACCCTGTGTCAGCTCCCACCCCTGCAGGGGGCTGGCTGTGCACAGGGCGGTAGCAGCTGGGCGAGCCCCATGCAGCTGCAGCACCTGAGCTACGCAGGGCCACCTCCCCTCGCACGGTCACAAGGGCCCTTTCAGCAGATGCCACCAGTCTCCCGCAGAGGCATCTGATGCAGCCCAGGTCCCCAGGAGAGACGCCCACGCTGGCCAGGACAAGGCCAAGTTTCCATGGGACAGCAGGCCCTGAGCCAGCAGGGTCAAGGTCAGGCCTCGGGAGCAGATGACACCTGAGTGGAAGGGAGGGACTCTGAAGGCCACTGCACGAAACCCTGCTCCCCAGGCCACAGGCTCCTGCTCCTCGTCCCCTGGGCTGCAGGAGGCCCAGTGCTCCACAGGATCCCACCCCACCAGGGGGCCAGGAAGCTGCTCCCGGAGCGCCTGGCTCTGCGGCGCCGAGCCTCTGAACCACGCCAGGGGCTTCCCCCTCCCCTCCCCAAGGAACAGGGGGCAAGGTGCTTCCTCAACCTGGGTGTCCCCCCGCTCTGACCTGCAGGCAGGCCTGGCGAGGGCCAGCACCTCAGGAGCTCAATGAACGTGGTGGTGCCAGGAGCCTGGGTCAGATGCTGCCAGCATGTCGGCTCCGGCTGGACTCAACGGAAAGAGGGCCGGGTGAGGGCCTACCTGGGCAGCCAGGGTTCCCCTAAGCGTCCGGAGGGCGGGTCTCCCTTCCACCTCGGCTGCCCCTTGGGCCAAGAGCTGCCAAGCATAAGGTGGCGATCTGGTCAAAAGCTCATCCTCAGAGTGGTCCTGAGGGCAGGGAAGCGCCACTGCTCAGTCCTCTGAGCTCAGGAGGCCACGCTGCGGGCCCCAGGGGTGGCACGAGCCCGGGCAGAGTTCTCTGGATAGAAGCCAGAGAGCAAGTGTCCCCTACAGGGCCTAGCTGGAGAGGGGGTGCAGGGCCAACGAGGACCCCAGAAGACCCCGCTTGGCATCGAGTCCTCAAAGCTCCCCGTTCTGCTCCCAGATGCCACCGCGCGCCTTGCTGGAGCACACAACCCGGTGGAAAAGAGGGGCCTCGGGACGGGGAGAAGACCCCTGGGGTCACAGGCCTGGAGTCACATGCTCCCCAGCCTCGCCTGCCCCTGACCAGGACACTCGGGCTACAACCACCTCCACCAAGTGCCAAGTGGCGACTGCAGCTCCAGACCATCTCTGTTCTCAGCACGCACCCAGCGTGGCTGACTGGAAAACGAGCAGGAAGCCCAGACCCAGGCCCGGCGGGCGGGCCGAGACCTGGGGACAAAGTTCCCTGGGATTCCGCCCAAAAAAGCAGCCCAGTCTACCAGAATCCCCGCAGGGACGCGCAGGCCAGAGTAGGGCTGCAGGAAGGTCTCCTCTCTCCTCTCCCACCCTGAGGCCGAGAGGGCCACAGCAGGGTCTCGTCCAGCTAGAGCTGGCAGGGGCAGGGGGCGCAGGGATGTTGGGCCCCACTATTCTCTTGGAGGAAATCTAGCAGTATGTGCTAAGTATCCCTCATCCAAAACACCGGGGACCAGAAGCGTTCGGATTTCAGGTTTTCTGGATTCTGGAACATTGGCAGGTCCCTGATGAGAGATCTCGGGGAAGGGTCCCAAGTCTGAAGGTAAATTCATTTGTTTCTGGTACCAACTTCCTACATAGGGCCTGAAGGTCATTTCAGACCTTTTTCCAACAATTTTGTCGATGCAAGTTTCCAGGTGTGGAATTTCCCACTCGTGGCTTCACGTTGGGCTCAAAAAGTTCCAGGGTTTGGCGCATTTTGGACTTAGGATGCTCAATCTGCTTCTTTAAAGACTTAGGTGCTCACACCGGCTGCTTTCCCTTCTGGGATCCAACAGTGCGGTGCCCAGGGCAGGGACCCCAAGAGGCCCCACCACGCTCTGTGGGTTCCAACTGGAGAAATCCTGGCACCAGCGTCCCAACAAACAAATGAGGCGCTACAACCCCCAAACACATCCAAGTGGAAAACACCAGGAACCAAAGAGTGCTCTCCTTTCCCAGAAGCCATGGGATACCGGCAGGGCCGCCCCACCGAGCCGTGGAGTCCAGCGCGGAGACCCCACTGCGTTGCCCAGGGAAACCTCCAGATCCAGACCCTGCGGTGTGGCTACCCCCAGTAGAGCTCAAAGCCTCCAAGCTGGACCCTGGGGAGCTGGGGATCTCCTGCTCAGGTGCTCAGGGACCCCAGCGGGAGATCACAGCCCCGTCTTAGGAGCGGTAAGACACGTTGGAGGGCAGCCGTAGGAGGGCTGCGTGTTCAGGGCGGAGGCTGGACGTGGGTCACCACGCACCGCCACTCCCCGCAAGCCCACACGGGCGCCAAACCTTCCCAGGACCCCAGGCCAGGCAGGCCACAGGCTAGTTCCAAGACAGTTTTCTCAGAGAGACCAGGTGGCAGAGGATGAGGGGCAGACCCAGCCCGCAGGACAGGGCTTCCCCAGTGTCCCCACCTGACCCAGGACTCAGTCTCGAGTCTCAGATCCTCAGCACCCGTAGCACAGGCCACCTACCAGACCCCCCAACACCCCAGTAAAGCCACCGCTGCGCACGCAAGCCAAGGCGCACGGGACACCCAGCGGGGGAATCCAACCTGCCCGGGCGGGTGTAGACAGCCAGTGCAAGCAGGTCTCCCTCTGGGCTCCAGGGTGCTGACAGGAGGCTGGAACCTGCTCCTCTCTGCTGCTGACCACGGGCGGTGGATGAGTCCCTCCCTGGCAAGTCAGGCCCTCCCGAGGTAGGAGGGGCACTGGAGGAGCGGTGCCCATGAGCCCATCGCCTGGCACGACACCCTCCTCAGCCAGGGCTATGACTAGAGAGGTCGCAGCATCGGGCCGAGACACACAGCTCCTCCCATTTGGTCAACAAACCCCAGAAGCCAATCGGGAACTCGGATCTGAAGGCAGCTGGCTTGCCCTGGGGGGCTCCACTCAGGGAAGACGGGTCAACACCAGGGAGCCCTGGGGCCCGTGCAGTGGCCCCACCTGCGAGCTGTGCTGGGCCTGACCCAAGGATTTTCCTTCAGGATGGTTTAACCTGTCCGACATCAATACAGCTCTGACCAAAGTCACCTGGTCCATGTCTGCGACGGCTGCCTGCGGCCACAGACCCACCGACTGCGTGCAGGAGGTGGGGCTGGGGGCGGGGAGGCCACTGGTACAGCACCCCCAGCTCCAGGTCCAGGTGGGTTCCCGCAGGGCAGCAGTGTGCCTGCGCCCGAGACCGTGGGAGGCCTGGGGGCGGGCAGTGGGCCTGAAGGACATGTGTGGTGCTAACCCTGCCAGCAAGGGGGCCTAAAGGGACTGACGTGGCATCTCCACCCTCAACCCCACACTGCCCAGCGTGTGTGGGCACTTGCCAGGGAGGCACTGTCCCCCGGTCTCGTGACAACACCCCCAGAACACCAGTGCCCCAGTGCCCTGCGAGCGCTGACCCTCAGTCTGAGGACGCAGGTCACCTGGGTTGCTCCTGTCCTGCAGGTGAGAAAGCAGGGCCGGAAGTGCCCAAGGCCACGCAGATCAAGGACGGCACACAGGAACAGCGGACGCTCCCTGGGGCCGGGCCACAGCCGCGGTTCCGCTTCGGCTTTTGGCGCACGCCCATTCAGGGACATGGAGCCCATTTGCAGCTGGAAGAGCCGGGGGGATTCGTCTGCCCCCCTCCCACCCACGAAGCGGCTGCGAAGCCTGCTGCTGCCCAACTCCAGAGTCAAGGGTCCAGCTGGAGGCCTAGCCACACAACTGCAGGACGTGGCCAGGGTCCACACAGGCACCGGAAAGCCCCACTAGCACCCCTGGGCCAGGTGAGAATTACCATCCCCATCCCACCCCGTGTCCACTCCAGGCCCAGCGACGTCGGGGCCTGGTGATGGGGTTTCCTCACCTACTGCTTCTCCACCACTTCCCTGGGCTGGAGAGATGCCCGGCCTCAGGAGGACGGCCAGGTTGAGCCCCTTTCCCATGCAATTTTGAAGACAGGCAGTCTGGCCTCCGGGTCATCCTCCCCAGGAGGAACTGCCACCCACCTCTTCCACAGCAGAAGGCCCTGGGGTCTCTGCGGAGAGAACACTCCCAGCCCCCCACCCCCGAGACGGCAGATACCGACGCACAGGCCTTCCAGGGACCCAGACTCAGCCGGTCAGGGGAACAGCCCAGGGACAAAGGAGGAGAGCCCTGGACCCGAGCTCCCACTGTCCCTTCCTCACCAGAGACCCTCAAGTACCACTGGGACCCCACAGAAGCCTCAAGCTCAGCCCAAGCTCCTTTTCTCAGCTGCTCGGAGGCTGAGGGAAGACCCAAGGGCCACTTTAAGTGCTGTCCCTTTATCTGTAGGCCCATCCTTCAGGCCTGGCCTCCCGGGGCGTGGGCTCTCACATTCCCGTCCTTGGGGGTGGGCATAGGGGTGCCAGGGCAGGAGGGGCAGGGGGCCTGGAGCTGACATCCAGGTCAAGGGTCGGCTGGACACAGGGCAGCAGCAGTGTGCGGCTCTGTCTGTGGAGCGGAGGGCGTGCGTGCGGCGGCTGCAGAAGTGAGATTAAAGGCCCCCGAGCGTGCGCTTTGGCAGGCGTGCGCAGGCTGCTTGGACGGGATCCTGTTTTATCTGTCCGCACCTCCCGGCAGCCAGCGCTCGGCTGGGTTCAGAGGAGGTACTCAATAAATTCTCATTGACAGGAACACTCAGAAACATCCCCTCCCAGGCTGTGGCTGGGCCGGGGGAGAAAGGCCAGCGTGCGGAACTGAAGCCAGCCGCACGCG
This sequence comes from Sciurus carolinensis, assembly GCF_902686445.1. Lineage (NCBI taxonomy): Eukaryota > Metazoa > Chordata > Mammalia > Rodentia > Sciuridae > Sciurus > Sciurus carolinensis. The sequence goes on from NC_062228.1 coordinate 3,024,329, forward strand.
GCCCCCGCTGCACTTGGCCAGGCCACTGAGATCTAAGACTCCATGGGGGCAGAAATTAAAGCAAGACAGTTGGCCTGCAGCAGTCGCCGGGCTGCACTGTCACCTGAAACAGGGATCTCTGCGGGCTGAAACCAGCTCTCCTGGCGAGGAGGGAGGGCGGGGAGGGGGCGGCCGGCGGGGCGCTGCGGTTTGAAAGGACGCTGCAGTTGCCACAGCACAGGTAATTACCACGCTACCCCAGAGGGCTCCCATCCAACCTCGCGGGCTTTGGACTTGGAGTAACCCAGGCTGGGAATTCCAGGGCTCCTGATGGGGCCAGGAAAAACCGGCCCTGCACCATGACTCCACAAGCCCCTGCGAGTTCCTGGGGGCAAGAAAAAAGGTGGCAGCCAGGTGTGGCTCACCTGTGCTTCTCCAGGAGAGAAGACACCAGCGCCCGCCGCCCAGAGGCCTCCCCTTCCTCACAGCAGAGGCGCTCCCAGCACCCGTCCACTGGGTCACGGGAGCGACTCCCGGGCCGACCAGGAGGTGCAAGCCTTGCCTCTGCCACAGAGTGGCGCTGTGCGTGCCCTGCTCCTTCCTCTGGACAGAGGCTGAGCCCAGCAGGGCCCCCTTCTGCTCTGAAACCACAAAGCGCTCTTGGGTTTGCTTCCTCCAGAGACGGGGAAGTTACTAGCGGCCAGAGGCCTGCCAGGGGGCAGCTCCAAGGCTACTGGAGGCTTCCTGCTGGAACCCTGAGCCAGCCCAGACCGCTCCGAGCATTTCCTTGCTCACCTGTGAAAGCAGTGAACCCAGCTCTTTTCTGCACATCCAGGTCCCCTTGGGAGCTCTGAGCTGCCAGGCCAAACCCTGAAGAGCTGGTAGCTTACCAGGGCCCAAGGTCAGGCGCCCAGCACTGCCTGAATGTCAAGGTAGGGGACCCACTCAACTCTAACCAGCCAGGGTCCTACAGGTTGTCCCCACCAGGCCAGGGCCCACACTGGACGAGACAGTCTGCTGTCCTTCCTTGTTCAGAGCTCCGCCCACAGACAGGACAGTGCCTGGAGCTGGGCCGGGCCTCCCACTCCTTCCCAAGGCGGGGCTGACCCTGGGTCTCCAGCTGGCTGCTCACCAGCTCCCTCCAGCACCCAGGCTTGAGGAAAGAAGTCCAAGTGTCAAACTGTGGCTGGCCAGCTTCCCCGTTCCCCGCCTGGCTTCAGCGTCTGCTCCCACTGGCTGACGGGGTGACAAAAGTCAACCATGCACCCAGCCATCAGGGCACCCCCGGGGAGGCCAGGCGAGCCTCTGGAGAAGTAGGAAAGAAGCTGCTTGTGCAAAGCAGGGCCCAGCGGAGCAAGAGAGCGTTCCTAGCCTACCTGGCCGGCGTCACGCCCGCACAGCCGGCAGCTGGGATGACACACGCTGCCAGTTGGAGCCTGCGTCCTGGGCCCCTCACCTGTGGCTGGCCGGCTGAGTCACAGCCCGCACCTCAGGTTCCTCCTCCCTGCGGGTGGGGGCAGCCATAAACACAGGGTGAGCAACATTTAAGCGCTCCAAGCTTAAGTAATACAAGGGAGGCCCAAGGAAGGCTGCTTACCTAGGGGGTCCCCACCCCTCCTGGGGGGCAGCATCCCAGAGAAGTCTGGAGGCAGCCCACCAGGGGGACCTCCCGCCTCTTTGTCCCACGCCTCCTGGAAATCGGCTTAGGCGGGACATCGCTCCCAGAGTGCCCTTTGTCCCAGCCCCTTTTACAAAGGGATCCTTCTTTTTCATTTGGTGGTCCTGCTTTTTGTTTCCAAACCCCAACCTGTGTGGCCCCTACCCCTCAGGCGCCAGATAAGACCCCACAGGGGTTAGCGAGGGTTTAGTGTGTTTTAAACGCGCTCTGAGACAAAGGCTAGTCTGCAGGAGCCAAACCGACTCGACTCGGGCTGGCATCCGCCACTCAGCCGGGGGCCAGCAGGTGCTTCCCCCCCCCCCGCCGGCGCGAAGCCCTCAAAACTCAAAAGCGGCGCTCAGCCCCACCACGTGCAAGGGGGCGCGGAGCCCCGGCCGCTGGGCCATGCCTCCCCCAACACCGGCACTCCCCCCTCCGCCCGGCCGGGGTCCCGCTGCCGGTTCCCAGGCGGGCCCCTCGCGCCCACCCCGCGCTGCCGGGGGGGGGGGGGGCGGGGGAGGGAAGGGGAGGCGGGGGTGGGCGGCACGGGGAGGGCGAGCCCAATCCCGCTCCGCCTCCACCGGGGGAATTTAATTAGCCTGCTGGAGAGGCGGGCGGCCGGCCGAGGAGGTGTCTCTGGTGCTGCAATATAATTGAATCGGCTCCACTCGGGCGGGCCACTCGCCGCCGTCAGCGCGGCCGGCGGCCGGGAGGCGGGGGCGGGGAGGCGCATCCAGGCGGAGCAGGAAGGGCCGGGGAGGGAAAAGGGCAGCGCGGGCGGGGGGCGGCGGATGTGCCATCGCCCTCCCACCTCTGAGCCGGGCAGCCATCTTCGGCGGGGGAGGGGCGCGCCCTTCGCCGGGACGCAGGGCGCGGGGGTCAGAGCCCCGGAGCCGCGGTCCCGCCCTCGCGCGGCCTCCCGCACCGGGGTGGGGGCGGGGAAGGCGCCGGCCCGAGGCGGGTGCCGCTCGCCCCGCCGTCCCCCGCCCGCACCTGCGCGGGGGCGCACGGCCGCCCCAAAGTTTTCCTCCCAGCTCCGGGGCGCCCGCGGCGCGCCGAGAAGCCCCTGGCGCCGCGCACGCAGGCGCCCTCGCCCGCCGCGGCCGCCAGCCCGGGCCGCAGTCCCTGCCGGAGCGCGGCCCGCCCAGACTGCGTCCCGCGGGGGGAGGGCGGCCTCTGATCCGCTGCCCGCCCTCCCGGCTCTTATCGCCGCTCACACTCGGGGGAAGTTGCCCGGGAGCCGTTGGCGGCCGCCCCCGCGGAACCCGCGAACTTGGAGGGGAGCCGGGAGGGCGCGGGACCCCCGCCCTCTGCGGCGCGCTCACCTTTCATGCCAGGGCGCCGCAGCTCCGCCTCGCCTGACACATGCTGGAGCCACCGTCGCCCAGTGTTTGTCTAAACTGCTTATCTCACCCGGGGCTGCTCGGCGGCGGCAGCTCGGGCCCGCTGGGGAGGTGGAGCTTCCGGGGCCCCGGCCAAGAAACACCTGCTGCTGTCGCCGCCGCTGAGGACACACCCAAGCGCAACGCCGCCCACTCCCGGGCCACTGGCTCGCTCCGGGCTCCCTGACCTCAGCCAGCGGGAGGTGTCGGGTTTCAGCCGCAAGCACACACGCACGCGCGCGCACCGACGGGCGCCCGGGAGCACCCCGCGCGGCCACGCGCCCCTCCCCCCATGGCCAGGTGAGCCCCGGACACCCGCAGCGCAGGGGTGGCGCCGCCCCCTCGCACCCCCTGGCAGGCTGCTCCGGGGTCGCCGGGACTGGTACCTAGACTCCCGAGAGTAGGGCGCAGTCGCTTCCAGCACGCCCCCACGGGAGCAGGGCCCGTCCTCTCCTCGAAACCGCTTCCCCGGAGCCCACGGAGGGCTTGGCACGCCAAGCACCCCGTGACGGGCGCACAGCTAAACACTGCGTCCCGGGCCTTTTGGAGGACAACATTCTTGGCGTTGGTGTGTGTTGGGGGTGGGCAAAAAATGACGCTGTGTTAACCCCCCTCAAGTCCCCAAGAAGCCCGACTATTCCCACTTAGAAGGCTGAATGTGAAGAGCTCAGGCCGTTTGTGCCTTCTGCCTCAGCCCAAAGTTCTAGAAAGCTTCTATTCCGTTTCAAAAACTTCGGGGAAGGCCGCAATGGGGGGAGGGGGAGTTCCTTTAAAGCACCTACTCCCAGGAGCTGCAGTGTCTACCGAGGCGCCGCTGCGCCAAGGGGATCATTAAGTAGCTGGGGTTGCGGTCAGAGGCGAGGCCACCCGCCTCCAGAAACTGGCACGATCCACCGCGCCACCAGCCCCGGCGCAGCACCTCCCCATTCCTGGCACCCCCCCACACCCTACCTCACCCAGGCACTTGACTGGGATGACTCAGGGAGCGTCCTGAAATTCCTGGGCACCCACAGGCGGCGCGGAGAGGGACTGTGGGCCCTGGCCTCCCCCCCCCCGCGGCCCCGCCCCCAAGCCCCCCCCCCCCCCGCGCCAGGAAGCGCGGGGTCAGAGGTGGCCCGGGCCCGCAGGGATCCCCTGGCCTCCGGGCGCACGCGGAGCTCCGACGGGAGCTCTCCCAGCCCTCACACGCCGCTTTCCTACTGGGGAGCCCGAGGCAAACAGCACCCTGGGGGGCCGCCCCAGCGCCGCGCTGCGGGTTTCAACTTTCCGCCCCGGTGCCAGCGCGCGCTTCTGCCAGCCCCAAACCTGCCCCGGGACATGCCCGCGCAGTGCCTGGCAGGCGCGCGCTGCGTCCCCGCCGGCCGCCTCCCCCGCCTTCCTCCTTCCCCGAGCCAGCCGGGACTGCGACGGGAGCGCGCGCTGGGCGCCTGCCACCCCCATCCATCTGTTCCCGATGACGCTGGCGGGCTGGGAGCGCTCGGGGCCCGCGCCAGCGGGGCGCAGAACCAGCCTGTGTGTCGTCCGGGGCGGGGGACCGGCGGGCGCCCCCGCCGCGCACCGCTCCGGTGCGCCTTCGAGCGGGGGCACGCGCGCAGGCCCCCCACCTTGCACAAGGCTCCAGGCCGACCGCAAACGAAAAGGGAAACGCGCCGGCGAGGCCGCGTCGCGCCGTTACTGGCTCCTACCTGCGGCCCTGGCCTCCCGCTCACGACCCGCCGGCTCCCCGCGGTGCCCCCTCCGCGGGCCGCGGCCTTGGCCCACGCTTTAATTTACGCACCACTCGGCAGCGCGGCCTCCGGAAATTTATGTCCCGCACTGGCCGGACGATGCAACCGGCTCCAGGCGGCCGGGAGGGGGGGCGCCTCCACCCCAGCCGGAGCCACGAGCGGGGGGAGGGGAGGACAGGGAGGTGTCGGGAGAGAATTAGACAACTGGCCTCCAGTCGTAAAAACAAAAATAAAAGCCTCCGGGGCGGCTCAGCCCCTTTCCCACCTGGATCTCAGGCTGCGGGGGGAGGGGAAGAACATGCAAATGAACATCTCGCACCTGGCCAGGAGGTGCCTCCCAGCCGGGTTCCCCAGGTAACAACACCCAGGCCCTACCTCCAAATCCTGCCAGAACCTTAGCCTCTATTTCTCTCTCCCTTGGGGAGGCCCTCGGGCCAGCGGCAGGACCAGGCCCAACCTTTCCACCTGTTGAACAGGACCAGGCCAGCCAACCATAAGCATTTGTGGGTGACCTGGGAGGTGTCACCTGGCTTATTTTCAGAGCTGTCCGCTCCCTCCCGCGTGTATCTGGCTCCACTGGATTGTGAGAGGGGTGGTCTCGTCCTGGTTTCCAATGAGGAAGTTGAAGAAAGAAGGGCTCAGGGTCTCAGTGCACAAAGGTCAACGCCGGTCCCTGCCCCCAAGCTGCTCACACCTGGAGCCTGTGCCCTGACCCCGCATGGAGGGAAGAGCTGCCAGACACCCCCACAACCACCGGGGGGCAGCAGCGCGCCGGCTTTGTGCCTCCTGGTCAGAAAAAACAGGCAGCCACCAGGCTGGCTGGCACTGGGAGACGGAGGACACTCAGTGTCAGTGTCTCTGGCGGGAGGAAATCAGTAATCCGGTGCAGAGCCTCCAGCTCTGAGTGGGACGTCTCTAGGCAGCCAGGGACCCTTGGCAACGAGGACCCACGGTGGGGTAAGGCTGGCCTCCCTCCGCTCCCTCCAGAGCAGCTCCTCCGGCCAGAGCCTCCCTTGGCCAAGTGCGCCCGCCTGCATCTCTTTCCAGCATTCCCATTTGCCTGGAAACCTGGCAGAAAAGGAGGAGGGGGGTGAAAGAGCAAGGAGCCAGGAAGGGTCCTGTAGGGGACACCGCCCAGAACAGGACACCTGACCCAGGCCACTGAATCCTTTCTCCCAGGGTCCTTCAGCCTTTTTCCTCCATCCACACCCTAGACCCCCACCAAGCACACTGGGCCTCCTGAGCAGGAAGCAGGGGTCACAGCCCTTGCCTGGTGACCACCTGCTTCCGTGACACCGGGTGGGCCCCTGGCACTCCAGCCCTGCCCCGGCTGCGTACCTGGGGAGGAGAAGCCCTCGGTCTGTCAACAGGACTATCTTAACTACTCCCAAGAGCAGGAAGTGGAGGGCCAGCCCAGAGAGGCCCCGGCACAGCCTGAAGCAAGCGGCTGCCTCTCCCCAGGACGCTGGCCCTCCTCACTCCACACACACCGCACCCCGCTGGTCCACAAGACTTCCCAGAAGGAAGACTGAAAACTCCACACCCCACCTGCAGTAAGCTGCCCAGAAAGGCCCAGGATAGGACCAGAGGGCAGGTGGGGCAGGAGGAATCTCAGACCATCACCACCACTGTCTGGGCACCTACATGGGCAAGGCCAGGTGCCCAGGTGGGTAGGCACCATCTGCAACAGTCACCACCCCACATCCTGACAAAGGTGCAGCCCTGATCTAATGTGGGCCCTGGACACCAGGCAAGGGGTGCCGCGACCCCACCACATGGCTCCTCCCCCTCCAGGGTGGCAGCAGGAGGTACAAGCTAAACCTCGCACAGTCATCTTCTGCACCCTGCCAGCTGCTCCTGGCACATGGGGCGCATCTGCACTTCGACATCACCTGGCCTCGCCTGTGGCGGCACCTGGGTGGGCCAGCAACTGGGACGGCTTCAGTGTGGGCGGGAGTGAGGATCACGGCTGCCACTCACCGGCACCAGACAAGTGCAGGGCTGCTCGGCTCCTGCCGCTCAGGGCCCTGGAGGCTGCCAGGCAGGCAGTGACCTCCATTACAGAGCGAAGGGAGGAGAAGACTAACTTGCTAGGGCTCAGAAATCCAAATGCAAGTCAGATCTAGACCCTGGCTGCGGTACCTGGCAGCAGCCAGTGACCTGGTCAGCCCCCTACTGAGGAAGAGTCGCCTGCAGGAGGCTCTGGCCTCAACTCCCTTGGGGCTGCTTCTGTCCAGCACCTGAAAACCCCGTCAAGAGGCTGGGAAGGGCCTGCTGGCTGCACAGAGCTAGACAGCCGGGCTCCCCTCTCCCAGCCCCAGGGAGCCTCCTGAATCCAGGGGGTAGGAAGGGTGAGGGGCAGCGGCTGGGAGGGCTGCCGGCTATCTCCAACGCCCGCCCTGCTGACTCCTCGTGCTCTTCCCTGCCTGCTGTTGCTGGTCAAGTCCTCCCCATTTTTCAAAGCTGGGCTTAAACCTTATCTCTTCCAAGAAGGCTTTCCCGTGCAGCCTCTGGAATCTGTCTCTCCCGGCGCCAGGGCCACCCTTAGTGATGACACAGTGCTGTGGTCTTAGGAAGGGGAGGCCGTGCACACAGCCTCCGGCCCTGCCGGCGAGCCCTGTCTCCTGCGGGGCCTGGGAGGGAGCGCCCGTGCCAAGCTCCCCGGGCACACATGGCGTAGTGAAGTGGCAGCCAGGCAGCCATGGCCCCTGGGGCCCATGAGAGCTCTGTGCTGGGCTTAACCCAGATCTGCCAGCAGGCACAGGACGGGAAAGAAGGGCCTGCCCCTCCTGGCGGCAGGGGCCCGCCGGGGACGCTGGGCGCCCCCTCCCCATCCACCTCAGACAGCCACGGCGGTCGGCAGCCGAGGCGCCCCCGGGAGCAGGGAAGGGCTGTGGCCTGCGATCCCTGCAAGGTGAGGTCGGGCGTTTCCTCTTCACCCCGCCACCGCGATGCCTGCCCTTTCAGTGGCCGGCTCCACTCCTGGCCCTGCACGCAGCTGCGCTCCTTTACAACAGTTAACAGCTGTTTTGCATAGATTTTCAATTCTAATTGCCTCGCTTTGTGAGCGCCGCAGAGCCCCGGTGAATGGGGACGCGGCGGCGCGCGGCTGGAAGGCGGGCAGGGAGGGGGCACTCGAGGGGAGAAGAAGGGGACCAGTGTGCGCGGGCTGCCTGCTTTTATTTCTCCAAATAAGAGAAGAATACCCCTGCCACCAACTGCCCCCAGCTCCTGCCTCTTGCTGGAGCCTGGCAATCTGGAAGGTGCCCCCGCCCCCCTACCGTGTGACCTGGGTCCCCCACCTACCCCAGACGCCTCGTCCAGGGTGCGGCCTCCAGCTCGGAATGGGAGTGGGCCTCGCTCCCCTCCCCCAGCCTCCAGGACCCAGATATGGGAAGCTAATTGGACAATAAAGTTGAGCAGGGCTCAGTCTCTCTCTCTGGAGACAGCTGGCATCTATAAAAGAGAAATATTTGCATTTAAAACCTTTAAACTTTATATGGCTGGGCCAGGGCGAGGGAGGGGAAGGGTGGATGGGGGGCCGTGACTCTGGGGACGGGCCTGGGGCTGGCAGTCCTGGACTCTGCTGTCACCAACAATTCCCACCCCCCAGGCCCCTGCTCCTATTTGGGGATGCAAGTTCGTTACTGGCCGCCTGGTGGTCTGGCCTTGGTCAAGTTCAAACCCCAGAGGGTTCTGACACCTTGAGAAGTCCTTGAATCCATGGGCGGCGGCCTAGGCCCCGGGGCTGCGCCCCTTCAGCCCCAGCCGTCTCCACAGCCTGCTCCTCTCTTGGGCGCCTGCCACCCACACTCAGAGCCCGGGAGGACAGCAGGCCCTGGAGCCCATGGCTGCTGCCGCCAGGGCGGGGGCCGGTTCCACTTCCTTGCGCACCGGCGCCCGTTTCTCATATTTGAGAGAAACCTGGCCAAATTTTCCTCGTCAGCTTTGCGACGTGGACCAGAGGGAGCGTGTGTGTCCCCGAGCGGCCTGTTTCACTGGCTTTCACAGAACCGCGGTGCACGCAGGTCCTCGCCCACCCCACCGGACGGCCAGGCCTGGCTTCAAGGGCAGAGCAGGGGGGACCCCGGGGCAGGGGTGACGAGGTGGTCCCAGAACGGCACTCCAGGCCCAGCAGGTAATTCTCGGCCACACCATTAAACAAAACCCACCCGGAACAGGGCTCTGTCCCCACAGGGAGGTCAGGGGAAGTCTGCGTCCCTTCCCTCGGGAAGACCAGGGGTCCCCAAGCAGTCAGGCTCCAGGCTGCTGAAGCATCTGCCCGTCTGACAGCCCACAAAGCCCCCTCGGCCTTCCGCCCCCCCCCCCCCCCGTGGCCACCCTCTCTGGCCACTGAACTGTCTCCATGTCCCCCAAGGCTGCCCCGTGGCTGCTCACCACCTCCACGCCAGGCTTCCTAGAAGTGCGAACCACTCAGTGACCGTCCAGAACGCACGTTCATTTTTGGGTGTGTTTTTTGGGGCGCTGGGGACCGAGCCCAGGGCCCAGTGCGTGCTAAGCCACTGAGCCACGTCCCTAGTCCCTAAAAAGCAGATTTTAAAACATAGCTCCCAAGGTGCCTAGCGGGCACACGGCACGGCACGTCCTGCTGGGCCCCTGCCTGGCCTGCCTACACCCTGCCACCCGGGTTCTCCAGCTGTCCACCTGCAAGAGCCCCCGCCCTGCCCCCACCTGCCTGCGGGCCAGACACGCTAGTAAAGCCGAGGGTGTCATGCCCAGCGCCTGGTACGCAGCTGGGCCGCGGAATCACTTGGGCTTGGGGCGAGGAGGGAACGGAAGGGCAGCAGCACATAAAACCAAGCTTTATGGGAGAGCTGCTCAGTGCCAGACCAGATGGCGGGGCCGGTCGCTTGGGGCCATGTCAGCACCAAGGGCAACGGACACCTCTCCCTTCCCCACACGCAGCAGTCAGCAGTGACTTGGGAGAGCACAGCCCCCAGCCGGCGTGAGGTCCCACAGCCTGGCCGGCCACCTTCAGACCGGCAGCAGCGGAGAGGGCCGGGCAGCACCTGGTCGGGCTGGCCTCCTGGGTGTCCACCCGGCCCACCTGCGCCTCGGAGGACAGACAGGTGAACGAAACGCCTCTGTCCATCTGCTGAAATGACAGCTGTGGAAGGAACAGTCCTGATGCGGGCCCAGACCTGCCCCAGCCCAGGGGAAGGAAGCGCGGCCTCCAGACTCGGCCTCCTGCAGATGTGCCCAGCAGCGCCACGCACAACAGCCCAAGGTGACAGCCACCAGGGGTCCGTCAGCCGGGGGCCAGGCTCAGGAAGGTGTCTCTCCACTCCGAGCATCACTCAGCCCCGGAAGAAGGAGCAACATGGACCCCTGCACACACCAGAGCGGCCAGGCCGGACGGCCTCCCACGAGGGGCGTGGGGACAGGCTGGGCAGGGCGGAGAAGGCAGGGGCTGCTGCAGGGGGTCAGGCAGGTCCTGGGGCGATGGGATATTCTGCACAGAGGCGGGGCAGCACACCCCTGTGACTGTGCCGCATGTCACCAACCGTCGGTCCACCTTGAAATGGTGGATCCTAAGTTAGGAGGATCCCAGTTCAGAAAACCCACCCTGATGTCCCCTGCCTGTCCCCGGGAGGCCGACCCCGCAGGCTGGTGGTTTCCAGGACTCTGCCAGCACTCCAAGGGTAGCGTACCCTGGGAACGCCCTGTCCCACGCACCGCACGCAGGGACACAGGAGGCCAGTCACACCCAGCACCTGTGCTTCCAGCCGGTCCTCCTGGCGTGGATACCCATGGCCACACACAGCAGACCCACACTGAGCCCTCGAGCCACGGGGGCCATGGTGTCCCGTTCCCATTGGGCCACTGCGCCTGCTCAGGCTCGGGTGCTGGAGGTCGAGACCCTGAGGTGCCCATCTGCTCACAGGCTGCCAAGCAGCCCCTGCCCCTGGCCAGGCGGCTGGAGAGCTGCCAGCGGTGACCCTGGACAGGTCAGGGGGAACGTAGAAGCCAGGGCTGCTGGAGATCGCCAGGCAGCAGGGGAGCCCAGCCTGGACCCTGCCCGAGGCCAGTCCTTGGGGTAGGCAAGGGCGACCCAGAAAGGACACGCGTGCCGCTGGCCACACGGGCAGACCGCCTTCCGAGCCTGCCCACCTGCTGGACCCAGGGCCTCTCGGTGCCCCTGCTCTGAGCAGACCGGCCACGGGTCAGAGGCAGGCGCAGAGGAAAGAGGGCCTCACCAGGACCCGGCCAGGGCCCTGCGCAGCGACAGGCCACGGGTCAGCCAGTCCCCGAGGCCCAGGACAGACCTGAGGGGTGGGAAGGCTGCTGCCACGCGAGGCCAGCGGCCCAGCCCCTCGGCCCCTGGAGGGATTCCAGGACGCGCTCCAGGGTCCCGGCCCAGGTTCCACGGGTGCTTAAAGCCCCACAGTTCCACACACAGCCGGCCTGACGAAGGCCCAGTGCTGCCCACCTGCCGCAGGGCCTTTCCAGCCTGGCCTCGCCCCTGCGGACCCCCACGGCCCTCACACCGCTCCTTGGTGCTGGGTGCCACCGATCCACCTGGCGGCAGCTCTGGTTCCTCAGCGTGGCTGGAGGACCACCGGGTGCCAGGACCCTGCTCCGTGGCTTGATCCTCCCTGTGGCTCCCTGAGGGCAGAGTGGCCATCACTGTGGCTGAGGACCAGGGGCTGGGCTTGAGGCCCAGGGAGCCCTGCCCGGAAGCTGCTCTCTCCTCCCACCGCCCCTGCCCTGTCCCCGCTCCCGACAGTGTCTTGACTCACCCTTCACTGTCTGTCACCAAGTCCCACACTGTCACTTGGACAACCGAATCCCCGCCGCCCATGCCTGCAGTCTCCACGAGCCACACAGACAAATGGGGCCCTGCTCTCCTGAGGAGCCGCCTCCCTGCCCGGCCACCCTACGGAGGTGGGCTCTGCAGAGCCAGGGCCGTGTCTCCCCTGGACCTCCACCATGGCCAGGTGCCTCTGGCTCTGGCTCTCACATTGACGCCTTTGTAATCTGGTTACAAGTGGAGACGGAAAGGAAAGGCTGGGTCTGGGGTCGGGTTCATGGTTGGAAGGTTGGTCCAGGCTTTGGGCAGCTGCCAGGGGTCCTCTGAGGCCACTGGCCCAGGGGAGGCTGGCTGTGGAGGCCCAGCTCCCCCTCACCCCCAGGCCTCAGGGCCCTTGGATGGCTGGCTCCACCTTTTCCCAGGGAGGGGCCTCCCCGCCGTCCAGGCCTGTGTCCAGCCTGCCTGTGAGCTCCCTGACCCTGCCGGCCTGCCCTGTGCTCCTTCCTGGCAGGTCCTCCCTGCCCTCCCCAAAGGCTGCTCTGCACGCCCCACCCCTTCAGAGGCCCAGGACCCCCATTCATTGATCCAAGGTCATGTCACCGAAGTGATCGGGCGTCACCTGCCTCCTCGGCTCAGTCACAGTGGCTGCAGACCGCCTCTCCCTCAGGACGCCCGGGGCGCCCGCAGGACCCTCCCCACCAGGCTCCAGCGCCACGCTTCCCTGCGGGAAGCTCAAGGCCCCTTCAGACCGCCAGACCTGGCCTTGCGCCCCTGCTGGTCCTTTGCCCCCGCAGGCCAGTGGCTCTCCTTGCCATTGGTGGAGGTGGTACGGCTGCCCGGCGCCCCCTCCTGGCCCTTCTGATCTCCTGCATTCAGCTCCCCTCCCACCCCGGCTGGAGATTCTGCCTCCTCCAGGGAGGCTTCCTGGCTGGCAGCACGGACCGGCCTTGCCTGCTCACTTCCGGCCATGTCCCGGGAGACTGAGCCACGGGGCAGCACTTCCCACCTCTGCCCAGGTCCTCTAACGGTGCCACCTCGGACACACATCCTCAAGAGCCACGGAGACTGCACACACTCCTGTGCCCAAGGTAGACACAGCTGGACAGGGAGGCGCAGCCCTGGGTCTGCAGAGCGTGTGGCTCTGGAAGGCTGGTGCCTCTCCGAGGCCCAGGCAGGTCCTGTGTGGTGGCAGGAGTGGCAGGAGAGGAGGTGGCGGGTGTGTGGTGCTGCTCAGCAGCTTCAGAGGGTCTTAGAAGCAGCACAGGCGCACACGCACACACGCGCACACACACACACATGCACACGCACACAGATGTGCACACATGCACTCACGTGCACACACGCACACACACAGACGTGCACACATGCACTCACGCGCACACATGCACGCACATGGTGGTGCACACAGGTACTCACGCACGCACACACACAGCACCCCCCAGCTACACACTCAGACACTGCCGTTCAGACCAATGTCACCCAGAGTTGAGTTCAGGGCAGCTGCCCCCAGGCCGTGGAGAGAGCCCTGGGCCTGGCCTTCCCGCCAGCCGCGCCCCAGCCCAGCCCCGCCCCTCCCCTCGGCCCACATGGAGCACGTGCAGGACCCCCTCCCGCCCTGTTCTGCCCCTGGGCTCCCTCTGCCCTGTTCTGCCCCTGGGCTCCCTCTGCACCGGCCTGCCTGGCTGGCACTGGAGCTCAGGGTGAGCACAGCCCAGCTCAGGAGTTCTATTCCTGGCTCCGCCAGCAAATTGCTTTGTGACCCTGGGAAAGTCCCCACGCTGCTCTGACCCCACCTGCGCCTGCCCATTAATGACCCAAGGCGGCAGCCACGCCGTCCCAGCTGGGCCTGGAAGAGGAGCACCCTGTCTGCAGGCTGCTCGCTGCTCAGCACACGCCAGAAGCCACCGCGGAGGCCGCTGAAGCAGCCTCCCCTGCAGAGCAAGGAGGCACGTGAAGCCAGGAGCCTCGGCTAGGGTGACAATCGCACCTGTCCCCCAGGTGACAGCGCCACAAAGAGGGCGCCCTCAGCAGGAAGAGGAGAAGTGACAGGGAGGAGGAAGGCAGGCCTTGCCAAGTCCCTCTCCCACCCTGCAGGGAGGGGAGCGGAAGAGGCGGTGGCCGCAGGTGACCAGGGCAGACAGGTAGACAGGAAGCCAGGTCTCGGCTCCACTGCCCTGGTGACCCCGGTCCCCAGGCTTCACCCCTGAAGTACCACCAGGCGGGACCATAGCATGGAGGTCCCTGTCCCCACCTCTAACGAGCGGGCCCAGGGTGGAGCCCACTGCTCCACGGCTCGCCCTTCCAGAACCTTCTCATGTCGCAGCTCACGGGTCCTCTGCCTTGTGGCATGATCCTCTTTTAAATATTAATTGCAAATTATTTCTCCCTCCCCACCCTTCTCCCCAAAGAACTGGAGGCCACAGGCAGCAGGATGCGCCTCGGATATGGAGACGTGCTTGTTATTTTTACGATTTCTCCAGGAAGCTCCTGGCAACTGGAAGGGGAGTTACGTTCAGAGGACTGGGTCTCGGTGTAAGTCAACACCATCCATTAACAACTTCTGCTGGTGCCGAGAGCGAGCAGGCTGTGCCCAAAGACGTCTCCTGCCGTTACTGGGAGATTTAATTCACGACATCCAAGAAAATAATTAAGGGAGTAGGAGGAGGTGGCTCGGCAGGGCCGGGGCTGCAGACCAGGTGAGCAGGGCTCCCTGCCCACGGCCCCAGCGGGCACCTGGCTTTGGCACTGACCGCAGGCCACAGGTAAGCACGGTGCCTGGACTCAGGGTCACACACACAGGAGCCCCAGCCAGCGACCCTCCCACACTTGGCTGTGGGGACCAGCCTGGGCGCCCCTGTGCCCGTTCGGGGACACTCCTTGACCTTTGCTAGGACTGCACCATCACGGTGTCCAGGCAAAGGACCTCAGTTGTCCCTGCCCAGCTGTCCGGAGCCCTGGTGCTTCTTGAGTATGGCGATCCCTGGGGCAGAAGCTGCTGGAACAGTGCAGCTCAGACCTGGCCTGAAAGTCACTGCGGGCCAGCAAGGCCTGGGGCTGGGCTCCCCGGGGTGCCACCAGAGTTACCCTGCCCAGGCCCAGCACCCAGGGCCCAGGGGGCCAGAGGCCGCTGCACAGAACCCCCAACACCATCTCGCCCAGCCTCCCTTCTAGGATGAGAAAAAGCCGGGCCCTGGAGAGCAAGATGGAGACGGAAGAGAACACCTCCCAACTGCCCTGCAGCGGGAGTACCTGCCCCTGGGGCTGCCCAGGGCCAGGGCAGAGGGAGCCACCTCTGAGCCACCAGTCGAACGAGCACCATGGCCGAGGAGCACTGTCCATCTGCTCTGCCCCATTCCCCACTCTCCTCTCTGCCATCCCACGTGCCATTCCTTCCACATGTTCCCGAATCCCATCTCTACAGATCAGAGAGGCTAAGTGACCAAACCCACGCCACACAGCAGTGCCGACGAGATGAAACTTCACACCGGACCCAGCGTAGCCCCCCTCCGTTATGAGGAGAGCCCAGAAGGTGGCCCCTCTTCTAGGTATTCAAGAAGCCCCAGAGCAAATGCAGAACAGTGCAACGAAGACTTCCCTGCACTGCCCCACAGCCGCCACAGGCCTGTGGCCACCAAGGCACTCGAAGTGTGGCCAGTGTGAAGAAAGGAATCTTTAATTCTAATTTTATTCACCTTGTACAATTTTAAAAATTTCAGTACTGGAGACTGAACCCAGGTTGCTCTGCCACTGAGCTGCTTCTGGCCCCTTTGTTTTATTTTGAGACTGGGCCTTGCTTGTTGCCCAGGCTGGGTTTGAACCTGTGACCCTCCTGCCTCAGCCTCCTGAGTTGCTGGATTACAGAATGTGCCCCACCTGGCTACAAATTAAATCTAGATGCCGGCACATGGCAAGTGGTCCCTACCGGGCTGCGCAGCACTGGAATATAAAAGCCAGATCCTCCCGCAGTTGTGCAGAGCTTGCCCAGCATGGGCGAGATGCGGGGCTCAATCCTTAGCACTGCAGAAAAGTAACCATTGTCCAGGCCCAAGTCTGAGGTATGTGGTCAGTGGCACACGCCGTCTTAGAGGAAGGAGGCAGAACCCATGAGACCCAGGCTGGGGCGGAAGTCAGCGCCCTGCTGTGGTGAGTGGGGTGCCCAGCTGCACTCTGGGGAGCCCCTCAGAGAGAGGGTCAGGGTCAGCCCAGAAGTCCAGGGAGGCCCCCCAGGGGGCCCATTCCCCAAGTCAGCTCAGGGGTCTACAGGAAGGTGGGCCAGGTCCCCCTCAAAGGGGACCCAGCATTGAGAAGGCACATACATGTCCCCACAGACGTGTAGCCGTGGTGAAGTGGCCAAGGCCTGTAGAGCAAAGACCTTGCCTCTAGACCAAGCAGGCCAGGAGAGACCACGGGTGGACGGTGGGTAGAGGGATGCCCAGGTAGAAGGTTGGACGGTAAGGGATGGAGGACGACTGCATGGTGGGTGGGTGGATGGGATGATGGAGGGGTGGAGGGGTGGATGACGGACGGATGGATGGATGGATGGGTGGATGGATGGGTGGATGATGGATGGGTGGATGATGGATGGCTGGATGGATATATGATGGATGGATGAATCGATGGATGGATGGGTAGATGGGTGATGGATGAATGGATGGATGGATGATGAACGGATGGATGATGGATGGATGGATGGGTGGACGAAGGATGGATGGATGGGTAGGTGGGTGATGGATGAATGGATGGATGGATGATGGACGGATGGATGATGAATGGATGGATGATGGATGGATGGGTGGATGATGGCTGGCTGGCTGGATGAATGGATGGATGGGTGGATGATGGGTGGATGGATAAATGGATGAATGGATGGATGATGGACGGATGGATGATGGATGATGGATGATGGATGGATGGATGGATGATGGACGGATGGATGATGGATGATGGATGGATGAGTGGGGTGGATGGATGATGGATGATGGATGGGTGGATAGGTAGACATACGGGTGGGTGGGTGGATGGATGGATGAATGGATAAATGAGGACACAGGGACAGGTGGGTAAATGAAATGAGTGGGTTCATGGAAGGGACAAAGGGTGGATGATGGAGAAAAGGAGAGAAGGAAGGGTGGAGGAAGGGATGAAGAAGGCGGCTGAATGGACGAGCACGTGGTGGTGAGGATGGAGACAAGCAGGAGACATCTGACGCTGCAAATCCCCAAGGCTTCCCAGCAGGCATCGGTGGGTTTCTAGGAAGGAAGATAAACGTGCTTCTGGTCGACGACACCAGACCAGGACAGCAGGCAGTGTGCCCAGGGGTGCCAGCCAGAGGGCACCCTGCTCCCTAGCCTGGGTCTCCAAGTCTAGAGGTGGGGTCTTGAGCTCTCAGGTGGCAGTCTGAAGTCCTAGGAGGGCGATGCTGAACAGGGAAGACGGGTGCTGCACGGGCATCTCAGGGTGCGCTTCAGGCCCAGGAAGGCCTTCCAGGGAGCAGGGGAAGTGGGCAGGGCCAGCAGGCACGGTGACGGGCCTCCGTGCCATCTGTCCTAGTCACAAATGCGGCCTGTGTCCCTGAGCTGCCCTCTGTCCACCCACCTGCCCTCTTTCCAGTGTGCCCTCCTGCTTCCTCCTCCCACAGCACGGCCTCCGCAGCCTTGGAGCCGCCTCCTGGGCCTCCGTGGGCGGAGCTGACCCCAGGAGCAGCTGTAATCGGGCTCCGACTGGCAACCTCAGGCCCCAGCTGCACTCAGCCTGCTGTCCCTGTCCTGTCCTTTGATCTCCTTCACCAGGCCACAACACAGGGACAGCAGTGAAACACGGAGAAGCGGAGGAACTTGCCTCAGCCCAGGAGGGCCTGCCCAGGGGTGGACCTGGACCCCGGTGCTAAGGTGGGAGGTGCGGGCGGTAGGCGGGAACGCGGGCAGGGAGGGGCAGGGGCAGCTGGAAGGGCCCTGGGCTCGCAGCGTGAGCAGCAGGCAGCCCCCCGCACAGCCTAGCGGGCCAGGACCCCGATCCCCCCGGAGACTCCTGGGCTCACAGATGGGCCTGGAGCGTGGAGAAGAAAGGAGCCTTCAGTGGACAGCAGATGGAGAAGCTGACCGTGGTGCACAAGGAGGCCGCCGGCTCCAACCCTGCTCGCTGGCCCCTGCCAGCCCCTGGGGAGCAGCCCAGGCCCTCCGGCTGCCTCCTGCCCTGGCCTGTCCCCGAGCCCCCGGCAGGCCAGCCCCTGCAGCCCTTGCTGGCCCCTCGACCAGGCCCCGCTCCTCCCTCCCTTCCTGCAGAGAAGTCAGATTTGCCACTCTGATGCTGTAACCGGCCCGGTGATGGATGGCGGGTGCCGGGTGCGCCTGCTCAGAGAGGGAGACCCCGGCAACTGGGCAAGTTTCCAGGCTCCGCTTCCGAGCCCCTCCGCCCGGCCCCCGCCAGCCCGCGTGAGAAGCAGCATGCTCTGTCATCAGAACCACATTGTTCTGGCCAGAAGAAAACCAGGCCCAGCAGATGGCAGGTGTGACCAAAGCAGCTTGCTGTGGCCAAACCAATTATTTATCTAATTATGATTTACCACTTAGCCACATGATCTTTCTGCAGAGTTGTGGGCAATTAAAACCAGGGTGACTATGTGGATTATGCAAATGGGCCGGAGCCCAGCGAATAAAATTGGAGATTAGACATTCACACAGGCCGCGCTGGCGCAGGGCGGGCGCAGGGAGGGGCGCGGGCCCTCCCCCACCTGGGCGTCAGGCGGCCCTGCCAGGCGACACCAGGCCTGGGGACACCGAGGCAGCCTGCTGCTGGGGCTGCAGGAACGCAGCACCCCTGGGTCAGGAGACGTGCTGCCCCCACTGCACCGTGCCCACGGGCTGGCCCCATCAGGAGCCGCCCTGCCGGCCCAGCCGGGCACACTGGTGACGTCCCACGGAGGCAGGGCCACCAGCAGCCAGCTGTCCTCACAGACCAGGAAACAAGGGCTCCAGGAGGTTGCTCCCTGCCCCGGCGGCTGGGTGGGTGGGTGGCCGGCAGCCAAGGGCAGCCCCCAGCCTTGTTCCCATTGCCCGAGCCTGTCCCTCCAGCTAGCTGTCCCATGGGACCGCCCTGGGGGACAGCTCTGTTCAGGTGGGTGACCTGACCCACCCCAGACCAGGAATCCAGGGCACCCCAGCCTCGTGACTGGCCAGGCAGGGCTGTGACCCCAGTCATGCCACTGTGGTCTCTGGGATCAGTTTCCAAAGGGACTAGAGATGGTGACTCCTCCGTCCCTGCAGCTCTAAAAGGTGACATGAAACCCAAACGTGGTCCAGATCTCCCCGGCTGGCTGGGCAGAGGCAGGAGGGACCGAGCTGGGAGAGGCGGCCGGGGGCATCCAGGAATCCCACTCAGAGGCGCCACCTCCGACGTGCGAGGAGCAGAAGCTTCCAGCGCACAGACGCTGCCCTCGAGGCCTTGAGCATCTTGTGCCAGGCAAGCCCTCTGCCAACCCCCCACACGAGTGCTACTGTTTCCCCACTGGCTGGGAAACAGAGAGGGTCTGCGACTTGCCCAAGGGCACACAGTTCCTGAAGAGCCAGCTGCATCACAAGACAGTCCCGCCTCCTGTCACTCCTGCAGCAGCCTCGATGACAAGCTGGGGGCAAGTGGAGCCTAAGGGCAACGTGGGAAGGTCCTGACGGAGCTGGCCCTCGCCGGTGGTTTTCGGATCCGCCAAGCCTTAGCAGAGGGGCCGCAGTCAGAAATGGCCAGCCGCCCACCCCACCTCTTCAACCTCAGGCCAACCCTCCCAGTTACCCAGGAGGCCCCAGACTTCAGAGGGGACAGAAGGAGGGCCACAGGGGACGTGGGCCTGTGCGGACGCCCCACCTGCTGGCTCAGGAGAGCTTCACCCCATAGTCCACACTCAGCGGCCACAGGAGCCGGGGCCACGGCCAGGGCGGCTGCAGACCTCGTCTGTCACCTGAACTTCTGGTGGACAGCATGCTCTGAAGGTCCCTGCAGGCCACAGGTTCCTTCTGTTTTGTTGGCAATGAATCCCCAGCACCTCCCAGGCCCCAACTCCACGGGCCCGGCCCCGATTTCACCAGTGGCATCAGGCCTGTGGCCCTGAGGTGTCACCTCCTGTACCAAGAACACGGACCAGCTGGCCTCTCGAGCTGCAGAAGGGTGGTGGCCCTGGGGACGCAGGCCGGGTCCTCGGCAGCACGCATGCACGCCCGCACGCCCCGGGTCCCTCGCTCAGGCTCCTGTCATGCACAGGGACCGGCTCCAGCGCAAGTGAGCCAGGAGGGCCCCAGCCGGGGAGGCGCGGCGGGCGTGACGGGGCCACCCCAGGACCAGCTTGGGCGTCCCTCCTGGCTCCCACACACCGGGTCTCCACACGTGCGCACACGTGCACACGCTCACGTCTCGCACTGTCACAGGGGCACCCGGGGTCCCCATGCTCACTCACAGGCCTGCCTCACAAGCCCGACTCCCGGGAACCGGGCAGAGCAAATGGCGGAAGCTCAGCCTCCGGGCTCAGGATACCGGGAGACCCCAGGGAGCTGGGCACTCGGTGAGGCCCAGGGCACCTCTTGACAAGCAGCTTGCGGGCTGTGGGCCACCCATTTGGGCCACCCAGAAACGGCCCCACGTGACCTGGGAATCCCCGGAGTCCCCTCAGGGGGCACCAGGGCCTCCCAAGCTCCCCCAGGCCCCAAAGGAGAATCCTGGGGTGCCTGTCTCTAAATTCCTCAGTTCTGCTGGGGGAGGAGGGACAGCCAGGCCTGAAGCACAGGGGTGCCAGGTCACAGGGGAGGGGGCAGGACAGCTGCCCACCGGGCGCCCAGCCTCCTACAGACACGTTCTTCCAAGTGGCGGGTGTGCCCACCCCTGAGGTGGGTGGTCCTGGGCAGGGTGCTGCCTCCCACTCCAGGAAGGGCCCCTGACCAGTGGACAGGAGGCTGTGCAGCCCGCAGAGTCGGGACACAGCCTCGTCCTGACCAAACCTGTCCCTGCGGAGGCCACGGACAGGGTCTGTCGCCTCAGAAACAAAGGCCCGGGCTGGCCCGCTGGTGGGGGTGGGGGAGAGGGGCCTCCAGCAGCCTCCTTAGGAGAGCCAACTGGGCCGGTGTCACAGGGTTACAGGGGCAGCATAAACTGACCAGATGTGGGGGCCCTTGGCGGTCACAGAGCTGTCTTGACCTGGCCATTAGCAGCTGGGTGGCCTGAGCTGCGATGTCAGCTGCCCAGCAGGGAGGGACTGGCCATTCAGGGAGCGAGCTGGGTCCTCTCAAGTCCAGGGACGTGGGGGCTGAAGTCGGAAGGACCGCCCACGTCCTGGGGCGCCATGCTCTGCGCCCAGGAACGGAGCGAGCGGGTGGCAGGGAGGGCGGTGGCCAGGGACCACAGCTGCCACGGCACCCAAGGCAGGCAGGACCTTCAGTCTCGCCTCTGGAGGACAGTGGGGGCAGAGGCAGTGCCTCCAGAGTGAGGACAGGATGCGGGTGACAAGAGGGGACCATTCCCAGGAGTGGCCAGTTATGAGTGCCCAGCATGGCCAGGCTGAGGCGCTGGGCCTGAAGGACTCAGGGAGTTGCCCTGGGCAACGGGGCTGGGTGGGCTCTGGGCAGAACCCTCCTGGCGTGCCCCTGCCGGGCACGGGACAAGTCCAGAGGCCTGCCGGGCAGCCGCCCCACCCCGGCCTGGAGCCCCGGCACGCGCCCAGGTCCCCCGCGAGCCAGCGCGGCGGCTCTGCTCTCGGAGCCTCGTGAACACGCAGGTGGCTGGCCAGGCCAGGGAGGCTCTGCCTTGGGACGAGAGTCAACGCTGGCGAACAGCAGCCTCCGCGTGCGTCCTCGTCTTCCTGGACCAGCTGCCTCTGCCAGCGCCCCGGCTCCGCGCGCCGTGCTCCCCGATTCCTCCCGTCCGCTCCTTTTTATTCATTTTTTTTTATTTCCGGCAGCCAAGCCCTCCAGACAGCACCGGAGCCAGTCTCAGCAGGACCCAGGGCCCGGCCACCACAGGCGCCCGCAGCACCCGCCCCAGGCCCAGGGCCGCCGGGTCTGCCTCCTGCAGGGTTCCCAGGCAGGGTTCCCAGGCAGCGACCCCCGGAGAAGCTACTCCTGACCACAGGGACACTCGCACACGCCCACAGCAGGGGTGCAAGCCCAGGACAAAGGAGCTCAGGCCTCACTCTCGGTGCCACAAAAGCAAGGGTCCAGCCCCGTTGCTGTGGACGCCGTTCCCCGGGCTGTGCACCAGGACCACTCGCCGCACCAGGCTGGCTGTGGGCATCCTGCCCCTGCCCTCACAGGGATGGGGGGCGGGTGGCCAGGCCTGGGGGCCAGAGGGCCTGGGGACATGGGCAGGGGACGGGGAAGGGGCCCTGGGGCGCAGGTGTGAGGCGGGGCTGGGGTGCTTTCCATATGCAAAGCGGGAGGGGCGGGCCCTGCAGAGCAGCTGCACCCCAGCCCAGGCGGCCTGGCAGCCGGACAGCTGGTGCGCTGCTCCCAGGAGGGCGGGACGTCCGGGGACCTGGAGGAGCAAGCTCAGCAGGGCCCCGGGTTGCTCCCCACAGCCTGGGGAGCCGGGAGGGGCGGGGAAGGCCGGTGCCCTCCTGCGCGGAGGGACATGACCCAGCCCCGGGCGCCCCCTCCTGCAGGGACAGACGTGACCCAGCCCCGGGCGCCCCTGTGCTCACACAGACGTCCCCCCAGGGCCTCGGATGCCCTGGTGCCTCACTTGAGGGGATCGTTACCAATGTGGCCAGTCACCTGAGGCCACGCTGGGCAGGGGCCCTGGTTCAGTCTGACCCGTGTCCACAGAAAAAGGGAAGAAAAGGGCGTGAGGCTGCAGAGGGAGGACGTTCGCCAGCCAGTCGAGAGAGGCTGGCCAGCCACAGCCCGGTCCCTGGTGGCCCTGGAAGGAGCCCACCCTCGGACCCCTGGCCCCCGGGATGTGGACAGCACATTCACTACTCCTGCCCAAGCGCTGGCTGCAGCACAAACCCAGCTGGCCAGCCCTTTCTTGAATATCCAATTTGAAACGAGTTACCAACCCAGCAGGCCTCAGTGCCCCTCCCACAAAATGGGGTGCACTACAGCAGTGCCTTATAGTGACCCCCGAGAATCCACTACTGATAGTAACAACCACCAGCTGTTTAACCCTTGCAAACCCCACCTCCCACTAGGATGCAGGCTCTTCTGCTCCTATTTTACCAGTTAGGGAACTGAGGCACAGAGAGGTTAAGTCACTTGCTCAAGGTCACACAGCTAATTAGTAGGAGGGGCATAAAGTGAACTCAGACAATCAGGCTCCAAGTCCATATTCCTCACCAGAGTCCCATGCTGCATCCCTAACCCAAATGAGGTTCATTGATGTCATAAGTACTGGAACGTGCCTGGGTGCTCCCAGGGAGGGGTGTAGATGGTAATTGTGACAGATTCTCAAAGGAAGTAAATGAAGTGCCCGGAGGGGAGGGGACTGAACCAAGGGCCCAAGGCCAGCATGACACCAGAAAGTTCTAGCCTTGGGCTGGGACAGGGCAGGAAGGTCTCCCTTCTTGTCCCAAGTGGAGGCACCTGGGCAAAGACACCCCCAGAACTGACGGCCGTGGGAAAGGCCAGGGGAAGTGGCTACCATCCCTGGTGTGCTGACAGCACGCGGCACAGAGCCCAGGCTCCAGGGTCCACCTGGAGGCCACCAGAGGCCACCAGACAGGGCCAGGAGAGCAGGGGCTGGGCCTAGCGGCCAGAGCCCCAGGCAGCACGAAGCCACGGTCAGGCTGCCGCTGGCTTCAACTCTTGGAGAGCAGCAGGTGGAACCTCAGGGCCCCAGGACACCACCATGGCTCCGGAGCTCCGCCACCCTGTCCACGGCTCCCGGCCACAGCGGGTGGCAGGCGCCAAGGCTGAGGGGGTGCCTCGTCCTTCCCCCTCCTTTGACCGCATCTCCCGGGTCCTTCCCACCGGCCGGGCGGCCCAGCCCTGTACCACCAGACGTGGCCTGGGGACAGCCAGCCATCTAGGTGGGCCTGGTCAGGGACACCCAGCCCACCGACCCACTACTGGTCCGCACCAAGGCTGGGGGCCGCCGGACCGGGGCCCCTGGGAGCCTGCTCAGTGGCCGTGCTCCAGCCCAACAGAGGCCCCGTGCCATGCTCTGCTGGCATTGCCCGTACCAACTTTCTGGCCAGAGGGAGCCGGAGTGTGAGATTGGAGGGTAAAATCTGATTTGAAAGAACGTCACCACTCGGCCCGATGACAGCTTTAAATATTAAAAAGGCGCAGAACAGGGCGGGGGAGGCGGTGCCGACCGCCAGCCTCAGCCAGCTCCTGCCAGCCGCGCTGCCATCTGAGAAGGCACCCGGGAGAACAGGCTGCGGAGACAGCTCTGCGTCCTGGCCCTGCCAGAGCGACTGCGTCCCACCTCCCAAACCGCCCCACGACAGGTAGCGTGCCCCTCACCGCGCCCAGCACCCAGAGTGCCCGTTACTGCGAGGAGCGCGGCGGGGCGGCGCGGGGGCGGGCTTGGCTGGCTGTCATCTCTGCAGGTGCGGGTGGCCGGCTCCCAGCCTGCTCTCCATATGCACAGCCCGGCAGCCAGCTCTCAGCTGGGAGGCCCACGGGGACTCCCTCCCGCCCGGGGAGGCGCGGGCCCACCTGCCAGCACCTGGGGCAGTGGGGGCAGCGCGGGTCCCCGGGAGCGCAGGGCGTGCGCACGGGCGCGTGCACAAAGACCGGGGCCGTCTGCGGCTCTGCAGCTGGCGAGCTGTCCCTGTCCCCGTGCGTGCCCTCAGGATTTCATGACAAGAATGAAACTGATCAGACAGCCTCCCGCTCCGTAATTAGGGCCAATTGAAGGAGACAAAGAAATCCGTGGAGATCGCGGCGGGGAGCGAGCGCGCACTGGCTTTGAACGTGGTTTCTACACTCTGGACCGCCAGGCCCTGACATAAAGGCCACGGGCCTCCGCTCCTCCGCCGGGACGCAGCCGGGCGGGCTCCAGACAGCCCTGGCCACTCGCCTTTTCTGGGTCAGGCCTCGACTCTGTGGCCCCCGGAGTGGGAGGCCGGCAGGGCTCCCTCGTTTCTGTGCTCGGTGGTGGAGACAAAGGCAGGCCCGAGAGGCCTCGTGTGAGTGTGCAACTGTCCCTGGTTGAGAGCACACGCGTGTGCACGTGACGTGTGCGTGGCAGGAAGTGGTGGGAGCGTGTGTGGGTGCCTGAGGAGCTGGCCGTGCCCCGGGGTCTGGCCTTCCTAAGGTCCCCTGCTGGGCCCGAGCCTGGGCACCCTCGGCTATGGCGGAGAAAGGTGGGTCTGGGGCCTGGGGCTGCCGGCAGAGCTGAGGGCACGGAGCCCCCGGGGCAGGCAGGGTGGCTCAGCAGGCCAAGGGCACCTGCTGACCGACAACTGCCCTATCCAGGAGCTGCCTGGGGAATGGGACTGTGTGTCAGGACCATGGAGCAGCCTGGTCTGCTGCCCTCCAGCACCCAGCACACAGCACCCAGCACCCGCGCAGGCAGGTGCCGCTGGAGGCCTGGGCCCAGCCCCCCGAGGTGGTGGTAGCTTTGGGCGGCCGCTTCGCTGGCACCGGACCGTGCCAACCTGCTCCAGCACGCATGTGCCGCTCCCCTCCTCCTGCCACGGTGATCCTGCGACTTTACAGCAAATTATTAAAACTCACTTATATTTAATCTGCCTTCTGGAATTAATTGAATTTTTACGCTCAGCAAATGCCACAGTTTGCGCTGCCTCCCGATCGCTGGCTCGGAACAGCTAAATGACAAGGGCCGACCAGCCAGGGCCGCGCAGGGCTCTGGGGCGAGAAGGCACCAGGGGACGCGGGGGTGTGTGGGCACCATGCCACCCCATCACCTGAGCTGGGAGAAGCTGGATGTCTGCACAGAGCCCGGCGCTTGGGCAGCTGGGCAGGGGCAGCAGGGGCTTGGGGGCAGCTCAGGGCGAACCCTGCTGCAGGACAGGCAGCCGCGGGGACGCCAACAGGCGGCGGCTGTCCTCAGCCAGGGGCCCGAGGTGCTGCCGGGCTCTGGGATGCTTCCCCTCTCCCAGTGATGGGCCGCGGCCAGCGCCGGGAGGCCCATGTGACCCACAGGACCCACCCGGGGCTGGGACCCGAGCCCCGGCCCTTGGCCGCAGGGGCACGTCACCGGCGGCAGAGCCAGGGTCATGCTGAGCACTGTCCTCATGCGACACAGCAGTCGGGGTGCTGGCGCCGCGGGCGGGAGGGGAGGTGCTCCTGGAGGGCACGGGTGCCAAGCACGCCCACTGGCACCTGCCAGGTTCCTGTTTGGGTGGGATGGCACCAGGCTCCCGAAGGCACGGAGGTGTCTGCCCCCTCGTCCTTCCCAGCCTGGCCGACCAGCAGCCCCGGATGGAGGGCAGGGCTGATCCAGTCCTGGTGCCGAGGTTCCGAGAAAAGCCCAGCCTATGCCCCAGGACTTCGGCTTCCGAAGCTGGTGGCTCATCCACTCGGGTGGGGACCTGAAAAACGCAGACCCGGGCAGGTAGAGCAGGGCACGTCTAGATCCCAGCCACTCGGGAGGCTGAAGCAGGAGCCCGAGTTCAAGGCCAACTGGGCAGCCTAGTGAGACCCCCATCTCAAAATACAGCAGAAAAAGGGCTGGGGGTACAGCCCCAGGCCCTCGGGCACCCGCCGGGAGCTGTTCTTATACACCCCATGAGATTCAGAGGCAGCCAGTTGGGGCCACAGCCCTGGTGGGGGCCCTGCAGCCCTGGGCCATCTGACCTGCTGCTGTGGGAGAAGCACACTGCGTCCGCCCGAGACGAGCCCGCAGGTAAGGCCCGGCCCTCTGGGTGACCAGCCACCCAGCCAGCCGCCTCGTGGAGGCACGTCCCGCCACGCAGACTTGAGTTCCACGAAGAGTGGCGTCCAGGGGACCTGGCCCTCCAGGGTCCTGCCCGGGTCCTTCAAGGCGCCGTGTGCAGGCCCCTCTCCCAAATCCCAGGCCCGGAAGACACCCGCCTGCGCCTGCCCAGGATTTCTAGAAGAGCAGAGCCTCCTCCCGGGGCCTCCTGCCCAGCCCTCCAGGGCACTGCACACAGGCCCAGCCTCCTGGACTGCAGTCCCTCGCGGCCCTGGCCCAGGCCCACCTGAGGCACAGTTCCCAGCCGGGAGCTCCGGTTTGCTGAGCGCTGGGCCCCAGCGGCCTGCCTACACGCATGACCCCAGCAGCGGCCTCCCCACCTCAGCCCTTCCCTGGTGGGGAGAGGGACGCACAAACCCGCTTCGACCACCCCAGGTCAGCCCGGAGGGCCTCCCACACGGCCTAGCAGGACCAGAGCAACGCAGGGCCGGTGCCGGCCTCCGTGACTGCCCTCCCTCGCCTGGGCTTGAGCCACAGCAAGCCCCGCTTGAGGTCCGGGGTCTGGAAGTCCAGGGTGGAGGTGGGCATGGTGCTTCCGGTGGGCTCTCCCTGACCTGCCTTCGACGGTATGCTCCGCTGGCAGGGAGGCCAGCAGCTGGCTGGGGCCTCTTCCTACGAGGCTGCTACCCACCACGTCAGGGCCCACCAGACAGCCTCCCCAACTGTACCCATGAAGTTTCCACCTCCACCTGACAGCCACGCTGGCTCCTAGGGCTTCAACCCAGGATCCAGGAAGCAGGAGCATTCCGGTTATCACAGGGACCCCTGAGGCATCATCCGCCACGGCCAGCCCAGGAGGAGACGGGCAGAGGAGACTGGAGAGGTAGACTGCCAGGTAGCAGCTGGTCAACCAGCAGGCAGGGAACCACTGCCCTGCCACCCGGTGCCCTGGGGCTGCCAGCTTCCAGCGCTCGCCACCTGCTCCCTGGGCTCTGGCGCTCACTCTTTCACCCTGAGTTCACCCTTTCCCACCTCTCGCCCTCGACTTCTCCACCACGAGACCTGTCACCACACAGCCCAGAGCATCTTCTGGTTCCGCTGCTTTCCCCACAGCCTAGAGAAGCCCCAGAAAAACACAGAGTGGATGTGCAGAGCTGGAGACCCCGCAGCTGGGTCCAGGAGCAGAGCCGGGCTCTGGCCCGGGCCTCACACCTGCCACTGTGTCACAGAGATCCCAGCTCCCTTGGCCGGCTGGGTCCTTAAGGGGCCTCCCCACTGTCCACCTGCCCAGCCATGGTGTCGGATCAAGAGGCTCAGGGACTTTGGTCTGATCCAGTGCCCAGCACATGCCCACGCTGAGGACCGTTGACAGCTCAGCCAGTGAGCTCTGTGGGTGGAGGCCTGGCCAGCCCAGCGGGATGACCCTCAGTACCAGCCCTGACCTAAGGCCCTGCAGGCTCCTGATGGCCTCGGCCGGTCTATCCAATGTCACTGGAGCCTCAGGTCACACCTCTCCCTGTCCCCCTGACCCTGGTCCAG
Source organism: Sciurus carolinensis (assembly GCF_902686445.1). Lineage (NCBI taxonomy): Eukaryota > Metazoa > Chordata > Mammalia > Rodentia > Sciuridae > Sciurus > Sciurus carolinensis. Next base: position 3,052,202 of record NC_062228.1, read on the forward strand.
TCACAGCCCGTAGCTGGTCCAGCTGGTCCAGACCCCATGGCCTCAGATGCCCAGCCACAGGGCAGGCAGATCACCACACGTTACGACGTGGTCACTCTCCGTACAAGACGGAGCACCCTTGCCACGGCTGCTGCAGGACTCCAGGGGCATGAAGCACCACTGTGGGCCACCGCGGGCCATCGACCCCAGAGCTGGCCCCTCCCACCCTCCAGGCAGCCGCTGTGCCCCGGGAGGGCCCCTGCCACCCCAAGCCCAGGGCTCCAAGCCCAGGGATCCCCATGCCCACCACCCCTAATCCCACGCCCTCTGCTGGCTTGTCCTGCAGTGAGGAGTGGCCTGGAGGGAGGACTGGACCAACCAGTCTGTCCTGGGAGAGTCAGCGTCTAGTCCAGGAGACACAATCAAAGGCGGGGAAACAGAGGTCACCAAGGGTCACAGCCAGCACAGACGTGGTGAGTAGGACCCGTGCCAGTCAGAGGGCTCAGGAGGACGTGGCGCTTGCCGGGGCCTGAGCAGAGGAGCTCCTGGGCAAAGGCCCGAGGGGACGGGCCAGGGCAGGGCTGGCCTGCACCCGGGAGGGTGGACAAGGGCCATGAGAGGCTCTTCAGGCCTCTGCAGAATAAAACCAGCAACGAGAGCTGCCCCGGACCTGCCGCAATCAGAGGGACGCCAGCAGAGGCCACAGGCAGGAGGCAGGGGGCGGAGCCCTGCGGCAAAGGCCCTACTGGCTGTGAGCCCAGTGCCTCCTCCTGCCACCTGGGGAGCAGAGATGGTGGCCGGAGTTCCCACCCTGGTGAGGGGGCCTCTGTCCCTCCAGCCATGAAAGCCACCTGCAGAGTGAGCAGCCGCCTGGCACCACCCTCCCAGGTGACAGGGAATGTCTGGGGCCACTGGCCCTTCCTGAGGACAGGCCCCTGCCAATCTTCAGCCTGCTGGGCGCCAGCCAGGGCGGAGGCTGGGAGGAGCCGGCCTTATCAGAAGGATCTTGGGCCTTCCACCAGCCTCCCGGCTCCTGAGAACAAAGGCTGAGGCCACCCCCACCAGCTGGCTGGCAGCTCAGCAGCTCAGAGAGGGGAAGGGGCTTGCCTGGAGGCACACAGCTGACTGCACCCCCACCCTGGCCATGGAAGGGCAGAGGGCAGCCCAGCCAGGCCATTGGGAGGGGCCCTGGGCTGCTGCTGACCGGAAGTACGGAAGTACCGTCTGGAGAACAGAGTGGAGACTAGGGTGGGGGCTGATCTGCCCTGCTGGGGCGGGTGACCAGCTTCCCTCCAGAACTCCCAGGCAGAGACAGGAGCAGCGCTGGTCCCAGAGTCCAGGGAGTCAGGCGGGCAGGCCACAGTTGGCCGCCTTCTGCGGGTGCCGCGGCTGAGGGGCAGGGTCCTGTCACAGCGGGTCTGTGCCCTGGCTGGCCAGGAATCCCCACCCCTCCACCCTGCACGCTCTGCCAGGCCTGCAGATAAAACGGACGTGCCCCGGCGCACCCCACCTCTGGGGCCCGTGGCAGCCCTTCCCTGAAGCCCTGGGTCGGGGCGGGCCAGCATCTCTGCTCTGAGACCCTGGCTTCAAGGGCCTGGCCCGTCACCCACCACACCAGGAACCTCAGAGCAGAAGGTGCCCGGAGCCACCTCACCCCAAGGCCAGCTTCCACTGGGCAATCGAGGCAGTGACAGCCCCCGCCGGCCTGTGGTCAGGGAAAGACCTGCCTGCCCGCTGGTTCTTCATGGGCAGGGTGGCACCGTGGGGGTGGATGGCTGAGAGGGGCACTGACACTGAGGGTCCCCACAAGTCCTGTGGGTCCCACAGACACAAGCGAGACGGAAACTGGGTGTTCCCAGGGGACACAGGGCATCCGCTGCCAAGGCGCCCAGCTAGCCCAGGGTCTCAGTCCCTCCCTGGACCTCCGCACAAGGGCCTGGACCTCCAGAGGGCCTCCCAATGCCCAGGACACACCTCGCTCACAGGAGGGCCTCGATTCTGCCAAGGACAGGTCCAGGGCTGTCCACTAGGAACAGAGGACCCAGCCTGCTGCACCTGCCAAGGCCTCCCAGACACAGCGACCAGGGCGGCGGGGTGGGGGGTGGGGGGCAGGCAGCACCTCATTCATTTAGTCCTTCCTGCAGAGATCGACTCTGCCCTCTTGGATTCCGTAAAACCCACTCATCTTCAAATTCCAGTTACATCTGAGACCACATCCCTTTAAATGAGCTTTTCTCTCTGGAACCCAAGTGACTGAGAAGCATTTGGTAATACTGTGTATTAAGGACGTACCATAAAAACAAATTGCATTGTAAAAGTGGCCTCTTAACAGACAACCTGAGCTCCAGGGTTGAACGTCTAGTTCACAGTGCTACCCATGGGGCGTCACATAAACCAGGGGCGCCACTGGCAGCTGCCCCCGCCAGCTCCCGCAGAACTCTGGCCTGGCACGGGGTCAGCTGGGCCCCGGGACCAGAAGCCTCCCCCAGGTGAAGTTCCCATGGCGGCTGGGCCAGCGCCCGCGTCTGCAGGACCCACGCTCCCAGAGACAGCTGCCAGACACACTAAAATCCAGGAAGGGAGCAAACCAACGCAGAAGAGGCAGCCCACCAAATGCCAAAATATAATGAAAATTCAAGCAGCTAAAACAAATATAACAATAAAAGGCTGGAATCCTAGAAAAGCGATCTCTACAATTAAGCAGTTTTCTGCTATATAGTGATAATCACCTAATTATACTATTAATGACAGTTCAACCTGCTTTGAAATAAAAGGACATTCTTCCATAACAGGGTGCCAGCTGTTAGTTACAGATGTCAAACATCTTTAAAGCGTTATTATTAAGGGGGAGAACAAAAAAACCCTATAAAATGAATGCGTCCGTGCCCCCCCTCTGTGCAAAAAAACCGCAATTAGCCGAGTGTGTGTGCAGTGCCCACAAAAAAATAAAATAAAAATAAAACACAGAAGCCCAAGGAGGAGACGGAAGGGGGCGGGAGGCGGCCGCCCCCCCAGCCCTTCGTGGGCGTCCGTCCGTCTGCACAGCACAAGGAGGGTCCCTGTATGTCTTAACGGCATCTTTCACTCCTTCCAAGAAACAATCTCTGGAACCAGCACGTTCACGCCGGGTAGCAGATCTCCAGCGATCCCGACAGGACTCCCCCAGCAAACACAAATCGTCAGGGCCGGGGAAGCCGTCAGCCGAGTCAGAGCTGGAGGGACCCGGGTCGCCCGCCCCTGCCCGCAGACATATGCTCGGGTTACCCGCCAGTGCTTCTTCAAACTGTGTGTGCCTTTGACATCATGTAGCGCCAAGGTGTAATAAATATCCAACTCTGTCTTCTGACAATAGGCAGCCACATTTAATTAACTGGAGCGTAAAGAGCTGGGGGCCAGGGAGAGGGGCTCGGAGCCAGCGACAGAGCTGAGATTAACCTTTTAAGCCAGCCGCGGGCAGGGCAGGCCGGGCCAAGGCCTTGTCAGGAGGGTGTGAAGACAAGCGGGCTGAGCCCAGGAGGGGCCTGGGTCGGGTCTCTGCCTGCAGGCGGAGCAGAGCGAGGTGATGGGGCCCGGCAACGAGAAACCCCGCTGGCTGAGCTCAGCGGGCGGCCCGCAGGCACCCCCGGGAGAAAGTACGCTGCGCTCCAAACCCGCTCCCTCTCAGCTCTTGGGACCAAGGCCCAGGTGCCCAGGGAACGTGGGCGGTTCAGGGTCCCTCCTGTCAGGTCCCTGGGGAGACGTCCTGGATCTGGGCCTCGAGCAGGGCACTGGGCTGCTGCGGACCTGGGGGTTAAGCCTCCGGGTTGGGGGAGCAGAGGAGCCTGGAAGCGCTGGAACGTGGCCGGTGTCCTGTGCAGGGAGGAGCCAGGAGCTCCTCCCAGCTGCTGGAGACCCAGGGCCAGGCCCTCTCCCTCTCTGGGCTGCTGCTGAACAATGGATGCTGGGATTTTCCCAGGCTTCTCGCTGCAGGGCCAAGGAGACGCAGCCCGGTGCGGGCGACGGGAGGCCCTTTATCCAGTGATCCGCTTCCATGGCCGGTCTTCAAGAGCTTCCCGCTCCCACAAGAGCGTGGGGCCCAGCCGGCTCTGCACCACTTGGACGTCCTCCCAGACCAGCCCAGGCTGAGGCTGCCTGTCAGGACCCGCCGGGGACGAGCACCGATTGGCCCCGGGGGTGGGGGTGGGGGTGGCCTCTCCCAAGCCAGCCCCCAGAGGGAACCCTACAACCGTCCTGCGTCTGCCCAGCAAGAATGGTGGCAGCTGTCCTCATCTCCCCGGGGGCTCTTTCCAGGGAACTTGGCGTTGGAGACATTTCTCTTGAATTCCCAGGAAGTTCCCCAGAAACACAAGGGGACAACTTGGTCCTGCTGAGTCCAGCTGAGCAACCAAGGGCAGGGGGCACTTCCCGCGCAGAGCAGCAAGAGCTGGGTCCTGCTGGCCGTCTGCTGGCCACCTGCTGTGCTGGACCTGCTGCTATTAATAGCCACTCCTCCTTCTCCAGAGGAGATGTGCTCAGTGACCTGGTGACCTGGGAGACAGCAGGTGCCGGCAGGGCTCCATTGCACAGCTGGGGAAGTGGAGGCTCAGGAGAGGAGTCTCAGCGCCACACAAGTCTGACACTGCAGTGACGCGGGCAGCGTGGGCCACGGGAGCCAGCGAGGCCCAGGCCCATGCGGGAGCCACGGAGGCCCCTGAAGGAGGCCTGCAGAGAGCCAGTGGGAAGACCGCCGGGACCTCGGCCCCTGCAGAACCCGCCTGGCCACACTGACGGGGCAGGTCCAGGATGGCAGGTCCCCAGCTCCTGGGGACAGGCGATGTCCAGATCCACTCAATCGTGCACCCCAAGGTGTCTCGGGATTTCTTTAAAAACAGGGAGAGGTCGAAAGGACCCACCCGCAGGACACTGGCCAGCAGCGCCCTTCATTCGGGCAGGTCCTTTCCTCCATGTCCTGTGCAGTTCTGTGCCAAGGTCCCGTACTGGTGGTGGGGTAACTAACAGCTAGGAAGCGGGGGTCAGAATGTTGGGGTTCAAGTCCTGACTCTACCTCTTCCTGGCTGTGTAACCCTGGGCAAGTCAACCAGCCTCTGTTCCACTTCATCTTCGACAGATGGGCGGGGATGCACTTCCTGCCTGACAGGCCGGAGGCGGGATGACTCCACCCCTGGGAAGCCCTTCCAGGCTCACCTGGCCTTCGGGAGCCCCCTCGAGCGAACTCGCCACGGCCCCCCTGGCCAGCCTCCTGCAAAGCCCTGGCTTCCTCCCCTGCCTCCTCCGGCCAGCGCCATCCTTCCAGAAAGACCCTGACGACTCCCAGGCTCCCTCTGGGGTGACCTCCAGCGCCTGGAGATGCCAGTGAGGTCAGGGACGCGAGGTTGGCAGCCCTGGGCACCCGGGAGGAGGGCTGGGTTCCAGAGCAGCCTCCTGGTGGATCCCCAGGAACGCCCTCTCTGGCTTGGATGGCGTGATAGTGACACTAAGACCGCTGTTTCCTGGGGCCCCCTGGTCCTCAGGTTCTAGGTCACCCACAAAGGAAATCCACCCCGTGAAGCGCCACCTGGAGGGTCAGGGTTCTGCTGCCACCCCAAATCACTCCCCACTTCATGGACGGGCACTGCCGCCAGGCTCCAAGCGCCAAATGTGTCTGTCCCTGCTGTGTCCAGCACTGCCTGCCACTCAGAGAGACACGGGCTGGCCTGACCACCAAGGCGGCTCTTGCCCCTCTTGCTGGCTCAGGTTCTTGTCACCTTGGACCTGTCCCTCTGCTTCCTTCCCTCCTGAGTTTAACGTCAACTGGCAGGGCCAATCCCCATGGCAGGGGAGCCTGTGGCCCAGACACGGCAAAGCTCCCCTAGGCTCCTAAACGCCCCCTGAGGAGAGCCAGTGACCACCCCAGGCCCTTGCTGGTGGCCCAGGCAGGCAGCCAGCCCTCGAGTCTGCCCTATGGTTGAGGTCAGCAACGTGCAGTGGGACCTTCTCCAATGGAGACTCTCTCTTGCGATGTCCAGCATGGTACCGGGTATTCAATGGGGCCAGTGTGATGGGCCACTGAGGTCTGGCCTTAGGTTTGATTTTAGTTAATTCCCTGTTCTGATAGTTAGTCTCCCACGGCCAGGTCCCGGGCGGCCAGGCCCAGCAGCATTCGTGCCCTGGACCCTAGAAGACACACCCGACTCCTCGGCCGGAGAGCAAAGTCCCAGTGCCGCAGGACCTGCCCTCTGACACCCAGGGTCCTTCAGTGCACAGCACAGTCGGTGACACCCAGAGGAACCCTCCACCTGGTCACGTGACCCCTTCTGAAACTCAGGCTCCTCAGCATTTGCTTCAAGCACCACCCCCCGCAGGAAGTCCAACCTGACCCTCCAGCAAACGAGTCCCGTGCGTGTCCCCACCCTCAGGAGCGTCAGTCCCGGGCCAAGTCCTCCTCCGCTCAGGTGGCAGCTCGAGGCCAGGTGGGACCTCTGGCTTACTTCCACCCCTCCCCCAGCCCTGGGCCTGGTACCCAACAGGTGCCCGGGACCTGCCTGGGCAGTGGGCAGAGCTGGCTGCGGGCTATTTGCTTTACCACCCCTCCCGCTTGGCTCACCCCACCGGTCTGACCCGCTGGCTGCCTCTCTCCACGCCCAGCACCTGGGAGGTGACAGAGTCCTGAGTCAAGGCATCAAAATCAGGATGAAAAGCCAGGCAGGTGGGATTACTGGTTTCAATACGCTGCTCACACCGCACGTCCTGTCCCCACGGCCCACTCTGCGGGATAGACGCCGTGCCTGGCTCTCCACACAGCTGCCCGCGGCTCACTGGCAGGACCCTGAAGCCCCAGGTGACCCACCAGCAGCGGCGGGTCAAAAGCGAGGTCTCACCCCCTCTGGCTTGAATGCCGCGCTCTCCCCAACACCAAGGCCCCGAAGGCCCACACTGACCAATGGCCAGGCCGTGAGGTCCCCACCTGCCGTGTGCCCAGGATGCGGGGGGCCACTCTAATCCCACCTGGCCGCTCAGGGAGGGGCTGTAAGGAGAGGCCCGCTGGCCTCGGGACCCTGGGGCCGCCGCGTGGGCCTTGCCGCAAACCCCGGAAGCTGCCGGAGGCTGGCTTTCCTCTGCCTCCCCCGCCAGCCTCCACCTCGGGGCTCAGGCAGGAAGTGGCCTGGGCTCCAGGCAGGGGCCGTCTCCAGGGGCTGCACTCCAATGTGCCGTCCAGGAGGAGGGCAGCTGCCAGGCCCGAGGCCAGCCCCCGGCCACACAGGCTCATCCAGGTTCCAGGGCGCCCCGGGGCACAGGTGTCCACAGTGCACAGCACAGCCACCACTGAGACACAGGGGAAGCTCCCGGGCACAAGGCCCCGGACACAAGGCCCTGAGGCTCCTGCCCAGGAGAGACCACAGCCACCGAGAGCACCAGCTCACCCTGAGGACCCGGGAAGCCAAACCCCTGCCCAGAAACACTGCCCAGGGCCCTGCGCCGGCGGCACCGAGGCAGAGCTCGAGCTGGGTGGCCGGTGCTCACCGTGAGGATGTGGCAGGGCCAGGGCACGAGCCTGGCCACCCCTCACCAGTAAAGAGCCTGGCAGAGGCCCTCGAGGAGGGGAGCGTCCTCAGGGGAGCCCTGGGCTGCCACGTTGGCAGTGGGGACAGCCGGAGAGCAGGGGCAGGTAGCGAGGGTGGCGGCAGTCGGGCCACTCCGAGCCCAGCTGCCCCTGCCCAGCAGCCAGGCCTGCTGGGAGCACCCTGCCATCGCCAGCTCAATGCCTGCAGCAGCTGCCCCGGGCAGAGCCTGTCCCACCCCCTGGGAGACCACCTCGGTCACACTAGCCCTCGGCAGGGTCCGGAGCCCGCGCCTCGCCTCAGGGCACCCTCGTCCCGACGGACCTGGAGGGCCTGACCTCTGCTCAGGCCGCCCACCCGGCCCTGGCCTGGCCACAGCTGTGAGTCACCGGCCCCACCTACAGACCAAGAAGCTGAGCGAGGCCTGGAGCTTCCCCAAGCGGCCCTGCCCCGGGGCCTGTGCATCTGGGTCAGGAGTTCGCGCTAGCCACTGCGCAGCCCGGCTGAAGTCATCGATGAATATTCATGAGCTCTCCGGTTCCACACTTTCGTTTCTGGCCCAAATTAATAATTTACCAGGAGGTTCATAAAAATCGGACATGGCTCATTAGTAGTTCCCCAAAAGGCACATGGCCTTCCCTCCGACCCTGGGGAGGCGGGTCTTCCTGTGACAGGCGCACCCTGCAGCTCAGAGACCCTCACTCTTATTTTCACTGGACCCAACAGCGGGCGGCCCGCCCTGCAGGAGCCTCCCCGCTCTGAGCCTGTGGCACACCCCGCTGGAAACCCCCAAAGGAGACCTGGCAGAGGACAGAGCTCTCCCCTCCCAGGGGCAAGGCCACCCCTACCTGGAAGGCCGACTCCAGGGAGCGTGTGTGGGTGGTGGATGTGTGGCCGGCTGGATCTCCAAGAGGACAGCTTCTGGGACGGTCCACTCCCCATCAAGGGGTGGACTCCCCGCCCACTGACTCTGGGCGGCTTGTCCCTCTCTTGGAACCAACAGAAAGTGGTCTGGACGGAGAGTGACCTCCAAGGGCAGGCCCAGGCGGGGAGGCTTCCTCCACCCAGGGCCCCGGGAGGCCTCGGGCAGTCCAGCTGAGGCTGGGCCAACAGCCTGCAGGGACTGCCAGACCGGAAGCAGGACCAGCCTTCAGGCCCAGGAGCAAGCCCCTCGCCGTCCAGCCTCGAGAGCGTCCCCCAGGCACAGTGGGGCAGAGGCCGGCCTGCGCCCCAGGCTCCTGCAGAATTCCTGGCCCACAGCATCCTGAGCCCAGCAAAGCCCCGTGACCTCATGCCCTCACAGAGCTGGGTCCCCAGGGACCCACCTGCCAGCCCCGCTGTTCCTGGGACCTGCCCACCCATGGGCTGGTTCCTGGGTTGGGAAAGCGGGGCTGAGACTTCCAGGGTCAGCGGGTAGGTGACAACACCTTGTCCTGGGCCCTCGTCAGGTTCCTGGGGCTGGTGGAAGCCGCGCCCCGGCAGCTGCAGCCGGGCCTGGGGCACCCACGGGCGCCCCGGGCCCCTCGCGGCGAGTTCCATTAAGACCCGCACGCCTCCCCCTCCCCTTCCTTCGTGTCCCCTGCCTGCCCCTTTCTCTTGTCAGATAATCACGGAAACCAGCAACCGGTTGACACAGTTACCAAGACAACAGGAGCGGCTGGAGGAGGTCTGAGAGCTAATCCTAAATGAATCACAGGACGAGAGTGACAGGGTGGCCTGGCGGACGCTCCTGGGCCAGGGACAGGGACCGGGCGCTGTCGCCTGCGCTGCCACTTGCTGGCCAGTGGGACACGGGCCCTCCGCCCTCCTCCCACGCGCCTCAGGCGCAGGGTCCACCCCCGCGGCTTTGCCTGGGTCGGTGGGGAGGGGCTGGGAAGACCCTCCAGTGATCCCCCTTGGCTCAGACTTGCCACCCTGTGACCACGGTGCTGGGCACCGGCTGGCGGAAGTCTGCCACCCCACGGGGGCACGAGCAACACCCCGGGAGGGGCCCTCTTCTGACACCAGCATGGAACCCAGGACGCGGGCGGCGAAGCCACAGCTGGGAGTCACAGATCCAAGCAGTCATGGCGGCTGACGGTCTGCAGCACCCGGTCCTTGCTTCTGCCCATTACTCCAGGAGGCAGGCACAGCTACTAGCCCCATTCAACAGATGTGGAAACAGAGAGGGTGAGTAACTGCCCAGAGCCACACAGCCAGGAAGAGGCAGAGGCAGGATGGAATCCCATGCTGACCTTGGACCAGTGAGGCCCCCCAGAGACACCCGGTTGCCCCACAAAACTAAGAGGGGGACCCAGCTCTCAGCCGCCACCACTCAATACCACCATGGAGGGCAGCCCGAGGGTCCCGTGAGCCTCCCGGCTGCTGCCCACACTCACCCTGGCCTTAGACCTGGCACCACCCAGCCCAGGCCCACTCTCCAAACGCTGGATGCCTGGAGCACCCAGCTCAGCCTCTGGAGAGGTGAGGGCCAGACCAGCCTCACAGGGCTCGTAACAACAGACCACTGCCCTCCCAGCTTCCGCCTTCCCGTGGGCCTCGGGGACCCGAGACCGCTTCCCTAGCAGCACCAACCGGTGCTGGTGCTGGTGCTGGTGCTGCTGGCCCAGAACTGTTTTTGAGAAAGAACCATGGAGGGAGGCACTGGCCTCCGCTCAGCCTCCAGTCTCCAGAGGCACAGTCCCAGGGCCACCAGCCAAGATCAGTGCACAGTGCTTCCTTGCAGCAGCAGCAGGTCCACACTGGGCCTTGCCTCTCGCCTCACAGTGCAGTCAGTCCCAGGGGCCACCATCGTCCTCTTACCTGGGTCATGGCGCCTGCCTCCAGGCCAGCTGGACTCATCTCAGCCTAGCGGCTGGACTGGCCCTCATGAGTACCAGCCTCACTGCCCACCCTGCTCTCCTGGCAGCTCTCTGGCCTCTCCCATAGCACACTGTCCCACTCCTCCCATGGCTCCTGCCCTTCTGGCTACACGGACACCCCTGGAGCCTCAGGGCCTTTGCACGTGCCTGGGCACTTCCCCTCAGATCTTGCAGGGCTAACACCTCCCATTTTTTCCGGTCTCTGCCTACACGCGGGCTCCCAGCGCCTCTCCAGGGTTTGCCTGTGGGAAAGCTATTGAGGGCATCCTTAGGGCTCCTCAGTGGCATCTCTGGGTGCCTGGGCCTGGGCCTGGCACACAGACTTGGGTTGAGCAAGTGCACACACTCGCCATAGATGCCCAGGTTCCTGGGGCCTGGGCTACGACGTCCACGACCCACAGAACGTGGTTCCCATGCGACTTCACTTCCCACGTCGTCAGTCTGACCTTTGAACACCCCTCCCGAGCTCCCTGCCCTTCCTGGGACTCCCAGATGCCATGTCCCTGGGGCCTGGCCTGGCACCCTGCCCTGCCCAGGGGCAGGGGGCGTGCTTCCCACCAGGAACCTCGTTGGGCCGTCTGCCTGCCCCACTCTGAGGCAGGGAGGGGGCCTGGCCCTGGCTGCACCACGCAGGCAGCTGGAGACCTGGCCATGGTCACGGGCAGTGCGGCCGCGGCACCAGGCTCCACCAGCTGGTCCTCTCTGCAGGCCTGGGCTTCTGGAAGGGGCTCTGTGGTCCCAACAGCCTGGGAGAGTCCCTGTGGCCTCCTAAGGATGCACATGCTTCAGAGCCAGCATGGGGGTGCTGCCCAGTTGGGGGCAGTGGGGCGACGTTCCCCGAGGGAAAGGCCTCCTCCTCTCTGTGGCTTCCTGGACATGGTCCCCCTGACACCAAGTCTTGGCCACCTGTGCACATTGCAGAGGCCTGAGCCCACCTCTCAGCTCCAGCACTGCCCCTCTGGCTACCCAGTCGATGCCCCACCCCCAGGGCCAGCACAGGCCAGGCAGTGCCCAGCTGGGCAGGCTGGGGTCGAGTGTTCTGAATGGCTTCCCTCTTCTCTGCCCTCCTTCATCCCTCCTGGCTGTTCTAGCCTCCTCCCACCCGGCCTCACCCTGAGTTGCACGCCCCTGAAGCCCACCTCCAGGGCCACCTCCTGCGAGAGCCCACCTGGCTGTCCTCTGCCAGATGCTCTGGGAGAGTCCAGAGTGCTCCTGCTCACCCCGCTCCCTGTCTGCTCTCGGGGACACAGGGCAGAGCCAGGCTCTGGGCCTGTGGGAATGCTGCTGGGAGCCACACGCTTGCTGTCCCGGGCGCAGAACTAGGTCAAACGCACGCGCTCCGGTGCAGGCGGGTCTGCCGGGCAGGCCTGCACGTGCCCGGCCTGGGCTGGTTGTCAGGAGGGGACCCCGAGAGACCTCGAGTCCAGAGAAGGGGAGCGGCAGGCTGGCTGACCTCTGAGGTCCCTCCTGAGTCCAATGCTCCGTGACTTCCTGACCCTGCAGGCCATTAAGCAAGTGGCCAAATGCCCACTGGGCGGCGGTCCAGGCCTGGTCAGAGGGCGCTTCCTGTCTCACGGCAGGCGGGGCTGCGAGGGAGACCAGCAGACGCTGGTCCTGCCGGGTGAGGCATCCGGCAGGCCGGGTGGGCTGCTCTGGGCAGATGGGGCCTGGCTTAACTCAATCCCTGCCAACCCCCTCCAAGGCCCCCAGCCCAGCTCCACCCAGGGCTCAGGGCGGCCGTGGGCAGAGAGCCGTGGAGGCTGGCGTGGGGTGGGGCAGAGAAGCACGTCTCCCCCTGAAGGCTTTTAAGAGAATTCTCACTGATTTCTCTCCTTTACCCCGAGCGTTCACAGCTCTAAATATGCCACACTTAGTAATTTTACGAGCAAACCAAGCTATACATCACACAGTTTTATGTTCCTAAATTAACAAAAGGACTTTAAATCTATATGGAGCTCTTAAAAAAGAAAAAAAAAGAAAAAAGAAAAAAAGAAAAGAACACCATGTCTATTTTTACTTCTCACCCCCAAATTCCCTGCTCCCTCCTAACGCACGGCCCTGTGCTTCCCGGCTCTGCTGGTCCCTGGCCAGACCACCCAGGATGCAGAGCCCCCGGGACGGACGAGGACTGTTCTGCTGAGGAGCCCCTAAGAGGGGTTCCACTGACCCTCCTCCGAAGGGTTTTGAAGCCAAATTCCTCTTCTGCAAAGTCTGAGGATGTGCCCAAGCTGGGGAACAGGCCGCGTCCACCAACCCCAGCACCCGCCATCCAGGGCGGACCGTGGGCAGTTTCTGCAACCCGGCTCTCTTGCCGCACTGCCAGGGTAGACCAGATGACCCACTGATCCTGACACCAGTAAGGCCGCTCTGCTCACATGTCTGGGGGGACAGACAGGTGACGCAGAGCACTGGGCTAGGAGGAGAAGCCAGCTCCAGACACTTCGTCCCCTGGCCAGCTGGGGCTGGGAGCCTGTGGCCTGACCAGCTGCCGCCCAACCGCCACCTCTCTTGCAGGAAGGACTGTGTCCCTGCCCCACCTGAGGCCAAACCCAGGATCAGAGACCATTTGCTCCAGGGGCATAAAGAAACTCCCAACTGGAGACAAGAAGAGAAGAAAGGAGCCCTTCCAGGGGCCATCAGATTCTCCCCGTGGAGCAGGATCTGGGGGCAGAGCGCAGACCCTAATGAGAACCAAACTGAGCAGGGGCCCAAGACCCGGCCCTCTGAGAAGGGCCGGCTGCAGCTGGGACAAAAGGCCCCTGGCTTTCCCAGCGACAGATGGGACCTGGCAGCCCTCCCCGTGTCTCAGGGGCATCAAGATTAATTGGTGACTGCCGGGAAAGTGCTAGCTGGGAGCCGGCATGCCCGTCCCCGCTGAGTTCCTGAGCTGTAAATAAGCAGCTTTCCCAATCACAACTGAAACAGCAGCGCCTTCCTTTTATCCAACTCACAGGCCCACCAACGCCCGGGCTGCCCATGACCGCCGCGTCCCACCACACGGGAGCCGGGCCTGAGCTGGCCACAGGGGCCACCCCACTCCAGGCACTCCCCCGACCCGGCCGACCCACCAGGGCTCACACCCAGCCTGGCACCGGGACTTCCCAGCAGCAGAGGGGCGGTGCACAGAGCTGGGCGCCTCCCTATGGGCCACCTGGGCCTAACTTCGCTCTTCCAAGTGCCCTGGCCCTTTGCAGGGAACAGCCGTTTCTCACGTGCCCACCCAAGGCTGTCCTCCAATGTGACCAGGCTGGGCCCGGGCAGCTATGGATCGTCCCCGTGGCCTCCGTGGGCCTGGAGGGGAAGGCAGCGCTCGGGCACTGCGCCAGCCCGTGCTGGGCCTCAGTTTCCTCCGAGAGCCTGGCGCACGCATCCTTCCTGGCAGTGGACGGGGACCCTGAGGGGAGACCGGGGTCACCTAGAGTTCACCGTGGGTGGGTCAGCTGACAGCAGAACACTCTCCCCCTCCAGGGACGCCAGATAAGGGCCAGCAGGGCGCCTCTACACCATGGCCATACCCACGCCCTCCCTCCGCATCCAACACGCATCGATTAGGCAAGGACTCTGGAGCCCAACGGCCTGGGGTCAAAGCCCAGCTGCACCACTGACTGCCGGGATGACCTGCACCTCTCAGTGCTGCGGTCTCCGTGCCAGTCAAGGAGGACGAGCAGCCTGACCTCCAGAGCTAATCGGGAGAACCACCGGCACTGGGCGAGGCGTGGCTGTGGCCTCTTCCTTCTCATTATTATTTAGTTTTTATGACTTAGGGTTGGCCTGGCGCAAAGCCCAGTGCGAAGGAGACACACGGTCCCCACCTGTGTGCAGCCCGAAGTCTGGGAGCTCAGCAAGGGGAGCAGTGGGCGCATGGGCCTCCAGAGGGCAGGCCTGGGAAGGGCCCTGCCTGCATCCCATCACCGCAGGGCCGGAGGGCAGGCCCACCCTCGGCCCAGGCCCAGGCCCCTGTGCCTGGCTCTCCTTGACCCGGCCTCCTTCCCGGCTGTGAAGGAGCACCAGAGGCAAGACTCACAGGAGCGGCCGGGGGCCAGACCAGGGCTCCATCCCAAGGAGCTCTGCGCCTGACTTCCTGCAGTCCTTCGTGTGGGGCGCCGTCCCAGTGCCTGGGAGGCTTGCTCAGAGAAGGTGGGCAGACCTCTGTGAAGGAGCAGCCATCAGCATCCTAGGCCTGACCGCTGTAGGGCTCTGTGGCAACACTCCACTGTGCCATCAGTGTGGACGCTGCAGAGGCCGGACGGAAAGGAGCAAGTGTGTTTGGGGGTCAATAAATCTTTATTCACCACCAGCACAGGACGCACCCCGCCAACGCTGATACCTAGGAGATTCAATCGTGAGTCCCGCTTTACAAATGGGAAAGCTGAGGCTTGAAGGGGCACTTGTCACCTGCCAAGGCGGCAGCCCGGAAGGGCAGAGCTGCACTCCAGACCCACCTGGTCTCAGGGTTCCTGCTCGATGCCAAGCTGGCTGCCCCGGGACAGCTACAGAGGCAGTTTCTGGGCCCTGACTTCTGGCAGTCACAGACACCTCAGTGGGATTTGGCTTCAGGGACAGAACTCAGGGTCCAGAGGCTCCAAAGCAGCTGGGCAGCCTACCTCTGGGACAGGGGCTCTGCCTCTCACCTCGGGCCACAGCTGCAGCAGGCCAGGCTGCCCACCACACCCAGACCCCTCTGCCCCACCCAGCCCCGCAGGCCATCTGCCACTCCCAGGCAGGGCGACTGCTGAACCCTCTGGGTCTCGCACTGCTCGGGCAGGTGCCAGTACCTGCATGGGGGAGAGGGACCTACCACACCAGTGCAGCTCAGGTGACCGGTCACTGCCACCGCTGCCCCCCAGTGCACACACACTCCAGGATATGACTGCAACCCAGGAAGCTAAACTCCCACCCTGAACAGGACACTGAGACAATGGCCCGTCAGCACCAGCAAGCTCCGTGAGGAGACCCTGCAGCCCCAGGCGGTCCCAGGGCGCAGGCTGGGGTGGGGTGGCAGCTTGGTCCTGCAGCCTGGCTGCCCTGGCTTCAGCCCAGCCAGGGCTGATGTCCCTCATGGCTTCCAACCTCCTAGTCTGAACCTCCGTCTTTCTGAGGCGCCCTGTGTTAACAGAAATTCAGTCACCTGATGCATATGTATGCCCGCAGCCGCCAGCGGCAGGTGACGCGGGTGTAGATTGCAAACACCTGCGCGCCTCTACGCCCTACCTAGGAGGCCCATCCTGCCACAGGCTGCCCTGAGGTCTGGGGCGCTGGAGGTACAGAGCAAGGGCTCTCTCTGCTGTCCCCGTCACACCCGGGAGGCCAAGGTACAGGCAGGCCAGCAGGGCATGCCGCTGCACCCAGTGATGCCCACCGCCCGGCTCTCACCTACCACGCACACGCTGGGGGGGGGGGGGGCTCTGGTTCCAGAGGACTCTGTCCTTGTGCGGAACACAGCCCTTCAGGAAGTTGGGGATTCCCGGTTCTAATTTTGGCTGGAGCTGTTAGGGAAGTGTGGAGAGAGGGGAAAAGCCACACTTGAGGTTGCTGAGTTACATTTCAGGCCGAGGGGGAAGAAGAGACCAAGAATGAAATGGAGACCCTGAGAAATCCTATAAAAATGGTGCAGACGCCGGCAGGAGACACAGACCTGGCTGGTTACCGCGAGGGCTGTGAAACTCCAGCAGCCAGACAGCCCGGGCAGGGTAAAGTGCACAAGGTCCTGAAGGCCTTCCTCACTGGCTGTTTTCTGTTGGCTGGGATCTCCCATGACCCTTCACCCTGCTGTTAACCCGGTGACCACGTTTTTCCTGGATCAGGGCGGCCAAGGCCAGCTCTGTGGGAGCTGGGTGCTACCCAGGCCCTTCCTGACCCATCGCCTCCTTTCAGGGGACTGGGGGGAGCCTGGCAAAAGTGACAGGCTCCTCCAATACAAGGAAAAGACACAAACCGCAACCCCCAGCCACGTGCACATTTCCCCAGCAAAACAATTCAGAAATAAACCTGCAGGCCAGCCACCCTGCAGAACAAGAAAGGCCAGGAACTTCCCCTCTCCTCCCTGAGCACCCCATGGGCACCCCAACTGCACAGAACTGTGTGTCAAAGCTCAAGGGAAGGGAGGAAAATAAAAACAGCTCATTCCTAGAACAAGCGGCCACACGCACAGCCTTCACGACCTGCGGTCACGTGGCCCCACCTGGGGCGCCGGGAGTCACTCCCGACCCTAGGGGCCCAGGGGAACGGGAAGGGAGGAGCACGGCCAGGGCACGGCTCCTACCTCCCTCCCAGGGGTCCCCGACTCGCCCCCTTGAACCCACACTTAAGTATTTTTAGGGTCTCCAGGTCCAAACAAGGCGAACTCAGGAGGGGCTCCGCAGACCGCCTCCGGCCGCCCCCTCGCCTCCCCTCCGGGCTGAACGTGCGACTGGCCCGAAACAGAAAGTTACAGGGCGGGCTGCTGTCAGCGCAGGAGGGTGGAGGAAACAGGAAGCGGTGCCCTCCCGAGCTCCGGCCCCCTCCCCCGGCCTCGGAAGAACAAAACCTTCCAGGGAATCCCGGCAGGAGGGGGCGAGGGCGGCCCGGCGTCGCGGGGGCGCGCCGGGCTGCGGCCGGGAGGAGAAGGGAGCCCGGGACGGGGGCGCCACCCGGCCGCCGCGGCCCGCGGGAAAGTAACTTCACACCGGCGCCCAGTTCGCCCGGGGAGGCGCAGAGCCAGGCCCCCGCGCCGCGCCGCCGGCTCCGGGCAGACAAAAGAGCCAGACGCGCACCGGCGGGCGGCTGGCCGGCCGGGCTCCCGCGCGCCCCGCGCGCCCCGCGCACCTGGCCGCGCGCGCCCACCCGCCGCCCCGACCCCGGCCCGGGCCGCGAGGGAGGGGACGGGGAGGCGCACAGCTCGCTTACCTGGTAAGTAATACAGAGGCGGCTTCAATCCAAACATGATTCAGATTAGAATTCCATAGTGGCCAGAGAGGGTCGAAGAAGGAAATGAAAAATATTAAAAACCCAGCAATGAAACAAAAAGCACCGTCCAAGCCACGGCGCTCAAAAATGTCCAAAACAATAAAATAAAGGCAAGAAGAGGATCCCGAGGGCGACGGAAAAAAAACCAGCCCCCCTAAGACGATAAAAAGGCGCTCTCTCCGGCCAGCCCGGGGCAGTTTCGGCCACCTTGGCCCTGGCAGATCCACAATGAGGTAATTGACGACCAAGGACGGGCCGAGCCTCCACGGCTGCCCGGTGTCTTCGCCGCGTGTGTATTTTCTGCCTTTTGGACTTGAGATGCAAATAAAAAAAGGAGGGGGGAGCTGCTGGAGGGAAGCGGGCGGGAGAGCAAAGAGGAGCGAGAGAAAAATAAAGGGGGGAGGTGAGGGCGATGAAATTGGGGGGTTAAGATCTTCAGGGATTACTCATTTGAAAGAAAAAGAGGAGAGAGCGAAGGAAAAAAAAAAAAAAAAAAAAAAAAGCAGCCCCCAAGACGTGCGAGTAGCAATCTCTCCTCCATTCAGCCATTTGAATGTCAAGGGCGAGGGTCAAGAGACCTGTTTCCAACAGGGTTTCTCGTTCAGAACCAGAAGGGAAAAGGAAGGGGGGCGGCGGGAGGGGGTATCTCTTGTTGCCAAGGAGAAATCGGCTTTGTTTTCGTTTCCCCTTAGCTACTGGGTGAGGAGGGGGTGGGGAGAGAGGAGGGGGCGCGCGGGAGAGGGGAGAGGAGAAAATTAATACCCAAACAGCCAAGAAGTACCGAGGGGGCGATTTCGCCTCGTAAATAAAGAGGCAGCGATGGCAAGCCAGTCTGGGGCAGGGAGGGCAGGCCGCGGGCGCTCCCTCCCGCGGGCCGCCCCCCGCGCCTCCTGGCCCGGCCGCGTCCCACCACTGACTCAGACGGAGGGGGTGGGGAGGCAGGAGAAAGAACTCGCGGGGGCTCGACCGGGCAGGAGCAGCCGGGGCGGGGAGGCGAGCGCGCGGCGGTGGAGAGCCCCTCGATCAATTTTCATGCAAGAATCATTATCGGTAAATTGGAAAGCTGGCTGCCTGACAGCAGATTTGTCTCCCCTAATGAAAGCGAAAGGGTAGGGGCGCAGCGGCGGGCGGCTGCAGGCGGCGGCGGCGGCTCCTTCCGTCGCTACGCGGCATCTTCCAGGAGCTCCATGCTTCGCAGGGCGATAATAATAGTTTCACTTGCGATCTCCCCTCCGCGCGGCCAAAGGAGCCGGGCCGCAGGTCCGTGCGGACAGGATCGGGGCACCGGGAGCCCGGGGCGTGCTGCGGCGGCGGCAGGGTGCTCCCCTCTGCCCCAAAGCGGGGCCGTTTGCAAACAGTGGGCGGCTGCGGGCGCCGCTGGTGCCCCCCCTCTGGCTGCCCAACTCCGCGCTCTGGCTGCCCGCCCGCCCGCCCTCCCCACCCACGTCTGACAGCTGCGGGAGCCGGGAGTTCACCCTCCGCCCGCACCGGGAGGAGGATCCCCAATCCGCGCCCCGGGGGCTGCGGGCAGCCTTTTGTGAAGCCCACGGCGGGCTGCGGGAAGCACACGCTGCTGCCCCGGTGAGCTCCCCGGGCGGGCGGTTGGTTCCCCCCACCACAAAAATCCCTGTTGCAAGTGTAATCAAATGCTTGATACCATCTCCCACACTCTCCTGCACTGGTGCATTATCAGATCCGGGAAGGCATGCTTCCAGGCAAATAGACCTAATAAATGCTATTACCGGGATTCTGCAAGCCCCGGCTGCACCATAGTAACGAGAGCCCTGGCTAATTTGGTTTAAGAAAACGATCAACTGCACAGAGCGTGTGTGAGTGTGCAGCCTGTATCTCTCCTCCCCATGCCGCCTCTCTTTCACACCAGCTCAAGAAGGCCCCATGTGATAATTCCCCAAATCGAAGGGGAAAAAACCCTGCCGCCAAACCACATCCTGTGCGCTCATTGTCCAGCCCAGCGATTTTAAAGAGACAGGATCCATTTACCCACGCCCCTCCTTCCCCCAAACACACACTGCAAAGCTGCCTCTCAGATGTGACAATTTATTTTCAAGCCCTTTTACCTCCTGAAGGGCGCCTCGGTGGCACAACCAGCCGGAATCACGCCTTGGTAACACCATGGGGGTCACCCTTTGACCCCAAATACAACCATGGTTTGACGTACAGACTTGAGCCCGCAGGGACGCACCGCCCAGCACCGCGGTCACACTAGGCTTGGGTTCCTGCCAACACTCTCCAACCCCTGCGTAAATCAGGGGTCCCCAGATGCAGCCCCCCTCCCTAATAAACGCGGTGGCTTCAGATGACAGCTGAACTCCAGAATACCCCAGAGGAAAGCTCTGGAGGGCAAATTGGAGGAGATGGAAGGACCCGGGGTGCCTTCTGACCCCTCCGTGCCCCTCACAACCCCCCGCCAGGAAGATCTTAGATGGGCTGGGCGGAGCGCTCCGAGCGCGGGGCGGGCGGCGCTCCTCCCCGCGCCGCCAACTGCTGGGGCGCAGCGCGCAGGCGGTGCCTTCCCCGAGGTCCCGGCCGCCGGGGGTGCGAGCAGTGCCGGCCCCCGCTGCACCCCTCCGCGGGCGGCCGTGCTCGCGGCCCTGGGAGGGCGCTAGGGCTGCGGACCTGGAGGAAACTGGCCGCCCGCGCCGCCGCCGGCATCTACCCGCTCCGCCCCGCGCTGACCCCGCAGGTCGCGCCAGGCCCTCAGCGGCGGCGGCCCTTTGTTTCCGGGGCTGCGTGCGGCGCGCTCCCTTCGCCTCCCGTGGCCCTCGCCGCGACCTTGCGAGGGGGGCACCCACCAGGCCCAGCGAGGCCTGGGCGCAGCGCCGCTCCCGCCCCGCCTGGCCCCTCTTCAGCCTCCCACCCATTTATCACCCACTTATCACCCGCGGGCTGCACAATCTGCGCCCCTCTGGGAGTGGGGGGGTCCCGGACTCGCAGCAGACAGCTGGGTGGCTGCCCCCACTCCTCACCCCTTACCAGCTTGGAAAATCTCAGATACTACTTAGGAAAAAAAAAAAAAAAACTATTTTAAAAAGACCCTAAACTATCAGTTTCTGTTGTCATTCTTTTATTGGTTTTTAATTCTCCGGGATTACATGAACAACAGTAGTAATTAATACCGAACCTTTCTCTACTGTATATGTTAATGGCAGGAGCCATAAAAATTAATTTGCAAACATGTCATTACACAATAGCTGCACAGGCAATAAACCTGTAATTATGGGCCAATCATAGACAGGGTACAGAGGGAGGGATGCTCCCCCAATCTGCCAGGGCCCCCCTTCCCCGGCTCAAGTGGGGAAGGGTCCAGAAAGCGGCTTCCATCCCGGAGCCACCTGTGGAGGAGGCGCCAGCTCTGGAGGATGGGGAAGGTGCTCTCCTGGACTTCCAGCCAGCCTAGCTTCAATGCAGGACAGCCACTCAGGGGCCCTGAGACTGAAATCAGGAGGCCGGGCCAGACGAAGCCTGGGAGAGGTCTAGGATGCCTGGCTCCTGGGTGCCAAGGACCAGGAAGCAGCCCAGAGAGGAGCCCAGCACACTGGGCGGCCTCCAGCAGCCTGTGGCTGCTTCCTTTCAGACGCGAGCATCTCCCCAGTAAGTATTTGAATGCCTGCATCAAATTATCTTAAAATGCTCAGGCCAAACCCTAATTGCTTGGAGCCACACCCTGGGGAAGAGGCGAGCCCAGGATTCTGGTGATAGCCTGGCCATCTCAAAGTAGGTTAGTGACATTTCCTGGTGATGAGACCTTGGTAAGGGAGGAAAATGTGAGATGCACTACAGGAGGTGGCAGCCCCCAGCTCCCGACCTGACGCCAAAACAGCTGAAAAGCAGAAAGCACCCGGCCAGGCCCGGCAGCAGCTCCTCGGATGAATGGCTGGGTTGTTTGCCTAATGTGGCTGAAGGGGTGGCTGGATGGAGTTCCCCTTTCCCACTGGCCCTGTGGCTTGGCTGCGGTTTTTGGAACCATCACTACAGCCATTCATTCCCAGGGGGTGCCAATGGCCTGGCTGGGGATGGAAGATGCAGCCAGGCTAAGCCACACCTGGACCAGCTGCCAGGTGCCCAGGTGAGGGCTGCGTGCTCCAGATTTTACCCAGAGGGGATCTGTCTGCCTCTCTGTCTCCCACCCGCTCTATTCCCCAAGAGCCTGGCTGTGGCACCACCCTGTCCCTCCTTCCAGGTCTCCTCTGGGGAGGGACTCACTATGGAGGAGAGGCAGGAAAGGTCAGGCTGGGCCTCCCAGAACCCAGCCTCCCATTGGCCTTTCTTGAAGGCTGGGGACACTACAGGGCAAACTCGCCCCCCACCTCCCAGAGAGACCCCTGGCCACTAAGTGGCAGTCATGGGAATAGTGGGCCCCACTGCCCAGAGCCATGTTCTGGGAGGCGAAGCCAAGCAAAGGCCCCCTTTCTCAGTGGGGAAAGAGCTGGGGTTGGGCTGCCTCCTGCCGGAGCCCAGCCTGAAGCTGCAGGGCCCTCCCGCCCCTCCCGCCCACCAGCTGCACCTTCAAGATGGAAGGGCCCAGACTCCCCACAGTGGGGCTGCCCTTGCCACCGCACAGAGACAGCGCAGACGGCGCCAGAGTCAGCAGAATGCAGTAAAAATAGCCTCCCAGCGCGTGCCAGAAGACAGGCCCGCGGCTGCCAGCTGTGCCCACCGAGCTCAGGAGGCCCCCGGCCCAGCGGCCACCTCGTCCTCTGGAGAAGGTGTGATGGAGATGCTCCCCATGGGCTCCAGGCAAGGGGGGCAGTGTGGCGGAGGACAGGAAGGGCAGCGAGCGGCTCTTCTGGTGCCAGTTGCAGCGTGCCGTTCTGAGCACTTTGTAGGGACAATGCACTGGATCCTCGTGGCTGTCCTCTTCAAGGTCACCCTGAGGAGTTCCAATTTCCAGATGAGGCACAGAGAGGTCAAGCACCTTGCCAGAGGACACACAGCCAATAGGCAGTAGAGCTGGAGTCTGAGCCCCGTGTTCATGACCACAAGGGCTGGGGTCAGACTGGACCTCAAACTCCAGCCTGGCGGGCAGTGACACAGTGTTTCGAGCCTCAGTTTCCCCATCTGGAAATGGGGTGGTTTGCTCCTGCCTTCTAGAAGATGGGTGGAGCGACAGCTCTAGGGACGGCAGAGAACAGCAACTCTGGGCGGGGAGCTCACAGGGCCAGCGGCAGAGCCGGGCTCCAGCCTTCCTGTGGGCGAGGTCTCTTCTGTCACCCCCGGGACAGGCACACCGCGTGACTCATCCAGTGTTGTCCCCTGAGAAGCGGCTGCAGGCCTGAGGGCAGGCTGGGGGCCAGTTCCTCCCTGATCTGGCTCCAGGCCTTCGGGCCTGGGCCGTGTGCAAACTTCTGAGCCTCAAGACGGCAGGTCCGAGGTCAGCGGAGAATGGACCTCTGACCAGTCCCCCCTCACTGGGACGTTCCCTTCACCCAGGTGTTGCTTCCACCTGCGGGAAACATCACCCCCAGGGTCCCAGGGTCTGCCAGGGCTCTGGGTTCTGGGCCTGCTCCCTGCCCCAGTCCCTGGGTGGTGTCTGCCACAGTCCCTGGCCCTGGTGCCTATGAATGGACACTGTCCTCCAGGAGGGTCTGTAGCGTGGCCAGTCCAGGACCTTCAGGTGACCCTTCCTGGGCACTGGGGTGGGCCCAAACCCCAGTGACAAGTGTCCTTACCTAAAAAGGAGGAGGGGCCTGGGGCTGTGGGTCAGCGGTGAGCGCTCGCCTAGCATGTGTGAGGCCCTGGCTTCCATCCTCAGCACTCCGTACAAATAAAGATAAAGTCACGTCCTCTGCAACTAAAACACACTTTAAAATAAAAAATAAAAATAAGGGGAAGAAAAAAGAGGGCAGGGTAAAGGCCAGAGCCACATGGCCACAAGCTAAGGAGCACATGAGCCACCAGGAGCCCCGAGGGGCATGAGGGGGCTCCCCTGGGGCCTCCAGAGGGATGTGTCCCTGGGACACCTGGGCTGCAGACTCCCAGACCCTCCGGCCCTCAGAACCAACTCCTGCTGTTCCCCCGCCACCCCGTCTGTAGCAGTGCGTCACACTGGCCACAGACATGCATCCTGTTGCCCCAGTACCCGTGGGATGCCTGGTCCTGCAACCTGGGAGCCAGCTCAGGCCAGC
Source organism: Sciurus carolinensis (assembly GCF_902686445.1). NCBI lineage: Eukaryota > Metazoa > Chordata > Mammalia > Rodentia > Sciuridae > Sciurus > Sciurus carolinensis. Next base: position 3,075,671 of record NC_062228.1, read on the forward strand.
TGGGCAGGCCCGTCCTGCAGGTCCGCACTGCTGGCATGAGGCTGTGGCGTCCCAGAGGCCCTGGGCAGGGCAGCCGAGGCTGCCCGTCTCCGGAAGGGGAAGCAGCACCCCGCTGGAACCAGGGCCTTTCCAGTTACACGGCCCCCCTCTCTCACCCTCTCCTGCCACCGTGTGCAGCTGGGGGAGGTCCCCAGTGTGGCCACTCACTGCCCAGGGAATGGCCAGCAGCTTTCCTGAGACTCGGCCTGTGAGGGGCAGTTCTGAGGCCTGCCTGGTCCCAGTGGCCTCCAAGGCCTGGGGCTAGTGTCCACATGAATCCCCAGGGCCAGCCTTTCTCCAAAAGCGCTGCCCTCTCCCCAGCCTCCCATCAGCTGCCCGGGGCCAGATGACCAAGTTCTGGGCAAGAACCTACCAGAAGTAGTGACTGGCCATGTGCAGGCCTGGCCCAGGGCCCCGGGCACAAACCCCCAGCCGTGTGGACCTGCGCACTGGCATCTGCTCCAGGAGGAGCCCAGCCCACCTCAGGACAGCGGCACCTCCAGCAGCCCGGGCTGTGCATGCAGAGGCCCCGCCAGTCAAGCATGCCTGCTCCCGGCACCGTGGACTCTGCGGCAGGGGCACAGGCCGCGGGGCCTCCCGGGACTGAGCTGGCATGGGCTCGTCCCACACAGCAGCAGATCCCCCGCAGGGGTCTGTCCACTTACTGCCTCGCAGCGTGCACCTGCGACAAAAGTAAGCTTATCGTTATCTCTATCTTCAGGTGAGGAAACTGAGGCCAGAGAAGGACAGTGACCGGTCCAAGGCCACACAGCCAGGAAGAGGAAAGGCTCAGGCCTGAGTCCTGACAGTGTGACCAGCCTGAACAGGAGCTGATGGTCCCCTTGCTCCTCAGGGCCGGTGTCAACTGCTCCCTGCAGGGCAGGGGCTCCCTCCTCTCCCTGCAGAGAGAACAGGCGAAGAGGTTCTTTCCTGAATGTTCTGTGATTAAAGGTAAAACAAACAGAAACCAGGGAGGACAGCACGGCATCCAGGCAGCCGCGCACTTGGGACGGGGCCCTCCCCACGCTGGCACTGGGGCAGAGGCCGGCGTGGCCACAGGGATGAGAGGCTCAGGCCTGCCACACAGCGCGACCCTGGAGGGACCCTCTGGTCCTCCCGGCTCCGGGCGGGGCCTCCTCTGTGGGGACCATTTCTAACCAGACAGCCTGGCCGTCCGCAGGGCTTCCTGCAGCGTCCACGCAGAAGTGCCCACCAGGTCTCCCGAGGGGCAGCCCGGGGAGGGCAGCCTCCGCCTGGGAGGCTGACAAGGCTGTCTTCTGCCGTCGGGGACCCAGCTCTAGACCCCACGGAGGGAACGAGGTAGTCGAGCGGCCCCGCTGGGCCTGCCGTGGGAGTAACTGCCGCGTGCGGCCCAGGGCCTCCTGCCCGGGGCTGGGTAGCCCTCTGGCTGACAAGACGAGGTTTCTAGAAGGTGGCTTGGTGCCCGCCCTCCCCGCTGGGCCTGGGCTCTCCACTGGGACAGGCCGGACGGGCAGCTGGGGCCTCCGTCCCCCTCACTCTCCCTGCCAAGGAGGCCACCCGCCCGGCCTCACTGTCCTCCTGACTCCACTGGGCCGTGTCTGGACTGGTGGGTCCTGGACGAGCCCCCAGCACCGGGCACCCCCAGCACGGCTCCTGCGTCCCGTCGTCTATGAAGCAGGGCCAGGGCGCTGCCCTCGCCACGTTACCGTCCAGGCCAGACATTGCAGGGCCAGCCCACCTGCCCCCACCCTCGAGTGCCTAGAGAACCCCCCGTGGTGGCCACCATCTCTGGGGACCACAGCCGTCAGGTGGGGGTAGCCCACAGCCTGTGCCCCCCGCCCCAGGACTGGTTCCCCACTGGCCTGTGCAGCCGCTGCCCAGCCCCGCGCTGCTTTACCACAGGAAACTCGGCAGGCTCTGGTCTTCCAGCGCACTGGGAGTCTCTGATCCTGCTTAACACCAACAGACCCAGAGTAGCACGTGCTGTGACTCAGGAAAACAGGGTTACAAGTGACAGGATGCTGTGGCTCTGCCCTGGCAGCGGTTAGACAGAAAACATCAGGTGGACGATCCTGGTGCTTCTGGCCTGTCTCCCCCTTTTTTCCAAGCTTCTTCCTCCCCAACCAAAAGAAAACCCACCCTGGAAAGAGGTAGCAGTCATTTACACTCTAGTCTAATTTTCCCCCACCTCTACTGCCTCTGGAGTCAAGACCCTGGCAGGTGCCACCTCATGGCTTGGGATCAGCTACAGGATGTTCTCAGGAAAAGCAAAAAGAGAGCCCTTCTGTTCCCTCGGGCTAGAGCTGTGGTTTCCTTTTCCTAACTCCACGTGACGAGGTAAACCTCCGAGAGTCCCATATCACAGATGGAGAGAAAGCCAGGTCAGCACTGGACACAGGGTTCATGTGACTTAGAGGTACAGTGACAAGAGGCAGGGCCGCCCGCAGACCAGGGGCCGAGCAGCCAGGTCCCTGGCGTCGCGGCCTTCAGCCTCCACAGCGAACGCTGGCTGAGCCGAGCTAGGAGATCACGGTGGCCAGGACCCTCACTGCAGTCACAGTCCTGTCCAGGGGTCGTTCCAGGGTGGACTCCTCAGGACCGTCTCTAACTCAGCCTTCAATTGGAGGCAGGCTGGCACCGGGGCAGGAGGGCACTCAGTCCAGCTGTGGACGGGGGTAGGCACGTGGGGACACAGGTCGGACTGCAGTTCTGACCTCGTCCCAGGGCAGCGAGGCTCTGGCCTGCTCTGGCCTTCGGGCTCCTCCTCCGTAGGGCACTTGGGCTGAAGGATCCTGCAGGCTTCCAGCCCGGCGAGCCCATGATTAATACAACCCAGACGCACCATCTGCTCGCGCTGACATTTAGGGAGCAGAACGGATTTCCACGGGAAAGCTGCCCCAGCAGCCGCCCCTCCTCCTTCCCCGAGCCAGCGTGGTCCGCACGGCCCGCGTCCAGCCGCCGTGGGAAAGCTCCACGCGCAGTCTCGTGGTGCCGCCGCAGCTCCTGCTCTGCCCGCAGTCAGCGTCCCAGCGCGATGGCGGGGCCGCCTGCACCCCTGGGGCCCGGGCCCCTGCCCCTCCCCTGCGCAGGTGCCTGTCCTGGCAGCCGTCCCTCCCAGGCACTCGGCGCCTGGGCGCCAACCTGCTGCTCTCCTGCTGGGCGCCTCCCCAGGGTGCACCGACTGCCGTCTCTGGTGCAGCAGGAGAGTGGACCCAAGTCAGGAGGGTCAGAGCAGGAGCGAGGCTGAGCCGCAGGCAGGGACGGCTGTACGCGTCCACGGGATCCCCGAAGCCTGGCCTCCTGCTGGCCCTTCACCGTCCAAAGCACCCTCAGGTTCAGCACAACAAGCGACACAAGGGGCTTTGAGGCCAGCTCCAGCCCAGATCCAGGAAGGGCCTCTGTGCGTGCAGGCGGCCTGCCGTCCATGGCAGCGCCTGCACACCTGAGGGGCCAGGTCCTTCCAGGCCAGGTGAGACACCACCATCTCCGCCCTGAGCCTGAGAAACAGTTCTCATTCTGCCGAGAGCTGAGCCCCGCGGTGGGGGCACAGGGAGACCAGAGGCCCTTGGGGGCAGGTGACCACTGGGCCCACTCTGCAGCCTTCCCCAGGGTCTGGGTTCTGCCTCTGGAGGGTCCGGCAGGGGAGCCCCTCGTAGAGCCCCAGGCCACGTCCAGCACTCCAGCTCTCCTTGCTGGGCAGACCCCCAGGGAGCCCTGCTTGGGGGGGGTCCTCCTCCAGCCCTTCACCCCCCACCTGCCTCCACAGCCCTCCCAGGCTCCTCTCTGCTGCCCTGACCGCCTGGACACAGTGTCCACACCCCCACAGCCTCCCCTGCGCAGTCTTCTGCCCCACCCAACAGCACGCAGCATGGAGAAGGGGCGTGGATACTGCCCAGAACGGCCCCGGCACCAACCCCCAAAGCTAGAACCCCAGCCTCAGAAAAGCACCAAAGAGCTGACGAGACGAAGAGTCAGCAGGACAGAGGGGACAGGGAAACAGGTGCCCTAGAGCCCACCCCTGGCACCACACTGGCCCTGCAGACCCTGGGACACGTGAGCTTCCGTTTTTGTGGCCTGGGGGATCACGGGGATGGAAGGCAAAGCCGTGGGCCTCTGTGCAAGGTGGGGCCCACTAGGAGACCCTCTGCAATAAGCCAGGATTCCAGAGAACCGCGTGTGCAGGATGCGCGAAGGGCGAGTCCGCCGGACCCCATGTGGCAGTCCAGCCAGGGCTGAACCAACCAGCTGCCCAGTGGACGTCCAGCCCCGAGCTGGATCAGGGTGACTTCAAAGCAGACTTGTCACCAGGCACCTGCCAGGAGCAAATCCAAGTGCTCCTGAAGAAAAGCTCCCGATCCTGGGCTCTGATCACGCCTGCGAGAATCCTGGCAACGCTGACCAGCACACCGTCGGGAACAGGTGCGCAAGACGCCCTGGCCCGATCCGGGACCAGCAGCAACAACAGCAGACAGAAGCAGGCCCTCGGTGCCTCCAGGGCTGGGCTTCAGGGCTGGGCAGGCTCTGCCCCTGGGTGCAGGAATCGAGGCAGGCAGAGAACTCAAAGAAGCAGCCCTGTCCACACCTCGCCAGGACAGAGCCCCCAAGGGCAGGGACTTGCCCTCCTCCAGGCCTCGACCCCAGAGCCCTGCCCGGCCAGCTGGACCTCAGCAGGCGAACTCAGCGAAGGCCCTGGACAGAGACCCCAGGCCAGGTGACGTCCCTGCACACCCTGGCCAGCAGCTGGGTGAGGAGGCGACTGACCCCACCTTTCCCTTCTCTGTGACGCTCCTGTGCCACGGCAGGCGCTAATGAAAAGCAAGCCCGCCACGCAGCAGCCTCTGCAGTGGAGAAAACAACCCAGAGGTGTAACGACTGCTGCGGAAAGCCGGGTCCTCCAGGCCACAGCCAGCGCCCCCACCGCTGCCGTTCCCAGCTCTTCTTTATTAGGCCTCGTGGCCTCGGCTCTCAAGCCTCTGCCAGGGATTCTTTCTGTGGGGGCAATTTTGGTGCCTGCAATTAGCTGAACAGGCATCTTTTGTCCCTGCTAAAGCATTCGATTGCAGGTGTAATTAGGTTCCCTCACCCCTGAAATCTGCAGAGAGCGCCGCCTTGACTAACTGCACCCACAATTAAGTGCTTATGGGCTTGTGGCTGCGGCAGCAAACACGTGCCCAGGGCTAATAGCAGGACACCGAGCAGGTTTTCAAAAACAGACGCTGGGTTGCAGAAACCCCGTCTTTTTGCATTTGCTGTTCAAACGGCTCTGTCCAGCTGGGAGTAATGAGGAAAGACAAACACGCCCGTTAGCTGGGTCCACACACAAATAAATGGCACAGTCCTTAATTAAGCCACTTGCCAGAGTGGGAAGGAACCGGAGAAGACGGGGGAGGAGAAGTTGCCCCTGTGGGGCCCCGGGGCTCCAGGAGCACCCAGGGTGGACGCCACGCTGGCCAGGACGGTGGCGTGGGGGGCTGTCGCCCCTCCAACCAAGGAAGAACAGGGGTGGGAGGCTGACGGGGCAGGGTGGAATCCCAGAAGCTCCCCAGGGCAGGAGGGAGGCAGGGAGGTTGGGTTTGGAGGAGGGCAGGTGGTCTGGGGACCTGTGCCCTCGCCTGCCCAGAGCAGGCTGGGTCTGGCACTTGACCTGCCCTCTCTCCAGCTCCCCAGGGCCTCAGAGGGTGGCGAAGTCCCAAGTCAAGCCATGGGGCTGCGTCTAAGGCTCCTCGAGACCTCCTGCTGAGCCCAGGCCTGGTCCAGCTCCCCAGCTGGAAGGACACCATGTGGAGATGAGGGTGGCCTTGCAGGGAGGAGGGCTGCAGGGGACACGGGCTACACACCCGGCTGGCTGCATCGCTTCCACAGCCAAGCCAAGCGACTACAGGCTGAGGCGGGCACGGGAAGAAGCTGCCCGCCACCAGCCAGTCACCAGGAGCTCCGCCTTTGGAGTCCACGGTCCTGGCCAGAGTGAAGGGCAAAGGCAGCATCAGGTAATTAAGAGCCCACTGCGAAGGGGCCGTAGGGCAGCCACAGGCGGCTCCAGGGTGAACCAGCAACGGGTCTGGATGGCCAGCCTCTGTCCTGTGGTCCCTTCTGGCCTAGGTATCCTGGTGATGGGCTGGTAGGCCAGTGCAAAATCCTGCCCAGGGAAGGATGGACTCTGAGGCTGCTATAAGGCTTGGCCCTGGGTGCCTCTCCAGCCTCCTGGCTCCCTGCAGCCTCAGGGCCTCTACACCAGCCACACCTCAACAGCTCCCCTCCCCAGCTGTCCACAGGCTGCCTGAATGTCACACCTTGAGAGCCCCATGGCCTCCACACCACTCTCACCCTCCCTCTCGCTGTGTGTGCATTGGCAGCACTGTGTCCCTGAACTCACGGATGTTTCCTGTCACCCGTTGTCACTCTCAGGGCTCCCTTGCCATGCCATGTGGGCCTGCTGTACAGTCACTGAACAAGGGAAGCAGTGATGCCTGGGCGGAGCGGAGCCGCCGGGGGCACGGCCTCAGGGTGGGGCTGGCCTTCGCAGGGCCTGGGCGGCTGGCCCGTGGCAGCGCTGAGGCTCTGGGAGCGTCCAGGGCCTGGAAGGGTCTCCCCAAGGGTGCTGCTCCCGGGCAGCCCCGGGTCCTCCTGCAGCTCTGCCTCGGAGTCCTTAAGGCCCGACCTGGCGCCAGGAACCGCCGGGCTCCCAGGGGCAGGGCCAGCTCCTCTGTGCGGCCCTCTTGCTGCTGCCTGCCCCGCAGGAGCCTCGGGAGCCAGGCGCTCCTGTCACCCGGGGACAGAGGAGTGGGATGCTGTGGGCATAGGGAAGCGTGGCGCCTGCGTGCCAGCCTCCGCCCCTGCTGTGACGCGGCCGCCGAGTTCCTCCGCTTCCTCCTCTGCTTGGCAGGCCTGGCCGCCGCCCTGGCTCTCGCAGGAGGCTCTCTGACCATGGCAGCCCCCTTTTACAAGCTCGGGGAGCTTCTGCCCCCACGGGGTGACCTTGGGATCAGGGCTCTGCCTGGACAGTGCCAGTCCCTCCACTGGGTGGCAGCCAGGCCACCGCCCTCCTTGCCCTTCAGCCCAGCTGGCAGGGCGGTACGCGGGACGGCCAGCCCACCTGCCCCGGGGCCTCCCAGCTTCCTCACCGAGGCGGATGCAGGAGCCCCCACCTGGAGTGAGGCATACCCCAGGCCCGCGGAGGCTGAACCTGGGGGGCAGGAGGCCCCAGCCGAAGCCCCTGCCCAGGGAAGGGGCTGCAGGGCCCACGCCCAGGACCTCTCCAGCGAGTGGCGCTGCGGCAGTGGCCACCCTGCCTGGGTCCAGGAAGGGCCCCACTTCCACACGAGCCACCAACCCCACGGCCAGGGCCAGGCCAGGGTGGGCGGCCTTATCCAGAGGAGCCGGCCTGACCCCCTGGGCCTCGGCCACCTCCGAGAGGAGCCAGGTGGGCAGCTGGGCAGCTCAGAGCTTCCTGGCCTCCCCAGTGACCCAGCCAAACACTGCTGGTCCTGAGGCAGCTCCCATCCCCTGCACCTGCCAGCCATGGCTCAGCCTGTCTTCCATCTTTGAATCCCAAAGCCAGGCTGAGGCTGGAGTACAGCAGGTGCCCATAGGTGCCCATCTAGAATACCACAGGAGCTCAAGGGACGCCCCTTGGCAGACCACGAGGGCAGCCTGAGGCGCCCTGAGGGGCTGGGAGGCAGAGCCGGGGCCTCTGGGGCTGCGGTCTCACCCTGCCAGCGGGGCAGCCCTGCTGAGTCCCAGCCCCCGAGCCTTCCTCTTATCGGCGTAGGTCACACCCTGGGTGACAGTGGCTCTGCTCTTATCCTCCATCTGGGGAGCCTGATAGGTGCCCGACCGCTACCCTCTGCCGCTTCCCCTCCTGGGCTAGAAGCCTCCCAGAGGCACAGGAGGCTGCGGCTTCCGGATCACTCCACTGACCCCCGAAGCCAGGGCTGGGAGGGGAAGGAAGGCCGAGGCCGGAGTTCCTCACTGGGAGGCCCTCCGCCCCCTAGAGATCCTGCCGCACGCCCAGCCATGGAGGCTGCCGTGGGGGACTGGGGACGCCTGGCAGCTGGTGGCCTCCCTGGCTAGGAAGCCTGTCTGTGCCGGGCATCCTGGCACCAGGAAGCAGGTGCCAGAGCTGGCGGGCACGCGTGGTTGGAGCCGCTGGAGTTGGCTGCATGGGCTCACAGGGTGGGCGGCGCAGGGTCTGTATCCTGCCCCCAGAAGGTGGGGGTGGGCTGCCGGGCTGCAGGCTGCCTGCAGGGGCAGGCACTGGGCCCACGCTCTGCCAGGCACACACCTGCTCCCAGGGCCCGGGCCAGCCCCGCTCAGAGGACGGCCCCTCCTGGAGACGGCCAGCACCTGCCAGCACGCAGCCAAGGATCAGGCCCAAGCCCCCAGTGGACACTCAGCAGTGCCAAGGGACAGGCCACCGCCCACACAGAGGCAGGATGATTGGCACAGGTGGGAAGGGCCTGGAGGGCAGTCAAGAGATGCGGGACCCACTCCCGAGAAGCAAAGGCCCCGGCGAGCAGCATCTGAGCATCTGAGCATCTGCCTGCAACAGCGTGGTCATGGCGGGGCGGGTCAGGAGTCACCAGCCACGGAGAGCGCACACCCAAGTGGGGGGCTCGGGGCACAGGGTGCCCAGGAGGCAGATGCACGCAGGGGGCCACGGCACTCAGACACAGGGCAGGGGAGGACAACTGAAGAAGCAAAGAAACAGAAACCAGCCCCAGCGAGGGACTGCACAGGAGTGGTCCCAGGGCCTTGCCGGGGCACAGGGACAGGAGCAGCTTTCTGGAGCTGTGCCCCGCGCCAGGCCTTGGTGGGTAGAGGCACCGAAGAGAGGGGCCTCCACGTGGGCTCCTGAGAGTGGGAGCAAAGCCCCCAGTGGTCAGTGGACACTGCTCTGATTTATCTTCTGCAGAACTGGTGGTGGACCCAGGGCACTCTGCCACTGAGCCACATCCCCAGCCCCCTCTCTCTCTCATTTTGATACAGGGCCTCACTAAGTTGCTGAGCCTGCCTGGAACCTGGGATCCTCCTGCCTCAGCCTCCCGAGTCACTGGGATCACAGGTGTGGCCACTGTGCCTACAAGTAAGGACACTCGGGACACTCACTCTCTGAGCTGTGGACACTTGTTAACAAGCCACCGTGTGCACCACACACCGTCCACCTCCCCATCATCACACGCGCTGGACCTGCCCGCAGGAGGGGAACCTGGGCCGAGGGCTGGCGGGGGCGCCAGGGCACACCCTGGGGGAGGCCAAGCCCCTGCAGTCGGAGCGTCACTGTGCCACCCAGCCACCGCAGGACTCAGGACAGATCCGTGTCGTCGCCCGCCGACAGGTTCCTGCCACTTCCCGGAACCTGTCCAAGAACAGACGTCCGCGGAGCGCACCGGGGCAGGCAGGCCAGACGCCCAGGGCCAAGGCCAGAGCAGCGCGCACCCTGCCCTCACCCAGCGCAGGACCCGGGGCGCGGCCTCTGCCCAGGGCCAGGCTGCAGGGACACCGGGAGGAAGAGCCGGGGCAGGGCAGGGGTTGGAGGGGACGCCGAGCTCAGACCCCACACCGCCGCTCAGCTGTGGGCCGGGGCACACCTCACATCTGCTCCCATGCAGAGTGGGGCGACCACTGTCCCTCGTGGCCATCAGGCCCGCGGGCAGCAGGAGCCAGCAGGCAAGCTGGCAAGGGTGCAGGTGCACCACAGGAAGCGCACAGCCCTGGAGCAGGCCCAGTGCTGGCCTCGCTTCCCACCACCCTGGACGCCCTGTCCTGCCACCCCTCAGTCTCAGACCACTGGGGCGCATTCTCCCAAGGGTCCCAGGAAAGGGGGACCATCTCAACCAGCCAGAAGGCTCGTCTCTAGCACAAGTTCAAGTCTGTGGTGGGTCTGTGTTTATCCTTGGCTGTCCTTTTCCTGTCCTGGACCCAGCACCTGCCCCTCCCTGGGCCCATTGTCTCAGGACCCAGGGCCATCCGGTCTGTCCTAGGGGAGGACAAGGGAGCCCCCCGCCCCCATTTCCTCGGACTCCAAGTCCCTTGGCCAGATAAACACGACCACACATACAGGACCTCCAGACCCGTCCCTGGGGCAGCGAGGGGCCAGGGGAGGGCAGAGGGGGTGTCGAAGATGTCACCCGAGAGCCATCCTTGGGCTCCAAGGCAGCCCACCCACCAGCCCTCCAGACCCCAGGAAGTGGAGCCCACCCAGAGCCTCAGTCCGTGGAGGCGGTGGGGCGCCACCTTGGAGAGGGCACCTCCCTTGCCGTCGCCCGGAGCTCCAGGGAGCAGAGCCTGCGAGGAGGGGCACGGCCACCACCAGGAAGGACCCGAAGGACCCGCAGGACCCGCCGGCAGGGCTGGGCGCCCAGCAGCAGCCCCGGAGCCCTCCTGCCCCTGCACCCAGGCTGCTGAGCCGCCACCTGCCCTTCCACCTCGGGCCTCAGTGTTGGGGCACTGTCACGCTGACAGATGGAGCTGGCCGCCCACCGGCCCCGGGGGGGGGGGGCACATCCCAAAGGCCCTGGGGCTCTGCGCTCAGGAGCCTGAAGCGGGCCATTCCCTGGGCCATGCCTGCGCTGTCCTGGCACCCCTGCCCCGTGGAGAACCTGCTCCGCAGAGCTCCACAGCCTGCCCACAGCCGCGGCCGGCTCCAGCAGGGGCCTGGGCCACCGCCCCACGCAGGGGCCAGTCACGCCGGCCAGGCATAACCCAGTCCCCAGGCCAGAGCCCCAGGACCCCGCGCAGGTCTCAGGGGGGGCCACAGGGCTGGACGTCCCCTCCTTGTTCCGTCCATTAGCGGGAACTCGGATCCCTGGCGGCGGCTGGCCGAGGCTTCAGATTGCCATCTTCCATTTGTGTTTCAAATTTTAATGAGCGTGCTGTCCCCTGGGCCCAGCTGTGGGCGCGGCCCTGTCACCCAGGGCCTGGGCTTGACTTCTCCAGGAAAAGTGGCCTCCAGGCCTCGCGCCCCGCCCGGTGTCAGCAGGCTGCAGAGCCTGAGATCACGATTCCGTTCAGGCTTCCCCAGCGTCCTCTGTCCCCAGATGGAGAGAGCAGTTCACTGTGATAAGACAGCCGCCCGGGAGCAGATACATCTCGCCCTTGCTCCCTCTGCCTCCGGCTAACATAATTCCTTTCTGATCTTACCCAGGGCATCCAGCCGGGCTGCGAGGCAAACGGGATAATCCATTTTAGAGAGATTGATCAATATCGTTAGGAGGCTTTTAAATGGTTCCACAGGCTTCAAGGAGCCAGGGCAGGAGACTGAGCTGGAAATTGGGGGCCAGGGGCGACAGGCGGGCAGGCGCTACCCACAGGGACTTCCTGATAGCCTTCCCATTTCCTGTTGGGCTTCAAGAGCATATTCTCATCAGAGCAGGGAGGCTGGGTGCACAAGGGCAGGTTGTGCACCGTACAAGGTGCTGGGCAGAGGGATGAGGCTGAGGTCCAGCTGACCCGTCCCTGTTCTCCCCTGGGAGAAGGACCCCCTTTCTAATTTTTATTTACAATTAATTGGTTTACTTTTGCTACTGGGGATTGAAACTAGGGGTGCTCTACCACTGAGCCACATCCCCAGCCCTTTTAATTGGTTAATTGTGAGATAGGATCTTGCAACATAGCTGGGGCTGGCCTTGAATTTGTGATCCTCCGGCCTCAGCCTCCCGAGTGCGGGGATCGCAGGTGTGGCCACTGCATTCCCTCTTCTAATTCGCAACAAGGTGTCCTTCAGTTTACCACTGGTCCTGCTGGCAAGGGACAGAGGTTTGCCTGGCTCCCAGGAACCAGGAAGACTGTGTCTCTGGCAAAACTCCCTGAGGCCTGATTGGTGAGGTCCTGGAGGCTTCCTGTTCCCCCTCCACCCAACTCCCAGGCCCAGCCCCTCATAGATCTGACCAAGGGGAGGCCATGTTCCCCCAGGGACGCCCCAAGCCAGAGCTCACAGCCTCCAGGGAGGGCAGGCCCCGCGGGGGCCACACGGCCTGTCACATGGCCCTCCCCACGCAGACTCTCCAGCTCCGGCCCATGGGGTCAGGAGGACACAGGCCCTGTGACCTGCGCCTGGGCGAAAACTTGGAACTCAGGATTAAGTGCAAAAAAGTGGGTTTTTAAATATTAGCAATACTTTCTTACAACCAAAACCCCGTGCAGGGCCCCAGGGCCCAGCCGGCTCCTCTGGCCAGCATGGGTCTCCCCACGCTTGATCGGGTGCTGCCATGCTGAAGTGCTCCCTGTGGTTCCTCCTCCCTCACTGGGCACCACGCATGCCCCACTGCCCGCGGGGCTCCGCCATTCCAGGACCCGAGGAGGCCGTCCCCACAGCCCTGGGCCACTGCAGCAGCTCCTCGCTGGCCTCCCGCTGCCGCCATGCCCTGCGGCCGGCTCTGGGCCCAGCAGCCCAAGGAGGCCCACCCACCAAAGGCAGAGGGCACGTCTGCCCAAACCCTCCATGGTTCCTACCTCGTCCTCCGGTGGCCTCTATGGCCTCCCTCTCTGGCCTCCTGCCTCCTCCCGCCTCAGGGCTGCACACACTTCCCTCTGCCTGTGGATCCCGTCCAGGTATCTGCAGGCCCAGAAGAGGCCCTGCCAAGCATGGCCTGCAACAGGACCTCGCCCTTTGTTTCCTCTGGGCTCTGTTCCTCTGGGCTCTGTCAGGCCTTCCCCGACCACCCGCAAGGAAACAGGGGTCCCGCCCACTGCCACGCGGCCTCCCCCAATCCAAAGCTGGCGCTTATTAATCTCCTATGTGTCCCCACTGGACGGCAAGCTGCTTGTGGCAAGGAGTCTGTGTGCCCGGAGCGCTGACGTGGAAGCTCTCCCCACCTCCTTCAGGGACCTGGGAGGGCTTGGCCTGCCATTGAGGCCCCTGGCATCTCTGCCACCTCTCCAGCTCATGCCTGCAGTGTGCTCAGCACAGCTTAACACACCTGCCTGTCTCCTCCCCTCCTCACCAGGCAAACTCCTATTCGTCCTTCAAAACCCTGTGAGGAAACCGTTTTGAGAAGCGCTCCCTGACTGCTCTCAGTTCCAATTCAAGTGACCCTGCTCTGACGGTCGCTCCTGTGTGCCAGCTTTCCTTTCTCCTCTTTTTCTTTTTTGGGTACTGGAGGCTGAACTGGGGGGCCTTACCACTGGGCCACATCCCCAGCCCTTTTTGATTTTTAATTTGAGGTAGGGCCTCGCTAAGCGGCCAGGGTCCTCCTACCCCAGCCTCCTGAGTAGCTGTGATCACAGGCCTGTGCCCCGGCGCCTGGCTCTTCAGTTTCTTCATAAGCAGAGCGTGTGATGTTCTCTACAGATTTCCCGTGTCCACTGCCCAACGTCTCTGGTGCCCACCAGGCGGGCTGTCTGGGAGCCCTGCATGAGTTTCCGCGACCCCTCCACGGTGCTGCGGGTGAGGGGCTCTGCGGCCCCGTGCAGGGCCCTGCCTCCTCTGCAGGGCTGGTGAGCTGCGAGGGTCCAGCCTGGCTTTGGGCCCCTCCGGCTGGCCCCCGCGTCTGCGCCGGGCCCTGGGAGGACCCTTCTCTCCCTCAGCACCGGCGTCAGCCTTCCTGCTAACACACCTGCCATGAGCCTGGGCCCCCAGGTGGGAGGGCCGCAGAGCCAGGAGGCAGGGGAGGCAGCCAGCGCTCAGTGCAGGGGCCCCGGGAGCCAAGCAGGGGCTCTAGCTGGAGGTCGCTGGTCGCGCCAGGAACAGGTGGTGGGCAGGGGGTCAGGCCTCATCTGGAAGGTCACTGACTGCCAGGGCGGGCGCAGGGCGGGCACGGAAGGCAGGAGGGCCCGCCCCCCAGCCCCTGCACGGCGGGCAGTATTTCCACAACACTGTTTTGGCACGTCTGCTGTGAACTTAATTTAACTTCCATATTACCGCTACTTAATTAAATAGATGAACTCCTTCTACATTTACAAGTCTTAATTCATCCTGAACAAAATTGGCCATGTTTAGTCCTTTATACACTAGCAGCTCCCTGGAACAAATGGTGGCCTTTTCGAGTTAACGGCAGGGACAGGTTAAAAGCTAATTATCGGCTCTGGTCGCCTGTGAGAGAGAGCGGACATCTTTATCCATCATCAGAAGCCAGTGGAGGGCGGGCAGTGGAACTCCTCCTTCCCCAGATGGGTGGCCCTCGTCCACCGGAGGACCCGGGAAGGACGGCGGCCCCCACCCCACCCACGCCCGCCAGCCCTGGATGCTCGGCCTGAACCCATGACCCTCTGACCTGCTGACCACAGCCTCACTCCTCCGGGAGCCTCCCGGTCCCGCACACACCTTGCTCATGCTGCCCACCCTGTGGCCCTGGCTTGCTACCCCTGCCCCAGGGTTCCACAGGGCTGGCTGCCTCTGCAGCCGCTGTCCTCCATGAGTACAGTGGGGACAGTAAGTCCCTGCCTTGTGGGGCTACAGGAAGGGCTCCAGAGCTGACCTGGGCAGCCACAGCCGGCCCACAGCAGGTGCCAGAACACTGCTGCAGTGGCATGTCCCCCGTTGCTGGACACAGGTGGGGTGCAGGAGTCCAGCTGGGAGCTGGGATCAGGGTGTCGGTGCTCGAGTCTGGGTGGGGAGCCAGGCTGAGAGGCCCATCTCTGGGCAGCCTGCCCTGGTGGGGACAGCTGCCTGGGAGCCAGGAGAGGATAAGAAGGAAACGCAGGAGGCCGCAGACTCGGGAGGGCAGGGACGCCTCTGGCCAGGCGCACGGGCTCAGGCTGGCCTCAGGCCCGGTGAGCAGGCGGAGCCCACGGCGCACAGCAGCTGCTCTCACGCCGAGGCCGCAGGCCCGCCTGGGCAGGGCCGTACCTACACCCAGGCCCGGGAAGGAGTGCAGCAGAGCAAGTCACACAGCTAGCTGGATCCTGACATCCGGGGCATCGGCCACGCTCTGGCCCAGCCCACGCTGCCCCTCGCGGCCCCGTGTGTGAATCCCAGCCCGGCTCCACCCACCACGCTAGCTGGTCCCGGGCACCCTCCCCACGGGAGCTGCCACCCAAGGGGCCTGCTGGCCAAGGCTGGGCACATGGGCCAGAGCAGGCTGTCCTGGAGCAGGGAGGCCGCCGCCTGCCTTCCGGCCCTCGGAGGCTGTCCTGCCGGCCGCCCCTTAGGCTGAGTGGCTAGCCCAGGGCCACCAACACTTTGGGGTGTTGACACCTGTGTGCCCGAGGTGTTACCTGCCACGCTGGGGGTGTGAGCAGGGCAGGAGCTGGCAGCAGAGGCTTAGCGCGTCTGTCACCCAGGACTCCCGAGTGAGGGAGCCTCCAGGCCCCCAGCTTCTAACGGCCCCTCGCAGAGGCTGTGGAGGCTGGGGACAGCCCTGGGCCAGCAGGCGCTGGTGACGCAACCAGGAGGCGGGTTGCAGCAGGGGCTTCGAGAGGCAGCGGGCTCCCCAGGGAGCTGCGGGTTGTTTGTTCAGGAAAAGGGGAAGCAGACGCTGGGGGGCCCTGGCTCATTAGCTTTCAGTCCCACTGCGGGTTCCCTAATGGAGCCTCCACGCCTCAGGCACCAGGAGGCCCAGGAAGACACGGCGGAGCCACGAGAGTGGACAGCGTGGTGGGGACCACTGCCTTGGTCTCCTCGCTGCGGCAGGGAAGCCAACCGGCCCCCTGTCCTCGCCCTTTGTGATCAAGGCCTGGCCCCGGCCCCAAGCCTGGAACACAGGCAGATCAGAACAGCACACCCAGCGGCCTCCTGGCTAAGGCCAGAGACCCCACCGCGCACGCCGGCCATGAGTGCCTCCTGGAGGCCAGGACACCTCTGCGAACCCCGTCTCATTCTGAGCTGCACAAGCAGCCCCGTTGCTGGATGAGCAGAGACCCCAGAGGGGCTGAGTTCCTTTCCTGGAGGTGCACAGCCAGCAAGAGGTGGTGGGACCGGAGCCCAGGCGTGTGAGCTCTCTGCCTGTGTCCAGGTCCCGCCGCCTCCTTCACTGATGTCCAAGAGCCGGGGAGGCCAGCCAGCTGCAGAGCCTACCTGCACAGGAGGGGAAGGGCTGGGGGCTGGGACAGGCAGGTCCCAGGGTGCAGCAGGGCGTCAGGGAGACGCGGGCCTCTGGCTGGCCTGTGGCCAGGCGCCTGAGAAAGCTGGCCCCAGGGCCCCTCCCAGGGACGCCAAGTCCAGCCGGGCCCCGCCCTGCTGCACCCCGGGCACCCTCGTGCCCAGCGTCCCCTGGTTGACTGCCTGTTGCCTCCTGTGCAGCAGGGCAGGGCCTCCCCTAGGGTGGTGCCCAGACTGGACTATCCACGACGGGCACCTGGAACTCTCCAGTGTCCCCAACAGCCTGGGAGCTGCCACAGAAGGTTCTGGCACAGGCCGCCAGGAGGAGGGCCTCCAGTCCGGCCCGCCCTCCTGGGAGCTGCATCAGCCCAGCTCCTGACGGGGCCGGCGGGCAGGCCGGGGTCTCCTGAGCCCTGCTGGCTGCTGCCCCCCAGGGCATGGGAGCCTCCGACTCCCCCAGCCCAGAGGCAGACGTTCACCCAGCACCTCCCGGGGCGGGGGGCAGAGCCCTGCCCGGCAGCCAGGACACCCACGCGTGGGCACGGTGCCCTCTCACGCTGACGCACGCACACCGACACCCCCGGTCACCACGGCACACGCAGCTGCACGCCCCGCGCTCTTCGGGCCGCACCCTCCCCACGCACGGTTGCACAGCCTGCTCACTCTCCCCAACCCTCCGGTGCCACCGCCCCCTCAGCTCCGGGCGGGGCCCTGGGGCAAGTCCCTTCGCCTCCAGGGACCTCGGTGTCCTCGTCTGCGGGATGGGAACGTCCTGAGCTGCCACGTGACATGTGGCCTGGCCCAGCACAGCTCCGACACCACCTCCAGGAGCCTGAGGCCGCCCCCACGCGGCCGGGGATGGCAGGCAGGGAGGGATCTGCCCCCGCCAGGGAGGCAGGGAGGACCACCGGCACGGTGCCCAGGGCCACACCCAGCTTGTCCACCCATCGACGGCCCTGGCCCAGCCTGCCTGCAGCCCGGGGTGGCCTGTGGGCTGTGGGCAGCCCTCCCGGGCAAGCCCGTCATCAGCTGGGGCCTGCAGGAGCACAGCCCGCCCACAAGGCACCCGGTGAGCGTGCTGGGTGAGGGGCTGCCAAGCCCTTAATCCTCACAGCTGCCAGGCCCTCGCCCCCGCCAATCAGGGAAACTGAGACGCAGGTGGCAGCGCCTGGCCTCCAAAGGCCCTCTTCCCATGGGGCCGGGGGTCCCAGGCCCTGGACAGGCACTGTGGGAAGGCAGAGGCGGAGTGGTCCCCTGCCCCTCTGCTCGCCAGAAGGTGGCTTCTGTGAGCCGTGCCCAGTCGCGCCTTGGCACGCTGAGCCTCATTAGCAGAGGACCTTCAACAGTCATGTGGAGACCCTTCCGACCCTGGGCTGAGCGCCAGGGTGAGAACACAGAGACAGAGGCCGGCCCCTCTCCCAGGACTCCGGGGCAAGGCTGGGCCCCCCTCCAAGGGTGGAGCTGGAAACCCCTTCCTGCCTGTCCCACGCCGAGGAGCGGGAGGCTGCGAACACACATCCTCGAACGCAAGAGAAGACAATCCAGCAGGGAGCCGGCCTCAGGGACACCACTGAACAGAAGAAACTGAGGTCCACAGAGGCCCTGAGCCCAGCGCAGATGTGCAGCACAAAGCTGGGTCTGGAGTCCAGGACTCCCAATGCCACTGGCCTGGTCCCAGCAGAATTCTGCACCGGCAGAAGAGGGCTAAGGGGGCCGGGGTGGGCTGGGAGGACAGCCTGGGACACAGGACCCAATCCTGGCTGTCACAAACCGGCCCTGGGCTACAGCTCCCCATCTGAGGAGCGTGCTGGGTCGGGGTGGGGTGCACATGCAGGTACTGCTTGCTCCTCAGGCCTGTGTCCAAACCCAGACAGAAAGCCATCCCCAGGCCTGGCTGGAGCCCTCTGACCTCCGATCCTGCCCTGGGCATCGGGACTGCAATCGGTGGCCAGTGGGCACTGCTCAAATCTGCTGGGATGGTGTTGCTGCCCCAGACCTTCATGAAGACCTGAGACTCCCCAGCCCTGGCTGAGGCCTTGGAGCCTCCAAGGAGAGACCGGCTCCACCCGCCTGCCTGCCAAGCCACCTCCAGGGAGGAGCTGGTCAGTCTCCCGTCCCAGGTCTGCAGCCAGCACGCACCCAGCCTTCTTCTTTTGCATGAATCAGAAGGGATGTGTCGGGGCCCAGGGGCGCCGAGGGGCGGGGAAACTGCGAGGCCCAGGAGGTTCCTCGGATGCAGGAAGCAGCCCCCGGGTTGGGGGGTCAGCGCGCATGTCTTCTCTCAGCGTCTGCTATGGTCTGAATGCTGTGCCCCAAGCCTTGCGCCCAGGCCCACCCCCAAGGGCTGGTACTAGGCCACTCCCAAGTGCTAGGAGGAGGAGCACTTGGGAGGTGAGGAGGCCAGAGGGGAGGCTCACTCCCTCCCACTGGCCGCAGAGGCAGGAGAGGCACAGCCACCTAGGAGTCACACAGAGCCTCTCGGGCCCCAGGCTACCTGCTGGCCTCCCTCTGGGACTCCCAGCCTCCAGCACTGCTGGTTACGAGCCACCCAGCCCTGGTGTTGGCTAAGAGCCCGAGGCACCAACACGGTCCTCGGCCTCCCTGCAGACCCAGCTGGGGTGCTGTGGCCCTGAGGGGCAGTTGGGGGACCCGACCCTGTCCAGAGAGCACAGAGCCCCATCCCCACTCCTGGCCTGACCAAGCTTTCAGGATCACCAGCATCTGCCTCAGGAAGCAAGGGGTGGACCTGGCTCCCAAGTCGTGATGACTATGCTGATGACCATGACGAGGTCAGTGAAGGAGAGGTGGCCTGCCAGGTGACCACTCCCTGGTCCTGAGGGGACTGAAGCACGCGAGGAAGCAGTCTGGGGTCACGGGTGGCGTGGAAGGGGCCAGCAGCTGGCGGGTCTGGGTTCCTCACCTCCACGTGGGCCCGCCTGGATCCAGATCTAGGGGGACAGAAACAGGCCACCTCCGGGTGGACGGGGGTCCGAGGGGCCAGCCGGGAGCCAGGCCTCGAAGGGAAGGGAGTCGGGTCCTCGGTGCTGGGAGCTTTACCCCCGCACGCCGGCTGCTCTGCGGCTGTCTGAGCGCACCCCACAGGCTCAGGACCAGGCCACAGTCCAGTGTGGAATGCAGACGGTCACACCGTGACCTCACAGATGAGTGACAGGGACAGCACACAGCCACGAGGCCAGGATGTCCTTGCCGTTTTCCGTGGCTCGCTGGTGGCCTGTCCTACGCAGCGAACATCCTCGTCGCCCAGAGACCTCCTGTGCACTCGGACCCTCGCATCCAGAAAGAACTGACCCCGTTGGTCACCACCAAAAGCAGTCACTCCAGGCCTGTTGGAGCAGATGTCCAGGTGGCCAGGGACAGCGGCCATGGCCAGCAGGCTCTGCAGGGGAGAGAGCCCCGCTGGTGACAGCCAGCTGAGTCTGGCCCCAGCTTGCCTGCCCATCAGGGCATCTCAGGCCAGGAGGCCTGTCCCTGGCGCCCAGCTCGGGGACAGCAGCAAGGGGAAGGGACGGGAGGCAGAGCCCTTCACAGAGAGCGCGTCCTCTGTGAGCGGAGATGAACCCCAGGAAGGGCGCTGAGTCAGGTTGTGGCCACCGCGGGGCCGCCAGGCTGGCCCTCCTCCCTCGTCACCTGGCCGCCGGCGCTTTATCTCCCCCGCGTCACGAGGGGCCACAAGGCGGGCACTTAAGGCACCAGCCTGCGCGGCTTCCCTCAGAAAGTATTAATATGTAAATGTCACTCTCGGAAGACCAGAAATGAAGGCAATGACCGGCTGCAAGATGCTCTGCTGGCAGATAAAAAAGACGAGGCAGAAGCTACTGTGCACGGCGGAGCCGCCGACTGCGAAGGCCTCGGGCGGGCGGTAGCACTCCTCTCCCCACAAATGGGTTCAGCACAAAGGCCTGCGAGCCGTGGAAACTTCTGGGCTGCGGCCTGGGTCGGAAGGCCTTCACCGGTCCCAAAACGGAAACTAAGTGGGGGTCTTCTGGAAGCTTCCTGGGTATCTGGACTCCTTTGGCTGCTGCTGGCCCTACTGCCCACTTCACAGACGAGGGACTGTAGCTTGGGAGGGTAAGGGGACCCAGAACTGGCATGTGATCTTAGGGTTCTGTCTCCCTCCACCTGACTCCCAGGAAAGACCACCATGGTAGATCTGACCCCCGCTGCACACTACGGCCTCCTCACCCCCAGAAGGGAAGGGCGAGGTCAGGACCCCACCTCCCAGCCAAGGCCCAAGCCCTCATCCACTGGACACATTGAGGAACAAGAGGGACCCGCATGGTGACCACACCTGTGATCCCAGTTACTCAGGAGGCTGGGGCAGGAGGATCACAAATTTGAGGCTAGCAGTTTAGAGAAAGACCCTGTCATGGGATGGAATGGAACAACGGTGCCCTGCGAGGCGCTGGTGGAACAGCCTGCTCCAGGCAGGGACCACAGATCGCTCTGGGGATGCTGGCAGGAGGGAGGGGCTGGAGCAGATACAGGGATGACCACAGCGGCCACACTGGGACTGGCCTTGTGCCTGTCATAGCCTTGGCTGCCACCAGGCTCTGACTCTTCATTCCTCCTCTGTCTCTTCTGTAACCACCACTGCTGGCACCTGCCCCCTTGCCCATGGCAGCTCCCTGGGTCCACCATGGGCACCCACCAGCTGCAGAGCTGGGAGGGGCTTGAGGCTTGGCAGAGGAGCTGCAGGAAACAAGCCCCCTCCCCTCCTGCCTTGGATGTGGTGCTGAGGGGCCCTGCCCACGTGTGCTCGAGGTCCGGGTCTCTGCCTGCCCGCCGTGGACCAGGACCCTGGCTCTGCACAGCCTGGTGGCGGGGTGCCTGGAGGATGGCGGGACATGGCATCTCAGTCCCCACTGGCCCAGACAACTGCCGCCCCCCCAGCACCGCCTGGTCCACTGGAAGGCTGAGGACACGGGGCCTGCGCTGGGGCCAGCCTCTGGTCCTTCCTGAGCTGCTCCCATATCCCCAGCCAGCCGGCCTGCCTGTGGCCACCCTCATGGGCAGGCTGGCGGGGTCCCTGGGCCCAGCACTTCTTCCTCGGGCTGCAGCTCACACTCCCGAACCCCTCACCCCAGCTCCTGGCTCCCTGGCTGCACCCAGACCAGAGCATAGGCCCCGGGGACAGAGGTGCCCAGAGGTGGACAGGGCTGCACACAGAAACCATGACCACGGAGAGCCGAAATGCTGCTTGGGAAAGCCCCGCACTGGCTCGGTGGCCAGGCCGAGCTGGAGCCGAGACGGAGGCACCCACACGCCCATGGGCAGGCACATGCCAGCAGCCAGGCAGATGCTCAGAGACGTGCATGCGCATGCCTGCACACGCAAACACACGTTCACACGTGTGCACGCACAGCCCTGATCCCCTGTGGCTAGGTACGTGCACACACGGGTGTGCTCATGCACGCACACGTGCAGGTATGCGCACTCTGCCAAGCCTCTGACTCACCAACCTGGTGTCTGGCTCCCCGGATCCCTGCAGGGCCCAGGGCAGCCAGGCAGGGGCAGCCAGCACCAGGAGGCTCCAGTCTTCCCAGGCGAGGAGGAGGCAGAGAGCAGCCGCCCAGGGCTGGGGCCTCCAGAGCTCCGCCAGCCCTGACCCCGGCCCTGGGGGCAGAGGAGAGGGCACCTGCTTGGAGGCCCCCGCCCTGTTCAGCAGGCTCTGGAAGCAGGCCTTCCCAGGGACGGTGGCAGAGGCCCTGCGCTCCATGTGGGCTGTGGTGCTGGGCGGGCTGAATGCGGCACGTGAACGGCCGGGGGCTGTGCCAGGCCTCCCGTGGCCTCGCACTGCCAGCAGGGCTGCAGCAGGGCCGCACAGCCATGCCTGCCACCTAGGCCACCCCCAGCATGCCATCCAGGCCACCCCAGGCCTCCCCCGGCCTGCCAGACCCAGCCTGTCACCCCAGGCCACTCCAGGCCTGCCATCCAGGCCACCCCAGGCCTCCCCCGGCCTGCCAGACCCAGCCTGCCACCCTTGGCCTGCCTCCCAGGTAACCCCTGGCCTGCCACCCCAGGCCTGGCTGCCTTCCCTCCTCCAGGTGCACCAGGAACTGCTCGGGATGATGGTTGGACATCAGGGGACACCCTGGAGGACAGACCAGAGGGTGCAGGGGAGAGGAGGGGCCCACGGAGGGGAGCTGGGGTAGAAGTCTGGTGGTTTCCCGGGAAGCCCTGGGGCTCCTGGCCCAGGCCGGGGCCTACGTGCTTCCTCTGGGACTCTTGGGAGCAGGAGACGAAGGGGCCGAGCGGGAGCAGAGAGGGGGTAATGAGAGGAGAGGGCGAGGGAGGGAGGCCGGAGGCAGCAGCCTGGGAGGGCGGCGGGGGCCGTGGATCTCCGCACGCAACCACGGCGCAGTCAACCTGACGGGACCCTGGAACCCCCCAGGGGTCTTGGATTTCAGGGGTCCCCGCGGTTTCAACAGGAGATGGTTCTCCAGGTGGGGTTCCCACCAGCTCCCGGGCGCACAAGTGCAGGTCCTGCGAGTCACTGGGGCCTGGCTGCTGTGTCGCACCTCGCCGCCCGGGATCTGAGTCTGCGCAGAACTCAGGCAGACAAGGAGGGGATGGGTTCCAGGAGGAGGCTCTGCAGAGGGGAGAGAAAGGCTGGGAACCCAGGAGCATGGGGTGTCCTGGGGACCCATGAGGGTGGTGGCCCAAGATGACCACAGTGGCAGGAAGGCCAGCGTTTCTAGGTGCTCGCTGTTTTAAGGACCTCAGAATGCTGCTCCCCTCTCATGGGGACACAGAGAAGCTGAGTGAGTGGCCCCAGGTCACACAGCTGCTGAGCTGGGAGGGAAGGAGCCCAGGTTGGCCCAGCCGTCAGCAGCCACAGGGAGGCAGTGGGCAGGCTGTAGGATGCAGGGGGCAGGAGCTGCCCAGGTACGGGAGCAGCTGCCCAGAACCCACCGGCAGGCCTGGGAGCACCGGGGCACAGGCTGGCCCACAGAGGCCACACCCCGTCACCAGGGCAACACCCACACGCCAAAGGAGGGGAAGGGCCAGGTGGGGGCAGGTGGGCAGGGCACAAGGCCTAAGACCCACTCCACGGTCCCAGGACTCGCTGGGCTGCGGACACGCAGGGTACTGGGTCTCTCTGCCTCAAGCCTCTTGCAGATGCACAACTGAATTAGCACCGAGTCTCCACAGCGCCTCCTGCTATCAGCCCGCCCGCCCTCCCGGGTGACGGGAGGCTTTGATATCAGAGTGGACTCTAATGCACGCGGTGTGAGGGACCCTTAATTTATTACGTGCCTGTAATTGATGTTTATATAAAGTAGCTCTTACAGCTACTCAGAGTAGGAGATGAAAAGCAATCAATCAGCCATTTGCCTCAGAGAGAGGGGAGAAAACACCACACATATCAAAAGCCACCCCAGGGCCGACCCGGGGGCTGCACGGCACTGCGAAGCCTGGGGTTCCAGCCACCCGGGAAGTGCTGGCCAAGCAGATGGTCTAGCCGTCGGGTCTGTGGAGGCGGCAGAGTCTGGGGTCCCTCTGGAGAGGCCAGGCCTTGTCCATGCTGCCTGTCCTTGCCACCTGGCCCAGTCCTGGACTCTGACTCCTTCAGGGCCACCCAGGAGGCCACAAACAAGGAGCACAGCCTGGGTCCTGCAGCAGGGAGGCCATGCGGAGCCACAGGGCAACCCTGGGGCTGCAGGGCTAGGGGTTGAGGGTGCGCAGAGAGACCACCTCGCCCTGCGCAGATCCCTCCCCTCCTCGCCCACCTGCTCCTGTCTGCCGCCCACTCCCACCGGAGCAAAGAGCAAAGTGCTCCCACCTCAGAGCAGTGGGGGAGGCTGGTTCTGAGGTGAGAGAGGCCCGAGAGGCCTGCAGGCCTCTGCCCAGCACAGGGACAGTAGGCAGCACCCGGGTGAGTGTCCTGGGGCTGCAGGACAAGTGGCCATGGACTCAGTGGCTTAGACAGCAGGACCGCCTCCCTCTGCCGGGGGCAGTGGCGGACACTCCTCTCACAGGGCCGAGATCCAGGATCACAGGACCATGCGCCCGGAAGGCTCCGAGGGAGGCTCCTTCCTGCCTCCTCTAGCTCCTGGTGGCTCCAGGCTCTCCTTGGCTTGCGGCTGCCTGGCTCTGACTTCCACCTCCTATGTGTCCCAGATTCGCCTCTGCCATGTCTTCTAGGGCCACTTGTGATGGCATGTAGGTCCCACCTGGGTCGTCCGGGATAATCTTGCCTCAAACCTCAGTCAACCAAGGAAGGCCTTTGCCAATACGGTCACGAGCAGTTTCCGGAAGAGACCACCACGCCACCTAGCTTCCTTCTTCCTGTCCTGCTCAGATGGCTCCTGCGGCCCAGGCACCATCCAGCCTCTCCCACGGTCAACACCTCCTCAGGGCCGGGCACTGCTCCTAGCATCTGATGAAGCAGCGAAGAAAACCGCGGCTATCTAGCCATGCCCCTGGGGGAAAGGGTCCCAGCCAGGCCTCGGTGCTGTCTTCCCACAGGGCGGCAGGGTGGGCCTCCCGGGCGGCCAGCTTTGGGATAGAGGCCGGAGGAGCCAGGGGCCAAGGCTGGCAAGAGCAGTCCAGGCAGGTGGGGCAGGAAGGCGGCTGTCGGTGGAGGGGAAGCGGCTCCAGGCCTGCCGTTGGTGCAGGGCTTAGTCCTGGACTGCCACTCTTCCTGGGGGAGCGCGGGAGGGCCCCCAAGCTTGCCCCCTGCCAGTGCTCCCCTCCAGCCAGAGCCTCGCAGCCTGGCAGCTGCCCGCCCGGCTCAGCTCAGGGTCTGCAGCCTGTTCTCATGTGCGCAGCTGCCAGCACGAAGCGAGGGGCGCCCAGGTGTGTGCCGGCCAGGCAGGGACACCGGGGCTCTGTCCGGGGCGGGGGCGGGGCAGCGGGGCTGCTGCAGCCGCAGCCTCCATTAAGAATTGATCAGCCCGGAGGGAAGAAGCCTTGAGCTCCGGGCCTCCCACAGCGGGCCTGGCAGCAGCAAAACTTTGCTTCTGGGAATAAAATGGAAATTCGGCCCCTGGAGTATAATGAAAAGCCAGCTCACAAAGCATTTTCCTTTTGAGCGAGGCTGAGTGGGCCCTAATGACAGGAGGGCTGGGGGCGGCTGGGGGCCCCGGGGGCCCTGGGGAGCAGGCACAAGATGGCGGGCCTCAGAGCCGCTGCCCCCTCCCCGCCGGGCCCCACCTGCCTGGCGCTGCCCGGCCTAATAAACCCTCTCTCTTCAGAGTCACATTCGATG
Source organism: Sciurus carolinensis (assembly GCF_902686445.1). Lineage (NCBI taxonomy): Eukaryota > Metazoa > Chordata > Mammalia > Rodentia > Sciuridae > Sciurus > Sciurus carolinensis. The sequence continues at coordinate 3,100,900 of NC_062228.1, forward strand.
TGGTCCCAACAGGGAGCCATACGTCACCAAATCCAGCAAAAATTTGTGCTAAATTGAATCAATCCATCTTGGAAATGGCTCTTGTCAGCTTCTGTCAGAGGAACTGTCTGCAGGGGACGGAGGGATCAGGAGGGGCGACCAGGACGTGAGGGCAGGGGGACGTGGGGGGCTCTCCCTCCCAAACACCTCCAAGCCTGCGGCTGCCTCTGGTGGGTGAGGAGGGGCTCACGCACACAGCCATCCTCTGGGTGAGGCTCTGGGGGCAGCCTGGGTGGGACGGGCAGGCCAGGGTCCCCAGCAGTGCACACCTGTGCTGCCACTGGGTGCTAGGTGAGCCCCTGGCGGGAGACGGGACCCCAGATGGCACTCAGCCTGGGGCTGCAGAGCAGCCAGAGGGGGCGCCAGAGCCACGGTCCTGCGGGAGGGCAGCCAAGGCCCCTGCACTGTGCCCAGCCCTGGAGTTCTGGGCTCCAGGAGAACCAGGCGATGTGGGTGCTGGCCACGCCCTGTGCTGAGGGGCACTGAGTAGGCACAGGACCTGCCCCCAGCTGGCCACTGGCCTCCAACGGCTCGCCCCACCAACAGGGCCTCCGCAGGACCCAACATCTCCCTCCACCCTCCAGAAGCCTGGCTGCCAACGTCGTCACAGCAAGGACCAAGTCCTTCCCCAACCTCGATTCCACCTGCACGTGGCCTCGCCCACCCAGGGGCAGGTCCTTCCTGCCCCCAAGGAGTCCCGCCGCTGGCCGCCCGTGCTGCCGCCGTGTGCCCCGCCGCCCCTCCTCTGCTCTCTGCTGCGGCCAGCCCAGTCCCTCCTGCCCGCCAAGCCCTGGCTCCTGTCCCTGCTCCAGCCCCCAGAAGCCAGCGACCATCCCTGAGTGCCCACCTCCTCCACATGCTCCAGGCTCCCCTGCGGACATGACACAGGCTGGGACTGGCCCGGTTATGCACTGTCCCCTGAACGCCAAGTCCAAGGCCCAGGGTACAGGAGCAGCCACAGTCCTGAGCTCCTGTTCATTCCACTCTGTGGACACAACCAACCAGCAAAGCCTCCGGCACATCCAGTTCACGGGCTCTTTCCTCCAGAGCTGTGATCTGGGAACGGAGCTGAAGCAGCTGCCGGACAACTCAGGAGGGCTGGCCACGTCCTGCCTGCCCAGGGTGGATCAAGGGGACATTGAGGAGCCAGGCCCAGCTCACTGAGACTCACCCCCATGTGGTCCCCTATTGTCCCCCACGAAGCCCCGACGACCTTCGCCTCTGCTGGGGCAGAAAAGGCTTCTCATCTGGTCCACGCCGTGAGCCCAGCTGGGGAGGACGGCACCCGAGCAGGCCGCCTGGGCATCACCCCTCCTGGAAGGTGGACGTTAACCATAGCTGGGGTTTGGGGCGCTGGGGGGGCAGGGGACCAGGGCCAGAGGGACTTCTGGGGCAGTCGCTGGGTTTCTATCCAGGTGCCAATGACATGGTGAGGTCAGGTGTGCCCCAGACACTGCCCGCTGAGGACTATTTCAATGACCACAGAAAATGCAAAAGGCCAGCTGGGCGCAGGGGACACAGCTGTGGTCCCAGCGACATGGAAGCTGAGGTGAAGGACTTCCAGCTCAAGGCCAGCCGGGGCAACTCGGCGAGACCACGTCTCCAAATCAAATCAGTGAGCAAAGCAGGGAGCCCTGGGAACGTCCCCCAGGGAGCGCACCCCGGTTCAGTCGGAAGGAGGGAGAAAGCCCGCCGGTCACCCGCTCCCTCTGTCCTCCCAGACCTGTGTGTGGTCCAAGTGCCCAGGAGCCCGGGAAGTGCCCGTGTGTGGAGACAGACTCGCACAGGTGACTGGGGCACAAGGAGGGGCCGTGGGGCCTGACTCTCCTGACCAGTTAGGACGACACAGAGAAAGCAGGGAGAGAGGCCTTGGAACCAACCCTGTGCCACCTTCGTCTTGGACTTCAGCCTCCAGGACCGTGACAAAGAGATGCCCGTTGTTTCAGCTGCCCAATCTGTGGCATTTTGTTAGGACGGCCCCAGCAGGCTGGCACGGTGCCCTCTGGGTAAACAGGAAGGCCCCTGGGGTCCACTCAGCAGACCTGGGGTGGCAAGTGCCCACTGGCCCAGCAGCCTGGCCGAGGTGGGAGGAGAGAGGAGAACTGGCTCTGCCCTCTTGGGGTGGTTCAGCCTCAGAACTTCCACACCAGGCTGTTTCCCAGCCCGATACTGAGTGGGCAGGGTGCTGAGGGTGCAGGGGACAGAGGGGTCTGCTGGCAGGCGGAGGAAGACCAGAGCCCTGTCGCCTGACAGGAGCACAGACAAAGGCCAGGCTAGGAATCCACAGACTGGCAAATGAAAACCTGGTCAGGGCCAGCCAGCGTCCAGGCCACCAGGTGAGTCGCTGCACACATGCTGGGAAACTGCAGCCCTGGCATTGCCCGAGGGCAGAGCCCCACAGAGCCAGCACTGCCCAGGGGAGCCCACGTGGGGAGCGAGCGGCCGGCACCAGGAACCTGCACAGGGAGTCGGAAGTAGGAAGGTGGCCCTGTGGATGCCGGGCTGCCCCCACGCTACCCCTCAGCCAGCTAGTGCACCCCGTCACCTCTCCAGGCTAAAAGGGACCTCGATGACACGCTTTCTCCAACCACAAGGTGACAGCCCTGGGTCAGCTACGGTTCTGCCTCCCGTCTCAAGCCACGGCTTCCATACCAGCCCCTCCAGGAGGCCTTGGGCCCCAACAGGCCCTGCGCTTCCTGGCTCCTCCGAGGCGCCCACCCTTTCCCTGGGGACCCCTCCTCTCTCGGGCTGCTGCGGCCCCCAGTGCCACGAGTCCGCACAGCCTTCCGACCTGACGACCTCCTGCTCTGCCCTCGGCTGCTGGTCTTGCCCTGCTCTTGGAGAACAGAGGCGTCTTGGAAGACGGAGGTACCTGCACGCTCGGGGCACACGCCGGGCCCCCTGCAGCACCCATCAAGCCCTGGACGGGACGCTGCTGTCGTGCCCCCCTGTGGGGCCTGCCAAGGCCACAGAAGGGGCGGACTCCAAGGCAGGGCTCGGTGGCCCAGGTTCTTCAAGTTGCCCTCCGCGGGGCAGAGCCGTGGCCAGGACCACCTTCCCGGCCCCGCTGTGGGTGCTCCCCGTCACTGCCCAGGGGCACTCGCTGGAGAACAGGTGGGAATCTGGGGCCCCCAGAAGACCAGACACAGTGGGATTCCCAGACTCGTGGAGCTGGGGCCGGGAGGCCCAGCCCATGGCAGGTCCTGAAAGGTGACAGAAACACCCGGTGACGCTCGCATTGGGGGATAAAGCCTGTCCACCCATCGTCCCTGCACCAGGGGCATCTGCAGCCCTCAGCACCACGCCAAGCGTGCCTGGAGAGACCACCTGTAGCCATGAGGGCAGGGCACTGAGAACATCTAAAGCAGGGGTCCAAACTGCAGGACAAGGGGCTACCGCAGGTGGGCTTGGTAAGCGTGGGTGTGCTCGGGACACGTGTGCCACGTGAGGGCTGGGGGCGGGCAGCTGGGCCTGGAGGGGCGTCTCTGCAGCAGCCGGGTGTGCGCATTTCAACCCAGGAGCCGAGAGTGACGCCCTCCCCAGGGGTCGGAGCCCAGCTGGCCTGCAGCCCCCTGCCCCTCGTTCCAGGACACTGGAGACCCCCAGGCTGCTGAAACCAGCTCAGCTGGTGGGTACTTGGCGTTTGTCTGAAAAGACTCACTGGGCACTGACCCTCTGGGCTGCACCCAGCACCCGAGCACCCGCGGCTTCTAGAAAGGCCTGCAGAGCTGTCGGGCAGCTCCGAGCCTGGGCTGTGCGTCTGCACACCTGCGTCCACTCTCCACACCCAGGGCAGCGGGGCCTTGGGCTCAGCAGACCGCTCCAGACTGGCCTGCACAACTCCAAGTCAAGGGCAGGGAACAGCACACTGAGCCCCTCGCCCAGGGTGGTCAGGGAGCACCCGGAGCCTCACAGCCTGAACCTGTGCACGCCACGTTCGTTCAGACACGCGCCAACCCACACGAGGACTGAGTTTGCCCGTGAGGCAAGGCACATCGTAAACCGACAATGATGACCACGCTGTAACCCGCGCTACTGAACACAGACAGGCTGTTGGTCTCTGGAAGTTTCCAGGGATCGTTTCTGAACCGTGGAGATGGCCATGGCAGCAGAGGCTGCAGAGCCGGGGACCGTTGTACCACAGGCCATCAGAGCTTGGAAGGGGCTTTACTCAGTGCCGAGCGCCTGCCCGGGCTCCCCACCCACAGGAACCCACAAACCTGGGTCTGGAAGAGATTTGTGGGCAGCTCTGTAGGAGGCAGAGCCCGGGCCAGCGGCCCTTTTCTGCCGGGTCAGCAGCCTGGGCCCCTGAGACCACCTTTGCACCTGACCCTCCCTCCTAATGAGGGAGCGAGGAGGGTGACCATCCGTCTTTCCCGCTGCTGATCCCAATTAAGCACCACCAATTCCCCAGCCTGGCTGCTTTCCGTCCCCAGCATAATATGTTATTTACCTGGAGCTGATGGGTTCTCAGGCAGTGATGGTCCTGCACCAGATGACGGCGTGAGCTCCTGACAGTTTAAAGACCAGTCTCGGGGACACTACAGTTTCTAATTACAGGGTCTGTCGTCGGCAAGGTTCGGCTCAACGCCACCTCCTTCTCCCGCGGGTGACACTTCTGTCCAGATAGGAAATTTAAGCTCAGCCCCGACAGTTAAGGTTAAAAATACTGCTCGGTACGAGGCAAGGGATCATAATCTGGGTCGCTGCCGTGTTTAATTAATTGGACTGCGGCAATCAGCGCTCCGTGGGCCGTAATTACAGGCAGGGCGAGAGGCCCGCCCCCTCGCCGTGTCTTACAGCTGTAGTTTCCTGGCGGCTCTGACCTGGCTCAGAGCGAGGGGCCCCGGAGCTCTCAGGGCTGGAGGTGCTTCATTAGGGCTGCATGATTTGTGAGCAGGGGCCAGAGGCCCGGGCACAGGGGAGTGGGCACCAGACTGCAGCTGCCACGCCCTTCCCACCCTCAGCGGCCACCCTTGGGACCATCTGGGTGAGTGGCCCTTGCCGACACATCCACATGGACACAAAAGGACCAGCCCAGATGCTTGGATGCCAGAGGGCGCCAGGGAGAAGCTCCCAGTCCCGGGAGGCTCGGGCTCCTCGGCCAGTGGTCTCCACCCGCTCTGTGCAACAGACCAGATGAGCACCAACCCCAGGACCTTTGCATTGCCCATCTGCTCTGCCTGGCCCACCCTTCCCTCAGTGCCACTGTGGCCTCCACCGCCTCTGTTCCGGTGTGGGGCCTGTTCCGCCCTCTCTCCCCAGCCCCCTGTGCCCTGACTGTTCTCCCTGGTGGTCCCCATCACCCTCGGATGCTGCATCACATCTGCCCTGCGTCTTTCCCAAGCACACAGACCTGGCCTGCCTTGGGACAAGTGGCTCTTTATGGCCCTTTTAAAGTTTCAAGGGGACCCGGGCACACACCAGCTGGACTTGGCCCCTTGGGCTCCAAGGACACCCAGAGTCCTGCTGCCCAGCTGGCTCCTTCTCTGACAGGGGCTCATGATCTGGAGGACACAGAACCCACAGTCCTCAGGAGACAGGCTAAGAACCTGGACTACCGTATGGAGGCCAGGTACTGCTGGCCTCAGGAAGGCCAGCTTCCCTAGGAGCCACTCCGTCCCAGGGCCCAGCGACCAACACCTCCCTTGCCACAGCCCCGCCAAGGTCTTCCCACCCAAGAGTGCCCGTGGGCATCTGCACATCTGCGGGCGGGAGGCTGACCACCACCTGGGCTCCCTGCAGCCTAGAGGAGCCCCAGGCAAAACCACTGCCAGAGGGAGCAGCAAGGAGGCCCCTCGGCCCGATTCCCTCCCAAACCCACACTCCAGGGCAAAGGGACAGCACCTGTCAGCCTGTCCCCGGGTGCTCCCCACCCAGGAGCGGGTGCCGCGGGCTGAACTGGTACCTGGAAGACGCGCTGGGCCCCCACCACAGGCCTGTGACTGAGACCTTATTGGAAGCAGGGTCCTGGCCGCTGCGGTGACTTTAGATGAGGTCACGCTGCAACAGGCCCACCCAACTCAGACACACGGGCAAGGCTCAGGGAGAGCGGCCATGAGAGGCAGAGGCTGGAGGATCAGCCACCAGCTGAGGGACGCCAAGGACCGCCAGTGGCCGACCCCGGGCTGGAGAGGCAGGAGGAGCCCTGGGGCTGCGGTGGAGCACGGCCCTGCCACACCTGACCCTGGATTCCACTATCCAGAACCAGAGAGAAGGGACCTTTGTACAGATTCCCGGTTTGGGGTGCTCCACTTGGGCAGCCACAGGTCAATGATGGGCGGGCGCCATGGAGGCAGGCCTGGCCGGCCCAGCCTTGACTCTGTGCCCTCTGCAGCCTGGCCAAAGCCGTCGTTGCCACGCCGTGCCCCCCGCCTCCTGGACCCGTGGTGTGCGGTTCCCACAGAGCTTGGGGACCAGGGAGTGGGGGACAAACATGCCTGTTTATTAGGAATCCAGGCCGGGCTGCGAGCGGCTCAGCGAGAGCCGCCTTTGAAGTGCCGAGTGATTTATTTTAGCCAATTACTGGTGCACCTCCCCGTCCCCAGGACCACACGTAATTGATTGAAACCTATTGAAAACAAATTAACCAGCACCAGGATGCAAAGATCTGTTTATCACGTCTCCGGGGGTTTGCAGGGAATCCACGTGGACCACAGAACACATTCCCCTGTTTTCCCTTCCGCAGGAGGACAGGAGGGAAGCAGCCCTCCCGCTGGGCGGCCTCCCCACCCGGAGGCTGGTGCCCTCCAGCTGCTGCCGTATTTGGGGTCCTTTCAAGGTGCCGTGGGGGGTGCTTAGGGTGGTCCCGGTTTTCCGCTGCAGAAACCAACATTTCTGCAGCTCGCCTGGGGCGTCAGGACAGCCGGAAGCTCCCGGTGGGGCTTTCTGAATGGAGCTGAGAGCTGCTTTTCCAGGAGCGTGATTTCCACTTCCCGCTGCAGAGGCTGCAGGATCCTGTCCATTTCTCCACAACTGTGCCAGCAACAGCTGTTGTGGTCACATCCGGGGGCTGACCACGGCTACAGGATGGCGCTGTGGGGCGGCTCTGGGGTGCTTTGTTATGCTTGTAGCTGGGGCAGCGGGGCAGCTGGAGTCCCAGCCACCAGGGAGGCTGAGGCAAAGGCTGGCTTCAGCTCAGGAGTCTGCGGCAGCCTGGGCAGAGTGACAGGACCCCATTGTGAAGAAAAAATTAACCCAACTGCAACAAACTACCCGTGATATTTACTACCTAACTTTGTTGTTGTTGCTGGGGCTCCAACCCAGGGCCTGGAGCACGCTCAGCCTGAGCTCCACCCCAGCCCTATCTTAATTTCTCAGGGTAAGCTCAGCGGTTCTAAGTAAATTCACAATAAATTACATTTTAAAATCTCTGTCCCACCTGGTGAGGGTCTGTGGCCCTGCTGGCGCCCCCCCATTCTGAGTGTGCCTCCCCACATCCCCACCTGTCCCAGGCCTCAACCTCAGGACCACCACCAGCCGACCCAGTCCTACGCACGCGGGGTTCCTCTGGCCCAAAGCCCCGCAGTGCCCTCTGCACACCCACCAGCCTCGGCTCCGGGCAGAGCAGCCCGCCTCCACCAGGTGCAGGCCCCCTGCGCCCCAGCCCCTCCCAGGCAGAGGTCACACTTGCCCGGCTCCTGCCTTTCCTGGCCTGTCACCTCCAGCAAGCTGCTGACTGCTCTCACCTGCTGACCCTGCTGCCCCACAGATGCTGTGGCCAGACTGGGCGGTCCCTTCAGCTGGAACCCGGGCAGCCACGCAATGCCCAGACAGCAGACGGCCCGGCCCCGGCCCTGCAGGAGCCCAGCCACAGGTGCTGCTGCCACCGTCACCACCCCAGGCTCCTGCAGCCATTTCTGTCACATCTCATGCTGTTGGCAGAAGAGCCAGGCGGGAGGACAAAGGACTCCTTGTGGCGCCTTCGGGCCTCATCCTCGTCAGTGTCCTGGACGAACCCCTGCCCTGGGCCACACCCGCGTGTGCGAATGTGGGCGGTGTGTCCCTGCTCACGAGCCTGAGTTCATTGTGTGCGTGCTGAGTGTGCAGGTGTGAGCTTGTGCTCGCGTGCGCCTGGACGTGTGTGCAGGGAGGCCGCGTCTGCAGGTGCGAGTCTGTGTGTGGGCGGGTGCTTGTCTGCAGGTCTCCGGGTGGGTGTCTGTGGGTGACAGTAGCCTCAGCTCCCGGCCCCACGGCCCTACTTGCAAGATGGGGTGAGAAGAGCACCTCACTCGCCAGGAGCTGAGAGGCCTGGCCCTGAGCGGAGTGCTGGTCTGGGCTGTGTCGCCCAGAGTCCTGTTGTCCCAGCTCGGCTGTGAGGGGACCTTCCTTGGAGATGGGTCTTTGCAGGCCTGAAGGAGGTGGGGCTGGCCATACCCGCTGCCCAGAGGCCAGAGGCCAGAGGCCTGGCTTGTGAGCAGGCTCCTGCTGAAGAGCAGGGTGCCAACTCCTGAGGAGAAGGAGAGAGGTGGCCTCTGCGAGGTGCCACTCGGGCACACGGACACACTGCCTTGTGCCAACAGCCCACGACCCTGCTGCAGGCGGGGCGCACGCCCACACCCACCTGCCCACGTCCTCAGCCAGTGGAGGCAGATCTCCAGGTGGGACCACGAGGGAGCTCATGTGACAGCATCGGTGGGCACAGAAGGGCCTGGACAAATCAGGAGCCGTGAGACACCCACTCCCGGGGCCGCCTGCCCCCAGCTGGCCGGGACAGCACAGGCGAGGGACGCTCTGCCTCGGGGCCTGAGTGAGCCCTCTCTGGCCCTGCCCCCTAGGGCTCCAGGAGCCTGGCCTCACATCACAGGTCCCGAGTCTCCTGCCCCGGGGGCGCGGCCCCAGCGCCCCTCCAACAGGGCTGCTCCCCGCAATCCCACTGCCACCCCAGGGTGGAGAAGCCGCCCGGGGCCCGGCGGGTGGCCTCTGCAGACACGCCCAGCGGCCACTGCCCACGCCCAGCCTCCCTCCCTCTGGCACAGCAATCCCCACCCCCACTTCCAGCTCCCTCTCCGGAAGCTTCCGCACAGTATTTATGGCCCTGCTCTCTGGGAAGCCCCGCCGGGCCCCGGCGGGCCCGTGGCGCCCGGTGTCAGTGGTGTGCTCACTCAGACGGCACAAACCTGCCGTGACCACCGCCAGGCCCGAGGCGGCCGCCATCGCTCTCCAGGATGACGGCACCAGGAAAGATGGATGGTTCTGGGAATTACCGCTGGCTGCAAAGTGGGGACCTTTCACCTCCGGGGAGCAGGGTCAAGTCACTGTCACCGTCGGCTGGGCCCAGGGGAAATGAAGAGGGAGACCCGTGCCCCAGGCTGCGTCCCTCCCCCACGAGCATCTGTCCGTATTCCGCACCAGAAATCCAAGCCTGGCCTCAGAGCAAAGATCCGGGGCCTCCCAGAGAGGCCTGAGGCCATGAGGAGTCCAAGACGGGAGGACACCGGACCAATTACCCCAGGTCTCACAGCTCGGGTGTCCTTCCTGGCAGATGAGCACCCAGGCGGTGGCAGGCTGGGCCTCCTGCCCTCCCCCAGCCTCCCGGGCCTCGCTCGGCCTGGCTCTGCACACGGCCTCGAGTTCCCTGGGGTCAGACACTGGCCGAGCAGCCTCCTGAGAGGGAGGGGACCGAGCCCTGCAGGACTGCACCCTGAGCCAGGCCCAGGGACCAGGCCGGCTTCCCCCCAGAGCCTCCCCTGCCCCACAGACACCGTGGGCAGGCCCCCGAAACCAGCCTCCCCCGGGCTCGGGGGCTTCAGGGACCCACCCTGGGTTTGCGAGGCCACCGCCACCTGCCATCCCCCCTTCCCTCCTCCCCCGAAGACCAGGGAACAGGAGCATCGCACCATGTAAATAATGCAGCGCTGGAAATGGCCCGAGATCGCGGCCTGACCCAGAAACTCCCGCGGGCGCCGCAGGCAGCCAGTGGGCAAGGGCTGGGCCTGCCCGCCCAGAGATGCCCGCCCCGCTGGCCTTGTCCTCGCCAGGTGGGGGGTCAGGCTGCCGAGCCCTTAAGCGCCTCCGGAAGTCTGCGTGCACTGCAAGCAAGTGACCCCGGCTGGCACCCGCCCGGAACTCAGCACAAGGCTGCAGACGGGCCGCAGGTACTTGGAACAGGTGGGCCCCAATCGCACGTGGCTGGTGCCCCTCCACAGAGGCCCGGAGGTCACTTCCCGAAGGCAAGGCAGAGGTGGGAGTGGAGTGGCCGCCAGGCCCAGGACCCCAGGAGCCCCCAGAACCGAGAAGTGGAGGTTCCTGGCCCTCAGTGGCAGCAAAGCCCGCAACACCTTGACCCACCCTCCCCCTCCCCCGTGGGGACGGCTTGTCTGGGGAGCCCTGGAGGACTTGGAAGGGACGGGGACACCCGGCCTTCACACATGTCAGCCCCCTCCTGAATGTCACCTGCTGCTGGCTACCTTCCTGCAGGCCTCCGGGCACCCACCCACTGTCCTCTGCCCTGCCCAGGGTGGTCCTCTGTGCAGGTCACTCAGCGGCCACGTCTCAGAGCATTCGCTGTCCCCCCCGACACATGGACCACAAGCTCCTCCGGGGCGGGGACACCCACACGGCCCTGTTGTCCCCAACGCCAGGCACGTCAGCAGATGCCTCTGGAATGGGCATCTGGACCCAGAACGGTGCCAAGCAACCTCAGAAAGGAAGAGAGGCCCCAGAGCCACATGTCACTGTTCCTCAGGGACAAACGCCTCCAGGAAGGAGGGTGCCTGAGTGTAGACGGTGGTGGGGCACAGTTCTCACATCTGGGGTCCACCTGGGTTTAAGCCCCAGCTCTGTCACTTCCAAGCTGTGCAACCTCAGGTAGGTTGGCAAACCTCTCTGGGCATCAGTTCCCATCTGTTCAATGGGGCTGTGAAGTTCCTGCCTCAGGAACTGTTTTGGATACTGAACGGGTTGAGGAGGTCCAGGCCCGAAAACAGGGGCTGGAGCTCAGGAGGCGCCAGGCCAGGGCTCACTGATGTCGCATTCGCTGAACTTCTCCCGAGAGTGTGATGAGGGAGGGGTCTGAACGAGGGGCCTGGGATGGGGGCCTGGGGCCAGGTGTGGGGCAGCCGGTATCTCAGCCAGCGGGAGGCCGCGGCGGGGGACGGCAGCACTGAGGCAGCCTCCGCATCTCGGCCGGACCCATCTCAAGGTAAAAACCGAAAACAGGCTGGGGCGGCGCCCGGCACGGCCCTCTCGAAACAGAACCACCAGGGCCAGCGGGTCGCGGCCGCCCGCAGGCTCACCTGTGCCCCTGGCCAGCAGCCGACGTGGCAGAACCAGGCTCTGGGCTATTTATAGATCAAACACACCTGCCCTCAAGGTGCCCGCGCCCGGCCCGGAAGCCACCCGAGAGCAGGAAGAGCAAGTTGCGCCGGGCTCTGGCCACGCCTGACCGGCGCCAGCTGCCCCGGGTGGGCGTGGCAGTGGCCACCTCTCCAGGCCAGGCCAGTGCCCTGACTCTGGTGATGCCTAGGCAAGGAGCCCGTGCCTTGGATCTCATGGCTGTCCCAGGACCCACGTGGGCACACCAGGGTGGCAGGAGGCAGCTCTGTCCACGCAGGCCAAGCCGCGTGGCGTCAGCACAGACGAGGCCGCCAAGTGGCAGGCGTCCCCGAGGACTCTGAGGAAGAGACTGTTCGCGCAGCACCCAGCCACTCCTGAGTGCCCCCACTCGGGCCTGCTCAGCACAGGGTGGGTCCCGGGCTGCTCCAGCCAGGAGCTGGCCTAGCGCCTTCCTCTCCGCAGCCGGGTCTGCCCACTCACTGGCCCCCGCCCAGCGGGTCCTGTCTTCACCACCCACGGGCCAGGGCCGGGCCGGCTCTGCTCTCTGGGCCTCTGCCCAGCACCCACCCGCATCTGCTCCCTGGCGCCCTCGACCCTGGCTCAACGCCACCTCTGTGAGGCTCTCCCCAGACCCGTCTCCTAACCCTGCAGGTGCCCCTCCTGCTGGCCCAGGTCCCCAGCCCCACCTTCCCTGGCTCCGCCCTGGGCTCTGCCTGTTCCCAGGGCAGGGAGAGCTCTGTGCACAGCCTGCGTCACCCACAGCCAGCAGGTGCTCGCCAAACACCAGGCAGAGGGACACAGGGGTCCTGGCCCCCTTGCTGCCCAAGGCCATGGCAGGGAGGGCACCGGGAGGTGGGCAGGGAGCCAGAGCCCCTAGGGCTACCTGGCTCTGCCCAGCTGCACCCCCGTTGGCACCCACAGGAACCACTGGAGGAGGACCTGGGGTGTCCAGGAGGCCAGGGGACAGGCTGCCCTGAGGTCAGGTGCAGAGTCCAGCCCTGCAGGGAGGTGCCTGCGGTGGTTAATGGCCAAGCCGCCCCCAGCAGACGGGGCCAGCATTAATCTGACCATATATACACACGCTAATCAGCTGTAACCGTGGCACCCAGCTCAATTCAAATTGATTTACTGAGCCTGGAAATGGATACAAATGTGATTAAAGCCCTTTTATTTTACATAGGTTCTCTATAAAATGACTTAAATCAATTGCCCGGCAGGCCCCGCGCCATTACTGCACACAGCCTCTGCTTCTGCTGACGGATGCGGAGCTCGGAGCCAGGGTGGTGGCAGGGACCCTCCCTCCCCGCCCAGGATCACCCGGGTAGCCCGGGGAGCAGCAGGAGCTCAGGCTGCGGGAGGCCTGGGAGTGGGCGTTGCCCCTGCCGGCCAGGTCTGAAGGCCAGGGTGTGGGCAGGGCCACGCTCCCCGGGAGGTCCAGGAGCGTCCTCTGGCCCCTTCTGGCTCCAGGTGACCACCTGAGGTCCTTGGTTTGGGGCTGCAGCACTTCCAACTCTGCCCATCTCACATCCTCACGGGGCCCTCCCTGGACGTCTGTCTCTTCTTAGAGACCCCAGCCCATCACATTGGAATCCGGGCCAAATTCAGGGCCCTGCTCCAGTATGACTGCAGCTTGATACATCTGCAAAGGCCTGTCACCAAATAAGGTGACCCTGCGAAGTCCCCAGTGTGAATTTCAGGGGTACACTACTCGCCCCAGCACAGATGAATCCTGAGCCTTGGCCCTGGGGCCTGCTTTTATAAAGAAGGTGTGAGCCACTCAGGAACTTGGCTCATGGGGACGTGGGGCCGCAAGCCTGGGCACCAGCTGCAGGGTCCCCTCGGAGAGGAGCCGTGACCCCTGCTATCTTCTGGAGGCTCTGCAGCTGTTCCCTGAGCTGCCGAGATGGATGCTGCTGAGACTGTGGGCCACCTGGTCCCCTGGCAGGCAACTCGGTGCCTGGCGCAAGAGCCACCAAGAACAGGGACACAGCCCTGCTGGAGAGCCCAGGGAGGCCGGGCGTGCAGAGCACCGCCCGCCTGGGCTGCGTCTCCAGGGAGAAGGGCCACTGGCCACAGGCTGGGGTTGTAAGTTCAAGGGAATCTAGCTGACATCCAACAGGACCCCAAACTCCACTCCCTGGTCACCTGGGCCGCTAGCTAGTGGTGGGTGCCTGGTCAGGGCACACGCAGGGCCTTCTCCGTCACCCGCGAGTCCCCCGTGGGACACGGTGAACCTGTTTCCTTGTGAATGTTGAGCCACGGGCATGGGAACCAATGAAAACGCAGCAGTGACCCCAAAATAAAGGTGCGCCAGGCTGTGGCTCCCGCATCTCTCCCTCCCGGGGGATGCGGGGGTCTTCCACTCACCTCTCCTCCCACCCCGACCACAGGTACACACTGTCCAGCCCCAGCTAGGCTCCGGGTGGCTGCCTGCCCCTGGTCCCCTTCCTTGGGCCTGGAGTGGTCCTTGCCTACCTCTCTGGCCTCCGCAAGGCCCTCTTCCGGAGGCTCCAGCACTCTGACTCCCGTGCTCTGCCTAGAAAACTCCTAGTTATCCCTCCAAACCCAAGTCCAACTTCACAGTGCCCAGAAAGCCGGCTGTCACAGCATCCAAGGTCCTGGGGCATCCGCCTGTCCTCCTACCCCACTGTGGACCATTCTGTAACTAAGTCACTTTAGTCCTGCCAGGGGGTCTGCACACACCTGGTGGGAACAAGCCAGAGCCCTCCCCAACCAGACTCTGCCTCTCCGAGAGCTAAGCTGCCCTGGGCCTCAGGCTGTGCCGGCTGCACCTTCAGCAGGCCGGTCAACCCAGCCCGGCCGGTCCCAGCTCCCTCCACGCTCCAGAGGGAGCTGCCTGCACGTAAGCACACAGCAGGCGCTCAGTACGTGCAGAGGCAAAGAGCCAAGCTCAGAGGAGGTCGAGAGCACCTGGAGACAACGCAACAGGCATGAGGAAGGGTCCCGAGGAGGCTAGTGGGACCAGCCTGCGGAGGGGAGGGTGCAAGTCACATCAGGTCCCTCTGCAAGGTCACGGTGATGCTGTGTCGCCTCATGAGCCACTTAAGGCCACTGCCCAGCTGCCTGTGTCTGCTCTGTTGGGATCCCCTACGGCTGGGCTGTCCCAACCCTGTCTGTGCAGCCGCTGCTCTGAAGAAAGCCAAGGAGTGGCAGGTGACACGGGGACAGGCCTCGAGGGGCCAAGGGGCAGCAGGGACAGGTCCATGCTGAACAGACCTTCACGAGGCTGGAGACCACAGGGAGGTGGGGGGGCTGACCTCAGTGGGTCCAAAGGGCAAATCACCTGTGCAGCTCCTCCCCCGCCTGCCCCGAGGCCACTGTCCCCAGTGAGCACTGACCCGGAGGTCCCTCTTCTCCCCTCACACAGCTCTGCCAAGGGCATAGCCTTGGCCTCGAGCCCGGCTCCCAGCTCCGTCCTGGTCACTCGGAGCCGCACCGCGCGCTGGCGTCAGCCTGGGGGGAGGCAGGGCCAGTCCAGCTCTGTGTCCTCACGGCCCAGGGAGAGCGAGGCAGGCATGGCACTGCTTGTCACATGGGCACCCGTGGCACAAGGCTTGGCACCAGCCTCCTCGGGAGCCTCAGGTGTGCCTGTCACGGCTGGGGTGGCTCTGAGGTCCCAAAACGCAGCTCTGCAGAGATGGTGCCCAAATGGCCTCTCAGTGTGGACATGACATGGGGCAGTGCCTGTGCCCAGGGTGGAGAGCTGCGGGGTGCCCTCCCCCCACAGCAAGGCCCCTCCTGCCACCTCGCCTCCTCCCACGGGGACTCACAGCCCACCTGCCAGGGCGGGAGCAGCTGCCGGCCGTGGGCGTCTCCTAGCCACACCCCTCCGGCACGCAGACCCCAAGCTGCTGGGCACCCTCCTCGGACAGAGGCCATATGGAAACCAAGGTCCACTGCCGCAGGTCCAAGCAGGCCCGGGCCAGGCACGAAGCGGCCGTGCGAGGGATCTAAGGGGAGCCCGGCTGCCCAGCCCTGTGGCCCCTGCCCAGCAACATCGCAGCCGTCCAGCCCCGCAGACCCAGCAGCTCGCAGAGGACCGCCGGCTCTGCCAGGGAGGGAGGGCTATGGCAAGCCACCCAGACCCCAGAAAGGTCCCCAAAACAGAGGGAGCCGTGGGCAGGGAAGAGTGGGGTAGCCCAGAGGAGGGCACCGTGGGCGCCTCGTGAGGGGCTGGGAAGAAGTCCACACCTGGGGCAGGAGAGGGAGAGGGCTGGTCAGGCCGGGAGAGGCCCCTGCAGAAAGCAGAGGGCTCCACCCTCCACCGGCCACCAGCCACCAGTGCCGTGGGAGCCACGGGAGCTGCAGAGGTCAGGCCGCGGGGCTGCGGCCGCTGGTGGAATCCTGGACAGGAGAGGCCGTCCCTTCCCTGGCCACCTGTCTTCAGGGCCACACAGCCCAGGTGGGAGACCACAGGTGGGGAGGGCCCGGGGTCTCGGTGTGAACGGGGCGGCACGCCTGGGGGTGCGCCGTGTGCCCTGAGTGCGCGTGGTGTGTGCGTGTGTGAGAGGCGGGGGCCGCGGAGGCTGCGACCGGCCAGGCCAGGCGTGGTGGGCACCTGTCCCCCTCTGAGCATCTGCCATCCTCTCCATCTGTGGAACGGGTGCAGGACGCGTCCCTGGCAGGCCTGGGCAAGAACGGCTGCGCCAAGGCCTGACCCACGGTGAGGCCTGGTGAGGCGGCGCCCCTGGCCCAGGGCCTGGGGGGCTGTGAGCAGCGGAGCCTGGGACCCCTATGGGGACGGGGGCAGCTGGGCAGGCACTGGAGCCCCAGGAGGGTGGCTGTGGGCTCTCCAGGAGCAGGAGGCCCAATTACTGCAACAATCACGGGCACACCAACCACAGCCGGAGCCCGGCGCCCACCTCGCGAGTGACAAGTGCCCGGCGGGCTGTGCGCGGCTTTAATCCGGGAAGGCTCTCGAGTGCTAATGGTGCGAGCAGGCTCATTAGCTGCCATCCATCTGTCCTTAACGCGGCAGCGGCACGGCCCGCGGGATGAAGCATGCCCTCCCAGGAACAGCGGGCGGCAGGCGGGCCGTCGCCGCGGGCACAGCCCGAGGAGGGGCCTCACTCCCTCCTTCCCTCCTCGGAAAAATGAGATCAAGGAAGGGGTGAAGGTGGGGAGGGGGAAAGGAAGGAGCTCTCCCCTCCCCTGGGGTGACAGCTGGCCGTTAGAAGGCCCGGCTGGCCCTAGCTCAGCCGGCTGTGTGATGGGGCAAGCTGCTTTCCCTCTCTGGGCCTGTGAAGCTATGCGGGGAAAGGCAGAGGCGGGAAGGAACACCTCCGGGTCTGGGCTGGGGCGGGGAGGTTCCGGCTGGCCCCCACCGCTGTGCTGAGGTGTGGTGGAGCGGACGGCACCTGGAGTGTCCCGGGGGTTCCCGACACCCGCCAAGCCTGCCTTTCTTTCTCTGATGGTGGAGGTGGCCCTGCCACAGCATCTGGGCCGCGGGTGCCTGGGGCGGGGTGGTCAGTGCATGTCCCCAGGGCCTGGCCTAGGCAGGGACGGGGCCAGGCTGACTCAGGACAGGGCAGACAGGGGCCACCCTGCTGGGGTGGCAGGGAGCCTCTCGACCCAGAAAGGCTGCCTGGAGGAGGGCGGGAAGCCCGGGCCCGCGGGGCAGCACTGGCCAGACACTCTGGGCCCGGGCGCTGGGCGGGAGTCGGGCTCTGGTGTGACTTGGGAAGCCCCCGTCTCCCCTGCTGTCACAGTGGCACTGCCAGCCGCCCCGCGCTTGGGGGACAGGAGCTGTCACGGTGAGGTCCACTCCCGCAGCCCTGGCGCAGGCCGCGGTGCCAGCAGCCTGACCGGCACTGCAGGTCACTCTGGGGTGGGCCGCAGGGGCACCCTCCTTGCAGCCACCCTTCACACCAACTGGCCGCTCTGGGTTCTGGAGGGATAAGGCCAGTGGCTGGTCTTAAACTGACCACTGGGTTGGGTGTGGCTCGGGGCTGAAGGCCCACCCAGTGAGCTCTCCGTCCTCAGCGGATCCCCAGCACCGCGAAAATAAAACACATTAATTTAAAAAACCAATTTGTGCCTAGAAGGAAGCTGTCAATCACCAGCAGAATGGAAACCCGGGGTCTCAGCATGAATGCTCACCGTCCCCAGAGGACCACAGCGTGCGGGACCCGGCACCTGGCCGAGGGCCCTCCCGGCCCTGCCCAGCTGGAGGACCTCGGCAATGGTAGCGCCGCAGCTGGGCTCTGTGAAGGGTGGCCTCCACACGCCGGTCGTCCCCGGCGAGGCCCAACAATCCCAAAGGGGCTTTGGGAGTGGGTGGGGCCCCTCTCCTCCCGCAGGAGAACAGAACCAGCGCCCAGCCAGGAGGCAGAAGCCGAAGCACCCCCTCCAGCCCCTGGACAGGCCTCTTGCCCTCCCTGGCCTCGGTTTCCCCGTCTGAAGCCTGGGCGCACACCCCGTCTCCCGCAGGGCCGCAGGGGTTGCCGCGTGGCCTGAGGGGTCTTGGCAGCGCAGAGCAGCCCGCCAAGAGTGAAGGGCCCAGGGCCTGGCGAAGCGGGCGGGAGGGCGCTAGGCGGAGGGCTGCTGCCTGCCACGTTCTTCAATTATTCAAGCAGCCATCACACCCTTATTTAAAGTCTAGTCGTGCGCTCGCCGCGCCCCGCAGCCGAGCCAGGGCCTGCTGGCAGATCTACACGGGGACAGCTCCCTCTCGCAAAGTCAATTAATTAAGCAAACACTCTGCCAGCAAGTTCTCAGGTGTGCAGCCGGGAGGCCCACTGGTCTCGGCCCGCCGCCTCGGAGACACTGGAGCCACAGGGCCTGCGGGCGGGGGGCGGCGGGAGGTGGCCTGGCGTCAGCTGGCAAGGGGCAGGCGCAGGAACGGCCCCTGGGTGGGGACACCGAGGCACAGCGAGGAGAAGGGAGCTCCCCAGGCTGGTGGTCAGGGAGAGGCAGTGCCCCTCCAGGTCCTCGTGCTCCAAGGCCCCAGAGCTGGGCCAGCCACGGGGAGGACCATTACTGTCCACGCTTCACGGGGCCTGCCAGGCCACGGGGGTGCTGCTCCCCTTGGGGTGCGAGGCAGGACGGGGTCCAGTCCAGGCCAGCTGCCCCTCTTCTCCAGCGGCACGGGCCCCCCTTTCCTTGGCAGGACTGGGCACCTGGAGCGAGCACGGCCCAGGGGCAGGTCCTGGCAGCCACTGGGGGCTCTGGCCTGCCACGCAGCAGTGACGCCCACCCTGAGGCCCACCAGGCCTCTGCAGCCCCCGAGTCCCGAGGGACAGGGTGGCAGGAGGACTGTGGGTAAGAGCAGCCCGGCCGCAGGCTAAGACGAGCCTCCAGAGGTCTCGGACCCAGGCCAGGCCAGGGCCTCGAGGACGTGGCAGGGGAGACTCCACACACCAGGACCTGGGCCCTGAGAAGGGCAGGCTGGCCCTCGAGCAGGGTGCGCGGTGGACTTGGGCTCCTCGGCCAGGTCCCTGGACCTGAACTGCCCTGTCCTCCCTCCTTGTCCTTCTAGAAAACGCCTGTGTGCTGGCAGTGGGGGCCACTCCCCTGATCCCAGCTACTCAGGAGGCTGAGGCAGGAGCACCGTACGTCCCAGCAGCCTGCTGATGAGCAAGGCCCCGTCTCAAGTAGGAACGTGTGAAAGGCCCCGGAAAGCGGACGGCAGAGCACCCTGGGTTCAGCCCAGCACCACGCACACTCCTACACACCCCTCAAAGCCCTCCTCAAGCACTGTGCCCGTCCGCCCCACAGACTCCGCTCCGAGTCTGATTCGAGCCTCTCCCGTCACAATCCCACAATTCAGCATGGGATTTATCTCAGCAAATTTTTCAAAAAGGTGGGCGTGCCACCGATCTCCATTTTCCAGATAAAGACATGGGGCAGGTGGCGGTGGGGCAGCGGGGTGGCTGCACCGCTGGCCAGGGTCGGGCCTGGATCTGGAGCTGTAGTCGCGGCCGCCCGGGGAGGTGTGCTGGAGAGGAGGGAGGGCTGCCTGTGCCAGGAACGGCTGGAAGGCAGGTGGCGGCCCAGAGAGGGAGCAGGTAGGTCAGAAGAGAACACTGACACTGAGTGAGGGCAGCCTCGGGGTCCCAGGAGGGGTGACGGAGACGCTGCTACAGGCCCCGCCCCGGGGGACCCGCCGGGGCTCCGCTCGCAGCCCAGCTGCCCCGGCGACTGTTATTTCAGGAGTGCGGCAGCGGGGCGGGCTCTGCCCTCAAGCCAAAACTTCCAGGGGGTGCCGGGGCGTCAGGCAGAAAAATCAGGCTGGGGCCCTCAGCCCCCCACGGAGCCGGCCACCCAACGGGCCCCCACTCTTCCCAGGGCGCTGGCCACCTCATGGCCCGCTGCACCTGCTGTGAAAGTGACACTCTGTTCCCAGGGAGGGCCACTGGACCCCAGGCAGTGGAGGGTCAGCTCCGTGGGCAGTGTGACTTGCCACAGGTGGCCTGGGGAGGCAGGGCCAGCAGAGAATCCTGTCCCCAGGGCCCGAGAAGGTGGGCTCAGGGCAGGGTGGCAGGTCCTGTGAGCAGGCACAAGCCAGGCATGGAGGCCTACGGCGGGCATGCAGCTGCCCAGGCACTGGCCACACAAACGCCACAAGTCACACAAGCGTCAAGTCAAAGGCTGAGCCAAGCCGGCCCCGCGGCTCTGCAATGCCTCCCCAGCCCCGTCCGGACACCTGCTTCCACGCACACGTGCTGCGTCGGCTCCTGGCTCCGACACTCCAGGTTGAGCGAGGCCGCTGCACGGTGCTTGGCCTCCCCGTGCCTCAGTTTCCTCTCCACAAAATGGTACTGTGCCGGGTGTGGCGGCGCCTGCCTGCCTGATTCCAGCTACCCAGGAAGCTGAGGGAGGAGGATCTGAGCCTGGAGTCTGCAGCCAGGCTGGGCAACACAGCCAGACATCTCAAAAAGGACACGATGAAATGGCATTGGACCATCAGGCCTCAGTGGGAGGCCCTGAGTCTCTGGGCCATGGGACCACAGGACACGCCAGAGGAGCAGCGGCCACAGCTGTGAACTCTGGCGTGTGGGTCTCCTGACCCTCCCTGAGCCAGAAACCAGACCCAGAGCCGGAGAAGGAGGAGGTGAATCCTGAGGCTACAAGGCCACAGCAGTGGCTTGGGCCTCGGTGTCCCCACTCTGTTGGGCACGAAGACAGCCCCACACAAGGGTCACTGGAGTCTCAGCTGAGTGCTTCCCATAAGTCGGTTCTAGGCACTTGGGACAGGCTGCTGGCCAAAGGAACCTGCCCAGTCCCTGTCCAGGGAAGATCTGGCTGAGCAGGCCACCAACAAGAACCAAGAATCACACCACACTGGGGGTCCGGGAGCTGCCTCCCAGGCCCTGGATCAGCAAAGGCCCCGAAGCAGACGGAGCACAAGGGACTCAAGACTCCTGAAGTGGCAGGACCCAGAGAACAAAGGCACCAAAGGCCACAGGAGTTCAAATACAGCCGCTGCCCCAGGGACGCAGGACGGTGGGGGATGAGGGTGGGCAGATGGAGACCTTGCCGTTCCTCACCCGTTCACAGGCTGACAGCTCTGAGCCCCCAAGCCCAGCCCAGGCTCCAACCCTTGTGGGCTTCGGCAAGAGACGCTCCCACGCCCTGCCTCCTCGTTCTCCTGCTGCAAGCAACAGGCTCCCGGCTCTACTGCCCTCCCTTGGGACCCTCCAGCTGGCACCGCCACTCGGGCCTGCAGCCACAGGGACATGCGGGCCTGCACATGAGGCCCCAGACGTGCAGCATTGCAGACAAGAAGAGGCTCCCACAACAAGCCCACGTCTGAGGCCAGGCCCGCAGCACGGTAAGAAATCCCCCTGGTGCAATGACAGGCCCCAGGGCAGAGTCTGCCTACCCCGGTGTGGCAAGCTGATGGACAGGCTCCTGCGCACCTTGCTGGCCCCGCCCCCGCCTGCCCCAGGGGCTGGTGATGGGCAGCTTGTCAGGGAGCCTCCAGCCTACTCCTCCTGCAAACTGAGCACCTCCGCTGCAGGACCAAGAGGATGCCAGGAAGAGGCAGGGGCCGCGGAGCTGGCGGGAGCGCGGGGGAGGCAGGAAAGTCGGGGTCCTGAGGGGCCACGAAGAGGTGGGGGCAGCGGGGACGGCAGAGTGGGGTCAATGAATCCATTGGCCAGGGTTATTACAAGGCACCATTCATTGTCCCTGGGCCACATCAGCAGTGGCAGGGAGGACAAGGGGTCACCTGACCGAATCAGGAAATAAAACAGACTCGCGACCGAGCGGGAGATGAGGGCGAAATTCCGACCCCAGTCCCAGCCAGACAGACGGGCACTGGAAGCACCTGCCCTTTGGGATGGGCGCAGGGATGGGGGCGAGCGCCCCCCCAGCCCCTGGGCCCCTGGAGGCTGGGTCTCAGGCCCAGGGTGGCATGGGAAGGGGAGGGCAGCAGGCCAGGCCCTGCCTCCCGCCTGGACTGGGCCGGGCTGCCCAGTACTCAGGTTTAACTGCAGGAAATGCAGCAAGAGAGATGGAATGACGCTCCCTGCCCGGGCTGGCGTGGCCTGCCCTGCAGTGTCCCCCAGCCTGGGTTCCCTTGGCCTCCCTTCCTGCACCCCCAGCTGTTCCCCTCCCGACTCCCAGGAACAACAGCTGCCAGTGTGGCAAGCTGGGGCGGGGGAGGGAGGAGGCGAGCAGCAGGCTGTTAGGGAAGAGACCGGACAGTCAGAAAGCCACCAGGGAGCGGCTGGGGCCGGGCCGCACTCCTTCCTGTCTCCCTGGAGGGGAATCCCAAGCCACACCGCCCGCCCCAGCCTGGACCTGTGCAGTAGCCAACTCACTGGTCTCCGGTTTCTGCCCCAGACCCTCATTCCGCCCTCTGTGACAGACAGCTAGGGCTCCCCAGCTTGGAGCCTCGTCGGGGTCCTGCCCAACCCCCGTGAGTGCCAAGGCAGGGCGTGTAGCCCCGTCCCCCGGCCCAGCTTTCCTGCCCCTTTGTCTCAGGTGTGTCTGGCTGCAGCCCCTCCCCACGTCAGCCCCAGCAGCTCCAGAAGTCATCACTCAGAGCCCCCTTGTCGCACCACTGACTGAATGGGTGCCCCTCTGAAACAGGCCTGTCCATCTCCAGCCCTGAGCCCATGGGCATGACCTCACTTGCAGAAAGTGTCTTTGCAGCTGTGGTTCAGGACCTTCAGTGGGGTGGCGCTGGCTCAGCTGGGTGCTGCGCGGGGTTCACCTGTTCTCCTACACCCAGGAGCCTAGGGTGCGGCCACAAGCCAGGAAGTGGCAGCCCGCCAACCCACCCTGGCTGCAGACCCTGCTCACTCCAGACCCTCCACGGCCCTGCGATTTCTTGTCATTGCTTAGGGCCTGGAACCACCTGAGGTGGGGAGGGCAGCAGTGTCCTTTTCACCTTGGCTTTGGACTCCGAACAGCTGGACTCCTGGCCTCAGGCCCCAGCTGGGCAGCCCGTGACGCCAGCCCCAGCAGCCAGCACCAACCTCTACGGCATCTCCCGCCTCCTTCCTGGAAGGTGCCCTCTCCCCAGGTCCTCCAGTGAAGGCTTAGGCGGACAGGTGGACACGGCCCTCAGCAAGAGCCTGGCCCGCATGAGGCAGCAGGACTCCTGAGGATTTGGTGACTTGGCTGGGTGGTGGCCCTGCTGTACACCAGGTTTGAAAAGAAGGGAGATTTCCAGAAATTCTTCTGCTAAGGACAGAAGGGCTGATCCCTGCTGCCAGGCCTCACCAGCCTCGGGTGCCCTGAAGCCACAGGACAGTCCCCACGCAGGTGCCACCCCAAGGACCCGAGCCACTGCTTTGGTTTTGGCGCACTTCTGACTGATGGCCCCACCCCAGGTGTCCACAGAGGCCCTTGGCCACGGCCCAGCTGGCAGGGTCTTCCGCCTGGTGAAGGGAGGGGCTGAGCAGTTGTGGGTCTGGGGTGGGCCTGGGGAGAGTGGCCTGACCCAGCGTGCGTGCAGGGACTCTGGGCAAGGAGGACAGCACACACAGAGACAGCGACACACAGGTGCCCTCGAGTCTGGGGCGGCCTGCAGCCTTCGGGAGCTGGCGGAGGCGGGACTGGGCCTCCGGAGCCTCGGCGGAGTCTGGCCCTGCACCACTTGGATTTGGGACTTGCAGCCTGCAGGGCCGCAGAGAGTACGCGTCTCTCCCTTGGAGCCACGGGTTTGGGTAAATTTGTTACGATGGCCACAAGAAACCTGTATTAGTTGCCTTTTCGTCACTGTGATAAATAACCGAGGAAAAAGCTTAAAAGGAGGAAGATTTATCTTGAGTTCCGAGTTTCCGCTCGTGGTCTGCAGACTCCATTGCCTTGGGGCTGAGGTGGAGCAGGTCACAGGCCTGCGCAGAGGACAGCTGATTAATTAGCTCACGGCCAGGGGAGGAAGGGGCCAGGGATGGACGTCCTTCCAGGCACCCCCGCCACCCACTCCCTCCAGCCAGCTCCTGCCTCCTACCGTTGCCGCCAGCTCCCAGTGATGCCACCAAATATGGATCCCACCGAAGGGATCAGCGCCCCCGTCACCCAGTGGCTCCCCAGGGCCCCACTCGGCACTGTGCACTGGGACAAGCCCTCAGCTCCCAAGCCTTTGGGGGACGATCCAGACTGCACCCTGACAAAACTCACACTCCCCTTAAGCCGGTTCTCAGCTGGGACCATTTTGCACTCCCCCGACCCCAGGAGACACCTGGCAACACCTAGGGACAGTTCTGATTGTCGCAGCTGGATAATGCTACTGGCATCCAGCGGGCAGAGACCAGAGACACTGCTCAGCGTCCTAGGTGCACAGGATGGCCCTCACGGCAAAGACGGCAGTTCTGGTTTTTGTTTTCTTTGTTCCTGGGGGGTGATCTGCCACTGAGCTACACTCTTGGCCCTTTTTATTTTTTACTTTGAGACAGGGTCTCGCTACATTGCTGAGACTGGCCTCCACTCTGCAATCCTCCTGCCTCAGCCTCCTGAATAGCTGGGATCAGAGTTGTGGCCACCATGCCCAGCATGGTAAGGAGGGTCTGGCTCCACAGTGCTGGGACATGTTTGCAGGGTCCAGCCTTGAGTGGAGGTAACGGGTTGAACATGACCCAAGAGCCCATCGCTTATAAGAGTCCACCTTACAGGATGGCAGGCCGCAGCTGCCAGGTGCTCAGTGTCCACTGATGGGATGTGGTGGCCTTTGGCCCTGGAGGAGCCACAAGAGCTTGGGTGCTGAGGACCAGCCCCTCACTCAGATGCAGGTCCACGACATGACGGAGCCAGCCAGAGAACCCATGGTGGGCGGGGCGGGGACGCGGCCAGGACCTCCGACGTGCCCGGGGTTGCCGGCTGACAGCCGGAGCCCCGTGCCGCCCCTGGCGCAGGACGGAGCTCCAGCAGGCCGAGTCTGCCAGATGGCGGCGGCCGCGTGTCAGGAGATAATCACTATTAAAAATTCACTGGGTCTTATTTTATCTTTTTTCTAGGTTCCATTTGGGCTCTCTGCTTCCTTCTAAAGATGCTACCAAACTGCCACATTACAGCACTTCAATCTTTCTTGATTAAAAGGAACCCTGTCGGGGTCGCCAGGCCCTCTGTGGGGGTGGCTGTGAGGAGCAGGGCCAGGGGCAGGGCCTCCCCAGGGCGCCCACACCTCCTCCCAGTCCACGGGTCCCTCCAGGAGGCACAGCGGCTTTGCCACCTGCGTGGGACCCAGCCCTGTCAGGTGTGGGCCACCACGGTGGCCAGCCGAGGGCCCCAAGGACAGGCACCAGGGGCACGGGCAACCTTGGGAGCGTCTGGGGCCCTGGGGGCGGGAGGCAGCAGGGTGTGGGGTTGGCGTCAGAGCTCGGACCTCACGTGACAGGTTCACCCAGAAAGCTCAGGTCCCAGCCGCCCTGCCACCAGGCCTGCAGGCCGGGACCTCCAGCTGGCCCCATGTCTGCTGCAGCACAGGGGGTCACGGGGGTCACATGACGCAGCGGGTGCACAGGGCCGGGTCTCTGAGGGGGTGTCCAGCTCCAGAGGGGCCTGAGGGGCTGACGAAGGCCGACGACCGGCCAGCCCCAGTGCCCTTTCAAATCAGTCCAGGGTGCAGCCGTGCCCACGCTCCAGGGCACCACAGGTGGGCAAGCCACCTCAGGGCTGGCACAGGCTGCTGCCCTTCTGGCAGGGGCAGGAGGGGTGAAGGGCTGGACACACGCAGGGCTCTGCAGAGGGAACTTCCTCACAGAGTGAGTCCCGCGTGGCTGGGGGAGGCCACAGGGCAGACGCATCTCAGGACTGGAAAGAGCAAGAGCGACCCCCAGGCCACCCTTCCGTCATCAGGGATCCTGGTGAGCCGGAGTCTGGGCACCTCCACCCGTCCAGGGGCTCTGACCGGCTGAGGGCCCTGGCCCTTCACCCTCCTGCCCCAGGGTGCCCTTGTCTGCAGGCAGGTGGCCTCTCAGGCAGCTGCTGGCTGGCGGGAGGCCCTGGGGCCATCTCAGTCTGCAGCGTCTCCTGATTTTCCAGGGGCAGGTGGTGAGATGCAGCCCCCAAAGCCAGGTCTGCATTCTCAGGGCCCCCAGAGTCCACGGGGGTATAAATCGGATGGTATTTATATCATTGCACACTGAAAAACATGTAAGGGTAAGAGCTGAAGCCGCAGCCAGGGTTAAGGAGAGACTTCCTTCTGGGATGGAACCCAGGCCCCATGTGCCAGACAAGGGCCTTCCCACCGAGCTGCTGCCCAGCCCTTTTTACTTCAAGGCAAGTGGTCCTCCTCGTGGTCCTCCTGCCTCAGCCTCCCCTGTGCTGGGATCTCAGGCACCACTGTGGCTACAGCAGAAATTCATTCTCAGGCTCTGGAGACTGGAAGCAGAGTCGGACAAGGAGTAGCAGGCCAGCCCCTCGGGAGCGCTAGGGGACACGCTCCCTGCCTCCCAGCATCTGGTGGCCGGTTCCCTGGACCTCTGGCCTTGCCCTGTGGCCTCCTCCTGCCTGTCTCTCCTCTCGTCCCTTACAAGGGCATCTGTCATCGGCTTTGGGGCCCATCCTAGTCTAGGACAATTTCATCTCAAGAACCTTAACTAATTACATCTGCAAAGACCCTGCAGGCAAATAGGGTCACACTCTGGATTCTCGTGGGACCTCGGGTGGCCCTAGTCGCCTCAGTGCAGAGGCCTGCGGCGTCACAGCACGCTCGTGCCCGCGTCCCCCACGTTCTCCTGGAGCCCTGCACTTGGGTGTCTGCAGAGGGAAAGGACAGTTTGCAGCCTCTGTTCAGACGGTGCCACGCAGGTGGGGCTGGCCTCTCCTCAGGGCTCGCCAAGGTGCGGCTGGGGTCCCCCGCAGGCCAGGAGGGTGTGTCTCAGCACGGTTCTGTACTCCCTGGGCCCCAGGGCCCTCCCGTCCCTGTGTGCGGCGACCCTGAACAGATGTGAAGGGGCCCACGGCTAAGGCGTCCACCATGAGGACCTCTGCTGAGGCTTTGAGGGGCGGCTGGCTCCTGGGAGGTGGCCAGGGGTCACTCCAGAAACACAGCAAGGATGGGTGGGGCAGCCCTGGCAGGGAGGAGGGTGCCCATCCCCAGGTCTCGGTGCAGAGGGGTCGCCAAGTGCCCAGGCGTGCTCAGCACCGTCCGCCGACCACAGAGCAGCCGCCAGGGCGCCGCCTGTGAAGCATCTCCATGCTCCTCCTCCTGGCCCTTCCTGGACCTGGGCTGTGACCTCACAAGCTCTGCTGGTCCCTCTGGGTCTACCTGCTGTGAGACTTCGGCACCCACGCCAGACCACAGAGCCAAGAATCTATAAGAGGACCCCACCGGTGCCAGCCAGCTGCATGAGTGCCCCAAGTGGGAACAGCTAGCTGCACCCATTCCTGAGCAAACAGGATGCCACTGTCCTCAACCAGTACTGGGGTCACCCGGAACGGGACAGAGCAGAGTGATTTTATTTTTTTCTACAGTGCTGGGGACCGAACCCCGTCACACCCCAGCCCTCCTAAACTGCTGAAGCTGGCCGGGAGCTCTGCCCACGCCTCCTGAGACGCTGGCATGACCGGCGTGCACCACCGCTTCCAGCAATAGGTGCTAACGATCCTTGTTTCACAGATGAGGAAGCTATGGCCCAGGATGCTACGTGTCTTACCGAGGACACCCAGCCGGTAAGAGGCAGGGCCGGGAGGTGAGCCCTACCCGCCTGGCTCCCCAGTGCAGGGGACCCGGGTGCCCACGCTCACCACAAGGGGCCGGGCTGCGTAAGGCCGACGCCGAGGCCCAGCAAGCCCGCGCTCCCTCAGTACTGCTTCTTGCTGAGCCTCTTCCTTCCTTCTGAGGGTCTCTGGAGATTTTTTTCCCCTTATAAATCTGGAAGTAGTTTGTATGATTTATCTGATGGAAAACAAAGGCAGAAATTCCACCTTTATCGCCACGCCTGAGTCTTTGTCACCTGGGCCGACCTGCAGGGCTCACACATGCCACCCCACCTACCAGGCTGCTAAGCGCTCAAGCCCATGAGCTCAGCTGCCACTGTGCATCACTGGGGCCTGAGGACACGGAAGCTCGGGGCACAGCCTGGCTGGACCACTGCCTTGCAGCTAATGGCAAGGGCGGCGGGGCCCAGAGAGCCCTGCCAGCTCTCTGGGGGCTCCCAGAGCACTCCTGCTTCGGAAGGTGAGCCGGCCAAGTCTGCACAGCCACTCTCTCACAGGGAAAGCTCCTGCTGGCCAGAGGCTGGCTCCTGCAGAGCGGGCCAGCGGCAGGCAGCGCACCACCCTGGCCACCTCTGGGGGTAACCCGTCTCACCTCCTTCCAGCAGCTGACCCCATGATCTGCCCAGAGGGCCCCTGATACACAGCCCGCAGCAGTCTGCTGTCGTGAGCTGTGAACCTGCCCTCCGGGCCCCCAGGAAAGGCCCAGGCTTGTGGGGCCCAGTCTACACTGCCAGTGCTGGATCATCCAGCCAGGGAACTGGGACACGATTTCAAGGCGCCCCAGAGCCTCCAGACAGGCTGTGGATGTGGTTCTGACCCCCACCAGGGCCTGGCACCCACGGAATATCTGGGAATAGAACCAAACATCCCATCAGGGATCACCGGCACCTACTGCATTCTCAGCTGCTCAGGAGATTCTGAGGTGGAAACAGAAGGGCTCTTCCCTCAGGGAACTTTCGCCAGAACTGGTGCAAACATACAGACTCCACCAAGAGTGACCTAACAGGCGCGAGGACAATGGAGGCAGGGAAGACCTGCGGGGGTGGACCTGGAGGGCTTCCCAGAGGAGGTGGCTTCCGAGTCGGGCCTAGAGGAGCAGAGCACGCAAGGGCAGAGCTCTCCAGGCAGAAGGAAAGCAGAGCAGCTGATACGCGGGGTGTCTGTTCCTGGAGGCAAGACCTCACCCTAGGCCCCACGTGGGAGAATGTGCTGCAGAGAGGCCAGGTCCCTGGGGTGTCGCGTGTGTAACTCCTCACTGTCACACGCATGCTTCCCTCAAAGCTGCGCACCAAGCAGCCGGGGATGGCCAGGCAGGGCGGGCACAGGAGAGACCCAGCCGGCTGGAGAGCAAGGGTTTCCAACCAGCGGCTGCGTCCTGTGGCCATGGGAGGCCTCCCACATGTTGGGTGGCAGAGAGCCCATTCTCTGGAGCTGAAGGCAGAGGTGCCCAGTGGTGGCTGGCAGGGACATGACCTCGGGGCTCCGTGACACTTCCTACCCTCTCCCTCTCCAGCTCCCTGAGCTGGGAGCCATCCTCAGTTTCTGCACCTGCAAACACAGGGCACAGAGCCCATGCCTCCCTCCTGGAACTGCCACCAGGCTGAGGAGCAACCACAGGTGGAGGACGCAACCCCAACACCCAGCACTCCCTGACACAGGCCTCGGCAGGATGTGCTCTTCCCTGCCCTCTAGCTGGGCTTCAGAAACAAAGCCAGGGACAGCCAGCTCCGCACCTGGACAGGAGTGTCAGGGTGGCGAGGGGAAGAAGCAGAATTTAACAGCCACACGCAGCCGGCCAGGCACACGGTCACCTGGCAGATGGTGGCACACACCTGAGCAAGCCAGGCTCCGAGACGCTCTGAGCAGCACGGTCGCACAGCTGGGCCTCGCCCGCCTCTGGGGCTGCCAAGGCTCTCTACCAGCCAGGCACCAGCGAGGGACGATCAGAGGGAGCCCGGTGAGGGAGGCGAGGATCAAACGCGGAAATAAGAGGGGCGTTTCCAGGTTCACGGCCTTCAAAGGGAAAAGGCGGCCTTGCTTCTCAGCTGCGCCCCCACTCCGGCCCCAGGGGAGCACTGGCAGCCGCCTAAGCCGGCATCTGATGGACGGATTTGTTTTAAGCTCTTTCTACCCGCGGACTCTAAGCAGGGACTGTGCTTGACCTCTCCAAATGACAGCCCCCCCCCCGCCAGTCCTCAAAAGGCAAAAAGCTTTAAAAGCTGCAGTTCAAACAGGCATTGAGGTGCACAGACAGCCACCAGGGAGGCCAGGTAGGGCAGGTGGGTGGGCTGGGAGCTGGAGGGCCACCCCCATCCCCACCCTGGCCCACCTGGAAGAAAGGCCAGCAGGTGAGGTCAGGATGCGGCCTTTCACGAGAGGACTGTCCTGAGGTCATCCTGCCACCAAGCCATCCTGCAGAGACCTCTGTAACCTGGGCTACCACCCACTGCCCTCGGCCAGCCCCTCAGCCAGGGGCTCGACCCTGCCCACTTCTGGCCCCCATCTTGCGGCACTGCCCGGGGCTTCGGAGTGCAGCTGACCCCGCAGAGGTCCGACACAGGACCCGCTCAGGGGGCTCAGGACCTGACTGCCCTCTCCCTGACGGACAAGCGCACCAGTGACTCGGGGTCATGACCTCAATGCCAGGAGGAAATCCTCCCTTCCAGGGGCCTGGGACAGGACCCCAAGGAGGTACTGGGGCAGCTGGTGGGGGGGGGGACGGCTTAAGCCCCAGGCCCACCCAGATTCCCACCTGCTCCAGGAAGGGCGGGAAGCACCCCTTGTGGGCATTTTGCCTCCTGGACTCAATCTCCTGTTTGCCCAGTGCAGGGGCCCTGCCAGGGCTGACCCCCACCCCAGGCTGCTGAGCAGTCAGGATAATGCAGCGCCTTGGACAGCAGCCAGGCTGGTGCAAGCCGGCCACCCGCCCTGCACACAATCTGGAGGTGACTCTCCACCATTCTCCCTGGGGCCTAGACATGCCACAGGGCGGCCAGACCGCGGGCAGATGGAGCGTCTCCACTTAAAAATAAATCGATGGCTGCTTTTCTGAGTTGACAGGATGAGGAGGCGATTGGTGGCGGGCTGGAGAACACGTGCAGGGCCTGAAGGACGATGATCCGGGCCGGGTGGGGGCCAGACCGGGTGAGCGCGGGGTCAAGCCTGGTCGGGGAGGGCGGCGCGACCCAGAAAGTGCCACCTGGGCCCTCCCCTCTCCCTCTCCGCGGTCGGCGCGCCGGGCACTTACTGAGATCCTGGAGCAGGGACGACCAGGTCTTCATGCCGAGCATGCTGCGCCGCCCCGCCCGGGGCCGTGGGGACCCGGGGGACTCTAGAAGGGGCTTCTGGGCATCACCGGCGGCCACCGCGGGAGTCACCGCTCCGCTCCGCAGGGGCGTCCGAGCGCGTGGCGCGCCCCTCCTACCCGTTCCGTTCGCGGCGGGAGCTCGGAACCAGGGAGGGGCCAGGGGGCCTGAGGGGGTCACGGGACGGCCGAGGGTGTCCCTGGAGGCCAGAGGCACCAGGCTGTGGAACCCCTGGGCCCTCCGGGGTCACGGAGTAGCCGGGCGTCCCTGCGCGCTGCGCGCCGTGCGCCCCGCCCGCCTGCTGCTCGGAGCCGGGAGGGGCCGGGGCCGGGGGCGCAGCCGCCTCTCACGCCGCCCCGCGCCCCGCGCCCGCCGCTTCACGCCCCAGCGGCCGAGGCTGCGCGGCCGCCTCGCAGCGACCATCTCATTCCCTCCCGCTCGGCGGGGGCGGCGCTCCTCCCCCGCCGCCCGCCCGCCCGCGCTCCCGGGCAGCCCCGCTGCCTGCACTTGATAGCGCGCTTGTCAAGACTGCTGAGTTGTCCCTGACCTCTCCCCCGCCGCTGCTAATTAAGGCTCCGCCGTGACAGTTCAAGTGCCGAGCATCAAGTTTGCAGAACCAAAGCCTCTAATTGGGGCCGCTTTTCATTTCTCCATCCCAGGGGCTGGGGCTCCCCAGACCTGGGCACTGGCGCATTTTTCTTTTGTATTTTCCATCAGGGAGGAGAAGGCGGGGGACGGGCGCCAGGAGAGGAGGGCGGGCAGGCAACCAAAGGCTGAGGGTGGAGGTGAACCCAGAGCCGGCGGGGGAGTGGGGCCTCGCCTGCCCCCACCAGCCAGGCAGCTGGGGGCCACCCCTCTGGCAGCCCACCTGGAATGGCCCCTAACCCCTCTGAGCTCCCTGGATGAGGCCAGTGGGGAGCTGGGCCCAGCCCTGGGGGGAGACTCCCCAGAGGCTCAGCAGGCCTGGCAGGGAGGGGTGGCCCCATGGCTGGGCGCTGGGCCCGGGTGTGTTGGGTGGCGAGGGTGCCAGCAGCCTGCAGAGCGCACTGCGGGGCTGCTGGCTTGGGCTTGCTGCCCCCTCCCCTGGAGAGGTGTGCTCAGCCTTAGGCTGAGACTGGGGCTCCCGGCCTCTCCTTTCCAGATAAGTGCTGGCGAGTGGGGAGCTCTTAGCAACTCTCAAGCTGCTGTTCTTCACCGCCCACTAAATCAAGCCAGAAGAGAGGAGGGAGGGAGGGCAGAGTGGCTGCTCGGGGAGCTACAGCAGGGCGTGGGGCGCCAGGAAAGGTCACTGGGTGCGGGCTGCCCCTCCAGGAGCCGCCTGCTGCAGGGAGGGACGGCCTGAGGATTCCAGGTCATTCTGATTACATGGGCGGCTTTAATTTGCTCTGCCACCCAGGTGCTGCTTGAGGTGAGTACAGCTGGAGAACAGCCTGGTGCATCACGGGGTCTGTCCCAGGCCCTGCACATTAGGACCACCTGGGCCCTGTTGGGTTCCTGGACCACAGCCAGACCCATGGTGTCACTCTGAGGAGGCACCAGGCCTCAGGACCCTTGAGCGCACCAGGGGTCCCAGCGTACAGCCAGGGCGGGCAGAGAACCTTCGTGGCAGGGCAGGTGGCTCTCAGTGGGGAGGGTGTGCCTCTGCTTCCCAGGGCACATGTGTCACCAAGTCTGCACAACTGGCGGGGGGGCATGTGCTCCAGACATCCAGTGGTGGAGGTTAGGGGTGCAGCTGAGCGTCCTGCAAGGCCGGGTCACCCCTCACGAAAAAGAATCAGCCAGCCCCAAAGGTCACTAGTCCCGAGATTGAGAAATCCGGAAAGCCAACCCCCTGCCAGGAAGGGCCCTTGGGAACGTCTTCCACAGAGCCCGCTCCCAGCTGGCCCTGAGGCAGGCGTGGGATGAGGCCTCCGGTCTCTGTGGCCAGCGGGGACTGCTCCTTAGAACCCCTTCCGGTGTTGAGCCAAGCGTCCCGACTTCCTCCCACAGGGCCAGGCTCCTGTCACCAGACCTGGTGTGCTGGCGGCGGCCTGCTCACGCGTCCTGAGTCTGCTCCACCCTCACCCGCTACTGGTCCGCCAGGCGCGCTGCGTTCCTCACCAGGGCCCAGGGTTCTAAGATGTCCCTGTTTGTCATCGTCCTTCACATCCTCAGCCCATGTCTTCACTCCTCCAGAGATGACGCCGGCCCTGGCTCTGGGAGGTCACTGTTGGCTTCTGCCCAGCCTCAAGCTGCCACAGCCCTCAGGTGCCCAGATTCCCACCAAGTCCAGCTGCCCATTTTCTGCTGGTCACTTGCTTTGGAAACAGTACTAGGCTTCACACCAACCATCTTGTTTGCCCAGGGCTCTCGTCCCCAGGTCTGGCAGATTCGCATGGGCTTCCAAAGTCCAGTAGTGAGTGGGGCATCCCTCCCCAAGGGTAAGGTGTGGTGTCTCCCCACTGGACCTGGGGCCAGCGCCCCGGGCTTGAGAATCTCTGGGGGTCCTGGTCTCCCCAGGAGGCTCCCGTCGCACCCAGGGCTGGGAAGGCTGCTGTAAGGAGCAGGGACGCAAGGTCTCCCAGGCCAGCCTGCTGACCTTGAGCATAGCCGGTGTTCCAGGCTACGGCGGCAGAAGGCTCGGTCTTATCGGGTGAGGCCGCGGGCCCAGCGTGCCACCCCGGCCAGCCCGTCCTTGCTTCCCGTGTGAATAACCAGCAAGAGCTCCTGGAGGACAGGGTCCGGGGAGCTGTGGGCGCTGTGACCTGGTGGGAACTCTTCCAGAAGCCGCCGGCGCAGGCAGAGCACAGCCTGTAGCAGGAGCCGGCAGTGTGGACGCTAGTCTGACCGGGGTTGCAGGAGCCGGCAGTGTAGACGCTAGTCTGACGGGGGTTGCAGGAGCCGGCAGTGTAGATGCTAGTCTGACGGGGGTTGCAGGAGCCGGCAGTGTGGACGCTAGTCTGACTGGGGTTGCAGGAGCCGGCAGTGTACACACTAGTCTGACGGGGGTTGCAGGAGCGGCTTCCCAGGGTTGGGGCAGGTACTTATCCCCTGTGCACTGCAAGAGCAGGAAAGGCAGGCGGGGACCGTCCCACAGCAGCTTACTCTGCCTGCAGAGCCAGGCCGTGCTGTGCTCGTCCACGTGAGGGAACACTGACCGAGGGACTTCTTGGCACGCTCCACCCATGCCCCATGGCGAAAGGCCCCTTTGCACCGGTCTCCCCAGGGTGAAGGGGCAGCGGGCGGTCTGTGCTCTCAGCCCCCCTCAGCCGACTAGGAACCAACGACAACCCGGGAGCAGGCTGTCTGAGTCACCCACTGCCCAAGAGCACCGACGAAACGCAGTTGCACTCTGCCATCAAGCACCTGCGCAGGGGCCGCGTCTGCCTGAAAGAAGGGGTAATTTGCAAGGGGGCGGGCTGAAGGTGTACACCTGTAGCCTCATCGACTCAGGAAGCTGAGTCAGGAGGGTCACAAGTTCGAGGTCAGTCCGGACAACTTAGCAAAACCTCGTCACAAAATAAAGAAAGGAGCCAGGTGCACACCTGCAATCCCAGACACATGGGAGGCTGAAGTAGGAGGATTGTGAGTTCGAGGCCAGCCTCAGCAACTTAGTGAGGCCTTGTCTCAAAATTAAAAGGGCCAGAGATGTGATAAATTGCGCCGGTTCAATCTCCATACCATTCGAAAGGAAGTGCTGGGGATGCGGCTCTGGTAGAGCAGCTGTGAGTTCAACCCCAGGCACTGTGTGTGACTTCCACACAGGCCCGGCATGGGCTGGCGGTGGCTGTGCCAGGGAAGGCCCCTGGCTTCCCCAGCGCTGCCTCCTGCCTGCCGCACCCCTTGCTAGGGAGTCTCCCCATTCGCTCCAAGAGCACCGCTTGTCCACGCTCCCAGGAAGGAAGCAGACCCCCAAAACACAGAAAGGGGACGGCTGGCACCCGCTGGTGTGTGGGTGGGGACTGGACCCCGGGCAGCAGGGCGGAGTGGCGAGGGGGTTGTGACCCTGGATGAACCCCACTTTCTCCAGACAGCCCCCATAAGTCTCGGCTCCCTCCTCGGCCCCAGCAATGGCCGAGGCTCCGAGGGCAGGATGGGCTGGTGTCCAGGTCCCTGGGGCGGGCAGCTGCAGGGCCACGTGTGTGGCCCTCGGGAGCTGCCACTGGCAGGACTCTTGGGGCTCCTGCCTGGCACCCAGCAGGCCTCACCAGGAGCATCCTCTGGGCTGCCCTCCCTGTGCAGCGGGGCCCGTGTCCATCTGGTGTCCTGGCATCAGACACACAGCCCACCCCTGTGCTGCCCTTGCCACGCCCTCCTGGCGGGGCAGTGCCCGCTGCCTGCTCCCGCCGCTCAGCAGGGCCCACCTGGCTCCCCTCCCAGCAGGGCACCTGCTCCGTGCGGCCCAGCACCCCCTCGTGAGCAGCTGCACCTCGCGGCAGGACCGTCCCTTCCCACCTGCCCCTGAGCCCCGAGGCTGGGCAGAGTGGTGGAGAGGGCTCAGCGCCTGGCCCGCACAGGTGCCTGTGTTCTGCTACGACCAGGCGGGTGCGGGGAGGGCCGCGCGGACACGCAGCGCTGAGCCAGTGCACCCAGCCAGCACACGAGTGGACGCCAGGCCGCCCAGCCTGCGGTCATGTTCTTAGGCTCAGGTGGCGGCCCGTGTCTGTCCCCCGCCCAGCCGTGCTGAGGCCCACAGGTGAGGCGGGGTCTCCCCAGTCTCACTCCTGGGGCCTGGGGCCCGGCTGGCTGCTCACCGAGTCCGTGGCGAGGCGGGGCTGGGGTCTGGGAGGGCGCCCTGGACCTCCGTGCGGTCAGGTCCTGGGGCCAAGACGCATTTTATCACCTCGAGGGAGACAGCGAGGCCCGCTGTGCTGACCCCACAGGGCAGGAGAGAAACCCAAGAGGATCTGTGTCCTCTCTCGGGTCAGGGGCCACCACATTCCTGGGATGTGCGGCAGGCCGCAGCTGCCGCCCAGGCCAGCTCCCAGCTCTGTGGACGGGCAGCGCCCTCCTGCCTTCCCGCCCTGGGTCCTGACCTTTCCCGATAAGCTCTGGCAGGGCCTCTGCCTCCGCCCCTCCCTCCGCCCTCATCTGCTGCCTGCCACAGCTCCCAGCGGCCTCGGGGCTGGCCACTGCCCTCTCTCTCAGGGTCAGGGAGAAGCAGGGGAGCAGGAGCGGCGGTCACCTCCCTCCATCCTGGGCGGGCAGCAGGCGCGGATGCCCACTCCCGAGGCCCATTTATCACAAGATGTCCAGCCCCGCTGGCAGACAGCTGCGAAGCCCTTGGTCAGCTTTTCTCCCGAGTCCTTGTGACTCTGTGGGGGTCCTACTCTCTCCCTGCTGAGCGTCCCTTCCCATGGGTCCCCCATCCCTGGCCCTGGAGGGGTGGCCTGGGCAGAGGGCTCCTCCTCCCAGGACTGGGCTTCTGCCCACATCTACCTGCAGGGCTCAGGGTGACCTTCACCTGCCCAGCAGCTCCAGCCCTCTGGAGGGCCCCAGGGCAGGAGCCACAGCCCTGGGCAGCAGGAGAAGGGCCACGGCCCTGTCCTCGGGTGCTGGAAGCCTGCTCGGGGACGGGTCCCATAGCAAAGACGGCAGGCGGCGGTGCTGCTGGAGGGTACCTGGCCTGAGGTCCTAAGCAGACGGGGAGGCAGAGGCTGGGGGAGAGCCCTTCCCGCGGGCCTCCCTCCTGGCCGCTCCCTCCTCCCTGCCCCGCTGCCCCAGGTTCCACTGACCCCGCAGCTCCTGGGGTCTCCCAGAGTGGGCAGGAAGATGATGCAGGCACAGCTGTCCCCAGACCCTGTCCTGGTCCTCAGGGACGCTCCTCCAGGCTAGGATTATGCTAACTCATGGACGCCCTGGCTGCCTCCATTCACAGGTGAGGGTGGGAAGGACCTTGCAGGGCCCATTGCAAGAGCCCAGCTGTGACTTCACACCCTGGGGACAGTCAGTAAGCACCATGTCAGTTTCCTCGTCTGTGAAGTGGGGAGTGCCTCCTGGCCAGGCGTGGGGTGACGTGAGGCCAGGCAGGGCCTGACACCTGGGGAGGCCGCCAGGCCCCTCCTGGCACAGACCAGAGCGGGCGGGAAGTGTGGGCACGCAGTGGCTGCCAGCACAGGAACCTGTCACACTCCCCCACGCCTGTCAGAAATGGAGACCAAACACCCAAAGGGGGAACCTCACCACTCTGCGGGAGGCGGCTTGCAGACGGGTGCCTGAGCTGTCCCCAGCCTGGCACAGGGTCCCATCAGGGACAAGTGAGGTCCCCCAAGCAGGCAGAGCCCTGTGCACTGGCGTCTCCTGGGCGGCCTCCATGAACCCAGCCCCCCCACGCAGGGAGGGGGCTGAGGAGTCTGAGCCCCGGTCCCGGCTGAGGGCTCCGTGGGACCTCGGGCGGGGGACTGCTTCTTCCTCCCTGAGGAGGAGGACGAGGCTTAGCTTGGATAACGACCTCACCCCGAGGCTCACTTCGGCCAGCTCTGGGCCAACCCGGCCCAGGCACATCCTGATGTACCCACCGAGCCCTGCCTGGGTTCACGGGCACCTGTGTCTGCCCGGGAGTCAAACAGCAGGCAGCTGCACAGACCCGGGCCCAGGAGGCCAGGCAAGGCACCTGCTTCCTCTGGAGACGCATCGGCCACCCGCAGAAGTTGCTCTCCCAAAGGGCATGTCAGCCACCTAGCACGTGGCCTTGCTTACAATAGGGTCCCTGCAGAGGTGACTGCATCAAGGGTCTGGAGGTGGGATCACCGGGGCAGGACGGGCACTGCCCCAAGGATGAGCATCTTTGGGAGCAGCAGGAAGGGAGGAGGTGGGCCTGGGAGGAGGCCCCGTGACAGACGGGGGAGCTGCAGGATGTGTCGCAGCCCAGAAATGCCGAGGATGGCCGGCAGCCGTGGAGGCTGGGCAGACTCCACGGGGCTCCTGAGAGCCAGCCGGCCGACACCTGCGTTCCAGACTCACCACGCGAGGGCACCCGGTTTGGAGTCTCTGTCACAGCGCACGCAGTGTCTGGCCCCCGGGGCCACACAGGCCACACGGGCCACACACAGGCAAGCGTGCCCGTCCAGGAGGGAGCCTGCCCTCCCAGGGCCTCCTCGACCCCACTCAGCAGTGCGGCCTTTGCGAGCCGTGTGAGGCGGGGAAGGGTCGCCTGCTGACCGGTCCCAGCGAGGGAGGCCCCTCAGCACGAGCCGCTACAGCCCTCCCTGGCTACCTACCTCCAGCCTCCCATGCGAGGACTCCCGGCTGGGACCCCATGCCCCCTGCAGCCACCAGGAGGGGCAGCCTCAGTCTCCAGATGGGCGTCAGGGTCTCCAAGCCCTGGGAGAGGACTGCAGAGCTCGCCAAACCACCTCCTTCCATGCCCCACCCAAATCTAGAACTTTCCTCCCATACAGGCACTGGAAGGGGCCCCTCCACAGCTGCTAGCCTGGGGGCCATCTGGATCATCAGGTCAGCTAAGACGGCCCCCAGATGTGGACCCTGGGGGTAACTACTGCCCAGCCCCCAGCAGGAAGCCCCCGTGGGCGGGGTGCCTGCAGGGTGCTGTGGAGACAGGAAGCTCCTCAGCTCCCGGCAGGCCTCAGTGCGCCCCGGGAGGCCTCGGAACACCTGGCAGAGGCTCAGTAAATGTCTGTAACAGAAATAACGAGGGCGGCACACCCCGGCACAGCAGATGGCCCTCTCTGGCAGTCGGTGCGGAGTGTCCCCAGCCCGGGTCCTTCTGCAGGAGTCCTGAGCCAGGCTGCTGGGGCATCCCAGGAAGGAAGACTCCTTCCAGCAGGATGCAGCACCCAACCTGGGCTTCTGGAAGAATCTGCTCCTTCAGACCAGGGATCCAGGCTCCCCGTGGGCTCTGAAAGATCCCAGTGGCCTGGCCACAGTCCCCGGCCAAGGGAGTTCTTCGTCTGTCCCCCAATGATCCCCAAGCTGCCAGGACTGGGGACAGAGAGGGGGTGCAGAGTGTGCCCACCCGCCCCTGCCCCGTCCCCGTCTGAGTTGAATCCTGCTGGCAGTGCCACTGGGCACCCAGGCCAGCGGCAGGAGGAACGACCCAGTGCAGGGCCGGGCCGGAGCAGCCAGGGCGCTGCCCACAGGCTTCCCTCTCCGTCTGTCTCATGTGCCACGGGGGTGGCGGGGCCCAGGAAGGGGAAGGGGAAGGGCCTCGTGGGTGGCTGAGGGGAGAAGCCTGGTCGCAGTGCCCTGGGTTTCCGTGTCTCCACCTGAGTAAACTGCCCGCGGGCACCTGGGAGGAACCACCGAGGCCACGCCCTTGGCAAGGGCCCCAGGCCCAGCGTGAGAGCCCCGTCAGTGTGGGCTCCCGTCGGGACGCTCCCACCTCCCAGCAAAGGCGAGAACAGGCCGGTGGCCTCAGGCGCAGGGGCTGGGGATGGTCGGGCAGGGCGCCGTCTGGGGTGGTAGGGGTCTCTGTCGCGCTCGCTAGCGAGAACTCTGTGTTAGTGCATCTGAGCCACAGCTTGATAAACCTCCTCTCTCTCTGTCACTGAGGTTGAACCCAGGGCTGCTCCACCTCTTGAGCTACACCCCTGCCCTTTCTATTTTGTGTTTTAAGACAGGGTCTAAGTTGCTGAGGCTGTCCTCCAACTTGCAATCCTCCTGCCTCAGCCTCCCAAGTCGCTGGGACTACAGGCATGTGCCACTGTGCCCAGTTGACAACTGTTTAAAAAAAAAAAGTCAGGCACCGTGAAAGTAGGCCACCAGGAAACACAGGCAGGGAGGCAGGGTGCGGCCCTGAGTTCAGATGCTACACCGAGGGGTGGAGGAGAAGGCTGCCAGGGCCGAGGCCCAGCCTCCCTTGGCAGATCACACTGGAGCCCTGGTGGGCACAGAGCGGTAGGGGCGGGTGGGAGGCTACTGGGGATTTGTCAAGAGGCGGCACGACTCTCCCTGTGGGAGAAATGCCAAAACGATCCTTGGCACTGTTGCCGTGAGAGTCTCAGGTCCAACCCTCCCACTCCGCAGGCGACAGGGCACAGAGGTCAAGCAGTCTCCTCAAGGTCACACAGCAGCCACCCAAGCCCAAGCTTGCCGGCCCCAGGCCACCGCATGGCGACCTCCTGCAGCCACCGTGTCCACCGAGAGGCCGAGCAGCAACAGGAGCTGCTGCCCGGTCCTCTCCAGTCACGGCACTTGGTGGCCCTCGGAGCTTCCTCTGGGTCTTGTTGAAGGAAACGGCTTCTCAGGTGACCCTGTGGCCAAAGGTGGCATGGCAGGGTCATGACCAGCCTGATCTGGAGCCAGGGCCCTGCTCTGCCCCATGCCGCCCCCTCGGCAGCAGGCCACTCACTCCGGGGCAGCCCCGAGGCTTCCCAGCCACCCCTGGCTTTGTTTATCTGGGCCCTTCCAGGCCAGGAACCATCCGGAAGAGCGGGTTAGGCCAGGAGCAGCTGCCTGGCGCCTCTGGAGTGGCTCAGATGTGGTATGTGGCAGGGCCCCTGCCCATGTGCTGCCGTGGCCAGGTGGTGGACCCTGGACCGCGGGAGGTGCTCTCCACAGTTACCGCAGGGCAACAGCCCTGTCCCTGTCCTGGGCACGTGGCCAACCGCTCCCTGCTCCCACCTCACTGGCCAGTGGGGCCGCCGGGCCCCGCCAGCCTGGCTCCTCCCGGCCCACCGCCGGCCCTGGCGCCAAGCTGCCTGCTCCGCACTGGAGGCCGAGGGGCGCTGGCACGGAGAAGCAAGCTCCCGGGTTTTCGGCTCAGTTGCTGCGAGGAGAGATGAGAAATTGCCTTCCTGACCCAGAACTGGAGTTCACAGCTGCACTTCATTAGGATTTCTCCAGGAGGCCCTGGGAGGCTCGGCCAGGGCTCACCTGTTAGCAGCAGCTGCGCCTGCCGTGCGTAAGCCGGCTTCCTGCCCGGGGCTGCGGGCGGGAGGTGGGTGGCACGGGGCTGCTGCCAGCCTTGCCCCAGCCCCCTCCCTCGCCCTCTGCCAGTTAGCATTAACTCGGCGACGGAAGGAGAGGAGGAAACAGCCAGGACTGGGTCAGTTCCCCCTGGATGTTCCAGGCGAGGGCAGGTCGCCTCCTGGGGCCCCACCTGGTCTCTCTGGGTCAGGCGCCTGCCTCTCTGCGTACACAGCAAGCGCTCCATAAATGCTCCCCCATCCTGCCCCGCAGCTGCCTCTCTGCTTTTGAAACACCCAGTCCACACACAGCAGCTATTTTAAAAGCACAGATCCTGCCCACAGGGTTCTCCTGGCTGCACAGTCACCTCATCTGAGTGGAGCACTTTTGGAAAGATCCGGAAGGCCAGCTGAATCCCAGAATCCCTGAGGGAGAGCCAGGCACCCTCCCAAAGCTCCCGGAGGCCACACACAGTGGGGTACTGCTCGGCTGGGATTGTCACCTGGCCCTTTTCCAGATGAGACTGCGCGGGTGGCTGGCAGAGCGGACCCGGGATCTCTGTGCTGAGAGGGGGAGGCAGCCGTTCCTTGGGGCTGTGCTCCTCCCTCTGCATTAAGTCTGCGGTCATCGTCCCTAATGTGAGTCCAAGCACAGGGCCCACGTGTGGGACGCTGCCCCGAGTCTGCTGCACAGGACGAGGCAGATCAGGCTGGTGTGGGAACACAGCAGCTGTG
Source organism: Sciurus carolinensis (assembly GCF_902686445.1). Classification (NCBI taxonomy): domain Eukaryota; kingdom Metazoa; phylum Chordata; class Mammalia; order Rodentia; family Sciuridae; genus Sciurus; species Sciurus carolinensis. Next base: position 3,142,238 of record NC_062228.1, read on the forward strand.
TGACCCAGGGCAAGTCACTTGGGCTCTCTGGGCCTTGGCTGACAAGGCTGGGACAGAACAGACTGCCTCGATGCTGTGCCTGGGAAGGCCCAGCATGTGGCCTTGTGCCTGAAATCCTGCCATCTGCCCTCACACACCCGCAAGCTCTTCCTGCTCGGGATGGAAACAGGGTTCAGCTAAGTCTCTGTGGCTGGCGACCGGTTCTGGAGGAGCCTGGGCTGCCTCGCCTGGGACTTGGGAAGATGCACCAACCGGCAGGGCGGCTGAGGGCAAGGCGAGGGTCCCCAGGGCAAGTGAGGGGACTGCTGGCGCCACCCAGCCCTGTGGGCGCCATCCTGGGCCGCCTGTGCTCAGGGCACACCTGTGGCTCCAGTTGCCCCATTTCCCAGGTGAGAAAGCCAAGGTCTGCAGAGGTCAGGTGCCAAGGTCAAGTGGTGGTGCTGGGTGAGCCCGGAGTGCTGGGCCAGGCTCTTGACCAGCACAGGCCCAAGGGCCTCCTCCCAGGGCCTCCCCAGGGCCACTCACGATAGCCAAAGCTGACAGGGGTCCATAGAAGGAGCCCAGGCCAGGTCACTTAGGGTCGGAGGGGGCTGTGCACTCCACTCTTGGCCCTGCGTGACGTCCAGGGGTGAAGCAGGCCAGGAGGGTGCACAGGACCAGGCCTGCAAGGCCGGGGGAGGGTGTGGGTGGGAGGACCCCCCGCGGCACCCACGCCGTCCTGGCTGAATCGGAGGTCGCTCAGCCTCTGGACATCAGGGCTGGCGCTGGCGGAGCAGAGGCGGATGGAAGCCCTGCCTGAGCAGAGGGAAGAGGGTCACGTGGGGACAGCAGAGGCACGGGAGGGAGGGACAGGCAGGCGGCGCGGGAAGGCAGATGAGGACACTGAGGCTCAGGGAGAAGGGGCGGCTGCCCCGGGCGCCCGGAGAGCAGGCACGCAGGCCCCTTGCACGGTCCCCGTTCACTCCGGCTCTGGAGCCCCTGCCCTCTGGGTCCAGCACACCATGCTGGTCCAGGCTGCGCCATGACCCCAGCCACCAGGGAGTCTGCCCTGGCCCCTGCCACCCTCCTGTCCTCGCCCCTAGCTGCTGGCTCCTGGCAAAGGAGGAAGTGACCACGTGGGTCACTCTGGCCATTCTACCTACCATGCACCAGGTGCCTGTCCTGCGCCTGAAGCCGTCCACTCCCTAAGCCCTGCAACACTGTGCGGCGAGCTCTAGTCTTATCCCCACTTCACAGACAGGGAAACTGAGGCCCCCGGCAGATCAGCCACCGCCCAGGGTCTCACAGGCAGTCAGAGCAGACCCAGGAGGCCACCAGAGCCCTGGGCCTCACCAGTGACCAGAGGCGGGTCAGGGCAGGCGTCTTGGCACGCACAGGCCCTCGGGCAGCGGGGCCTCCTCCCAGACGGGCCCCCACAGCCCCCGCCAGCGGGGCGGCCAGGCCAGGAGGCTCCCTGGGAATGGTGAAGCGCACAGGAAGGACGGAACGCTGACGCCAGCAGCCAGTGTTTACGCAGCGTCCGCGCAGTGGGCACCCTTCCAACGCCGTGCAGAGCCGCCACCCAGGAACCCCAGCCTAGGTGAGCACCCTCCTTTCTCCACTTCACGGATGGGGTGCCCGCGGCACAGAGAGGTGAGGAGGTCTGTCCGGGGACACACAGCCGTTAGGTGTCAGCACTGGGATCTGAACCCATCGGCCTGGCCCCAGAGAGCGCGGAGGGGGCGCCGGCAGAGACCCCGAGGCAGTGGGGTGCAGGGGCCAGTCGCAGCGCTGGCCGCAGGACGCGGGGGTGGGGTGGCTGGGGCGGCTCTCCTCCCGCGGGAGCGGGCGCTGCTGGCAAGCTCCCCGAGAGGCCAGCCTTGCAAGGGAAGCAGAAATCTGTCGTCAGCGCTGCCAAACCCAAAGTGGCTGCTCCAGACTGCGAGCCAGTGAGCGTGCGGCTCGCCCGTTCACCATCCCGGGCTCGTCACCACACAGATGGTGCTGCCTGTGGCAGCTCGGCCCCGCTGCCAGCCGCCGCCACACTCAGCGCCACAGATTGGGCTGCACCTGTGAGGGGCCTGGGGACAGCCTCCCGCGGGCACGGCCATGGGCAGGCTGGGGGCGGCCAGCACCAGCCTCCACCGCCCCTCCTGGCGCTCACCCGCTGCCCCCGGCCACTGGGGCAGGTAGCGGCCTGCTGGCCTCTGACACCTGGTGTCAGCTTTTAGCTACCCATGTGGTGGCAGCTCCTGGGAGGGCAGGCGTGGCAAGGAGCTCTGGGGGCTGGTGCCCGGCACCCTGACGCTGCCTGGTGCCAGTGGCGCAGGATGAGGGGCCAGCGGGTGCCGCAGGCTGGCAAAGGGAGCTGGAGCCAGGAAGCCCAGGGAGCGTGTGGGCGGCCCGGGCAGCAGCAGCACCGGAGGCGGCTGCAGAGCAGCCTGGGACATCCGGGGGCAGCTCTCGGCCTGCTGCCCATCGCGGGCAGCTCAGAGCTGCAAGCGCAGGACGGGGTCTGGGGCTGAGAACCCACCTGCCTGCATCCTAGGGACGTGGGGACTGGGGCCCTGCCGAGCAGGCAAGCCGTGACCTTTGCAGCCCCAGGAGCAGCAGCAGAAGCCCCGCCCCGGCCCCCCAGGTCCCGCCCAGTGAGCCCGCAGCCTCCGCCTCCTGCCTGGGACCAGCTGCTACCAAAGGCCCAGCATGAAAGCCGCCTCTTTGCCATCCCGTCCCCTGCCAGACTCAAAGCCCTGCCACTCTGGACAAAGTCCCTCTGGTTCGAGAGGCTGTCCCTCCAGAGCCAGGCTTGTGCCCTGGGGCTGCCGGTCTCAGCAAGCGGCCCCCTTCCAGGCCCTTCATCCCAGGGGTTCCTGGGGGGCCTTCTGCAATCCTGGTTCCTAGGGTCCCCACCAGGGGATCAGTGGGCAAGGGTGTGAGTGGGGTTCAGGGGGTGGAAAACAGGACATGCCAGGGAAGGTAGGCAGGTGGCCACGGGGACACAGGCGGCCGGGTCTCCTGATGGGCCTCTGCTTCCAGGCCGCCCTGCCAGCGTGCGGCCAGGGCCTTGTCATGGGACAGCGGTGTGTCCTCACTGCCTGCCCGTCCCTCTGGGTTCTGCTCTGGTGAGACCTGAGTTTCTGCCCGTAACAGTGGTAATGTCCCCCGGGGCCAGGCCCAGGCCTATCCTCAGTCTGCTCAGGAGACGGCTCTCACTACGTCTATTTCACAGGGGGGGATGTTGCCACAGAGAAGTGAAGGAACTGGCCCAGGGTCACACAGCCAGGGCCAAGGTTCACTGACAAAGCCCAGCCCACACTGGACCGGCTCCACGCCGCGCCGCCTCTGGGCAGCCCCAGTTCCTGGGGCTCCTCCTGATGGCGCACCTTTCTCTGGGGCCAGGAGGACCTCAGACTCTGCACTGTGGTGGTGGGGCATGTGGAACCACCAGAGTTCAAGGTGGTCAACACTCTGGGGACCACGCTCACCCCAGGACATCTGTCACCGGCCCTGGGAGGGCCCGTGTACACCCGCTCTCAAAAGGAAAGAGAGACGGGGACTTCCGAGTGGCAGGTGGCACCGGTGCCAGGTCATGGCGTGCCCACATGCCTACATGGTCCCAGTGGCCCCGCGTCCGCCGGCTGCTTTCCCAACCAGCTGCAGCTCGGGCTTTTCCCAATCAGCTCGGGCTGCAGGACCCCATGGTGCCAGCAGCTGGAGGGGCAGCGGTGGGTGGACGGTGCTCAGGGTCCTGCGTGGTGGCTGTTGGGCTCCGGCAGGCTTCTGGGTGGTCAAGGGTTCTGGGTCATCTGGTCTGGGTAGCTGTGCCAGGCACCGCAGGACCCTTGGTGGCATCCCGGCCTCCGCCCACCAGAGGGCAGTGGTGCAGTCCCTGGTGTTCAGACGTGGCCCGCTGTCCTGGGGGAAGGCTGAAGCCACTGCCACACTGAGCAGACAGCGGTGTCATCAAGCGAAGGGTCCCAAGCAAGCGCACTTCCGTGGCCCGTGATGTCACGCGGCTAGCAGGGCCGTGGCCAGGCATGGAGCAGGCCGGCCCCCGCGGCTGAGGAGGGCCCGTCCCAGGAGAGGAGGGCTGTGTCTCCACCCAACCCCCGCCACACAGAGGCCCCGGGGCAGCAGGAGACCTGTGCAATGGAGGCCAGGTGGTCGGCGGGGCAGAGCACGCGGGCTTTACCACCCGAGGAGCCGCTGTGTGCCCGCTGGCTGGTGTCCACCAGGCGGAAGCCTGTCACTGATGCTCGAAGAGTCCCTGTGGCTGATCCAGCAGGCATGGCAGGGTCGCCGGAGGCAGGGAGGAGACACAGAAGCTGACCCCAGCACCCTCCCCGCTCCTTTTCTGTGCCTAGAAAACTCCTGTGCTGTCCTCAAGACCCAGCACGGATGCCCCTTTCTGTGACAGTCCCTTACGCCAACTGGGGGTGATTATGCCCTTGGGGGCTAGTGGCGAGGCCTGGAGGCGTTGGGGAGTGCTGCTGTGCCCAGCACGAAGGCCAGGACACCCGTGAAGGTCGCACGGCGGGCCGCCCCCACGGCGAAGACCCGCCCAGTGCGGGGAGGCCGAGGCGGCTCCTCCCGCAGCCCCTCTACCGCAGTCCACCCTCCCTGCTGGCCACATGCACCTCAGCTGCCCGGGCCCTCCCCGCTGCCCTGCTTGTGCTTCTGTGGAGCCTCGGGCCAGAGCCAACAGAAGACAGAGCCTAGCCGCCCGGCCTCCCGGGACCCACGCGGCCCTCCCACCAAACACCCCCGAGCACCTCCTGCCTCCCTGACCACACGCCAGGGCCTCACTGTGCCCGAGACAGTTCCTTGGGTGACCACAGCACCAGACCTCACGAGACCTTAGAAGATGGGCACGATGGTGCGGTGGCTCGGGAGGCTGAGGCAGGAGGATCTCAAGTTCAAAGTCAGCCTCAGCACTTAGCAAGGCCTAAGGAGCTAAGCAGGACCCTGACTCTAAATAAAAACTGAAAAGGGCTGGATGTGGCTAGGGGTTGGGCGCCCGGGTTCAACCTAGCACCCCCACAAGAACCACAGAGAATGAGGCCCAAGTGGTGCCCAGCCAGTCACAGCAATGACCTCTGACCCCAGCGAGGAACCCACGAGGGCCCTTAGCAATGCTAACCCACGTCCTCCCCGAGGCCACCGAAGGCCAGCAGCTGGGCCCTGTTCAGATGTTTGCATGAGTTTTGGGCTGGCCACCGCCTCTGGTCCCAGCAGATACCTCCCAGATGGAACTTCTGGAGGCCAAGAGCACTTGTCCCAGGCAGCAGGCACGCGGGGCAGAGTCTCTGGAGTGGGCGCGCTGGGAGAGGGTGGCGCACTGGGAGAAGGGGGCGCGCTGGGAGAAGGGGGAGCGCTGGGGAAGCTTGAGCTCCTGCCCGCAGCCGTCTCCGAGCACGCAGGGGCCCAGCCCCAGCCCCGCGGAGGCTCGCCTCGAACCCCGGGTCAGCCCGTCACGAACTCATTTGGCAAGCATCCGCCTGCAGGCACTGGGGACACACCGCGCATGAGACCTGGGCAGTCCACTGGCAGGGGCTATGTTCTGAAGGACGTGAACAGGCGACGTGCAGGGCGACAGTGGCAGGAGGCAAGACCAGGCACCCGGGAAGGAGACTGGCCAGCAGAGGGCAGGACAGGAGGCAGGCTGGCTCCTGCAGCAGAGGCTCTGGGGCGGCCAGGCAGGGGTGGGGTGGCTGGGCCATGGGCAGCGCTGAGGCTTGAGGGGCACATCCTCCCGCGGAGGGGTGAGGCTCGGTCCAGCAGCCGGGCCACGGGACGGGCCTGCGCCTCTGGGTGTGCCATGTGTGGGTGCGTGTACCTCTGCCTGCACGTGCACGTGTGCAGGCGCACGCTCCGGTCTGCACGGTGGCCTGCGGATCTGCCTGTGCCCAGTGCACACTTGCACGTGCACCTGTGTGCACAAGAGTGTCAGGGAGTCTTTACCCATCAGAAGCCCACCTCCCGTGGGCACAGGAAGCACTGCAAAGAGCCTCCAGGGGCACCTGGCTTGCATGTGTGTGTGAGCGTGTGTGAGCATGTATGTGAGCATGTGTATGTGTGTATGAGCGTGTTCAATGTGAGAGCATTGTGAGCATATGTGACCATGTGTGTGAACATGTATGAGCATGTATGTGTGAGAGCATAAGTGTGACCTTGTGTGAACATGTATGAGCATGTATGTGTGAGAGCATAAGTGTGACCTTGTGTGAGCATGTGAGCATGTGTGTGAGCATGTGTATGTGTATGAGCATGTGTGCTAACATGTATGAGCATGTATGTGTGAGCATGCGAGCATACATGTGACTGAGCATGTGAGCATGTATGTATGTGTGTGAGTGTAAGCATGTGAGAGCACGTGTAAGCATGTATGAGCATGTACGTGTGTGAGCGTGTGAGCGTGTGTATGAGCATGTATGTGTGTGAGCATGTATGTGTGAGCATGTATGTGTGAGCATGTATGTGTGAACATGTATGTGTGAGCGTGTGTGTGAGCATGTGTGTGAGCATGTACGTGTGTGAGTGTGAGCGTGTGTATGAGCATGTGTGTGTGTGAGCGTGTGTGTGAGCGTGTGTGTGTGTGTGTGAGCACGTACGTGTGTGAGCGTGAGTGTGTGTATGAGCATGTGTGTGTGTGAGCGTGTGTGTGTGAGCATGTGTGTGTGAACATGTGTGTGTGAGCGTGTGTGTGTGTGAGTGTGTGTGTGTGTGAGCGTGTGTGTGAGCGTGTATGGTGTGAGCGTGTATGGTGTGAGGGAGACCGCGTGTTCCCCGCCTGCAAGTGCCTCTGAACAAAGTCCCCTCCACCTCTACGAGCCCACTGCCATCTGTCTCCCCTCCCGCTTGGCCATTTGAGCCGGGGAGGGGGCCTCCCAGGCGGGGACCAGATGGCAGAACCGTGGCCTCCGCTCCCCCAGGGGGCTGGGCCCAGGCGGCCACCCCCATGCTGCAGCCCCTGCCCTGCCCGGCCCAGCCCTCCCCAGCTGCCTGCATCCCTGTCACCCTGGCGCCTCGTGGCTGTCCTGACCCCTGTCCCTGGGCCCCACCTCAAGTGGCCTTTTGCCTCCACCACATAAATCACCGTCTGGGTCAGGGCTGGGTGAGGGAGCAGGGCAGGAGGGACACATCCCCCAGGTCCTGCAGACAGAGTGGCTGCCAAATGACCCCTGACAGCCTGGCCAGGGCCTCAGGGGCCAGAGGGCAGTTCAGGAGGCTCTGGGGGCCTCCAGGCCTTGGGCCATCTTGCTGTCCCCACCTGGGAGGGCTGCTTCTGATCCCGGGGCTCTGGGTCAGGGGTGCGGCCACCCTGGCTAGCTGTGTCCTGTAGGAGTTCATGCTGGGCAGCCCTCACCCCCGACAGGACGGCTGGTCCCAGGTCCTGCTCTCTGGACACAGTGGTCTGCACAGGGAGGGTATGGACAGTGCCCGCAGACCTGGGTACAGTCCCAGCCCTGGGCTGGTCCCCTGAGAACCCTTGAGGCAGCTGTCAGTCACTTGTGCAGTCAACAAACAGAGGCTACCGAGGCCACGGTGGGACATGCAGGCCTAAATCAACTGCCTGGTTTGAATTCTCATTTCCTGCCAAAGCTTGGGCCCCACGACCCAACGCTCTGACCTGTGTGCCCACCCTCACAGTATGAAGCCCTGGCCCCAGGCTGCCCTGAGGGTTCGGGGTGCGGAGCAGGCGGCACCTTTAAGGACCTGTGCGTGGTCCTGGGCGGAGGCACACGCTCCCCTGCCCTCCCAGCAGGAGGCCCTCTTCCATGCCACCCAGGGAAGAGCAGGGATCCTGAGCGGAACTGCCCCGGCAGGCCGAGTCTTCCCCTGGCTCACTCCCCAGGTCCCCCAGCCCAGCTGTCGGGCACCGTGGGGGCTCCATGGGAGGCGGAGGAGGGCAGGCTGGCCCCAGCAGGCTGGGACGGGCCCTTGCCCCTCCAGAACCAGCAGGCAGCTGCAGTCCCCGCCAGGAGAGGCCTGGCAGGACCCTGCGATGCAAACTGCTACCGGGGACACTGGCTCAGAGGCCGCGACTTGCTCAAGAACACGCAGCTACCGGGTCAGAGGCATCTGGAGCGCAGCCGGCCCAGACTCAGCCTGGCCTCTGCACACCCACCCGGCTCTGGGCTCGTGTCCAGCCCCCCAGTCAGAGGCAGGCGGGGAGCGCGTGCGCTTTACCAGTGAGGAAACCGGCCGCAGGGCCAGGGCCAGGGCTAGAGTGACAAGCAGGCAGCGGCTCCCCTCCTGGGCTCTGAACCCGACAGACCTTGCGCGCCCTCGGCCCCTGGCCGGACCCTCCCCGCTCTGCAAACCCGCCCCGCGGCGGGCTGCCTTCCTGGGTGACATCGCCTCCCTACTTCTCTCCTAGGCTCCCTATGGGCTGCCTCCCTGCGGCCCAGCAGGAGGCCCAGGCTGTGGCCACGCCGGGCTTTCCAGAAATGAAAACGAGCCAGAGCGCGCCTTCCAGGGGGCCCTTCTCGCACTCGCACCTGAAAGACCGCCCGGCACCCGCGCCCCTCCCCCGCTTCCGCTGTGGGCGGGGACTGTGCGGGGCGCGCAGGGGGCCTCTGGGACCCCCGAGCCTCTTCGGCATGGTCAGATGGCGCGGGGCGCGGGGCGGAGGACGCGGTGAGGCCCGCAGTGCCCTCTCTCCCCGCGGGACGTTTCGCGGGTGCGGTAACACTGGCTCGGAGGGCAGAAGTCGCGGGGCGGGCCGTGGCGGGGCTGCGGGCAGGACCCCCGCGCCGCGCTCCTGCTCCCCAGCTCGCTGCAGAGGTCTCCTCCGCCTGCCGGCCCACGCTCTCTGCAGCCCCCAGCCGCAGCGTGGGTCCCGGAACCCGCGAGGCCGACAGTCGTCCCGACTGGGGGTGGGAGGCCGCGCTGGCCTCCCGGGTTTGGGTTGAGCCCAGCTGGCCAGGCCTGGGGCTAGGGCTGGCTCCTGGGACTCTCCAGAGTCACACCGGCCCACTGAGAGGCCCAAGTCCTGGCCTTACCCCTCTGAACATTTGGCCCCAGAGAGAAAGGGATGTCCCCCAACGTGAAAAGGAGCCCTCCTTCCCCTGGCCTTCTAGACAAGGAATTGCCCCAAGTAACTGGAGAGCTAACCCCAGCTGCAGACTGGCACAGCGCACCAGACTGGATGGCTGAGCTGACAGTCTACATGCTGGAGCCAGGACTCAGGGCTGGACAGGGCCCAGCCAGGGTTTACTGTGTGACCTGAGGCCAGTATCTTGAGCTCTCTGGGCAAGTTCCCTATGTGAAAAATGAGAATAAGAAGACTGCCCTGCAGAGCTCATGGGTGCTGACCCTCCTGGGCTGCTTGGGGAGGGGGACAAGGGTGAAGCCTGAGGGGACAGAACAGGAGATACAGATCCCATTAACCCAGGGCTGTCCTGGCAGTAGGTTCAGAAGCCCCTTCAGGTTCCGGTTCTGCAGGATGCCGGCCACACTCGGGGCGAGGGTTGCAGAGCCCCACATCCTGCCGGCTTTCTGCAGCAGTTGGGGACAGAGGGACCGGGTGGATAGAGTGGCACCCCTCCCGTGGCCAACCCTCACTCACAGAGACCTCACTTCCTGCCTGGGGCTTGGGCCCACAGACCCGCTGGGCAGTGAGAAGAGCCAGGGGGCACCTGACCCGCCAGCCCTCGCTGCACAGATGGGGCTACAGGCCAAAGAAAGGCCACTTGCCCTGCGGGTGTTGGGCCTCTGGAGAGGCTCCGGGACACTGCTCATCAGACCGCCCCACCAGTTCCCTCCCAGACCACCCTCCTCCAAGGGGGAGGAGCTAGAGGGCAGCAGCAGGCAGGTGGCACTGACCCTGCCCAAGCAGGGCCCACCTGGAAGTCGGTGCTGAGCATGTGGGCGTGGCTCTGGCAGACCTGGCACAGGGGCGCCCAGGCCCTGATCCGGGCCAGGACCTGGTCCAGCACCACCTGGTGGCTGCTCTGTGGACTGCGCCTCCCTGGCTCTGAGCCGGCCTCTTGGTCTGCTGGGGCTCTCCTGCCTGACCGAAAGGGGACTGGGCTGTGTGGCTGGGCCAGACACAAAATCTGTGGGACCCAGTACAAAATGAAAACGAGAAGCCCCTTGCTGGGCCCAGCGGCGCATCAGTGATCCCAGCTAGTGAGGGGCTGAAGCAGGAGGGTGGAGCCTGGGACCAGGCTGGGCACCTGAGTGAGACCCTCTCCTGAGGATGGAAGGAGGGATGGAGAGAGGGAGAGAAGGATGGAGGGATGGAAGGAGGGATGGAGGGAGGGAGGGAATGATGGGATGGAAGGAGGGATGGAGGGATGGAAGGAGGGAGGGAGGATGAAGGAGGGATGGAGGGAGGGAAGGAGAGGGAGGGAGGAAGGATGGAGGGATGGAGGGAGGGAGGAAGGAGAGAGGGAGGGAAGGATGGAGGGATAGAAGGAGAGATGGAGGGATGGAGAGAGGGATGGTAGGAGGGATGAAGAGATGGAAGGAGAGAGGGATGGGAGGAGGGAGGGAGGGAGGGATGGGAGGAGGGGAGGGAGGGAGGGATGGGAGGAGGGATGGAGGGATGGAAGGGGGGATGGAAGGAGGGAGAGAGAGAGAGAGAAGGATGGAGGGATGGAAGGAAAGATGGAGGGATGGAGTGAGGGATGGAAGGAGGGAGGGATGGGAGGAGGGAGGGATGGGAGGAGGAGGGATGGGAGGAGGGATGGAAGGAGGGAGGGATGGAGGAGGAATGGGGGGATGGAAGGGGGGATGGAAGGAGGGATGGAGGGAGGGAGGGAGGGAGGGATTGAAGGGGATGGAGGTAGGAATGGGAGGAGGGAGGGAGGGATGGAGGGAATGAGAGAAGGATGGGTGGAGGATGGAGGGAATGAGAGAAGGATGGGTGGAAGGATGGAGGGATGGAGAGAAGGATGGGTGGGAGGATGGAGGGATGGAAGGAGGGAGGAGGGTCCCCACTCGTAACTACTGCTGTCATCGGGACGGGAGCACCAGAGCTTTTCACCACGTGTGGGCCTTTGAGTGTGTGGCCCTGTGTGACTTCAGGGGACACTCTCCCCCCAACGGGCCAGGACGGCTAGCCGAGACCAGCAAGCGCAGCCCAGCAGCACGTTCTCTGGGCTCTGCGTCCTCCCCTGTCCATGTGGACACCTGGCCTTCCCTCTGGGTGGAGGGGAGGTCACACATGTAGAGGACTGGGGGTCGCTGGAGGCCAGTCAGTGAGTAGTGTTGGCCGGGGCTCCTGGGCCAACCCCACATGGTGCTCACGCAGCAGGAGGGGACAGTGAGGATCCTCGGGAGCCACCTGTGTTACGGCAACGGTTCCAGACGGGGCCAGAGCCCCCGCCCCCAGGTCTCACTGACCCTGTGGTGGGGACGGGACGTGGTCCTGCACCCTCGTGCTCCGGAATTTCCATCGGGCCCCTCCCTTTCCCACCAGGGCCGAGGGAACGGCAGCTCTTCTGGGGACCGAGCCCGCGCCGGACATTCGGCCTTCCAACCGCCAGGCACCCGCCCATCTGAGCCGCGTCCTGCTCTCCCCACAACCCCCACCGACCCGTCCCCGCCTTCCATCACCCAACCCATGTCTCCCGCCCCCCCATGCAGCTGGGCTGCGGGTCTGTGGAGCCTTGCTGGCCAAGCCCCAGGCCCTGGGCTAGACCCTCAGCATGGCAGGGGGGCAGCCGCCATCACCTGCCGGCACCCCTCACACACCCCCACGGTCCGAGCCACCACCCGATCTGGTTCTGTCCCCTGGCAGTACTGGGTCCTGACCTGCAGCCTTCCACCTCTGGGCTACGTCCTCGGCACCCCCGTCTGTAAATTCTCTTTTGAGACAGGGTCTTGCTAAGTTACTGAGGCTGGCCTTGAACGAACAATCCTCCTGCCTGAGCCTCCCAGGTCACTGGGACTACCGCGTGTGCCACTGGGCCCGACTCACAGCATCCTGCCGTCCGTCCTCATCCGTCCGTCCACACGGCCTTGAGCGGGTCATATAGACAGCCTCAGTGCCAAGCAGGAGGGAGGGTCCAGGGCCCGCATGCATCTGCTGAGTGGCCACGGTGGCCGGGGGCGGCAGTGACCCCGCTCGGTGACAGCCCTCCTCCTCTCTGAGGCTGGCACAGGCCCAGGCAGGCAGTCGGGGAGAGACCAAGGCAGGCGCCAAGGACGGAGGTCGCAGGGCCTTGTTTCCTGGGGCCCCGTCCGGGGACTTTCCCTCTGCACCGGGTTCTTGGTCTATAAAGCAGAAGAGCAGCCTCTTCGTGGTTTTGTGAAGATTAAATTAAAAAAAAAAACCTACCTCACGATATAAGCCAAGGGAGGGAGTGACCAGGGCGAGGGTAGGACCCCAGCAGGCCGGGCTACCTGCTCACCTGGAGCCAAAGCCCAGGCCAAGGCTGGCATCTGAACCTCCCTGAGCCCCCAAGTCCCCAGGACCTGCAGGCCATTCCAGTCCCTGGGAGGCTGCTCTCCATCCAGGCTGCAGGCAGACCTGAAGCAGCCCAGGAGGAAGAACGGGGACCTTCTGTCACCTCGGTGCGGTGGCCCGAGGCCTCTCCGTCCACACTGGTGCCTGGGTAGACAGCTGTGGAGCAGCCAGGGCAGGCGCAGCCCCACTCGTGCCTCAGCCTCCCGCTCTGTGCCGTGGGGGCATCCCGGGAGGCGGAAGCCTGCGGAGACAGCTCCCAAGTCTCCCGCAGCACCCCCGCGTCAGCGCCTCATCCTTAGGAAGGGGCGGGAGGGCGCGGGAAGGTGCCCATGTGCTGCCCCTCCAGCAGCCTGGGCACAGCCAGGGAGTCGGGAGGGGGTGTGCCAGCAGGAGCCAGGGGCAGCCGCTGCGTCCTGGCCTGCAGCTGGGAGCCTGCCGGAGAGCACGGAGGCCCGGCTGGCCCCGTCAGACCCAGGGGGGCTGCTGGCCAAGGCCCCCGCGAGCTTCCAGTTCAGCACAGTCTTGAATTTTCAGGGACGTGTGTGTGTCCTCAGGGAGCCCTGGCCTGGCCCTGGCCTGCCGCCTCCACCTGACGTGCCCCCCTCGGCCCTGACAGCACACCTGGGAGCTCCGCTACCCGCCCTGTGCGCTCAGGACCTGGCCTCTGTGCTCTCCGGCCTCGTGAACGGCCCAGAGGCTGACTGGCCCATGCGGATGGGGACGCGCCCGAGTGGCTAACGGGGGAGGGGGCTGGGTCCCCACACCTGCACAGGCGAGGCCCGCCCTGCCCGCTCCGCAGCCAGCCTGCCATGCCCCCGACAGCCCGCCACTCATTAATCTTGATGGGTTTTCTGCTGAGTGTTCTTCCAGGACTTTCAAACCGCTCGCTAATTGCAATTAATCACTTACTGAAGCAGATGTCAGCAACGATGGGCTTGAGGCCGGAGGCTGCCAGAGCTGCCGGGGTACGTGGGCATGGGCCGGGGTGCCCAGGCATGGCACTGCCCACTCCCACCCAGGCAGCTGCCAGGCGCCTTGCTCACAGGGAGGAGGCTGCTGGGATGGGGAGGGTGGGTCCCTGGTCAGGGGAAGGGCCAGAGGCGGCCAGGGCAGACGCCCCTGAGGACTCCACACTGCCTGCTGAGGAGGCCAGTGGGCATCTGAGTGGGGCCAGCAGAGCAAACGTGGCCGGTGAGCACCGTCGGGCTGCTGGGCTCCTTGCCCCCGCCCCTCAGGCTTGTGCTGTGTGTCAGGTGCCAACCTTTGAAGCCCAGACTCCACAGAAAAACCCGGACTTGTGGTCTCTCTGAAAACACAAAGGTGTTGCTCCATGCCGTCACCAGGCAACCACGGCCTGGGCTGAGCAGGTGCCTGTGTGCACAGGGCCGGGCGCTGGGTCCTGCAAGACCCTGCCTGCCCAGCGCTCCTGGCTCCTATGGCGTGTGCCTCACGCGGTCCCCCAGGCAGGCACACTAGCGCCCCGGGAGGTTCCGGGCAGTTCTGAGCTGAGCTCAGGAGGGTCCGAAGACAGGACAGAGCTGGGTGCAGTGGCCACACCTTTAATCCCAGCGACTCGGGGCCAACAGGGGAAGGGCAAGCTTGAGGGCAGCCTTCGTGAGACCCTGCCTCGAAATTTAAAAGAGGAAGATAAAGGTCTTGGCGGGGAGCCCGGGGCTGGGGTGCCCGGGGTTCAGGCCCCTGTCCTCGGGGCAGAGGTTCCAGTCTGAGTGCCCCCGAGATCTCCAGGAGCTTCTCTCACCCAGCTGCTGCCCTCGGGGGCTGGCAGCGCCCGGAGCCAGTGGCTCTCAGGACAGGCGGGCACCCTCAGGGAGCTCTGGAGACGCGGCCCTCGGTCTGACCTGCCGTGGCGACTCCGGGGAGCTGCAGTCGCTGTGCCGCGGCATCCAGGGGCCCAGGGCCCCCAGCACAGGGCCGCTCTTCCCGCCCTGGACCTGGCGTGGGTCACACAGGCGTGTGCCCTCACAGACCAAAGCCCGCCTGCCTCTGGGTGCTGGCCGCGCCAGCCAGGCCCTCCCGAGGCAGGCGGCCCACACCGCTCCCTCCTCACGGCCGGGCTTCCAGCTGCCGTGTCCCTCTCCGCTTGCTAAGCTGGGGGCCTGGGCAGGTGGCTGTGCCTCTGTCCTCACCAGGGACCTGGGGACCCACAGCAGCGCTGAGTCCCCGGGTGTGGAGCACCAGGTTAGCGGGTAGAGCGTGTGGTCGGCACCTGGCCCTGGAGAGCCCGGGACAGTGCTGGAGTGTGCGGTGAGTCTGCTGGCGCAGAACAGCACCCAGACCAAGCCTGGCTGTCCCCTGTGGACAGCGACATGAAGAGACAGAGAGTGGAAGGAGCCCCCAGCATCCGCTCACTCCACCTCTGCTTGGGGATGGGGCCCGCAGGGAACAGGCCCCTGGAAGCTGGCGACCCAGCAAGGAGGCATGATAAGCACCTGCACACCTCTGAGCCGTGGGCTCATCCACGGCTCCAGAAACAGAGCAGGGAAGGAGCCCGAGGGAGGCAAGGAGGCCCCACGGAGGCTGCGCAATGAAAGGAGGGGGCCCCAGAGCCAGGCAGACACCTGCAGTGGGAGGAGTGTACAGTGCAGTAGAAACGGCGGGAACAAAGGCCCTGGGGCAGGAATGAGGAGCAGGGAAGGGGCCGGTGTGCTGCAGCAGAGTGATACCAAGAGAGATGCCAAGGCGGGAAGCGACCAGCTGGTGTGGGGCAGAGGACTCCAGGCCTGGAGGCCAGGGCAAGGCTCACCACTGACCCTGGAAGGTCCCGAGCAAGGAGGGCATCATGGTGCCACACGGGCAGTCAGCCCTGCCCACCCTTCTGCTAGCAGCGCCCCACGGGGACATCGAGCCCTTGGCTCCCGAGTACTCAGCTTCCTGGAGGGATGTTTCCGAGCAGCAGTCCAGCCCCGTCCTGGGTCCTTCAGGGAGGCAGGCCCAGGGCCTCAGCCAGGCACACTGTCCACGTGCAGTGCACACAGGAGCCTGAGGCTTGCGGGATGGGCCCTGGGCACCGTGGGGCACCCTCAGGCCGTGCTCCAGACGCACGAACCCCCCAGGAAGGCATCTGAGTGTGAGCCTGGCCGGGCACTGGGCTGGGCCCTGCAGCCGCGGGCACACTGCGCGCTGTGCACCCTACAGCGCAGCTCCGGTGGATCCTGGTGGGAGGGCTTCTTTGAGACACTGCTACTCACTCCAGCTGCCGGCGACGAGCAGCTTACCTGGGCCCCAGGCCTCGTCCACTGGGAGCAGAATCCCAGGTCCCTAACTGCCAAGGCGCCCCCTGCTGGCGTCCCAGACCAGGTGGACAGAGGGACTCACCCTCGGGGCCCAGAGGGCGAGCCTCCCCAAGGCAGGGGCCAGCTGCGGCCTGCCTCCCGCCCACTCCAGAAACCCCGGGACCAGAGACACCTTGTCTGGTGGCAGAGACCAGTAGGTGTCACGGCTGGTCCAGCTCCGTGCGCCAGCCACCCAGGCCCCTGCCTCGGCCCCACCGACGCCACAGGGCTGCCTCATCCCACCTCACAGACAAGCATGCGGAGGCCCCGCCGGCGGACGCAGGCCCCGCCCTGCAGCTTAATGGGCATTTCTGTTCCCAGAGCCCCTGGCGTCCAGGCCCCACAGACTCGGCCCCTGCCAAATCTGGGGTCGCGGCCAGCATGGGGGCGTGGAGTGTGGAGCATGGCTCCAGCCCCTGGGAAGGTGGCTGGTCTCAGCGGAGACGTGGCCAGTGTGAAGTCCACAGACAGAAGTGGCCAGAGTCCCTTGCTGGCGCTTCTTTTGTGCAGATTACACGATGAAGCGACAACAGGGTGCACGAGGCTCAAGGGTGCTGCTGGAACAGTGACCCCCGGAAGGCTGAGCCCACAGCGGCGCAGCCTGGGCCCCTGCGCTTCTCCCCTGGCAGCGCTGCCCTGGGCTGACCCCGAGTCCCGAGCCCCAGTCCCGAGCACCCTCTCCGAGCCAAGCCCCCGCATCTGAGGACAGCCGCTGTTCTGCTCCCAGGTCCAGGACTCGCTGGGCAGCACTGGGCCTGGACGGCTATGTGCCAAGCAGGCTCCAGCCCAGGGGCACAGAGGCCCTGAGCCCGCCGGAGCCCGCTTAGCGTGAACAGCAGCACTGTCCTCTGTAGCAGGCGGCTCCCTCTGTGAGGGGGCTCGCGTGGGGGACTGGGCGGCCTCCACGTGCTGAGCCCGCGTCCCCTCATGTAGTCCTGGCTCACGGCGATGAGGCGGCAGAGCAGTCACGGCCCTGTTCCCCAGGTGAGGACAGCAAGGCTCCCGAGTACCCAGGAAGCAGGGCCGTCCCGACTCGAGCCAAGGTCTGGGGACACACCGGACAGCTACGTTGTCCTGCGCTCCCCAGATGCTCCTTGGGGACGTCTCTCCAGAAATAACTTCGGGTCTATGAGCCGCCAGCATGGGCTGAAGCCAGAGCAAACTCCCGGTGAAACCGACACCTCGGGCCTGCCCAGGGTACGCTTCCTGCTGCTCACGCGCTCTCCCAGCTGCCCTCCATCTGCCCACCCACCCACCATCCGTGCACGCCTCCCTGCCTCCCACCCTGCCTCCCTCCCTCCATCCATCCATCTATCCATCTACCTATCCACTCGTCTATCCATCCATCCATCTATCTACCTATCCACTCGTCTATCCATCCATCCATCCATCTACCTATCCACTCGTTTATCATCCATCCATCTATCTACCTATCCACTCGTCTATCCATCCATCCACCTATCTACCTATCCACTCGTCTATCCATCCATCCATCTATCTACCTATCCACTCGTCTATCCATCCATCCATCCATCTACCTATCCACTCGTTTATCATCCATCCATCTACCTATCCACTCGTCTATCATCCATCCATCTACCTATCCACTCGTCTATCCATCCATCTATCTACCTATCCACTCGTCTATCCATCCATCCATCTATCTACCTATCCACTCGTCTATCCATCCATCTATCTATCTACCTATCCACTCGTCTATCCATCCATCCATCCATCTACCTATCCACTCGTTTATCATCCATCCATCTATCTACCTATCCACTCGTCTATCCATCCATCCATCTACCTATCCACTCGTCTATCCATCCATCCATCCACCTATCCACTCGTCTATCATCCATCCATCTACCTATCCACTCGTCTATCCATCCATCCATCTATCTACCTATCCACTTGTCTATCCATCCATCCATCCACCTATCCACTCGTCTATCCATCCATCCACCTATCCACTTGTCTATCCATCCATCTATCTACCTATCCACTCGTCTATCCGTCCATCCATCTATCTACCTATCCACTCGTCTATCCATCCATCCATCTACCTATCCACTCGTCTATCCATCCATCCATCTATCTACCTATCCACTCGTCTATCCATCCATCCATCTACCTATCCACTCGTCTATCATCCATCCATCTATCTACCTATCCACTCGTCTATCCATCCATCCACCTATCCACTCGTCTATCCGTTCATCCATCTATCTACCTATCCACTCGTCTATCCGTCCATCCATCTACCCATCCATCCATTTATCCATCTACCTATCCACCCATCTACCCATCCATCCATCCACCCGTCTACCTATCCACCTGCCCATCCAGCCATCCCTCTATCCAGCCATCCATCCGTCCACCCGTCTACCTATCCACCCGCCCATCCAGCCATCCCTCTACCCAGCCATCCGTCCGTCCATCCGTCATCCATGCCTCCCTCCCTCCCTCCCTCCCTCCCTCCCTCTGTCCACCCACCGCCTTCCTCTCCCTCTGAGGGATGGTGGTGGCTGCCACGTGGATCCCGGAGCAGGCCTGTCCGAGGTTTGAATCCTGGTCCTGCCACAGACTAGCAGAGTACCCGTGGACAGGTGACGTCCCTCTCCACGCCTCAGTGTCCCACCTCAAACGAGGAGATGATGGTGGCTCGAGGAGGCTCGGGGGTGGAGGCTCGGGTTGCCCCGCGCCTCTGGCTCGCCGTGGATTTCTGCTACGGTGCAGGCGACCTGCCACTCAGCCTCGGCCTCCGCCTCCCGCTCTGCACAGCGTGGCGAAGCTGCTCCTGCCTGCGTTTAGAGCGGTGGGCACAGTGCTGCTAGGCACTGCCCGAGGTGCGGGCTGCTTCTGTGGGTGGGAGGGTGGCTCTCCCAGTTTGCCCTGGAGGTGGGACGGGTGGCAGTGTGTGACACCTCCCTGCTGTCAGCCCACAGCGCCACCTCTGCCCAGTGAGCACGGGCACGGTGCCACCACCGAGGACTCCTGGAGGACTTGGCCCCTCCACCGAGACTGGCTTTGTCCCACCAGCTCCCCATGAGGCCACACTGGCCCCAGTCAGCAGCGCCCCTGCTCCGAGGCTGGGTCTTGGGTCCCTGGGGTGCCCCGCTCTTCTGGCCCTGGGGGTACAGCTGCCTCCTGCAGGTATGTGTCACCCACGTGTCCTCTTCTGCCTTTTGGCCCCAACACCTGTTTGGTTGGTGCCCTGCCTGCTTCTGCCTGGGGCTGCCCCTGCCAAGGGCAAGGCAAGCAGCTGCTGGACAGCTGCCACCCCGGGAGCCCCCATGAGCCCCCGGCACAGAGGGCGGCCAGCCCAGGCTGCCTGCCCCGCTCCAGCTGTCTGGCACGTGAGGCGAAGCTCCGCCTGCAACCCAGAGAGGCCCTGACACGTGTTAAAATAAATATTCTGCAAATATGATGTTCCATATGTATGACTTTGCGGGGTGATGATTCTCCACTGATCGCTGTAAGTGACAGCTGGGCGGGCAGCGCTGGAAACACAGGCTCGCTGTGCCACACAGCGGGGGCGGCGAGGGGGGCGCCCGCCGAGCATCTGGCGACTCAGGGTGCAGGCGCCCGGCGCCTGTCAGGGCTCAGCGCAGGCACATCAGCGGTTCCGGGGACGGCGGGAGCAGGTGTTCCCAGGCAGGCTGCTCGTGATAATTACTTCTAGATTGTTTTAAAGTATTTGAGCAAGATCCTGGGGGGCTGGCGGGAAGGAGGAAGGAGGGGCAGCCGGGCAGGCCCAGGGCCAGCCTCTGGGAGCCCGGGAGGGTCACACTGCCCAGCTGGGGTGGGCCCCGCGCCCGCAGGGTCCTGATGGCTGGTCATGAGCGTGCACACATGGCTGTCCTGCGGCCCCAGGCCTGTGCCAGGACCCTCGCCCCAGGGCTGGTGAAGAGGGGCAGAGGCTGGGACTGAACTTAAAGCCCTGTGCACAGTGACCGGCCATTCCAAGGTCCTAGTCTTGACCTGAGCAAGAGTGCCTGGCTGTGGGCACAGCAAGGGCGGGGCCGTCCACCCCTCCACCTGCGGCTGAGCACAGGGGCCACAGCCGACACACAAGTGGATGGGGCAGGGCTGCCTGGACTGTGGCTGCCTGGTCCTGCAGGAGGCCCTGCGTGCTCAGCGGTGGGTGCAGGACAGCCGGAGCCCCTGGGCCCCTGGCGCGGCTTCTATTTCGCTAGTGCACGGGAGGGTTCATCTGGTTGGAGATTCAAGAAGGACACACTGGCCCCTGAGGAGAGTCCTCGGGTCAGCCTTCAAGGTGTGGCTGGGGACCCTGCCCTGGGAGCCGTGAGCCAGGCAGGAGGCAGGCGCGGCCCCGCTCCTGACCACCATCCTCTGCTGCCCACCCCACTGACCCGTCCCTCCTGCCCACATCGGGGACACTGCATGAGCACACGCAGGTCCCAACTGCACTCTGGACTCTCCGGGTGGCCTTCAGCAAGCCCGGGTGTGGCACCCAGAGGAGCGGCGCAGCCCCTGCAGCTGGGCCCTGGTGGCCAGCGCCTTGGAGCGCAGGGGACAGATCAGGGAACCCACCCAGCTGGAGCAGAGGGTGGCAGGGCCCACTGGGTTGGGACCATCAAGGCCACTGGATGTCCCTGGTGGGGTCTGACCCACGGCCGGGCCTGGGGAGTCTGGAGCCTATCTTCAGCACTCAGAGGGGATCCCCTGAAACTGCTCCTAGCATGCCAGGTTGAGGAGTGTGTCCCTTTCCTACAGGGAAGGGCCCCTCTGGTCACTTCCATTCTAGAATGAGCAGGTCAGGTGATGGAGTCTGGTTCCAGCCCCACCTGAAACCCCTTGGCAGAGCTCTGGGGGCAGCAGCAGAGAGCTCCCAGCTGTCAAGCCTGGGAAGGTTCAACGTTGCCAGGAGGAAGCGGCCAGGCAGGGCGCAGCTGTGGTCCCTGCCCTGTCTGCCCTCGCTGTGGAGCCCAGGGCTCCTGCCTGCTCATCAGCAGCGGGGGCTCCCTCCAGAGGCCTCTCCTGCCCTCCTCCCAACCCACTTTCCAGAGGCCACAGAGTTCAAAAGCAGCACCAGCCACCAAGGGAACACCGAAGACTCCTTCCCACGCACTCAGCAACGATGCCCGAGGCCTGAGAGGCCCCCACGACCCTGGCCGGCTCCCCTCAACTCATCCGCAATGCCCGCACCCCGGGCCAGCGGCCAAGCACTCCAGCGCCCCAGCCGCAGGGCCTTTGCACCCCGGCATCTTGCCAAAACACTCTCCCGCCACCTCTCCTCCCGGCCACACTGCCACCTGCGGCGACCCAAGGAGTCCTAGAACAGGGGCCACAGAATGAACCCCTGCACGGGGGACCCCCAGCCGCGGCTGCTCCTCCCGCTCCTCAGCAGCCCCATGCTGTGCCGCCCCAGGTTTCCCCATCACCTGGCCCCCGGGGCTCTGGGGCGCCCCGCTCCTCCCGCCGGCCGGGCTGTCACTCTGGCGAGACTGCCTGCGCAGGAGCACCTGACAGCCCCGCACGGCTCATCTGTATTCATGCCGGTAATGTCAACCGCGTGTCTGAAGCAGTCACTTAACCCACCGGGGGACGCTCCTGCCGCTGCGGCCCCGCCAGGCACCCCGGGGTCACTGGGCACGGAGCGGGGAGGCCATGTCCTTCCCCACGCTGGGCCCGGCCTGCACGGCAGAGGGGGGGCTCTGCACATGCAGGGGTCCAGCAAGGGGTCCCGGTGCACCGCGTCCCCTCGCCGGTCCCCTGGCAGGCCCGCTGGACACCACTGTCGTGTCTTAGGAACTTCTCCAGAGCCAGGGCCCCAGAGGCTGTTCTCAGAGGCACCAATGGAGGCAGAAGCAGAGAAGAGGCCTCCCAGCTGGGGACACAGAGCGAGCACCCCCTCACCCCGCCCTGCAGAGACCACTCACGGGCAGAAGGAGCAGAGCCACAAGAATGGCTGCTTCTCGTCCCTGCAGGTGACACACTGAGCTGTTGGTTCAATGAACAGGTGATAAACTGAGATCTGGCCCTGGCTGTGCATCCTGGGGCCAGGCCCTGCCCTTTCTGTGCCTCAGCTTTATGTTGAGTGGGGGACGCCATGTTTTCAGGGCGTCATCTCCCAGGGCCCCCCGTGTGCGGGAGACCGGTGACTGCGGAATGCAGGCCTCGGGCAGGAAGCCCAGGTCCCGGTCCCCCCGCGGCCTGTAACTGAGGCCCGCAGGCCCCGCAGCGCCCCGGTCACCAGCAGGGCCCTCACGCAGGCCAGCACAGGCCCTGCCCGCCGCCCGCCTGCCCGCTCTCCCCCCAGCTTGGTGCTGCCACGGGGCTGGGCCGCCGGGCCACAGAGCTCTCGGCCAGAGATGGGACCTTGCTGAGGGCCGGCTGGCCTGCCACGTGTGACCCTCCTGCCCCGAGCTCCCCAGTGGCCGGGATGACGAGTGTGCCACAGCACACGGCCAGCCTCCTGTCCCAGGCGCTTCCACCTGCTCGGGCACGTGGTGCCACACGGGGTGCTAGAGCAGGCGGCACGCTGACCCTCCTGGCTCCCCACGGCAGCAGCAGGGGCTGCCATGCCCGGGTCTACAGAGGGGAAAACCCAGCCCGGAGGGTCAGGGGCATAGGTGGGGGAGGCAGGCGCGGGTGGGGGCAGCAGTGCGACTGCAGAGTGCCCCCAGGGCAGCGGGGCCTGGTGTGAGCCCTCTCCCTCCTCCCAGGGACAGGAGGCTGCTGACCTCTCCCTCCCTGGGAAGGCAGCTGCTGGGTCCCCAGCCCGCCCTGGCAGAGTCGCCCGTCTGTGGGCCCTGGGCTGCCGGGCACGGGGGCACGCAGGCCAGGAAGTCCTCAGTCCCGGGACCACCTGGGGCTCGGAATGCCCTGTGCCCTCCGAGCAGGAGGGGACGAGGTGGCAGTCACCCCCAGGGGTGCCTCCAGCTGCCACCAGGGAGGCCACATCCACAGGAGCCTGTTCTCCCCCGTCCTGGAGGCCAGGGGCTCGTGTTGACAGGTCAGAGGTTCTGGAGGCTCAGAGGGCCCTTCCACCTGTCCAGGGGTGGCCCCGACCCTGGCCCTGGGCTCCTGGCCACATTACTCCACCCGGCTCCAGACCCGGGGCCTGGGGGGCTCAGGTGGCCTCACCTCGCCTGATGACACTGCACAGATGGCCACCGTCCCAGGCTGCAGGTGGACATGCACCTGGGAGGACGCTGACCGGCCACCTTGGCACCCCAGCCTCTTCTGAAGTAGCCCTGCTGCTCCCTGTGGCCTTGCTACCAACTGACACTCCCCGGACCCCGCGGGGGACGCACAACTGTCCCTGTGCCCCGCATGGTCACCTCTCGCCCTCGGGTGTGGCGTCTGCCCAGTTCAGGGCCTCTGCTCCAGAGGCCCCGCCCTTGGCTGGCTTTGCTGCCCTCGGGACTTCTGGGCGGCACGACCCGGTCTCTGCCAAGGCCACCGTCAGACTCTACCCCGGGGAGGGCCTGGCGTGTCCCTGGTCCCCACCCCCAGGCCCAGCCCTGAGCCGGCCCTGCAGCCCTCTGTCCCGCCCCTGTGCAGCACCGGCTCTGGCCGTCTGGAGCAGGCGCTGGACCAGCTGCGGCTCACCTCCCTGCAGGTCACACGGGCCCTCCATCAGCAGCTCTGGGTGGCCCCTGGCCCTTCGGGTGTGTCAGTGTCAGAACACTGGAGGCACCAGGCAGGAGGAACCCGGGCCACCTCTGTACAGGCTGCCCCCTTGCCTCCGTCCCAGCAGGGAGAGGCACACACCCACTCGGTGCCCAGCGGGTGCCTGGGCCACAGAGAGAATGGTCCACGCCCTCTGGGAGATGGCGCAGGGGCAGCAGCGAAGTCCGGATCCCGGCAGCTGTCCTGCGCACGCGTGTCCGCCCTTCCAGAGCCGAGGCTAGAGCCAGAGGGAGCCAGCGACCCTGTGCTCCACCCTATCCACGCTGCAGGGAGGACACAGACCCCAAAGCCAAGGTCACAGAGGGAGCAAGCGGTTGAGCAGTGATCGGAATGCAAGGCTTCCAGTGCCAAGTCCAGGGCCCGTGGTGGCTTAGCTGGGCTGAGCGGCCCCGCGGTGGGGGTGGGGGGCATATGGCAACACCCGGATGCGCTTCTGGTTGTCACCACGGGGGGAGGGCCCGGCACCCAGACTAAGGTGGACAGACGCTGGCTCTCTGCACGTTCCTGGGACTCCGGGCCAGCCCAGGGCAGGAAGCTGGTTATCTCAGGGCGGTGCAGCACGCCAGGGCCCTGGGAGCCCTGCCAGACGCCAGCAGGGAACAGGGAGGCTGCTGGGTGTTGGGGGAGGCTGCCCGCATGCAGGCCTCGCCCACTGCCACCTCCAGCCCGGGCGCAGGCACCCAGGCCTCCTGGCCAAAGCCGTGCCTGCCCCAGGAAGGAGCTAGAGTGCCGGCTGGCCCGGCCTCCCGCCTGCCCTGCCCAGCACGATCTCTCACCCGAGGCTCTGAGCAGGCGGAATTGCACGTTCAACCTTGAGAAATTAGGCGGCCCCTCCCAGCCCCCACCCCTCGCCAGCGAGCCCTGGTTCCAAGAGCGGTTCATATTTAATAACGCAATTTATATTCCACTCTCAACATAAACTATTGTAAAGGCGCTCTAATGTAAAAATACATCTGGCTTGTCAATAGTTTATCTTCTGGATCCGCACCCGAGTCCCTGGGCCTTTCTGACTTATGGCTGCACCACTGTCTAATGAATAAAAAGGTGCAAATTACAGGCCCGGCTCTAATGCTCATCATAAAATTAGACGATAGTTGCAAAAGCTGCATTCTCCTGCCCACAGCGCGGCGACGGCGGGCCATAAATAAAGTGTATTTAATGTATCCCAGGGCTGCGCAGACCCAGGAAGCAGTGTGTCACGGCGCGGCCTTCGACGAGTCCGCCACAAGTTCAATGAAGTGATAACGGATCCATCATGTGAATTTATGTGAACTGTCTCCTTGCAAAGCCATGGCCTCAACACTGTAAATAGCCTGCAATCCTTCCAGCAGGCCCGCCTGCCAATAAAACTGTCACTGCCAGGCTGGCAGCAAGCACCTTCAGGACAGGGGACAAGCCGTTATGCTCTGTAGGCCGGCGGGGCTGCGCCTCCCTCCCGCCCCTGCCCTGCCGGGTCCATCAACCCTCCGCCGAAGACAGCAGCTCTGGGTCCCAGGGTCAACGGCAGCTGCCCAGGCCCGGGCTGGTGGGGAGCCGGGGACGGAGGAGCTGGGGCTCTGGGAACCCTGCTTGGCCGGCTCTTCCCCTCCAGGCTGGTGAACCCCGCTCTGCACCCAGAACGCTGGCAACGCTGGTCGCTGGTCATGAACATCGCGCTCAGCACTTTCTCTGTCCCAGATCCTGGGCAGACACGGAGGAGACCCGTGCCCTCCCCGGAGACCCACAGACAGGAAACCCTGGCACGCTGCCACCCGTGCCTGCTAACTCACAAAATGGAAAGGAAGACACGGTCCCTCCTGGGGAGGGGCCGGCCGGGCCTGGTGCAGGCCAGGTGGGAGACGGACGCTGCCCAGCACTGCACAGCCACCGCCGTCCCGGCACCGAGGAGGCGTGCGTGTTCCGCACCACGCGTGCCAAGGGCAGAGGGAGGCTGGGGACCACTGGGACCAGGGCTGCCGCCAGCCCCTGCCACCCACAGATGCCATGAGTGACGATATGATTAAAGGTGGCCTCCGACCTTGAAGGGGAGGGTGGCTGCTGTCCTTGGGAACAGTGGTGACGTCCACCTACACGTCCTGGGAACTTCCTGCTCCTGGGGCCCTGGCACGGCTCTCCCTCCTGCCCCCTGTCCAGCGCCAGGGCCTTCCTCCCCGGGCTCCGGCCCTGCCCAGATGCAGCAGTGCCTCTGGGTGTGCCGCAGGGCAGCCCTACTTCAAGACAGACCAGGGCGTCCTGAGCCCGCACAGCCAAGGGCAAGCAGCACAGCAGGGGCTCGGCAGGGCCTTCCCTGCGGCAGAGCACAGAAACTTCCAGAAGCCAGGCCTTCCATGCACAGAACAGATTCCTAAGCATAGGCCAGAGTTCACCAATGTGACCCGCACCCACACAGGTGCCGGGCTGGCCTTGAGGGCACGCGGTCAGTGCAGAAGCATAGGGCTGGTGGGCTGAGCAACGGCCATCTAGTCCCCGGGACCGTAAGTGTGACCCTAGAGAGCAGGAGGCAGTGTTCACAGGTGTGGTGGGGACCTGGGCTGGGGGGCTGTCCCAGATCATCCAGGGGACCCTCAAGGCCACCACAAGTTCTTGATGAGGGAAGCAGAGGGGACCGGACACCACAGGAAGGCCACGTGACGGCAGCAGAGAAACTCGAAGATGCTGCGAAGACGGCGCTGTCCGGCTCAGGACGGGTCGGCCGGCGTCAGCAGCCAGCAGGGGCCGGAAGGCAGGAGGCGCACAGCCCTGTGGGCAGCGGCCCCTGCGGCTTATGGCCTGCGCTGTGGGCCTTTGCCACGGCAGCCCCAGGAGACCAAGGCAGAGCCCAGGCTCCAGGCTCACCGCGTGGAAGGCAGCTCCGTGCTGTCACCTCGAGCTCTTACCGACCCCTCTGTGCATGCGCACCTTGCAAGCACGGCCCCATGGGACGGTGGGCACGCTCGGGCCCAGGACTGCGCTCGGCAGGTCTCCACAGACCCCAGCCCCGCGGTGGCTCTCCTGTCCTTGGGCTCCACAGGCCCACAGGCCTTTCCCAGAGCGGCACCTAGGCTGCCTGGACCAGGCTGTGGGTGTGGGTCAGGGCTTCCAGCCCTACGGTCACCGTCTGCCCCAGTGAGAACCCAGACCTGGTGTGGGCGGGGAGGGTCAGGACCTCAGCCCTGTGTGTCCAGTCCCCAAGGCCGCAGAGGCTCCTCAGGGGACATGGCTTTTGAGAATGAGGATAAGGCTGGGTGTGGTGGCCCCGCCTGTGATCCCAGCAGCTCGGAGGCTGAGGCAGGAGGTCACGAGTCCAGAGTCAGCCTCAGGAGCAGAGGCACCAGGCACCTCAGTGGGACCCTGACTCTAGATAAAACACGAAACAGGGCTGGGGTGTGGCTCAGTGGTCGAGTCCCCGAGTTCAATCCCAGGTACCCCCCCAAAACGAACTAGGATGAGACCCCCGCCTGGCGCCCAGTGCAGCCAGTTCCTGAGTCCCCTCCTGCGGAGCTGGGAGGTGCCCCCTCTGGCAGTTGCCGCCCTCCTGGCCAAGGGCCGAGTCGGGCGATTGCAGGGTGGGCTTTGCAGAGGTGCCACTAACTTCAGCCCTCCCCTGAGGTCCTGGGGACACTGTGAGCACGCGCCTGGCTGACCCAGGGGCCTCACGGAGGCTGGGGGCAGCTTGACGTGGCCCACTGTGAGCCCGCTCTGGGCCCCCGTGCCCGTCTCCCCTGCCCCGTGTGGGCTGCCCTGGCAGCCTGCCTCTGTGAGGAGACGCGGGAGACACAGCAGCCGTGGCGCCCCGTGCCAGACGGGCATGGGCCCCGCACCTGCACTGCTGCCCGCGCCTCCTGCCGTCCCAGCGTGTCGGACAGAGCAGGGGCCACGTCTCGAGCTGCCCCAGAGTGAGGACAGCGCAGCCTCTGGCCAACGTCCAGCGAGTCAGGCCCTCAGGCCGACAGCCCACAGAATCAGATTCTGCCGACAACTGTGTGCACCCTTCCCCGCCTCCCGGTGGCAGGCGGCAGAGGCCAGGTGACAACCCTGACCACAGCCTGCGGGGCCTCAGTTCGGGGGCCCAGCCTGGTCCCAGCTCCTGTACGACCTTTCTGGTCCACTCCCTCCCTTGGAGGCCACTTCCTCTATCAAGGCCGTGCTGTGGCTCCCCTCTCCCGGCCCCTCGGCCTCTTTGGGGTCAGTCTGGACATGCCATGGCCCTGCAGACGGCTGCTCCCCAAACCACACCTCCCTGTGGGCAGCAGGGATCCCGCGGCGCACGGGCAGCTCCCCTCACGCGGCTCCCGTAGGCCCCGGCGGTACCAGAGGCTCACAACGAAGGGCCCGGCCCTGCTCGGGGCCAGTGCTCTCCACTCGGGAACTGGGGGTCGGGAGGCGTGGTCGGGCCTGACGTCTCTGGGCACTGGTTTCAAGGAACCCAGTGGGCTGCTGACCTGGGGCACGGGCGCCACCCTGATGTGGCTGTGTGGCCCCCGCAGCGCTCGGCCAACAGGTGGCCGCCCTGCCGCCAGGACGCGTCCCTGGTGATTCCATCTGGACTGCCGCACCCTGGACAGCAGAAGCGAGAAAGCCATGTCGGGACCTGGTGGACACCAGACGCGGCTGGCCTGCAGCTCTCCTTCCAACACGGCCTGCGAGCAGCCGCCTGCCTGTGTCCTGTGCCAAGAGGACGCATCCGGCAGGAGCTCAGGAAGCCCCTCGGGAGTCCAGCTCCTTGCTCAGGGGCCCCCCGCCTCGCCTTCCTCGCACCATCCCGCCACGCAGCCACCAGGGCAGCTGAGGTGGCCTCGCTGCAGCTTCCCACCCAGATGCCCACATCCATGGGGAGGCGGCCACCTGCCCCGGCCTGCCCATCGGCCACTGGGCCAGCTCTTCTCTCGGAGGCGTCGAACCCCCTCAGCAAACCAAGCCAAACCCCGAGCTGCCCTGTGGAGGGGCGGCTCTGCCCCGATCCTGCCCAGACCGACCCGAGTCCTCCCTAATAATAGCAGCACTACATCCTCCCGGCCACTTCTGCTCCGTTCCTATAAATAATGTAGAATCTTTTTATTTACTGACAGGTTGTAAAAGTATCAGGGAGAATAATGTGAAATCAGGAGCCTCTGAATAATGCACACATCAGCCTCGCCTCCCGCCCTCCGGCCTCCTCCCTGCCCTGTGGGTCTGACCTCGCCAGGCTGGGAGGGTGGAGCCCCTGGGCTCAGGGCCTCTGGGTCTGGATGTTGGAGGCTGCCCAGCTGCCTCCCCTGGACCACAGGCATCTGCATGGTCAAAGCAAGTGTCTGCAGCACCCTGTCCAGACACCCAGCTCCACACACAGAGAAATACACAAAACCACAGACACACAACCACACACACAGAGAAATCAAGATAGGTACGTGCACAATCACAGAGACACAGATAAATACAGACAGACACACAGCCACACACACAGAGAAATACACAAAACCACAGACACACAACCACACACACGGAGAAATCAAGATAGGTACATGCACAATCACAGAGACACAGATAAATACAGACAGACACACAGCCACACACACAGAGAAATACACAAAACCACAGACACACAACCACACACACGGAGAAAGATAGGTATGTGCACAATCACACAGACACAGATAAATACAGACAGACACACAGCCACACACAAACAGATACACATAGACACAATCACATAGACACACAGATAGACACACAATCACAGATACACAGAGATATGTAGACAGAGACACAAAGATAACGACGCACACGCAAGGTCACGTGTACACTGCACGCGTGTGCCACTATGCACACCACACCGTCACGCGAAGACGCACAGGAGCACCACGGCGGGATTCGCCCTCCCCACGCACACACGCCTCACCCACGCCCCAGCACACGGACCCTGAGCAGAACCAGCTAGGGGCACACTGACTGCCAGCCTGCCAGTGTGGACGGGCTGCAGGACTGTCCCTCAGCCCAGCACCAGAGCGGAGGGGGCTCAGCTCTGCCCCTGTCCTCGCCGGCGCCTCCACATCACTGGGTTTTTCTGAGGGTGTGATGAACTAGCCAAAGCTGGCAGCTTTATGAAGACGGGGGTCTCTGAGCTCACGGTTCTGGAGGGCCACAGGCCCATCCGTGACGGCCTTTCCATTTTCGCTGTACTGGGGACTGAACTCGGGCACCCTACCCCTGAGCTACATCCTCGGCCCTTTTATTTTTTATTTTGAGACAGGGTCTTGCTGAGTTGCCCGGGCTGGCCTTGAACTGTGGTCCTCCTGACTCAGCCTCCCGAGTCACTGGTATCACAGGTGTGCCCCTGTGCCTGGCTTGGTGGCAGCCTTCTTGCTGGCAGAGTCCCAAGGTGGCACAGGGCATCCCAGGGTGAGAGACAGGTGAGAGAGAGAGAGAGGGCGCACGTGCGTCTCCAGGTCTCCTTCCAGCGCATCAGCCATGACTGGGGCGCGCCCTGCTGGCCTGAGCCAGCCCGGCCTCCCAAGGCCCACCTCGACACCCCGGCTGGGTTAAGGTCCACGCTCTTAATTCTCCCCTAGAACCAAGGCAGGACGTCTCGGGGACCTTACGCTTATCCGACCCACGGCGCCTCCTGGTTTCCCGCTGGGGACCCCGAGGCCCTGGGCAGTGCGGGAGAAGCCTGAGGAGCGACCCAGGGCCTGGACGGCCCCTCCCTCTGCACACTAGCAAGTAATGGTGGGTGGGCGGAGCTCGGGCCTGGGACTTTGTCCGAAGGTGTCTCTGAGGGGGGTCAGGTGGCGCTGGGGACGATCCTGGTTGGTTCTAGGCTGGTCTTGGGGCTGGGCGCCTCCTGCAAGGGTGTGGGAAGGGCCCGGGGGAAATGTCTGAATTGAAATCAGACCTTTGGGAGGGCAGAGAGGGACCCCTTCCTGTCACTCAGTCCGAGAGCCCAATGCCACCGGTCCCCAGAGAAGTGCATGGACCAGGTGTGGGCTGGCAGTGTCCTTGAGGGCCAGATGGCGGCCAGGTGGTGCCTCCCGTGCTGCCAGACGCTCCGGGCGGCCTGGGCTGAGCCAGACACCAGGGCTCCCGCCTGGAAGGTGACTTTGGAACCTGGTGAACTTGACGTGGCAGCGCTAGAAGCCGGAAGGAGGGTCTGTCTCTAGATAAGGCTCCTTGACAAGCCGGGCACTGGGGAGCAGCTGCTCGGAGCAGAGGCGCAGTGTGTGCACCATGCCTGGCCCTCGGGACACGTCATCTGTGGGAGAGGACGGCGCGGTCCCTGCTCTGGGGAGCAGTCACGGCTCATTTGCCCAGGACCAAGAGCCCTGCTGTGTGGCTCTGCGGCCTGCAGCCTGCCTCTCTGAGCAGCTGCTAACTTCCCTGAGGGAGGAAGCGGGCTGGGGAGGGGGCAGGGTGGGCAGGGGTCAGCCAGGGCTGTGGCCTGCTTCCTCCTCATCTGTCCCCAGCGCCCTCCAGCCAGAGGCGTCCTTCGCCCCAACCTGCCTCCGTGCACGGCCCTCCTCTCTCCGTCTCCTGGGCCTCCTGTTTCTGTCTGTTTCCCTCTGGCTTCTTTCTCTTCCCGCGGGG
This sequence comes from Sciurus carolinensis, assembly GCF_902686445.1. NCBI lineage: Eukaryota > Metazoa > Chordata > Mammalia > Rodentia > Sciuridae > Sciurus > Sciurus carolinensis. The sequence continues at coordinate 3,173,129 of NC_062228.1, forward strand.
ACATGCTCCCTGGACAGGGCACCTGTCTGCGGCACAGGCAGGACACCTCCCAGCAGGGCCTCAGGCGTGGCCTCCCCTGCTGTACTGCTCACCACCACGGGGGTCAAGTCCCCCCGGGCCGTTCCATTGGGCAGCCCCATGCTTGACCTGACGGGCCCAGAGGACTTGGAAACGATGGGGATGTCCCCAGCTAGAGGGAGGAGGAGGTGGTCGGGAGCCTGGCCACGGGCAGCCTGCTCTGGCTTGGCAGGTGCTGGAGTCGCAGGCTGCAGAGGGTCACATGCCCAGCTCAGGCTCCCGGGCTGCGGGCGGTGCAGAGAGAGCGGGGGCAGCCCGTCCCAGCGGCCGGGCAGGCAGTGCCTGTGTCCCCACAGTCCCTGTCTCTGGAGAAAAGACTCGCTGCCTGCTGCACCTTCCCGGGCCAGCCCGGGGAGGCCGTGCTGTCCAGCTCCTCACGGGGTCGGGCTGGGTCTTCCAACACGGTCTACAAGCCAAGAAGGAGGACAGACGGGCTGGGGAATGGCGTGTGGGCTCAGGGCACTCTCGACAGCCCGATTAAGCCTGAGAATGTCCCAGGGCAGGGGATCCGGGAGAAGAGGAGGAAAGCCCCAGAGTTCACTGCAGGACAGTGAGCCGGGGAGGCCGCCGCCCGCTAGCCTGGAGTCTGGGTCAACCCTGCCTCCCTCCTGCCGCTTCTCCTCTCTCCTGATCTACTCTGGGCTTGCTCCTCCATGCCAGGCTGGGGAGAGCGGAGGCCTGGGGAGGCTGCGGGAGGCTGGGGCGGCGGATGACTTGGGAGCTGCTCTGAGCAGGCCCTGGAGAGCGTGGGCAGGGACGGCGGAGGTGGCAGATGGAAGAGCACTTACTGAGGGTGAGTCAAGGATGCAGAGGGTTTTCTCGGAGGCCCTAGTGAGAAGGACAGCCTGAGGCCAGAGCCGCAGTGGTGTGCTGGGCACGGTGCCCAGCTGGGACAGAGCCGCAGAGCTGGGCACGGCCACTGGGTGGTGTCTCTGTGTGGTGCCTGCGGCCGGGACAGCAGCCTGCCCACCAGCCAGGCCCACAGCCTTGGACGCTCCCTCTGCATCCCTGTTCTGCCCGGGGCAGCTGGGCCGGCTCTGGCCAGTCTGCCCACCCGTACAGTGGCCGACCCGCAGTCCCCTCACACGGGAGAGGTGGCACGGAGGCGGGCTGGGGGCGCAGCAGCCCTGAGTGTCTCCCCCTGTGGCTCGGCCGCCCCCTGCCCTACGGCCTGGCCGCGTTCTCTGGGGCTCAGGTTTCCTGGGCGAGGTCTGGATTCTAACTCTCCCATCTCAGTCCAGGGCTCAGCAGCCTGGAAGCCTCAGCCCCCGCCTGCCCCAGACCCTCCGTCCTGGCCGGCCCCCGCCCCACTGAGAGTGCCAGGCTCCTGTGGGCCTCACCCGGCTTCAGGGCGCCTCCTGCTGATCTGCCCGAGCCGCAAGGGCACCTCCCAGCCACTCGTCCCTCAGCTGCGACCCCGAGGCTGGCACAGAGGGGTCCTCCGTGCCCAGGAAGGCGGGCTCTCTGGGGCAGCAAGAGCAAGAGGGACCGTTTGTGCTGCTGCGGAAAAAGAGACAAAGAGCCCATCTGTGCTCCTGCTGAGACGGATGTGCCAGCCCGAAACCTCAGGGCCACCGGTGGGCAGGGTCTGGAGGTGACCGCACACGTGGCCTGGGAGGGAGGCCAATGCCCTCAGTGACCCTGCAGATGGGCAAAGGGAGAGGCCCAGAGTTCAGCCCCCAGACCTGGCGCCCAGGGCCCCTGGAGCAGGGGCGCGAGGTGCGGCCACAGCCCTGGTCCCCGCTGCCTTGTGGAGACCCGAGGTATTAAAGTTTAACGAGGGCTAATGGCTTTGGTCTGCTCTGCAGCCGGGCCTGCGTTTACGAACATTTAATTTCCCGGCCTTGACCTCGGCTCCCACCCGCAGCCCGGGCCCCGGCCCGCAGGTGTTTCTCTAACCACCTGGCAGCCTGCGAGCGCTCCTGGGGACCGAACAGCCCCAGGGCCAGCAGACAGCACCGTCCCCTGACGGGAGAGGGTGGCCTCCCCTCTGCTCCTGTCCACAGTGGCCCGGAGCTCCCAGGCAGCCCCGAGGGGCGTGTGGGTGCTGGGAGGCCGTGCTCCACCCTGCCTGCCTGACCGCGAGGCCCCCAAAACTGCTCCGGCCCCTGCTTGGGGCCACAGGACCCCATGGTGGCCAAGCCCCTGCTGCCCCCTGGCGGCAGGCCCACCGCCTGCCTGAGGGGCATGGAGGGAGCTGTAGCCCCCAGGCCCTGCCCAGGCTCCAGGCGGGGGGCGCGGGGCGGAGACAGCTCCAAGGTCAAGGACAGCAGGTTCCACACCAGAACCCTAAAACCAGAGCCCTGGACCTGGCGGCTGCCCCAAAGGTGGTCCCTCGTCTTTGTGAACTGCGACTCAGACGGTAGCCTGAAGAAACACTGTTCTGGAAGGTTCCAGGCCTGTCTCAGGTCAGAATTGACATCACTTTGCAAAACAAGGTTAACAAGAAACCCTCCCACACACTTGGCTGGGCTAAGATGGAGTCGGCGTGACGGGCATTAATGAAGCACCTGCTGTATGGCAGTCCTGGGCTAGATGGAGCAGCGTGACCTCAGGCACAGGTGCCCACGGCTGGGGGCATCCATGACAGTCACCAGTCACCCAGGCTCCGTCCAGGCAGGGGCTGCAGCGCCTCAGGCCAGCAGGAAGCACCCCGTGTCCTCACAGGCCCCTCCTTGAGCTGCCCGGCTCTGGCCAGCCTCGTCAGAGCCCAAGGAGCAGGCAGGAGAGGGGACAGCAAGCAGGACTCGCCAGGACCCACTGCCCCGGACAGCACTCTGCTCTGGGTGGGAGCGGTCCTCGGGCGTCCACAGCCGCCTTGGTCTGGCAGTGCTGCCTAATGGCCGCAGAGGCCGACTGCTTGGCTAGCCAGCTGGCTCCGAGTCCTCAACTGTGTGGCGGGTCAGTGGAGGAAGCCACCCCCACGCCTGCCTGAGAGCTCGCAGGGCCGAGCCCAGTCTAAACGTGACGCAGCACCTTCTGGGGACACGGTCAGAGCTCGTGCCACACGCACGCTCACAGGGCGGGCGTCAGCACCGTGCCCAATCCAGGCCACGGCCACCGCTCCAGAGGACCCTGCGCCCTCGAGCCACCGAGCCGTGCCCCCCGCCTGGGCGACAGGCCTCTTGAAACACGGCGCACCCCAAAGGTGACACGAAGTGCTTGTTACCGGACGCTGGCGCTCGGCCGGGTGTCCTGCTGCTTCTCTCTGGGTCAGGCGTCCCGTGTGCCCGCTCAGCCGTCTGTCATTCATGCTGTCCTCGCTCAGCCTCAAGGTCAAGTGCAAGGAGTTTGTTCCCAGGGGAGGGGCCCTGGGCTGAGGGGCTGGGCGGGAGGGAGGAACGGGCCTGCTGCAGCCCAGAGGCAGGTGCCCAGGGCATGGGGGGCACAGGCCGTGCCTCCACCCACACCTCAGAGACGGGCAGGGGAGGCCCCGGCCGCGCCCCGGCTCTGCCGCAGCCTGGTGGCCACGCCTGTCCACCTGCAGCCTGGGGAACGGGGCTTTAGGAAACAGGCCTTTGCAGACGTCCTCAAGTCAGGGGCCGTGCTGGGGTCAGACTGGTGTCCTGGGGAGAGGCCACGTGCAGACCAAGGCAGGCCAGGCCGGCAGAGCCGCTGGGCCCGGAGGCACCCGTCTAGGCCTGCCGGAGGGAGCTGGCCCCACGCACGCTGGCCTCGGGCTCCTGCCTCCAGATCCTGGAGACCCGTTTCTGGCTCCTAGGACATGGGCCCAGGTCACACTGCCTCCTGTGCTCAGTTCCCCTACGACACGCGGGACGGGAGTGCTCACTGCGCAGGGACGGACCCGGGGCGCGCGGTACCCAGAGGGCGGCCGCGGCCCTGGCTCTGCTGGTGACGTCCTCCTCACCGGGGCCTGGCTGCGGCGTGCCGGCCACCAGGCACAGGGCCCAGGGCTGACAGCATCAAGGTCCACCCGGCCCCGCCAGGGAGGTTGGCGCCTTGTCCTGTCAACTGGGCGCCAGTGACGGGGCCAGAAGGCACTGTGACCAAGTGCCCACCCTCCGCCCCACCCGGCCAGAGCCTGTCATCCTGCCAGCGTCCCTGTCTCCAAAGTGCAGACGCGAGCGTGAAGTCACAACATCCGAGCCCAGTAACCTCCGCCGCGGGAGGCCCTGGCCGTCGCTCGAGGGGCAGTGTGGGCGGCAGCCCAGGCTCCCGCTGGGTGGGAGGGGACAGGTCAGGCAGGGGGTCCGCTGGCCTCAGACCTCACCCCACTTAAGAAGCTCGAGCCGTAAATTCAAGGCGCAGGTGGAACGTGAGCTGAGATCTTGGTTGCGCTGAGTTCCCCGCCCGTCTGGGGCCCCGGCGACCCTAACCTATCACGTCACCTGGGGGAGGCGTGAGGAGCTGGCTCGGGACCAGCTCAGAGGGGACTCCTGCCCTCGCCAGCTGCGGCCCAGCCCTGCCCGCCTGCCTGGGCGGGGACCTGAGCTGACCTGCACCAGGAAGCACAGGACCCTGGCCCACCTGCTGGTCACGCGAGTGCCGCCACCTGCTGTGACGTCAGAGCCCTGACGTGGCTCACGAGCTGCTGGCAGCAAGTATGCACTAAGCGCCTCCCGTGTGCCCACCACTGTCCCGGGTTCTGGGGACACAGGTATGCGCAGAACAGGCACCTCCTGGGCCGCCTGAGGAGGGTCCGGCGGTGCCCGTGCGCAGCTGCGGAGGGCCCTCCTCCGTCCCGCCTCGGCCTCAGCAGCGCCTCGGTTTCCCCTTGGGCAAAACAGAGCCAAGGACCTGCTCCGAGGGGTTTATGAGAGCAGAGTCCAGCCTGCGATATGGAGATTTGCCAACGATGGCCCTCCCAGGCCTCTGCTCTTCTGCCAATGGGGACAAGGACAGCACTCTGCTGGGCCGTGAGGACCTGATGGGTCCATGCGGGTGAAGGGCTTTGCGCAGGAGGCTCAAACATTGGCTGGGATCATTCTTATTCACAAGGAAGAGAAGACCACGTGAGCCAGGTACAGGAGGCTGAAGCAGGAGGATCACAGGTGGAGGCCAGCCTGAGCAACTCAGTGAGAACTTGCCTCAAAATAAACTGGACCTGGCTGGGGTGCAGCTCAGTGGTGGGGCACCTGTTCAGCCTCAGTCCTGCATAGTAAGTAAGTAAATAACGTTAAAATGGGAGAAGGCGGAGGCTGAGCTGGGGGAGCTGAGACCCTCCTGCGTCGGGGTCCCCAGACAGTGAGTGACAAGCCGCAGGTGCCAGGGAGGAAGAGAGTGGAGAGCTGACCCGCGGTCGCTCCGAACGCCCTGCTCTGCTTGCAAACCTGACGGGGTCCTGGCAGCATCCAGCAGCAGGCTCCGCGGGAGCTGCAGCACGTGGCCAGTGTCCCAGCTGCCGTGGGTCCTCTCCCCGGCACCGGCCGGTGGCCTCCAGGCCCGGGCTGCCTTTTTGATCAGCAAGGGTGACTCCGATTACCTGGGCACAACTGTTCGGTCAGTTCTCCAGCCCACTTGCGTGGGGACACCACCAGCCTGGACGCAGGCCTCCCGCCTCCCCACCCTCTCCCACACCCGCAGTCAGAACCCAGAACCGGCGGGCAGAGGAAGGAGCCAGCGTGGCCCAGTGCCCACCGCCGCCTCTGCGTCCCCAGGCTCCTCCCCTCCCCCACCGCCTGCCCCATCCGGGCCCCACCGCGTCCTCCCGCTCACCACCCTTCCGCCAGGCTCGCCGAGCGACTACCGCCAGCCAGGCCCTCTCCCGCCTTCTGGGGCACACCAGAGCATGAGACAGAGGGACGAGGACTCAGGGCTTTGGTCCTGGCCCAGGCAGGCCCAGGATTAGGAAAAAGAAGAAAATCAACACACAAGATGGTCTGGGGCGGGCACCGTCCCGCATGAGGAAGAAGTCAGGCAACTCAGGAGGGAGCGGCTCCATGGAGGAGGCGGGCAGGTGCCAAGGTCCTGGGACAGGAACTCAGGAGAGGAACATCAGGGGCTGGCAAGTGGGGCGGGTGAAACAGGGAGGCTGGGCACTGACAGACGGGCACGGCTCCTGGGGAACGGGGCTCTGGGACCCCCGTGGGTCCTGCAGCCGAATCCCAGATGCTGGGAGCTCCCGCCTTCCGCAGGCTGAGTCCACCGCCCGGCCCTGCAGGTCATGCTGCCTGTGAGCACTGGACCCGAAAAGCCATTGGGGGACCCAGGCAGCTCGGGGACGGCCCAGCTTCACACCCATGTCCTCCAGGAGGTTCCAAGACCTCACCGAGGTCAGGTGCCTGTGGGAACTGGCTGTAGCTCCCCAAGGCCACCTGGTGGAAGCCAGCAGCCGGGGCTGCCCTGAAGGCAAAGCATCACCCTGGGCCCTTCTTCCCAGTTCCCCAAGGGCTGAGACCTACCGGGGACCCTGGGAGGGGGTCTGGAGGGCAGCATGGGCCATTTTGTCCCCCATCAGTGAGCATGCTCAGTCCCACATCACCACTTTACAGACAGATACACCGAGGTCCAGAGAGGGAAAGCATCTCCTGGAGGTCACACAGCGGGCCACTGGGATCAGAGCCACCCAGAAGACGAGGGGACAAGGACAGCACTGAGGGCAGATGGCATCTCTGTGGTGCAGGAGCCTGATGCTGCCTGGAGCCAGCACACTGGGTCTGGGGTAGCCGTCGCCTCCTGTGGTGCCTGGGGACACTGAGGCCAGAGAGGTGAGGGGCTCACCCACGTGTGAGCGGATGGCAGGCAGGGACCTGAGCAGTGGGTCTGTGTTCTGCTGCACCGTGAGGACCCGTGGGGACAGAGGGGGACACGTCAGGCCTCTTCAGCCCCGCAGGGCCAGGCGCGGGGGCGTCCATGTGTGTCACTCCCACGGGGAGCAGATCTCTGAATGGCGTCCCTCAACCCTGACCTGTCACGGGGGCCCTGACCAAGGGGCCACCGTCACTGGCCTCGGGAGCCCACAGGCACGCACGCTGACGCCTGCCGTGGTTGTGTCCTTGCGAGCAGGGCTCTCCCCCGGCCAGTCCCTCCCTGCGCCCAGCGGAAGACCCCTCCCCGGGTCTGCGCGCCCGTCTGCAGCTGGAGCCTGCCGGAGCCGCCCTCCTGATCGCATGGCCCCACGCCCAGCCCGGCTGCCTCGCCAGGGAGTGATCTACGGCCCCATTACCGCCAGGCCTCTGCTGGCCAAGATGGATGAGCGGCGGCCCCGGGAGCAGAGGCAGGAGCCCACGCGGGTGAAAAATGGACTCTATCAGCTGCCCAGGCGGTGGCCGTCCGTCAGCAGCCAGGCCACCCGACGGGGGCGGCACCTGCTGGGCGGGGGTGGGACCCCCAGGCCTCCAGCTCAGCCGGCTCTCAGTGAGGCCTCTGGCCTCCCCAGGGCCCCAGAAGCAGCCATCTGCCAGGGGTGGTGGCCCAGACTCTAGGTGGCCCTGAGTCCCCACCTGGACATCTGTCCCCTGCGGATGGTGGCTGGCGGTGGGGCTGTGTGCTCAGCACGAGGGAGCCGGGCACAATGGCCCCAGAGCCAGGCCCTGCCGCCCGTGGGCCGTGAGACGCCCACACGGTGCGCCTCCCTCTCTGGGCCCAGCCTCCTGCCCCGACGGGATACGGAGGCCACAGGGCCACCCTGAGTGCCCGCTCAGACTGCCCTGCCCCCAGCTGCCCGGGCGGCGTCCCAGGCCTCTGCGTCTGGGCTGGGGTGGCACCAAGGGCCTCCGTGAGAACGGTCTCCGCTGATGGGCAGGTGACGGAGCGGCTCTGGAGGCGCCTGGCCCCAGGAACAGGTCGGGCACCACGCTCCGCCCAGGGCCGCCGCAGGACAGGCCCCGTCCCTCTGCTCCTCTGCTGAGCCCGTCCGGCAGGCCTGGCCAAATGGCTGAGCAGGAGCTTGCCCACCTCTGAAGAGGAGGCGGGCAGCACCAGGGCTCCACCCACGGGCACACCAAGGCCGACCACCACCGTGCTGGTCGGAGCTGCGCAAGAACGCAGGTGAGGTGGAGAGTGAGCAGGAACCCTCGCCGTGCTGGCATGTCGCCCGCGGCCGGCGCTGGGCGGCTTTTGCCAGCCCGAGCTGCCTGGAGAGGCGCTGGGATTGGTGCCTTTGGTCCCTCTTATAGGTGTGGAAACGAGCTCAGAGAGGTTGAGGCATGGTTTGAAGTCACACAGCAAGTCATCAGTGGAGGCGGGAGGCAGCCAAGCGCTCGCCCATCTGGCCCCGCGGGACGAGGCACCTGCCACCCTGGCCGCTTTGTCGGAGCTCAGTCAGCAGCTGAGGCCCTGGTTTCCCGTCCTGAGAGGATCCTGACCTGGAGCTTGGCCCGCCTTGCATGCAGGGTGGCCCCCCACAAGTCTGTCCCAGCTGTGGTCGTGGGGGGCGCTGCAGGCTGCTCAGGCCCAGGCTGTGGGCGGGCGAGTCCCAGGCAGAGGCTCAGTGGAACCTGGACTCAGAGGACATCGCCCAGAGCCAGGTGGAGCGGGTGGCTGACACCCCGGGGACGGCCCAGGGGAGCGGCAGCTTCTGGGCCAAGGACACCGTCCTGTGGACCCCAGGTCACTGTCCCAGAGACCAGCGGTCCACTCTGACCCCCAACTCTACCAATGAGCGGTGCGAGAGGTGCGTGGGCCCACCAGTTCCCAGGAGGGCCTCCTGCCCCTCGCAGACTCTCGTACCCGAGCCAGGGCCTCACCTCGGCCTCTTGGCCTCTTCTCCCTGTAATTAGAGGGAAGCAGGAAGTGTCCGTGTGGCTGCCTTCGGAGGAAGCTGAGGTCAGCCCGGCGAGCCAGGAAGCAGTGTCAGAGACGGAGGATAAGAGCGTGTTGTGGGTGTGTGCGTGAGTACTGTGCACACACGTCCATGGCACTGTGAAGCAGCACCGTGCGCGTGTGCAGAGAACTGTGGGGGTAGCACCGTGCACGTGTGCAGAAGGACTATGCACATGTGGTAGTGACATGTGTGTGCGCAGTACTATGAGTGTGGTGGTACTGTGTGCATGTGCCTGGGTACTGTGGGAATAGTACTATGTGCATGAGTACTGTCAGGGTAGTACTGCGCATGTGTGAAGAACTGTGGAGGTAGTACTATGCGTGTGTGCAGGAGGACCATGGGGGTAGTACTCTGTGCGTGTGCAGAGTACCCTGAGTGTGGTGGTACTATGTGCGTATGCAGAGTACCCTGAGTGTGGTGGTACTGTGTGTGTGTGCAGAGTACCCTGAGTGTGGTGGTACTGTGTGCGTGTGCAGAGTACCCTGAGTGTGGTGGTACTGTGTGCGTTGCAGAGTACCCTGAGTGTGGTGGTACTGTGTGCGTTGCAGAGTACCCTGAGTGTGGTGGTACTGTGTGCGTTGCAGAGTACCCTGAGTGTGGTGGTACTGTGTGCGTTGCAGAGTACCCTGAGTGTGGTGGTACTGTGTGCGTTGCAGAGTACCCTGAGTGTGGTGGTACTGTGTGCGTTGCAGAGTACCCTGAGTGTGGTGGTACTGTGTGCGTTGCAGAGTACCCTGAGTGTGGTGGTACTGTGTGCGTGTGCAGAGTACCCTGAGTGTGGTGGTACTGTGCGAGTGCGTGGGTACTACGTGCATGTGCCAGGCCTGTGCTCGAGCGTGACGCTGGGTGGGGAGGTGGCCTGGTGGGTGTCTGCGGGGGCCGTGGGTGCGGGGCTCTCCCCACGCAGGGGCCGGCCGCTGCCTGGGAGGTGGCGGGGAGTCTGGCCGTGCGTGTGCCGGGGCTCCGGGTGCCCGTGAACCGGGCGGGGCGGGGGCTCCCGTGCTCGGACGCTCTGCCCTCGTCTCCCGGCGCCTGTCTCCTGAGGCCCCGGCCGGCTCCGCGCAGACCCCGGGCAGGGGCCTCCCGCTCTCAGGCCTCTGCCTCTCCTGGGGTCCTCCCTGGGGGCAGGGCCTCGCCTGCCTCCCAAGAGAACTCGTGACAGAGCCTCGGGTCTGAGGAGCAGCTCCCGTCCCCTGCAGGTGACTGCAGAGCTGTCCCCGCCCCACCGGGGCAGGGGCAGGGCTGAAGGGACGGGGTCAGATAAGGCCGCTGTGGAGGGGACGGGGGGAGCAGCAGGCAGGGATGACCCGCTGCTGGAGGCCACCGTGCCCACAGGCCCCGCGCTGTGGCCAGGAGCTGAGCAGGCGCTGGGAGGGACCTGCCTGTGGGCACCCGGGGGCAGCCTGAGGTGCCGCAGGACCGCGCAGGACTGGTCCAGCTCAGCCGGGCCTCTAGGGCCACCAGCACAGATGGGCCTCTGACACAGAGGGACCCCAGCACAGAGGGTCCCCAGCACAGAGGGACCCCAGTACAGAAGGGCATCCAGCACAGAGTGACCCCAGTACAGAAGGGCATCCAGCACAGAGTGACCACAGCACAGAGTGACCCCAGCACAGAGGGTTCCCAGCACAGAGGGTCCCCAGCACAGAGGGACCCCGGCACAGAGGGACCTCAGCACAGAGTGACCCTGGCACAGAGGGACCCCGGCACAGAGGGACCCCGGCACAGAGGGACCCCGGCACAGAGGGTCCCCGGCACAGAGTGACCCCAGCACAGAGGGTCCCCAGCACAGAGTGACCCCAGCACAGAGGGACCCAAGCACAGAGGGACCCCAGAACAGAGTGACCCCAGCACAGAGGGTCCCCAGCACAGAGTGACCCCAGCACAGAGGGTCCCCAGCACAGAGTGACCCCAGCACAGAGGGTCCCCAGCACAGAGTGACCCCAGCACAGAGGGACCCCAGCATAGAGTGACCCCGGCACAGAGGGACCCCGGCACAGAGGGACCCCGGCACAGAGGGTCCCCAGCACAGAGTGACCCCAGCACAGAGGGTCCCCAGCACAGAGTGACCCCAGCACAGAGGGTCCCCGGCACAGAGTGACCCCAGCACAGAGGGTCCCCAGCACAGAGGGTCCCCAGCACAGAGGGACCCCAGCATAGAGTGACCCCGGCACAGAGGGACCCCGGCACAGAGGGACCCCGGCACAGAGGGTCCCCAGCACAGAGGGTCCCCGGCACAGAGGGACCCCGGCATAGAGTGACCCCGGCACAGAGGGACCCCGGCACAGAGGGACCCCGGCACAGAGGGACCCCAGCACAGAGTGACCCCGGCACAGAGGGTCCCCAGCACAGAGGGACCCCGGCACAGAGGGTCCCCAGCACAGAGGGACATCCAGGGTGCTCTGCAGCCACCCTGCCCCTGCCAGGCAGACAGGCCTCGCCCTGCCCAGAGCCTTGTGGGGGCAGCTAGCACCGGGCAGCCTGGCCTGGCCAGGGTGGGCCCTGCACCCTGAGAAGCGTCAGGTCCCTGGGGGAGCCCGAGCTGCCCTCCTCGGTGCACGTCATTAAACCACGCGGGGCGGCGTGTCCGACGGTCCCGCTGAACCCCCACTGTGCCCAGGCTCAGCCTCCCCACCGTGAAGTGGCACGGTGCCCCCTTCCTGGGATTTCCCGGCGTTTAGCTGGCACTTCAGAGGACTGCGCTTGTGGCTGTTCAGCACACAGTGTGACCAGATGCCCCTGGTGGGTGGTGGGTGCCCAGGAGACCCGGGAGCGGGCATCTGCTCCTCCATCTCGGGACACGGCATCCTTGGGGCCAGAGGCGGCCCCGGCCACAGGCGTCCACAGCCCCCGCTGCCCCTGGAAACTGGCAGGTCCCGATGAGACGCAGGGACAGGGAGAGGACCTCGCGCCACCCGGCAGCTCAGCGCCACGTGGGGGCACCTGGAGGGCTGGCTGCGAGGCAGGGTGACACATGGGGCTGGCGCCACGCCCTGGCCTTTAACTGGACTTAGTCCGGGGCCACGAGGGTCAGAGCCGACCGGCCAACCTCGCACCCGTCACTTTGCAGGTGGCAGCAGCCGCATGCAGAGCAGGTGCAAATGCCCGAGGCATGGCTCCAGCCTCGGCCACGGGGCCTCGGGGGTGGGCTGCCCAGAGCGTGGCGGCCCGGGGCTGCCGCCTCACCCAGCCTTGACCCGGACCCTGTGGCTGCTGCTCCTCACCCACAGCACGGGGGCCGGGCCAGGGCTCAGGAGGGACAGGAGCCGGCGCAGCGTGCCTGCAGATGAGCCTGGGCCCCTCCTTCCCCGTGGAGACCTGGCCACCTTCCTCACCTCTTGGACTCCAAGTCACGGTGACGTCCCACCTCCCCCAGGAAGCCTCCTGGCTGCCCGGGCAGTGCAAGGACATGACAGCCCTGCCCGCCAGCTGGACGCGACGGCCACTGACGGCGAGACCACTACCCTGACTGCCACCGGTCCAGGACCAGGGGACGCGCCTTAGGAGCTTGCCCTAGGAAGGGCATGGGGCTCCTGGTTCAGAGGACGGGCCCTGGTGTCCTGCATTTGGAAAACAAGCCCTTTGCCCACCATGCTGGTCAAGGTTGGGCCCAGGGGCCTCTGTGCCAGCCTCTGCTGGAGGCAGCCTGGCACGGGCCACAGAAGGCCAAGGACCAGGACCTTGCCTGCCAGGCCATGACCACTGGGTGCTGGCTGACCCTGCTGTGGTCACTGCCCAGCAGGAACAGCCTGGCCTGGAGCCCGAGCAGGCAGGGGAGGCAGCAGAAAGGGCCCCCAGGAGCTGATTCTGTGTGGCTGACACCTCAGTTGACCCTTAAGAAGCCAGACGGCTGGGAGGGCGGCCAGGAGTCTCCTCAGGGGCCAGCAGTGGACTGCACTCAGCCACCTTCAGCCCCCTGGCGGGAACGTGCTCCTGCCCACGGGCCTGGGCCCTCCCAGCTTGCTCCCTGACCCTGGCCGGGGCCAGTGTGGGTCTGTTGGGAGACCAGCTGCCAGGACACACTGACCGCAGGTGTTCCCTGGGCCACGGGGTGCCAGTGACGGGGCTGGTGCCCTGCCTGGACGGGCGGTCTGCAGAGGGCCGGAGTGGACGAGGGGGCTGGGCAGCCGGGGACCTAGGCTCCCACAGAGCAGCCGGAGGGGAGTGTTTAGGAATCCAGGACTTACCTCCAGCCACCCTGGGGAAGGGAGGAGAGCCCGTCCCCACCCCTCCCCCAGCTGCAGGAAGGAAGGGGACAGCAGTCTCCGCCCAGGGCTGGGAGAGCCTTCCCTTCACCATGCCCATCACGAGCAGCAGACCTGCCCGCACCTCGACACTGCAGTCTGTTGCTCTGCTCTTCAGGTGAGGACGGCAAGGCACAGAGAGGTTAGGTGGCTTGCCATGGTCACACAGCTGGAGAGGTTTCAGCTCGCCTCTGTCCAGGACGCCGAGGGAGCCAGAAGCCCAGCCCGAGTCCCTGAGTTGAGAATTTGCTTCTCAGCAAGGGGACCTGAAGGCACAGGAAGAGGCCGGCAGACCTGAACCACGGGGTCTGTGGACAGACGTCCAGCCACGCTGCCCCCGACACCGGGAGAGATGCACAGATGTCCTGCTGTCCCCCGAAGGCCCACTTGGGTTCTGGAAGCCCCAGCCCCACGCGTTAGAGCCCCCCAGGGGCCCTGCCGCCCTCAGCCATCCACACGCGCCCGCCCACTTCCCAGGCTCCCCCCAGGGTGACCGGTTCCAGAAGCAAGGGCCACGCGTGGTGACGCGAGGCAGCAGGGACGCCGGCCCGGCACCGCGTGATTCCTCCACCCCCCCCACCCCCCCAGGCGCAGCCTGCGACCCGCCCCAGGCAGGAGCCCTGGAGACCCAGCAGGGCCTGCCGGGCAGCGTGTGCGTGTGCGGACCCACCGCCCTCCTCCAGCGGGACTTCCACACCCCGGACAGGGCACCTGTGGCCTGGCAGGACCCGGCCCCGAGGGCCCCGCCCCTCGCCCCACTCCTGGGCCGGCCTCCAGCTCTGCCCGCAGCAGCAGCAGGGTCTCCCAGACTCAGCAGAGCCGGCCCCGTGCAGGGCTGCTGCCAGGACCACACGCCTGGCGGGTGGGCAGTGGGGGCTGAGCCACCGCCACACCCTGCCCCCGCCACGGGCTGTCTGTGCCCAGGCTGCCATCAGGGCGCCACGCAGTGGCCAGCGCTGCCCACCCCCCAACCACACCTAGCCCACCGGGGCCCGGGAGAGGTGCGGGCATCACCAGGAGGAGGCAGAGAGGCCTGTCCCCGTCCCACAGAGCCGGCCTCCCGCCACCGGCTCCAGGGCCCCTCCACAGCCCCAGCCGCCAGGGCTCTGCCTGACCAGCTGCCAAAACCACGTCTCCACACCAAGGGCCTCGGGCCTGGGCACGGCGGCAGCCGTCAGAGCAGAGGGGCCTCAGGCACACAGGGCGACACCCCAACACACACGGACACACACAGACACACTGACAAGAACACACAGACACACAAGAACACAACCCGACAAGAACACACAGACACACAAGAACACAACCTGACAAGAACACACAGACACACACAGATACACCCCGACGATACACAGACACACACGAACACAACCTGACAAGAACACAGACACACACAGATACACCCCGACAAGAATATACAGACACACACAGACACATACTCACACATATGGACACACCCTGAAAACACACACACACACTGACAAGAACACACCCTGACACACAGGAACACACCCCAACAAGAACACACACACACACAGACACACACACAGATAAGAATACACCCCGACATACATGAACACACACTGATAAGAACACACACAGACACACATGAACACACCCTGACATGAACACACACGGACCCTGACAAGAACACACACCCCAACACACATGGACACACCCTGACAAGAACACATACACACATGGGCTCACCCCAACAAGAACACACACAGACACACATGGACACACCCCAACAAGAACATACATGGACACACATGACACACACTGACAAGAATACAGACACATACAAACACACACTGACAAGAACACACACGACACACATGGACACACCCTGACAAGAACACACACGGACACACACACTGACAAGAACACACACGACACACACGGACACACACTGACAAGAACACACCCCGACACACACGGACACACACTGACAAGAACACACCCCGACACACACGACACACTGAAGAGAACACACCCCGACACGGACACACCAGGCTGGACACGTGGCGTGTGCTGATGCCCAGAACCACTCAGGTGCCCACCACACACAGCACCCACCACATGCCCAGGCGAGAAGGGACGCCCCGCAGCCCCTCCGGGTGGCCCCCTGCTCTCTCAGGGCCACAGACGTGAGGACGCAGGACGCTGCACCGCACACGGGATGGCGGGGGCCCCGACCTGGAAGCACCCACGCGAGGGGTCCAGGCTGCCCACCGCCCCCTTGGTGGAGTGCCCAGGAGAGCAGGGGCAAGCAGAACACCCACCTCCCCGCCTGCTCGGTCGGACAGGACGGACAGTGCCCTCCGCGCAGCTGGCGAGAGGCCAGGCGGCCCGGACAGCCCCTCCTGGCCACAGCCTCCATGCCCCAGGTCCTGGACGTGTCCCGGCCAGCCCAGGACGCGGGCAGGCAGCACCAGCCCTGGGGATGCCACCCGCGCCCGAGAGGGCCAGGGCTTGGTGGTCCCTTTGTCTGAGGACAGCCTGGTGGACAGCTGGGCAGACGGGGGACGGGTCCCTGGAGGGACCAGGGGCAGCGTGGGCAGGGCAGCAGCTGCAGAGAAGCCCGGGGCCCAGGCGGCGGAGGAGCAGCTGGGTCCCGCGGGCCTTGGTGCCAGCGCCCCATGACCACTGCCTGAGCAACTGCACCAGAGAGCCCAGGGCCCTGAGCGCCCGCCCAGCACCAAGACAGGCCAGCCGGACAGGGCCCTGGGCCCAGCCCAGTGCCATAGCCCTGCCCGTGCCAGCGGCACTGCCCAGCGTGGCCTGGGGCACAGGGGGCCTCCCACCACTAAGGCCTGGGCACTGCAGCCCTGCACCATGCCCGACGGCGGCCCGCGGCCCCCAGTTGAAACCCACGGTGGTTCTGGAAAACCTGCACTTCACGGCCTGCAGGAGCCCAGGGGTCAGGCCACGTCCCTCAGGTCAGAAGCTCCACGCCACACTGACGGGTGCCACCGGCAGCCACTGGACCCCATGTGTCTGGACGTGGCAGAACGCACCTACCCACAGGCGTGGGATCTGGTGAACGGGCACCTGCCGGGGGCAGAGGGCTAGCCACACCTGTCCGTGGGCCTCACTCCTGTGTGACGGGGCGCGTGGCTCCTCTGCCAGCCCGCAGGGCACGCCTCCTTGACAGGCAGGTGCCCGCTGCCTCACAGCCAGCCCCTGCAGAGGGGCAAGGAGAGTGTCCTGCCCCGGGGCTCCTCCTTCACCACAGTCTGCCAGCCTCAGCCTGTGCCAGGGAGTGGGTCAGGACCAGAGCCCGGCCCATGCCTCCCCGCCTGGCCGGGGCCCTGAACAGCAGTCCCAGCGCAGCCAGGTGCTGGCCACACCAACAACACAGCAGCTGGGGAGGCCGAGGCAGGAGGATCACAAGTTGAAGACCAGCCTGGGGAACTAAGTAAGACTGTCTCAAATCAAAAACTAATAGTGGTGGGGATGTGGCTCGGTGGTGAAGTACCCCCAGGTTCAATCCCTAGCACTGAAAAATAAATGGATAGATGGATGAGTGGACGGATGGATGGATGGATGGATGGTGGGTGGATGGATGGATGGATGGATGGGTGGACAGATGGGTGGGTGGATTGATGAGTGGGTGGATGGTTGGTGGATGGGCAGGTGGATAGGTGGATGAGTGGGTGGGTGGATGGATGAATGGATGGGTAGGTGGGTGGTTGGGTGGATGGGTAGATGGGTGGGTGTGTGGGTGGATGGGCAGGTGGATAGGTGGATGAGTGGGTGGGTGGATGGATGAATGGATGGGTAGGTGGGTGGTTGGGTGGATGGGTAGATGGGTGGGTGTGTGGGTGGATGGGCAGGTGGATGGGTGGATGAGTGGGTGGGTGAATGGATGAATGGATGGGTGGACGGATGGGTGGGTGGATTGATGAGTGTGTGGATGGTCGGTGGATGGGTAGGTGGATCGGTGGACAGATGGGTGGGTGGATGTATTGATGGGTGGACAGATGGATGGATGGATGGGTGGGTGAATGGTGGGTGGATGGATGGATGGACAGATGGGTGGATGCATGGATGGACAGTGGGTGGGTGGATGGATGGGCAGGTGGGTGGGTGGGTAGGTGGATAAGTGGATGGATAGATGGGTGGGTGTGTGAGTGGATGGGTGGATGAGTGGGTGGATGGATGAATGGATGGGTAGGTGGGTGGGTGAGTAGATGGGTAGGTGGGCGGGTGGGTGAGTGGATGGGTGGATGAGTGGGTGGATGGATGAATGGATGGGTAGGTGGGTGGTTGGGTGGATGGGTAGATGGGTGGGTGTGTGGGTGGATGGGCAGGTGGATGGGTGGATGAGTGGGTGGGTGGATGGATGAATGGATGGGTAGGTGGGTGGGTGAGTAGATGGGTAGGTGGGCGGGTGGGTGGATCGGCAGGTGGAAGATGGATAGATGTGCAGACAGACTGGCTGCCGAGGGAGGGAGGGGTGACAGAAGCCCCTGCACCCCAACTGGTAAACGAACAAGGAGCACCACGCTTCGGTGTCCCGTGTGGCCCACACGGGGACCCCCGCCACTCTCAGGCGCTCCCACCTGCTCCTGCAACTCTCACCACTCTGCCCACATGCGGAGGCAGCGGGGAGCCGGGACCCCGCTGAGGGAGGATGGCAGAGGACAGGGCGTGCCTGAGCTTGCCCGGGAGGGCCCACTGCCCGAGCCGGCCAGCCTGTGCCCTGCGACCTGCCCCAGGAGCGGTGCTCAGGCGGGATGGGGCGTCCTGGGCTGCCTGCCACACCCCCGTGATCCCGAGGCCTGGCCCCACAGCACCCAAGCTGCCCTGCGCCCAGGACAGGACGCACCCACCACCAAGCCACGGCCTGGCCCTCGGCCCCCACGTGTCGTCTTCTGTCCTGCGCAGTTGGCACCGTCCTAGGCCTGAGGGGCAGTGCAGGAGCACTCGCCAGGCACTAGGGGCACCCGGAGAACCACCAAGCCCACACCTGGGAGGCAGAGGGGACCCCAGGCCACGGGGCGCCACCAGTCACTCCTCACCCCACGACCATCCGGCTGCGGGGCAGGGTGGGGCCAGGCCAGAGCCAGAGCCAGGGGCTCCGACCCTGCCCGACCTTGACCCTGGCTGGGGAGACTGGCGCAGCTTCTGACCGCAGAGCCCAGAGTACGCCATGGGGCATCACCAGATTCAGGACGATCTGTCAGCACGGCCACAGGAAGTGGACAGGCAGCTCCCCTGAGCAGGCCACCACCGTGGTGGACGAGGCAGAGCCCAGGGGGGCAGGCAGGGAGGGCCTTGTGGGCCGGCCAGCGGCTGGAGAGGAGGTGTGGGCCCCTCCCTGCCCAACGCCTACCCTGCTGCCAGGGGGCGGCCTCCCTGTGCTCAGTGTGGCCTGCAGAGGGCAGCTGGCAGTGGGGCGCCTGTGGTAAACTGAGGCAGGCTTGGGAAGATGGGCGTTTGCGGCTGCACAGGTCTGCCTGCACCTGTTCCCCTGGCCCCAGGCTCCCACCCGCCTCCCCAGCTCCGCTGAGTCTTCTCCTGGGAGCACGCTGGCCAGAGTCCTGCCCTGGGGACAGGAGCCCATGGGGAGAGCCAGGAGGGGCGCAGACCAGGTCACGGGCCCCGGTCGCTGGCTTGCGGCACAAAAGCCCAGTGCCGGTTGGCTGGCGCTGTCTGGCCGGCCCGTGCCCAGCGTAGGTGAACAGAAGAGCCCGGGGTCACTCACCACTCACCCCCAAGTACGGCTGGCTTTCCACCCTGACTCCAAGCTCACTAGGGGGTCTGCAGCTCCAGCTTGTTAGTGACACCACACTAACTATGGCTCCAAGGACAGCGAGGGCTCACACAGCGCCATCCCAGAGCCACCATGCAAGCAACGAGGCTCCCAGGTGGCGCGGGAGGCACAGCCACAGAGAAGACATGAGAAGGCATGCGGAGCTGAGCAGTGCACAGCCTGTGCGACCTTGCAAGGCAGCCGTCGATCCAACCCAGTGATCCCGCGTGCCTCGAGGAGGAGGAGGAGGAGGGCTTTGTTTTCAGTCTGCCTGTTCTGGGCTGGAGCAGCCGAGTCCTGGGGCGGTCCTGAAGTTCACCAAGGCTCCATGGTTGGGAGCTTGGACCTGAGTCTCAGAACCCGAGTCACCCCTTCCTCTGTCACCAAGTGGTGCTGCTCCTTCCCAAGGAGGCCGCGGACAGCAGGCGGCTAGGGAGGCCTGCCCAGCTGTGGTGACGGACCAGGAGCAACTGCTGCGTGTGTGGAGGACGGGTCTTTATTGACTAGAGGCTCCAGAAGGTGGGAAGAGCTGCGGCCGGATGCCTGCAGGTCAGGGGAGGCCACCATGGCCAGGTTTCCAGAGCCCTCTCCCCATGGGGCAGCCCAAGGCCTGGGCCTCGCCCACCAGGGACCCGCTGTCCAGGGTCCCCAGGGCCTTCACAGGACAGCAGATGGTGCTCCAGATGCAGCCCACACTGCCCAGGCAGGGAGGGCCGGGCCACACCTGCGCCTTTCCTGGAGTGGCCCCAACCTGGACACGTGACCCCCTTTGACCACTGTGACCAAGTCCGACAAGGCTTGTGGGGTCTGGGAGTCTCAGTGGTCCCAGAACTCTGTACCAACTTCTAACCCAGGCCCAACTGCCTCTAGGAGACGCCAGCTGTGTCCCTGGGGCGTCGGCACAGGGATCCAGGGTGCCTGCCCTCCTCTGGCGAGTAGCTGTCCCCAAGTACAGGACGTTTGCAGGGACCCTGGAGTCAGAAATGGACAGCCATGGGGCTGGGGAGATAGCTCAGTCGGTAGAGTGCTTGCCTTGTAAGCACAAGGCCCTGGGTTCAATCCTCAGCACCCAAAAAAAAAAAGAAATGGACAGCCATGTGGGTGTGTCCCTGCTGGGAGGGGCATATCCCCAACCTGCCCAGGTCAGCAGCTGGCAGAACCACGATGCCAAGGGCAGAGACGGAACTCAGTGCTCCAGCCATGAACCTGAGCAGAGGAGAGGGGCCACACCCACAGGTGTGCGGCTGACCTGTCTGCCCGGCGTGCTCGCCTGCAGTCCTGGCACCTGGAGCCTCTGTGTGTGCGAGGGGCCTTCTCCACGCCGTGTCCCGTGTGACACTGAGGGAGTCTGTGTCTGTGTTCATGTGCACACTGTGTCTGAGACCTGTCCTGCACACTGAGCACGTGTGTACTCGCACAGGTATGTGTGCGTAGGGGTTGATGTGCATGTCTGCACCTGGCTGACCTCTGTGCACGTACCCGTGTGTGCCTGTGTCTATGGTATGTGGCACGTGTCTGTTTTCATATTCACATTTATGTTTGTGTGTGCTTGGTGTGTGAGTTTGCGTGTGTGTGTATTTGCGTGTGCACGTTTGTGCCTGTGTGTGCATTTGTGTGTGTATGTTTATGCCTGTGTGTGCATTTGCGTGTGCACGTTTGTGCCCATGTGCGTGCTTGTGTGTGTGTGTGGACATTTGTGCATGCGTGTGTGTGTGTGTGCGTGCATGTGTGCGTGTGTGTGTGTGTGCGTGCGTGTCTGCACCATGTCAGTGTCCACCTCCTGTGTCTGAACCTGCTTGTCCTCGTGCCCACCCCACCCAGCGGGCTGTGCACAGCTGGCCCTGGAGGCTGCCCGCCGGCCTGGGACGAGAGGTGGCAGGTGTGTAATAAGCCATTAGTCACTGTCACGTTTCGAGCAGCGGCGGCTGCTGCCAGGGCCTGACTGCAGGATGTTCTTGGCGGCTCTCCGGCTGGGAAGCTGCCCCCAGGCTGGGCGCAGCCTGATGAGGAGCAGCTGGCAGACGTGGACGAGTGCCCCTGGCCACCCGGCCAGCCCCCACACGCCACAGGGCAGGGGGCTCCTGGCCAGCTGTTCCCCGGCTGGCCCGGCCTCCCAGGTGACTTCCTGAAGGCACAGCAAGCCTGCGCCCACAACCTCTGTGCCCTCTGGCACCCCAGACTCCCAAGACACCCTGCTGCAGCCTCTAGAAGGAGGCAGGTTGCACCTGAACCCAGGGTGAGATGGGTCCTTGCCCCATGGCCACCTAGTGGCCCTGGCCCAGGGGAGCCCCGCCCAGAGCTCTGCCAGCAGGGCTCCTTCCTGGAAACGGAACTGTCTCCCCAGACTTCCGACCTGGCAGCCCTCAAGCTCAGAGGAGCCCCGGAAGGTCCTCCAGCAAGGCCGACCCTGAGGCTGCCAAGCTACGGCTGGCCACAGAGCTCCAGGGAGCACGCAGGCCATGGCCAGCACCTCGCAGAGGGAGACGGAGGCTCAGAGGCTGACCTCAGCCCAGGCCCTCAGCCAGGCAGCAGGTGGAAGCCCCTTCTGGGGCCCCGCTTGGATTCCCCTGGAGGGCTGACTCGCCAGGACCTCCCCTGCGGCAGCTGGTCTCCAGCCAGGCTCTGCCCGGGGCAAGAGGGACACTGGCGGGCCTGGTGGGTGTGCCTCCTCCTTGTCCTCCACAGGCCCCTGGGTCCCCAGACCCTGGTGGAGGTCACCGTGCCAGTGGACCCTGGCCTGCCGTGAGATGGGCCTGCAGATAGCTCGAGGTGGCTGGCTGCCCCACATGGTACCTCTGCCCGCCGTCCTCCCGAGTAAAGGTGGGCATGAACTCGCCAGGCTCTGTGGCCTGGCACTGGGCACGGGCCTGGGTAAGCAGCAGTCACAGGGGTGCCGAGCACTGTCCTGCCCTCGCCGAGCGTCCCCACACCTGACCCCCTGCTCTGGAAGTGGGGATTCCCTCACCTTCGTCCACTTCTCGGGTGTGGACACCGAATCTCAGAGCAGGGAGTCGCTCACTGTCCCAGGGCATTGAGTGCAAGTGGGAGTCCTGGCTCCCTGGTGGAAACTGCCACCACATGTCACCTAGCTGCCTGACTACCCTGTCCCCACCGCCCTCAGGAGCTCCAAGTCCAGAGCCCCTGGCCAGTCAGGTCTGACCCTGGTCCCAGGCCCAGGCCCTTCCCTCACCAGCACCACCTCACAGAGAAGAGGCTGGCACCGGGGTTGTCCTGAGAAGGACCCCGATCAAAGCCAGGGGCTGAGAGGGACGAGCCGCATCCCCAGCCCATCGGCCACTCCCCCGCCTGCCTGAGCGTCACCTCCCGGGCTCCTGGGGTCCCAGCTCCTAGGCCAGCTGTGCTTCAGGCCGCTGCCCTCTCAGTGGCTGGCACGGGGCGCCTGTGCTGGGGTCTCCAGCCTCCAGTCCTCCTGGGGAGCGCCGGGGCCAGGACACACCAAGGCCCCTGCAGCCGCTCTAGCAACCCCTCTGGGGGTCTCACTGACAGACACGGCCTCGGGGGCCTTGGGGATTGCCGGTTGAACACAGCGTCCTCTGCAAGCTGAAGCCTCAGGCCACCCACTGCCCAGCCCACTGCCACCCCTGCACGTGGGCCACAGGGAAGGCGGGCGGAACCACCGCAGGTCCTCAGGGAAGCGCAGCTACGCAGGACATGGCAACCAGTACGAGGGTCCGTCCTGCTGGCCCAGCCACACGAACCCCACACCGCAAACCCGAAGGGAGCCCACAGGCTCAGAGACAGAGAGACGGCATTTAAAAAAGCAAACGGCAAGAGGTTCAGGTCGGCAGATGCAGAGACCCAGGCCCAGCTCCAACCCAGGAGGTTCAGGTCAGCAGACACAGAGACCCAGGCCCAGCACCAACCCAGGAGGTTCAGGTCGGCAGACACAGAGACCCAGGCCCAGCTCCAACCCAGGAGGTTCAGGTCAGCAGACACAGAGACCCAGGCCCAGCACCAACCCAGGAGGTTCAGGTCGGCAGACACGGAGACCCAGGTTCAGCACCAACCCAGGAGGTTCAGGTCGGCAGACACGGAGACCCAGGTTCAGCACCAACCCAGGAGGTTCAGGTCGGCAGACACGGAGACCCAGGTTCAGCACCAACCCAGGAGGTTCAGGTCGGCAGACACGGAGACCCAGGCCCAGCACCAACCCAGGAGGTTCAGGTCGGCAGACACGGAGACCCAGGTTCAGCACCAACCCAGGAGGTTCAGGTCAGCAGACACAGAGACCCAGGCCCAGCACCAACCCAGGAGGTTCAGGTCGGCAGACACGGAGACCCAGGTTCAGCACCAACCCAGGAGGTTCAGGTCAGCAGACACGGAGACCCAGGCCCAGCACCAACCCAGGAGGTTCAGGTCGGCAGACACAGAGACCCAGGCCCAGCACCAACCCAGGAGGCTCAGGTCGGCAGACACAGAGACCCAGCTCCAACCCAGGAGGTTCAGGTCGGCAGACACAGAGACCCAGGCCCAGCACCAACCCAGGAGGTTCAGGTCGGCAGACACAGAGACCCAGGCCCAGCACCAACCCAGGAGGCTCAGGTCGGCAGAAGCAGAGACCCAGGCCCAGCACCAACCCAGGAGGTTCAGGTCGGCAGACGCAGAGACCCAGGCCCAGCACCAACCCAGGAGGTTCAGGTCGGCAGACGCAGAGACCCAGGCCCAGCACCAACCCAGGAGGTTCAGGTCGGCAGACACAGAGACCCAGCTCCAACCCAGGAGGCTCAGGTCGGCAGACGCGGAGACCCAGGCCCAGCTCCAACCCAGGAGGCTCAGGTCAGCAGACGCAGAGACCCAGGCCCAGCACCAACCCAGGAGGTTCAGGTCGGCAGACACAGAGACCCAGGCCCAGCACCAACCCAGGAGGTTCAGGTCGGCAGATAAAGAGACCCAGGCCCAGCACCAACCCAGGAGGTTCAGGTCGGCAGACACAGAGACCCAGGCCCAGCACCAACCCAGGAGGTTCAGGTCGGCAGACACAGAGACCCAGGCCCAGCACCAACCCAGGAGGTTCAGGTCGGCAGACGCGGAGACCCAGGTTCAGCACCAACCCAGGAGGTTCAGGTCAGCAGACACGGAGACCCAGGTTCAGCACCAACCCAGGAGGTTCAGGTCGGCAGACACGGAGACCCAGGTTCAGCACCAACCCAGGAGGTTCAGGTCAGCAGACACAGAGACCCAGGTTCAGCACCAACCCAGGAGGTTCAGGTCGGCAGACACAGAGACCCAGGCCCAGCACCAACCCAGGAGGTTCAGGTCAGCAGACACGGAGACCCAGGCCCAGCACCAACCCAGGAGGTTCAGGTCAGCAGACACAGAGACCCAGGCCCAGCACCAACCCAGGAGGCTCAGGTCGGCAGACGCGGAGACCCAGGTTCAGCACCAACCCAGGAGGTTCAGGTCAGCAGACACGGAGACCCAGGTTCAGCACCAACCCAGGAGGTTCAGGTCGGCAGACACAGAGACCCAGGCCCAGCACCAACCCAGGAGGTTCAGGTCAGCAGACACAGAGACCCAGGTTCAGCACCAACCCAGGAGGTTCAGGTCGGCAGACACAGAGACCCAGGCCCAGCACCAACCCAGGAGGTTCAGGTCAGCAGACACAGAGACCCAGGTTCAGCACCAACCCAGGAGGTTCAGGTCAGCAGACACAGAGACCCAGGCCCAGCACCAACCCAGGAGGCTCAGGTCAGCAGACGCAGAGACCCAGGCCCAGCACCAACCCAGGAGGTTCAGGTCAGCAGACAAAGAGACCCAGGCCCAGCACCAACCCAGGAGGTTCAGGTCAGCAGACGCAGAGACCCAGGCCCAGCACCAACCCAGGAGGTTCAGGTCGGCAGACACAGAGACCCAGCTCCAACCCAGGAGGCTCAGGTCGGCAGACGCGGAGACCCAGGCCCAGCTCCAACCCAGGAGGCTCAGGTCAGCAGACGCAGAGACCCAGGCCCAGCACCAACCCAGGAGGTTCAGGTCGGCAGACGCAGAGACCCAGGCCCAGCACCAACCCAGGAGGTTCAGGTCGGCAGACACAGAGACCCAGGCCCAGCACCAACCCAGGAGGTTCAGGTCGGCAGACGCGGAGACCCAGGCCCAGCACCAACCCAGGAGGTTCAGGTCGGCAGACGCGGAGACCCAGGCCCAGCACCAACCCAGGAGGTTCAGGTCAGCAGACACAGAGACCCAGGTTCAGCACCAACCCAGGAGGTTCAGGTCGGCAGACACAGAGACCCAGCTCCAACCCAGGAGGCTCAGGTCGGCAGACGCGGAGACCCAGGCCCAGCTCCAACCCAGGAGGTTCAGGTCGGCAGACACGGAGACCCAGGTTCAGCACCAACCCAGGAGGTTCAGGTCGGCAGACGCGGAGACCCAGGCCCAGCACCAACCCAGGAGGTTCAGGTCGGCAGACACGGAGACCCAGGCCCAGCACCAACCCAGGAGGTTCAGGTCGGCAGACGCGGAGACCCAGGCCCAGCACCAACCCAGGAGGTTCAGGTCGCAGACACAGAGACCCAGGTTCAGCACCAACCCAGGAGGTTCAGGTCGGCAGACACGGAGACCCAGGCCCAGCTCCAACCCAGGAGGTTCAGGTCAGCAGACGCAGAGACCCAGGCCCAGCACCAACCCAGGAGGCTCAGGTCAGCAGACGCAGAGACCCAGGCCCAGCACCAACCCAGGAGGTTCAGGGCAGCAGACAAAGAGACCCAGGCCCAGCACCAACCCAGGAGGTTCAGGTCAGCAGATAAAGAGACCCAGGCCCAGCACCAACCCAGGAGGTTCAGGTCAGCAGACACAGAGACCCAGGCCCAGCACCAACCCAGGAGGTTCAGGGCAGCAGACAAAGAGACCCAGGCCCAGCACCAACCCAGGAGGTTCAGGTCAGCAGATAAAGAGACCCAGGCCCAGCACCAACCCAGGAGGTTTAGGGCAGCAGACAAAGAGACCCAGGCCCAGCTCCAACCCAGGAGGTTCAGGTCAGCAGATAAAGAGACCCAGGCCCAGCACCAACCCAGGAGGTTTAGGGCAGCAGACACAGAGACCCAGGCCCAGCTCCAACCCAGGAGGTTCAGGTCAGCAGACGCAGAGACCCAGCTCCAACCCAGGAGGCTCAGGTCGGCAGACACGGAGACCCAGGCCCAGCACCAACCCAGGAGGTTCAGGTCAGCAGACAAAGAGACCCAGCTCCAACCCAGGAGGCTCAGGTCGGCAGACGCGGAGACCCAGGCCCAGCACCAACCCAGGAGGTTCAGGTCGGCAGACTCGGAGACCCAGGCCCAGCACCAACCCAGGAGATTCAGGGCGGCAGACGCGGATACCCAGGCCCAGCACCATCCCAGGAGGTTCAGGTCGGCAGACACAGAGACACAGGCCCAGCACCAAATCAGGATGTGAGGGCACAAGAACCAGGGATTTGACTAAATTGCAATTTGGGATTCCAAAGAGCATGAAAATGAGAACCCAGTCCACGTAGGGGGGACTCCGTGTCCAGGGACACAGGATGTGACCTGGAACTGAGCTGCTATGTGGGAACCCGACTTGGGCCCCAGCCTGCAGGCAGCTCTGTCCTGATTCAGAACCCAGAGATAGGAAACGAACTGGCACCTACCTGTGCCCGTGAGGTCTAGTCTGTCCCCGTCCCGGCCACTCTGCTGGCACTGTGGTGGCCTCAGCTCTTGGGTGGTCCTGGGGCCGGGGGGAAGGCTCTCCTGGCAGGGGCCTGGCCGTGACTCCGGCTCACGGGCAGGAGGGTGGACAGCTGCAGATGCCTCCAGAGATGCAGAGGTGACCTGCAACGAAAGAGGTGGACATGGTAAGTGCTGGTCGTGTCCACCTGGAGGTAAAAGAAAGGGACTCTCTGGCTGTGGGCACCACCCCCGACTGTCACCTGGCCTTTGTGGTTAGGTGGCTCGACTTGCTCGGGCAGCCAGCAGGAGTGCCTTCCTTGCCCTGCAAGCTTCACCCCGGGGAATACCAGGCTGTATGCTGGACCACCTGGGGAAACGTCACTCCCAGTCGGACACTGGAGGCCCTGAGTCTGCAGCGTCAGTCAGCCCCAGAGAGGGCTTGGCCGGAGCTGGAGGACAGGCCCTGGGCTGGCCTCACTCAGCCTGTCCCCAGAGCGGCGGGAACGGTGTATGCTTTGCCCAGTGAGCTGCTGGGCTCAGGATAACTCCTCCAATGCCACCTCAGCTGCACCCCAAGAATCTGGGGGGTGTCCCTTCTCCAGGTACCCTGGGAACAGGCTCCTCCAAACCTCCAGGTCTGTTGGGGCTCAGCTGGGAGACTGGGTGCATCCCCTCCCTCGCTGAGCATGTGGAGCCTCTGGTGACAAGGGGACACAACAGACCCTGGATCTGTGAGGTTCTTCCAGGGGAATGGGAGGCAGCGGCAGGCCTGTGCCCCCTCCTGGTGGTGACTGGCCATAGCTCCCTGGCCCCACCTCTAGCACAGAGGTGCTAGGTGTTCCTAGGTTCCTGTGTCAAGGGGACAGGGGAGCATAAGGCCTGGGGCCCCCAAGGGACCAGGCAGCCTGCACCTTGGCACCTCTGGGACTGCAAAGAACAGCTCCATACTGTGCCAGCTACAGCCAGGGGGACACCCAGGCCATCTCGGGGCACCCAGCTGAGCTGGGCCATGGGATCCATGTCCTCGAGGAGACACCGGTGCCCAAGACTGCCAGCTGCCACAGCCTCCCGGGGGCGGCTCTGTGTGACCTCGGCAACATCAGCCCACTAGAGAGGCCGGTCAGGAGGACCGACGGCTGTCCTCACCCAGCCCCAGAGGCAGTCTGGCTCCCCAGCCTCCTCCCCACTGTTTGGTACTTAAAAACTGTGCTGAGGTACACCCAGCACAAAATTGACCGGGTTGACCTCTTTTTTTTTGCAGTTTGGGGTTAAACCCAGCGCCTCACACAGGCTGGGCACATGCTCCCCCTCTGGGCCACACCTCAGCCCTTTCTGAGACAGGGTTCTGCTAAGTAGCTGAGGCTGGCCTCAAGCTTGTGATCCTCCTGCCTGAGCCTCCCCAGTCACTGGGATCACAGGCATGGACACTGTGCCTGGCCAGGCAGCGCCCAGTGTTGTGCCATCCTCCGTCCATCTCCAGAACTTCCTCCTGATCCCAGAAGGAACTTCTGCCCCTTAAAGGACCCCACCCCTCCCAACACCTGGTTATCACACTCCTGTGGCGGGGCCGTCTGTACCTCCTCTCTTCCCACACCCTTCACAGCTGGGGGGACAGGGCCTGGGGCCAGGAGCCTGGGGTCACACCCCGTCAGGGCAGCGAGGGTCGAGGAGCTTCAGTCTGGCGGGCGGCGCACCCCTGCTGGGCCGTGGCCACAGCGACCCCCTGCTCCTGGTGACAAGCCGCGGAGACGGTGTGGCTGCAGAGAGCAGCTTGACGCTGATCCCACGTGGTTTCAGGGATTAGTGCCACAAAACCCAAGTGCCTGAGCGGCCTGCTGGGCGGACTCCTCGGCCCACGGCCCCTCCGGCCCCACGGCGAGACTATAAATCCACCGCTCGTTTCCTGGAACGCTTTCATTATGGGATCCATATGGTGACACGGCCCAGACTACAGCCCCGCAAATCCCACCGGCCTGCGGCTCCCTGGCCAGCACGCTCGCTCGCTCCCTTGCTGGCCAGCGGGGGCCCGAGCCCCTGCAGAGGTGCCCCCTCCTTCCGACCTTGCCCCGGGTCACCGCAGGAACTCCTGCAAGGCTGGCGCTAAAGAAAACCAGGCACAGGGCGTCGTGTCCGTGATGCGTCACAGGACAGCTGAACTGGCCAGGGGGGCTCCTGTGGCCAGGGTTTGGGGTCAGTCCAGGTGTCGTCATGCCAGCCCTGGAGGCTGCAGGGACCCAGAGGAGGCCGCGTCAGCCCGGCCTCGACCCTGCCTGCCTTGCCTCCCTCCTGAGCCGAGGGGTCAGGTCCTGCTGGGAGCAGGAGGTGGAGGGACCTTGAGGGTGGGGGCGGCTCCTGGAGAAGTCCCGTGAGGACTTCCCGTGAGGACAGGAGTGGGCAAGCACGTCTGTGGCCAGGACCTACAGGGCTCAGCTCAGCTCGAGGCCAGCTGCCCATCAGAAGAGCCCCTCCACTGCACACCCGCGTGCCGGGCAGATCCTACCAACCCTCCCAACTACTCGCCACGAGGCCGCAGTGACCCGGAAGCCCGTGGTGCTGGACCTGACCGGGTGGTGAGACTGGTCAGTCTGGAGCAGGGAGGGGCGGGTTTCATGCGGAGAGCAGCCAATGGCGGAGGAGCCCCGGAGCCTGGGCTGCGAGCTCCCCACAGGGCAGACGTCCAGGCGGGCTTCCTGGAGAGGCGGGTTTGAACCAGGCCTTCAGGGGAAGCGGGCTCGGAAGCGGGCAGGGCCGGGAGGGGCAGCAGGCCTGCACGAGACACCACGGACGTCCTTCCCACGAGGAGCCCTGGTGTGCCACGGTCTCCCGCCGTGTGCTGCCCGGGCAGGGTGGGCTGGGGTGGGCCGCCTGCTCAGACCAGTGTGAGGCTGGCCCAGCCCTGCAGGCCACAGGGCGGCCGTGGTCAGGGTGGCGCTCCCCTCGGGGGTCAGGCCGGGTGCCGAGGGCCCTGAGCCCTGTCCCACCAGATCTGCTTCTCCAGGGAGCAGCTGGGCACCCACTTTGGAAAGCTGCGCTCTCTGGACTCAGGAGCATGAGGGACTCTCTCAGCTGACCGCACCAACGCTGGGGCAGGCCTGCGACTGCTGATGGGGACGTGGCGTGCGCACCGTGTAGCCGGCCGCCCTGCGCGGCATGAATAGGGCCACCTCTGCCCCAGCACGTCCCTCCTGGGGACAGAGCCCACAGATCAGAAGCCTGCGTCCACCCAAAAGCTTGAACAAGAACGTTCCAGGGGCCCGCGGTCCCAGACCCAGAGACAGGGAGTCCTGAGGCCCGAGAGAGGACAGCTGGTTCTTTCCAGTGGCGCCTCCATTGAGGCTGCGGCCCGCTGGTGCCTTGGTCTGTGGCCTGGTGAGACCCTGGGCAGAAGCCTGCGGAGTGGCGTGGCTGCCAGTGGGGGTCGGCCTAAGACACGGGCGTGTGAATGACCCGACCCACAGGCTCCAACCACACCAGGCCTGCAGGTCCCGGGACCACTGCCTGTCCAGCCCCGGGTGGCTGACACAGGACCAGGCGCCAGCCCCTCCGTGGGGCCAGCTCCACCCAGGACTCTGGGGAACTCGGGTCAGTATGAATACACAGGCATGGCCACCGGGCACCGGGGTCGTGGATACGCACGAGGAAGGTGGACACAAAGGTCCTCAGTCAGAGACACAGGCAGCAGCCCAGAGCCCTGCTGGCCTTTGGTAGCCGAGCTCACCACCCCTGACTAACAGGAAGCAGGCCCTGAGCAAGCCACGTGGGCCTGCTGCCCACCACACCAGAGCCGGGCCAGGGCTGTGATGCCGGGTCGACCGTCCTCGTCCCCCTCCCAGGGAGCCTGGACACAGATGCTTTCCAGGCGCTAAGTGGCTACCCAGGCCCAGCTTTGAGCGCGTGGGCTGCGCCCGCCACCAGGCTGCTCCACCTGACGGCGCGTGGGTGGGCGGGCCGGGTCCTCGGGTGCAGGGACTCCAGCCCCACGGCTGCCTGCCAGGCCCGGTGTTCTCAGCCTTCCTGCCGGACTCTAGGGTCGCTGGGAAGGCAGGGTAGAGGCCGCGGGCGCCAAGCCCGGCTCCCGCCCCCAGGCGTGCCTGTCTTCCGGGCCCTTTGCCGATTTGGTCGCCACGGGCTCCCCAGGCCTGGGACCGCCTGCCTGTGTTTTTTGAGTTTCACTGAGATCTTTCTTGTGCTGGTGATTCACCCAGTTCTCCTCTCCTTTGCCGGGCTGGGGGTCCGACCAGGGCCGAGCCATCCACTTACGTCGTGCGACTCAACAGCCTGCACACAGAGTCGCGGCCACACCATGGCCGGCTCCGCACGTCTCCTCCACTCCCTCGGCAGGACCATCCCCGTGAGCCGCCCGTCTCCGCTCCCCGCCGGTCTCCGCTCCCCGCCCGTCTCTCCTGCGCGCTGCCTTGGGGGAGCGTGGCTGGGACTCGCACACACGTGGCGTTTCGGTCAGCACGGTTTGTCCAGGCCCATCCGTGCCGCAAGGACAGACCATGGACTTCAGGAACGGGCCGGCTGGAGGGCCTGAGCGGCTGCAGGCAGGGGCAGACACGCAGGCCGCTTGCCCGGGAGCCTGCAGGGCTCTGCTGGCTCCCTCTCCCGCACCCTGGCGCTGGGTCCTGGCCACTGTCCCCAGGGGCAGCTCTCAGACCCCCAGACCTCAGCTCCCCTCTGCAGCCTGGAGTGACCACAGGGTGCCACCTCGGGAGGGAGGGTGGAGAGAACCGAGGGGGTCTGTCCGCTGGAGCACGTGGCAAGCACTCAGGAGGGGTCAGGTGGCAGCAGTGAAGCTGAGGGCCACCTGGGAGGCTCTGCAGCCTCGGCCACGTGGGGCCCGGAGTGCCTCGCGCACCTGGGCAGTTTCATCTCCAGCCAGCAAGGTCCCTTCCTGGGCCTGCTGCCCACTCCTGCCCCGAAGACCCATGACAGTCCAGGGTCCCTGAGTCGATCCAGGTGGCCCAAGCCACAGGGTTGTCCTCCCCTACACCCCCGCCTTCTGAGGCAGCTCCAGATGGACTCCAGGAAGCCGGCCTGGGGCTGCAGTCTGAGCCCTGCTCACCTGTGGGTATGACGGAGCGACCAGGCAAGTATGGCCACTCTGACCCTCCGCCTCATACAGTCAGCCCAACAACCCTTCCTTAACTCCCCCTTGCAGAGGAGGAAACTGAGGCACAGAGAAGCCAAGTGAGCTGCCCATGGTCACTCAGCGGTCAAAGTCAGAGCCAGAGTGAGTCCTCTGTCAGGTACCTGGTCCTTGAACAGTGCCCAGCGCACAGTAGGTGCTCACTAAATACCAGCAAGCCCACGTCCCACACCCACGTTGGTGTGGCAACACCTGCCACCTTACCAGGCTCAGGCATTTGGGCTGCTGGTGGACAGCAGCAAGCAGGTCTGCTGATGGGCTGGGGTTGGTTGCCCTCCAGAGGGACCCGGGACAGGCCTGGCACCCATGCACACAGGGACACAGCAGAGCCTTCTCTCTGCCCCCAGGACAAGACAGACGCAGAAAAGATGCCAAGGGCAGCGGGGGAGCGGCCTCCCTCCCTGGCTGCTGGCCAGCAGTGTGGTGGCCCAGCGAGGAGCAACTCCAGGGCTGCCAGGGCCCTGTCCCTGTGGCAACATGCAGGTCACAGGACGGTGCCAGCTGCCATGAAGGAGAGGAGATGTGCCCGGCCAGCCCTGCTGCTGCCCAGCTCCCCATTGCGTCCAGCTGCAGCCTGTAGCCCAGCTACGGAGACGGCACTCAAGTGGCATCCGTGGGTGGGCTCAGAGGCCAAGAACAAGCCCCTTATTCCCCACGATGGCTCCACCGCAGCAGAGGACGCCAACGGGGCAGGAGAGGGGGCGGGAAGGCTGGCCGGGCGACCAGAGCTGCCCACGCAGAGTCCCCAGGAAGCAGTCAACTAGGGGTTCACGCATGTGCAGCGGCGCGCGGGAGTAATTGGAAAGTTATTAGCTGCGGGATAGACACGGCGCCCAGCAAATGAGTCATCAGGGCTAATTACGCACACGGCACACAGGCGGCCTCGGAGGCTGCGCTGCCACATCTGCGGCAGCAATTAGGGCGCTCCGGCTGTGCGCTCGGCCAGGGCGCCGTCTGGGCGCGGAGCTGCAGCTGGGGCCTCCCCCACCGCCAGCGGCTGGAGGGAGGAGACCCCAGGACCGAGCAGCCCCAGGGCCACGGAAGCCAGGACGGCAGAGGGGCCAGCACTTGAACAGGACGGCAGTCTGTCCGTTGGCTCAGGGCTGCCCGCCTGTCGTCCCAGGATGCAGGACCCCTGGGCATGAGCATGCCAAGTTCAAGGCCAGCCTGGGCAACTGAAGAGACCCGTCTCAATAAAAATGAAGGGGCAGGGGACAAGGCTCAGAGGTGCGTGCCCGGGTCAACCCCCAGCTGAAAAAGAAACGGGAAAGGAGGTGGTCTTCGTCTGGCCTCGGGTCTGGCGCTGTCCAAGCCACTGGGTGGTGGCCCAATGAGGAGGGCCTCTGGGGCGCAGAGCCACGTCTGGGAGCCCCACAAGGCCTGCCAGGCAGGTCAAGTAGGAGCTTCCACAGACCCACGCACGGCGGGGAAACTGGAGCGGAAGCAGAAAACAGGCAGAGCCGCCTGGCCCGCAGCAGGCATGGGGCTCCACTGGGTGTTCAGGAGGCAGCGGCCATAGCCAAGTGACCAAGAGGGGCCAACCGGCCCTGGCCGGGATCACTGCCTGACGCCCAGGCCTCTCGCGCACCCCTGGGTACCCCCCGCTCCCGGCCTCCCGCCCCGATGGGAAGGAGCCTCTTGCTGGTCTCGGCACAGAGCCCTGCCAACTAACTACCGCCCCACGAGCCTGGCCAGGCTGCTTTCTGGAGCACCGCACTCAACCTGCCAAAGTCCTGACCGGTTCCGGCCCCGCACATGACACCAAGGGCCACGCGACTTTGCCCAGCCTAGATTTCCATCCACATCTGAAAAGCCCCTGTCCGTCCACCCTCCCACCAGACGACCACCCACCCACTCGGCAGTCTGACCATCCACTTGTCTATCCACCCACCCACTCACGCATCCACAAACTCACCCACCCCTGTCCCTCCTCTCCATCCACCCACCTGTCCATCCACCCCCTGTCCATCCATCCATCCCTCCATCCCTCCACCCACCTGTCCCTCCTCTCCCTCCACCCACCTGTCCCTCCATCCCACCACCCACCTGTCCCTCCTCTCCATCCACCCACCTGTCCCTCCATCCCACCACCCATCTGTCCATCCCTCCTCTCCATCCACCCACCTGTCCATCCATCCCTCCATCCCTCCATCCCTCCACCCACCTGTCCATCCATCCCTCCATCCCTCCATCCCTCCACCCACCTGTCCATCCCTCCTCTCCATCCACCCACCTGTCCCTCCTCTCCATCCACCCACCTGCCCGCCTTCAATCATCCGTCCACCCAGAGAACGTTTACTGAACACGAACTACGGCCAGACCCTCTGCCTGGGACACAGGCAGATGACACTGTGAGCGCCCACCTAAGGACGAGCTGGCTGTTGGGGGCGGTGTCGAGGCATTTCCGTGAGTGCGCTGTGCTCGGGAGCAGGGGCGTGAGTGCAGAGGGTCCCCACAGCAGGCTGCACCGAGAAAAGGCCTCTGCCAAGACAGAGGAAGGCAGGGTACAAGCTCAGGCCGGGCGGGACGTCTGCACGCTTCTCCTCACGGGTTGAGTGGAGGCGCCCAGCCCCACAGCCCAAGCCGTCTCTGATCACCTCCTCGACTGTGCCACCAAAATAGCCTCGGCCCACACGGGAGTGGACAGCTGTGGCTGCGGCTGTTCCGACAACACTCTAGCCATGGACGCTGAAATCTGAGTTTCATACCACTTTCACATGTGGCAAAGTAGGGTTCTTCCTTTTTTTCCAACCATTTAAAAATGTAAAAACCATTCTTAACTCACGGGCTATACAAAACCAGGTGGTCCTGGCCGGCAGGCCACAGCAGGCTGGTCCCCATCCCGGGAGCAGCCGGGAGGCCTGGGGGCTGAGCGTGCCCGGTGGGTGTACCACACCCAGTGCCAAACACCCCTGGCCCAGGGGAAGGTCCCATGTGCAAAACCAGCCAAGCGGTGTGCAGATGGGGGACAGTCTGAGTGCCCAGGCCCTGCGGGCCGCAGGTGGCTGGGACAACCCTGCAGTGATTGGCCGGGCACCTCGCCCTGGGCAGAAGCTGATGGAGCTCTGACAGTCACGGGCTGAGTGATCACCAGACTATTAATTTTCCTCCCAGCCCTCGCCGGGTATCACAGTGAAAGATGGCAGCTTAACCGCAGGGAAAGTCTTCAGGGTGACAAAAATAAAAATAGCTCTAATTGAAGTTGATAGAAATTATACCCTTTAGAAGCAGGCGTCGGATGCGAGGCTCTGACGTGAATTAACACAGCGGGCTCGCCGCAGGCGGTAGGGACGCAGGCTCCGGGCCGCCCCGGGCCCTGCACGCACCACCACGCTGCCCCTCGGGCTGCGGCAGGCAGGACACACGGCCAGACCTCTGGGTTCCAGTGCCCAGGGTGGAGGTGTGTCCTGGGCACCTTCGGGGCCAGGGCTCGGCCACTGGTGCGCAGGCAGCGTCCACGGGCAGGTGGGCGGCCCAGCTGCAGCCTCCAGGCCGAGGGAGGTTCAGAGGTCAGGAGGGGGAGCAGAAGGAGGCCACAGAGCCTGGCCTTCTCCTGCCCTCGTCCTTGGCAGCAGGAGTCGGTGCCAGGCACAGAGAGGTGATGAAGTCATTGCCAGGGGCACAGCTGCTGGGTGCTCTGCCCTGTCCTGGGTGCTCTGCCCCGTGTTGGGTGCTCTGCCCGTCCTGGGTGCTCTGCCCGTCCTGGGTGCTCTGCCCGTGCTGGGTGCTCTTCCCGTGCTGGGTGCTCTGCCCCGTGCTGGGTGCTCTGCCCCATGCTGGGTGCTCTGCCCGTCCTGGGTGCTCTGCCCCATGCTGGGTGCTCTGCCCGTCCTGGGTGCTCTGCCCCATGCTGGGTGCTCTGCCCGTCCTGGGTGCTCTGCCCGTGCTGGGTGCTCTGCCCGTCCTGGGTGCTCTGCCCGTGCTGGGTGCTCTGCCCCGTCCTGGGTGCTCTGCCCCGTGCTGGGTGCTCTGCCCGTCCTGGGTGCTCTGCCCGTGCTGGGTGCTCTGCCCCGTCCTGGGTGCTCTGCCCCGTGCTGGGTGCTCTGCCCGTCCTGGGTGCTCTGCCCGTGCTGGGTGCTCTGCCCCGTCCTGGGTGCTCTGCCCGTCCTGGGTGCTCTGCCCGTGCTAGGTGCTCTGCCCCATGCTGGGTGCTCTGCCCGTCCTGGGTGCTCTGCCCATGCTGGGTGCTCTGCCCGTCCTGGGTGCTCTGCCCGTGCTGGGTGCTCTGCCCCGTGCTGGGTGCTCTTCCCGTGCTGGGTGCTCTGCCCCGTTCTGGGTGCTCTGCCCGTCCTGGGTGCTCTGCCCCGTGCTGGGTGCTCTTCCCGTGCTGGGTGCTCTGCCCCATGCTGGGTGCTCTGCCCGTGCTGGGTGCTCTGCCCCGTCTCGGGTACTTTCCACACGTTTTAATTACTTCCCGGCACAGCAGTGTGAGGAGAGGCCCTCGCCACCACGGGCACTCAGACAAGGAGCCTGGGGGCCTGGAGAGGCTGCGCCTTGCTGGTGGGAATGGTGGGCTGCAGCCCCGCCCAGGCCGTCTCCTGCCTGCCCCACGGGTGCCTGGCCCTTCCGCCCGGAACTCCTCCCTCCTTCCTGGCCCGAATCCGAGCCGGGGCCCAGGCTGCGCGGGTCTGATGCCTGCTGGCCTCTGAAGGACTTGAGCAGGCTTGTCCTCTGCCCAGGAGGCTGGCCTGGTCAGCTGTGGCCTGGTCAGCTCCGGACAGTGCTGGGGCCTCCAGGGCACAAGCAGGCCTGCTAATTACTTTCCAGTGTCCACTGGGCCCTGCCCTGAGCCAGGTTCCGTCCAGGGGCTGGCACTGCAGGGCAGAGGAAGACAGATTAGGGCTCCCGGGTCCACAGGCAGAGCGCCTCCGAGCGGAGCCCGTACACCCTGATCAGCTAAGGTGGTTTTCTGCGGTGCTGGGATGGCCCCAGGGACTCGCGTGCTGGGTGAGCACTACCACCGAGCTACACCAGCCCGACAGCAGAGGTCCCACCAATCTACACTTTTAAGAGACAGGGACTCACTGTTGCCCCACTGGCCTGGAACTCATAGGCTCACGCGAGCCTCCCGCCTCAGCCTCCAGGGCAGCTGGGCCTGCAGTGTCACCACTCTGTCTGACGGCTACGCGCACGACGCCCACCCTGTCTGACGGCCACGCGCACGGCGCCCACCCTGTCTGACGGCCACGCGCACGGCGCCCACCCTGTCTGACGGCCACGCGCATGGCGACCACCCTGTCTGACGGCTACGCGCACGGCGCCTACCCTGACGGCCATGCGCACGGCGCCCACCCTGTCTGACGGCCACGCGCACGGCGCCCACCCTGACGGCCATGCGCACGGCGACCACCCTGTCTGCCGGCCATGCGCACGGCGCCCACCCTGTCTGACGGCCGTGTGCACGGTGTTGTGGACGGAACCAGGTCTCAGGCACACGGGCTCCACCACTGAGCCACATCCTCACCAAGACTAAGGTCTTAGAAATACAAAGAGGCGCGCCCGAGGGCCATCTCCCGCTGCCCGCCCTCCAGCCGTGGGGGAAGGAGGTCCAGCAGTGGAAGACCAACCCCGGGGGGAGTGAGTGCTGGGAGGGTGGAAAGGGGAAACAGAGAAGCAGGGATAAAAGGCGGAAGCTTGTGGAAGGGCATGGAGGCAGCCAGGTCCTGGCAGGCCTGGTCAGCACTGCGGCTGGCGGTTCCGAGAAATCCCAGGAGCAGCAAGCAGGCCCCAGGCCAGGCAAAGGACAGCACAGACTTGCCCGAGAGAAGCAGCGTCCTCACGGGGACAGAGCGGCCAGCAGAGCGTGTCTGGGTGGATTTGACACTCTGGAGCCCGTTGCAACCGGCACAGAGGCTGCCTCAGGGCACCTGCCCAGCCGCGCCCCTGCCAGAGAAGAAGGGCTCGCAGGGCCCGCGGGTGGCACATAGTACTGACTGCCCGCGGAGGCCACCAGGCAGAGGCCCAGTGCTGTCCACTGAGCAGCCACCAGTGCCAAAACCCCGGATGCTGCGTGGAGCATGGGCCTAACTGCGGGCTCTGTGCCCGTGAGCGCCACACAGTGAAGCAGCTCCAGGTGCTGAAGCTGGTCTTCAAGCACCCATCATCACTACAGGGCTGTGTGGCCACGGGCAGGTTACCGAACCTCTCTGGATTGCAGCTTCTCACCTGTAAAATGGCCACAGCGACAGTGCCTACCTCACAGGGAAAGACGGTCTTGAGGAGCTGCTCCAGGGAGCTGGCAAGCCCTGAAGGTGGCCACTTATCGTCACTTACGTTGTTCAGCCGCCGCCTGGTGGAGCTCTTCCCACACCCTGAGCGCCTGCAGGTTCTAAGGTGCAGCCACGTGTGGAGACCAGGCAGAGAGCCGCCCGCCCCAGAGCCCGCTGCACCTGGACGCTGTCCTCAGTTCACCCGGCACCCTCCAGGCAGAACCGCCCCTCAGGGCAGCCCAGAAAGCTGGGGACACTCGGGCCCGCTGTCCTCGGGCGGTGAAGCCCCGGGGAGGAGCAAGATGCGGTGTGGGCAGGAGGGAAGCCTCACGGGGCAGGAGAGGCCAGGCACGGGGAGCCGAGGGGCCACGCTCCAGAGCTTTAGCCCTGCTTTGGTCCCATCACCAGCCCCCACAGGAGGCGGAGCGGGCAGAGGCTGCGGGGGGTGCCGGGCGCTGGGCGGGCAGGAGGGGCTGCCAGCTGCCCATCTCTCGGTGGGACGGCAGAGAGCCTGGGCAGGTCCCCTGCGGCCCAAGCCTCCGGGCAGGGAGGAGCTGAAGGGCACACTCCTCAGAGCCAGGAGGGAACAGGGCCCGCGCCAGGCAAGCGCTCTGCCCCGCGCTGCACTCCCGGCCTGAGATCTCGCTGCCTTTTCTCAGAGGAAGCAGAAGAGACCACGGCCAGCAGCACACGTGGTAAACATGCTGGAGAAACCGAGTCCGGGCATTAGGGGCCACCGGCCCTGCCTTGGAGCTGGCCAGCAGGACCCCGTCCAGGCCCTCGGCGCGAGGAGGGGCGCTCGGGGGAGCGGCCCTGCGTCTGGACCGGACCCTCTTCCTGCTCGGTGCCAGGCCTGTGCGGCTCCAGCTGCTCTCCCGATGGGGAGCTGCAGGCCCAGGGTTTCGGGTGATGAGCTGCGGCCGCCCACAGGCTGCCCACAGGACTCGGCCTTACGTGCTCCGCGGTGGTGACGGTGAGAAGAGAAGGGACCAGCTGCCCAAATGCCTCCCATGCCAGGGGCAGATCTGGGTGTGCCCAGAGGGGTGTGCCTGGGTGCAAGCACAGGCGGGTCCAGGGGCTGCGGGGGTCGAGTCTGCGCGCTGTGGCCACCCTGCCCATGCTGGACTCCCGGGGGCATCCCCCAAACCCTTCAAGTCCCGCTGCCACACACTGCTGCTCCAGCGGACCTTCGCCAGGGACAGGCAAAGGCGCCCACCCCATGGTCGACCCGAACGCTGACCCCGGTGGGCAGGTGGAGGCTGGCGAGGGCCACGGGCTCAGCGCTGCCAGGTGGGCCCCGGGACCCTGGGGCCTTGGACCCTGTGGGGGATGGGCAGCAGGTCTCCCCAGGGGTGGCTCGGCCGGACCTGTGCTGTCAGAGCAGAGGCTGGGCCCGCCTGGCCCAGCGCACGCTCCCACCTGGCTGTCCTCCATGTCCAGCCCCGTCCCGGGAGGGTGGGAGTCGGTCCCCAAGCTGGCCAGCCAGCATGCTGGGGCTCCTCCTGGGACACCAGGGGACACAGGGCACCCCACGGAAATGTCCACTGGACATGAGGTCTCAAGGGTGTATACTGTCCCCAGGGTGCCTGGTTGCTTGGTGGCCTCTGGTCCCCCGCGTGGCCCAGCTGCTGGGAGGCCTCGACGAGGCCCCTGCTCCCTTGGTGTCAGGGCTCCTCTCACCCTGCCTTCGCTGTGGACTACCACTGTCGTCCCACCGCGGCCCTCGCTGCGTGGGGCCCGGCGGCCCGGCTGGGGCCAGGAGAGCAGCGGATGCCATGCAGGCGGTGGCTCCGCCCCCGAGGCCCCAGCCCCGCGGGGAGCCCCCCACCTCTCCCACCCGGAGCGGCAGGCGCATGCTCCGCCAGGCAGCCGCTGCCAGGTGCCAGCTTGGCGGTTCCTCGCTGATCACTCATTCTCACTGGATCAGAGGCCCTCTTGATTCAAAGCGGATTGAACTTCGCTCCCTTGCTAAGAGGCCGGGCCCTCTGCCCCCAGCAGCTGGGGCCTCCCCAGTGTCACCGGGCGGGAGCTGCAGAGGCCGGGTCAGTGAGCTGGCAAGGGCCAGTCTGCCGGGGCCGCCCGCGCCTGCCCTGGGCTGGGGTGGGGGCCCGCTCGGCCCGTGCAGGCTGGGGAGGCCACGGTTGCCCCTCACCTCAGGGTCCACCCTTGTGTAGTGGCGCCAAATGGGCGCGGTGGAAACTCAGCCTTGGAGGATGAGCGGGATTCTGAGCGGAGGGGATGGGACAACCGTCCCCCTGGGGACTGTCACAGAGGGAGCCTCCAGTCCAGGCACGGAAAGGACAGCAAGGATGGGTAAGAGCAGGAGCCGCTTCCCAAGGCCCCGGGTGACAGGCAGTGACGCACGCAACCCCCGGGCAGCCCCGCCAGGGCTACGCCAGCCCCCCACACAGCCTCTAGCACCGTGAGATGTGGGTCAGGGAGACCCACACTTTCCAGGGTCACCCAGGTGGCGATGCAGGACCTAAGCTGGACCCCGCCACAGGTGCCCAGGGCTGCACAGAGCCCAGTAAAATCAGGAGGCAGGAGGCTCAGGAAACATCGTGGGCATCGTTGGGGGTCCTGGGGACTCAGGGAACAGCTTGGCCTCTGAAGTGACATCAGCCCAGGTAGGGGTGGCACAGAGGAGCAGGGCTTGGGAATGTAGGGCCGGGTCTGCTCTGGAGGGGAGATGGTACAGAACCAGGCCCGCTGACCGCCCACGGTGCAGGGCAGGTTCCTGGGGCACCACCTGACCCCAGTGCCCACAGAGCAGGGGCTGAGGAGCCGCAGGACAGCGGGTGCGTGGCAGCCGGAGCCCACAGGCCGGGAGCTCTGCACTAGCCCAAGGGCCACGGGAGGAAGCCGTGACAGTGAGGTCCCAGAGGGGCGAGGTCCGCAGAGACCCCCAGCACTCCCGAGAGCCGGCCAGCCCGAAGGCCGGACTTGGCGAGCTATCAGGAGGTTGGCATCTCATGGTCCCCTCTGGACAGAGAGACACTGAGGCCCAGGCCTCGCCGCGGGTAAGTGGCAGGCCAGCCTCTGGTGCGGGCTGGTTTCACTTGCTCTAGGCACCAGAAGCCCCTCTAAGGTGGTGAGGAGTGCAGAGCCGGGGAGACGCCACCCCGCAGGGGGCCTGGAGAGAGGGAGGGAGGGAAGGCGGGACGGGAAGCCTGGGTCATGGCTGGCAAGAGGCCAGCTGCCCAGTCACCCATCTGAGTGAGGGAGGACGAGATTTTATCATTAAAGCTCATGGTCTCTGGATTTCAGTGAGGGAGACTTCCAGACCACCCGGGTGGGCCTGGCTTAATCCGGTGGGGGCCTTCGAGCAGGGCTGAGGCTTCCCTGCGGCAGAAGAAACACCCCAGGGACAAGACTCCACGAGGCCCTCCCTGCACTGGCACCTGGACTTGCCTGGCCAGCACCCAGGTATGAGCTGGTCCCGGCGGTGACCTCGGTCTCGCCCGACTCTGCTGGACCCTGCCCCACACAGGGCTTCCAGAGGGGAGGGTAGCCTGTGGGAGGGGAAGGGGAAAGTGGACCAGGACTTGGTCAGGGCGGGGCCTGTCTAGCGGCCACCCCGACCGGAGCCGAGGAGGGGCGGAGCCTGCTAGGAAGCCCCAGGCCCTGGCACCAGAAGGGCTGGTAGGCCGGGCGCAGTGGCCCTGCTGGGAAGGGAAGGAGCAGTGGGGTGCAGGGAGGCGCCAGGGCTCCCAGGGCCGCTGAGCGCAGCGGAGAGACCCCTGGTGAACCTCGGGGAGAGAGGAGCCCACGGGAGGCCGGTGAGGGCGGGGGAGGCAGAGCGTGGGCCGCGGAGAAGCAGGGCGCCATCCCTTCCCCTGCTCGGCGGCCGCGCAGATGGAGCCTGGGGAGAAGGAAATGTACTCAACAGTCAGAGCAAGACCGCAGGCCCAGCTTCTCTGCTGCGCCTGCTGGGCGGGGAGGGAGGCGGGAGGGGGAGGCGGGAGGCAGGAGGCGGCTGTGGGCTCCATAAATCCCATTAGTCACGAGCTGCAGCTTCCAGCCCGACAGAGCTGGCCCGGGGCCTGCTGTGTGACCCTGGCAAGTCACTCGCCTCCTCTGAGCCTCTGTGCTCCACCAGATGTCTCCAGCTAAGGTTTGTAGGGTATCAGGACCGAGCGGCCTCAAATACAGAATGGAGCCAGGTGAGAGGCGCATGCCTGTCGTCCCAGCGGCTCAGGAGCCTGAGGCAGGAGGATGGCAAGTTCGAGGCCAGTCTCAGCAATTTAGCAAGGCCCTAAGCCACTTAGTGAGACCATGTCTCAAACCAAAACATAAGAAGGTTTAAAAAGGTGGGTGAGGTGGCTCCGCAGGAGGGTGCTCAGCAGGAGGCCCCGGGCAGCCCAGGCCCCTGGGGTTCCTTAAGTGCCCGGAGCAAGGGGAGGGAGGAAGCTGGGCTCGGTGGACCAGATATCAAGGGTGTGGGTGGGAGCAGCCCATCTCCAGCCTCCTGTCCACCTCTAGTTGTGAGGCCGGCTGGGCGCTGGCCCCGGTTGGCAGGAGGTGACTGAGAGTCTGGGCCCCTCCCAAGTCCCACCCTGGGGCTGCCAGTCCAGACAGGCGCCCACAGGTCCTGGGGGACCCCCAGAGTCCAGTGGAGCCACTGAGGCAGGGAGACTGGTGTGCACTGCAGGCAGAAGCCCAAGGCCCAGAGGCTGTGGGAGGCAGGACCCCGTCCTCAGGCCCCAGGGCCCACGCGCCTTCCTGCCTTCCTGCCTTCCTCCTCTCAGTACTGCGGACTGAACGGGGTTCTTCGCCCTCCACCCTTTTCATTTTGAGACAGGGTCTCACCAAGTGGCCCAGGTAGGCCTCAAACTTACAGTCCTCCTGCCTTGGCCTCCCGAGTCGCGGGATTACAGGCATGTGCCAGCACACTGGCCTGAATACTCTTTAAATATCTGGGGCCCAGCACCTCATGTTTTTTTGTGACTGCTGCTAAGAATCCTCACTGGCACAGGAAAGATGGGAAGAATTTCTCCATTTTCCCATTAAGACCCTGAACTCAGAGAAGTTAGTAGTCTTGCCTAAGGCCACACAGCAGTGTTCACACTTGGTCTAACTCCCCAACTGGGTGGCATTGGATTAAATCTTGCCCCAAGGCTGGGCTCTGAGGTGTGAGCCATCAACAGTTCAACGTGCCTGGGGTTCTGCAGTCAGACTAGAATAATTCCCACCCCAAGACCCAGAAATGGCCCAGACTGCTCCTGCATCAGTAGGAAGCGTGGGAGATCTGGCCCTGGCCTCTCGTCTGGCTTGCCAGAGAGGGCGGACATGCCCGGGGAAGGAGCAGGACCTGGGATCCAGGCAGCTGTCCTTCGAACACTTACCCGGGAAACGCTCTGGACAAACCTCTGTCCCCACTTCCCAGCGGCTGAGGTGCCTGCAGCCCCTCGCTCACGCCGGGCCAGCTCTGGGGCTGGGGTCCTCGCTCTGGGGAGAGCCCCACAGGTCCTGTGCAATCACAGGACAACCTGCTGCCCTCCCCGTCTCAGGACCCGGAGCTCCAAAGGCCCACAAAGCCCCTTTCCCTGGAAGGGACAGTCGCCGGCTCTGGGGTCAGGACGTGGACTCTGGGCACCACCCCGCCTGCCGGGCAGGGAGGCTCATCCTCTGTGTGGCCTCCTGCGTCCTGGCTGCCACCAGCAGGTGGGCCCCACCTGGGAGGCTGCACCACACCTGGCAGGTGGGCGCTTGCCAGGGCTGGAGGACGGAGCAGGGGGCTCGGGCTGCCGGCCACGGAGGGGACTCCGGCCGCCCGCCAGGTCCCTCTGCACCCCCCCACCGCCTCCCCGCCTGTGCCTTCCTCGCCGGCAGCACCCGGAGTGACGGTTTTAATGAGTTCCTGGCCTCTAATTAGCAGGTGCAGCTTTGAAAGGAAGCGCTGGTGTTTACCTTGCGCAGAGCCTTTAATAACCAGCAGGGCAGCGCCGGCTCCTGCCTAATCCCTTCTGAACGCAGCGTTTAATGAGCCTCGGCACGGGAACCTCTCCTGGCCTCTCCAGGCGCCCGCGGCGCCCCCGGGGCTCGTTAGGAGCTGCCTCCCTGCCAGGGAGAGGCCTGGGGCGCGGGCGTGGGGGGCGTGTCCCTGCAGGCCCCCGTGGCGGCAGGGCTCAGGGGCTGCGCCAGGCTTTGCCTAAGTGGCTGGCCCTCAGGTGGCCCCCATGGGGACCGGGGCCCCGTAGGCCACGGGCCGTGAACTCCATGCAGCAGCCTCAGGCAGGGGGTCGGGCCCCGCGGCACAGCAGAGGACACCCAGGTGCACCAGCCCTGGGCTCGTGGGCCCTGACCTCATGCCCAGGCCGCTGGGGAGGGTGGGGCAGAGTGCAAATGTCAAACCGGGTGAGCTGGCCAAGCTCCGGGCCACCAGGGATGGGTCAAGTGGCTCCTGCCAGCCCACCCCCAAGGCCCTGACCCTGCCCTGCGGAGGGTCAGCCTGCAGCTCAGGCACGGTGCCCCCTGCTCAGCCAGGGGACGGGCTGGCTGGGCAGCTGGGAGGTCTGGTGGTCTCCCCGGGCCCCTCCATCCGGCCTGCAGCGGGAGGCTGGGATGGAATGGAGCTGTCCCCAGGTGCAGCCTGGCGGGCCCACGCCCCTCCCTGGCTCCCGTCCCTGGTGCACAGGGCCCAGGAAGGGACCTGCACTGTGACAGGAATATTCCAGAACAGGTTTCTGGGTTTTTTTCCTTTTAAATAAATGGAGCTGCCTCGGGCTGCCTGGGAAGCAGAGGCCCCTCCCACCCACTTGGAAGCTGCGGAACAGCCGCGGCTGAGCTTGAAAGGGCTGGAGTGCTTGGGCGGAGGGAGAGGGCCTCCCCGCTTCCTTTGTCCGGAAGCGGCCTCCCGCCGGCCCCCGCTGGGCCTTTATCTGGCTCAGCTGGCTCTTCCTGCAGCCAGACACCTTGGGAGGTGGCTCGGAGGCCCCCAGTTCCCCAGTTCACCGCCCCAGCGGCGCCCCCAGGCCCGGCAGTCCCAGGCCGCTGCTGTCCCACCACCACCCTACCTGGCAGGACACTGGTCAGGCCTGGGTCAAGCAGGCTTGAGCACACGGTGCTGTGAGTCACCACGCCAAGAGGAGGCTGAAGGTC
Source organism: Sciurus carolinensis (assembly GCF_902686445.1). Taxonomy (NCBI): domain Eukaryota; kingdom Metazoa; phylum Chordata; class Mammalia; order Rodentia; family Sciuridae; genus Sciurus; species Sciurus carolinensis. Next base: position 3,218,042 of record NC_062228.1, read on the forward strand.
TGAGTGGCCTTGTGGGAGGTCAGCCCCGCCACTGTCCACTGGACTCAGGAGTCGGGGGGCTGGGCCAGGCAACCGTGGGGCAGGCGCCCTCCTCTCCAGGACAGTGACAGCACGCAGGAAAGACAAGGCCCTCCGTGACCTGCAGGCCACAGGTTTCCTCTCGGGGCCTCAGTCCCCCAGCACAGGCTTGTGGCAGGGATGAGTGACCCTCTGACACCAGAGAACACAAGCCACGCGTGCCAGCCTATGCTGTCCAACAACGGCCACCACACGCTCTCCCAGAACTTCTGGTTTGGGTCCTTTGCCTTGACCCTGGGTGGGAGGAGGGCGCTGTGCCTGCCCGGGCTGGCCCTGGGCAGCTCAGAGGCCGGGCTGACAGCGACACCTCCGTCAGTCCTCGTCCCGGCTGTTCCACTGTCGGGAAGCAGGGCCCAGGGCCAGCTCGCGGCCTCGTGGCAGGTGGACAGGCCATGCGGGCAGGGTTCCTACAGCCCAGCCAGCTGCCCAGCAAGCACCCCCATGGCGGGTGAGCCAGAGCCCCGGCCACTGCATGCTGCTGTGCCTGGGTGGCTCGTCCCAATCACAAGTGACGAGTCTTCAGCTGATGGGGACCCACAGCACTGAGCCCCGAGGAGGCTCTACCCTGGACGTGCAGGAAAACTGGAAGCAAGACCGTTCTGAGTGCCAGCGCTGCTCCAAGCGCTAAAGTCAATCCCCACGGGAGAGCCAGGCAACGGAGGAACAGAGGAGTCAAGTAGCACAAGAGGTCACACAGCCAGGAAGTGGTGGAACTGGGATTCACACCAAGGTGGCGACTCCAGTCTCCAGCGTCAGGCCTCTCTGTCCTGCCCCCCAACCCCTGTGGTGTGACCAACAGGCCAGCAGAGCCCTATTCCAAGGCGCTGTGACTTCTGACACAGGAGGCCAAGGACAAACTGCCGGCCATGCTTCTACCCGCGTGTTTTCAAAACGGACTTCCAGTGTCCTCTCTGGGATCACAGGACTTGACCTTCGGTTTGAAAACCACGATCGTGAGCCACGAGGACTTGGAAGGACAGTGAAGAGCCCCAGGGTCACCGGGGGTCTGGGAAGCAGCAGGCGCAGTCCAGGCCACAGCAGGTCCTCTGGTGCCGGACGGCAGTCAGGGGAAGGCGCCCGGTCCGACCTCACGTGGCGGGGCTCCCGCACAGCCGAGTTCCCACAGTCCGCACGCAGCACCGTCCCCAGCGGAGGCCGCCACGCCTGGACCCCACGCGGCCTTCCCCTGGACTCGCCTGCTCTGGGTGGGTGGGCGCACACGACAGGGTGTCTTGGTGCCACTGCAGAGGACTTGGGCCGGGACCCCAGGCCACTGGTGCCTCTCCCAGTCCGCAGACCCCACACCCTCTGCCACCGCTTCCCCAGGCTGCCCCCGTCCCTCCCAGAGTGCCCCTCCCGGGATGCGTCCAGCTCGACTTGACCTGACCACCCATGCCCCTGACCTCTCACCTTTTTTCTTGGCTCAGGGCAGTGCGGGGTCAGGGTCCAGCCTCAGAAGGCTCAGAAACACCCAGCCCCGGGCACCGAAGGCCACGGCACAGAAACGGCTCTGTGGGGCCACGTGACCTACCTGGGCTGGAGCCCGGCCTGGCCTTCCAGGTGAGCCCGCCGGCCCCCAGCGCTCCCCAAGGTCCGTCTAGGCGTGAACCCACAGGCCGGGAGCCACTCAGTGGCGCCCCGTTCTGCTTCTTTCCATGGCTATTTCGGGAGTTGGTGGCACATAGAGCCACGTGGGCGCTGGGCTCAGGCTGGATGCGGCCAGGCCCCGTGCACCCCAAAGCGTCCAGGCCTCGGGGTCCTCAAACAGAAGAGCAGACGACGAGGCCTGTCCTACAGAGCCGCCAGAGGGTCACCAAGCAGGTCCCTGACCGTGCGGCAGTGCCAGGGCCCGCCAGCCCCATGGTGCCAGCCACTGGCACATGGGCAAGGAAACAGGCCCCAGCCCACCTGCGGCCAAGCCACGTCTGATCTGCCCGCACATTTACTGTTCTTCGCGACAGGGTTTGGAAGGGCAGACCGCGTGGCCAGACGCCGTGCTTCCAGGGCCCCGGAGCCCGCAGCCTCTGGGTGGGCCGCTCCTCCCTCCCTGGCTGATCCCTCGGCCACTGTCAAACCCAGACCAGCCCCCGGGGATGGCAGGGGACACGCTTCCTGGAGTGTGAGCCACGTGATGCTGAACGGCCTCTGGCGAATGGTGGTATCCAGTCTGGAGACCGGGCTGTCCCGGGAAGCCCAGGCGCCTGCCCGTCCCAGCCTTGGGACCTGCAGGTGGCTAGACACAGGGCCCCAGCACCCTCCCACGCAGGCTGCCGGTCCTGAGCAACGGTGCTGCCTGGAGGGGAAGGAGCCATGGTCAGACCTGGTGGTGGACGTGGTCCTGGTGGCCAGAGAGCTGGGAACCAGGTCCCTCGATGCCACCCCTGGCTCGCGACCCGGGGGCACAATCCGCGCCTCTTGGACTCGGCTTCCTCAGCTGCAGGGGCAGAGGGTGAGAGTGTGGAGCTGACCCACGTCCACCCCTCCCTCCCTGCCCTGTGGCCCCAAGGTCCCTGCTGCTAGGTCATTTTTAGGACCCTCTGACATCCCAGGAGCCTGCCACTCCAGACACACGAGTCCTGAGCACCTACTATGTGCCAGGGCCTGTTGTAGCAGCTGGGGACAAGGAGTGACAAGGACCTGTTCCAGATGCTCGCAGGCAGCAGAGGCTGAGTATCAACACCAGTCTGGGTTAAGACAGGAGGAACCGAGAGGAAGCGGGTGTTACCCAGGGCGTCACCTGAGCAGATTCCTCAAAGCCATGAGGGCGGCTCTGAGTGTGGTCCAGGCAGGATAGCAGGAGCAAAGGCCCTGGGGCAGAGGCAGCAGTGAGGCCCATGCACTGGAGCAGGCAGGCAAGGGAAGAAAGGAAGAGGAAGAGTCAGTGGAGGGTGTGATCACAAGTGTACTGGCTTGAACAGTGTCCCCAAGTCAAGCCCCTCGGACCTCAGAAGGTGGCCTCATTTGGAGAGAGGCATTTGCCAGGGTCATTCATGGAGACAGGTCTGGAGGGTGGCCCCAGGTTCACACCAGTGTCTCCCTAAGAAGAGAAGCAGCGAGGCAGAGGGAAGCCGGGGAGCCGGGCGAGACTGAGCCGCGGGCCGGAGCCGGGGGACAAGGAGAGAACGGGTTCTGCCGTCCGTCGCCCCGTCCGGGACACCTGATTACAGCAGCCAAGAGGGCTGCACGGGGGAAAGGCTCGGTGTCCAGGAGGCCGTGGCGCACGGCGGATGTCACAAGGTGACCGGTCGCCCCCGGTGCTGGGGAAGAACCCAGGGTGCTCGAGGCTGAGCCACATCACAGGCTTCCTGTTTTGGGATGGGGCCTCGCTGAGTCACCGAGGCGGCCTGGAACCTGCCATCCTCCCGCCTCAGCCTCCCGAGCCAAGTGTGATTGGGTTCTGAAGAGCTGTCACGTCCGCTGCTCATCCTGCCTGCCTGGTTCTGTGGCCTGCTGAACTGGACAGGTGTGACCGGAGCTGGACAGGTGTGACTCAGGAGCCGAGGGGCGGTGTCCTGGGTGGGAAAGACACCTGTGGAGGGGTGGCTCAGTGACGGCTCTGTGACGGCGCCTGCCACGCACGCAGGAGACGCCAGACACTCTCCTGACTGCGGTCCCCACAGCCCTCCAGGGACGCGTCTATAAGCCACGGACGTCTCTGGTGCCCGTCCCTCGTGGGAGGGTGACCGGGCCCTGCCACCTCGGGAGGCGGCTGGCCTGGGGGCAGTGCTGAGGTCCTGCAGGCCCCGCTGGCCCTTGCCTGCCTCGCCTCAGGTTCACCAGGCTGACTTCCTCCTGGAGCCTGTCATCGTCCACCCCAGGACTGTCCCTCCCCGCTGTCTGATGACTAGTGGTGGAAGTGGGCGCCTCTGGTGGGCGCAGACGCAGGGCAGCAGAGACGAGGAGCGGGGCCTCCCAGAGGCAGGCCCTGTGCCCGGCCCCAGTCACGCCGTGTCACCTGCCCCTCCGCCCAAGCTGCAGGCCACCCGCTTCCAAAGGAGGACCTGACACTGGAGCCGCGCCCCTAGGGCGCTGGCCCCTGGGCTCCCCCTGGCTCCTTGGAACGCGGCTGGACTGATGAAGGGCCTGCTGTCCATGGCACCGAGGGACACAGAGGGGACACCGTGGCAGTTCAGAGATGAGAGCACGCGACGCGGGCGGCGTCGACGGCTAGGCAGGCAAGCGTCCACCCAGCGCCCGGGACCAGGGCGCCAGCTCCTCACCGCAGGCTGGCCTGGGCTCCGCATGGCTGTGCCACCGTGGCCATCTCCTACCCGTCCCAGGGCCCCCCGGCCAGCCAGCCCCCACGGACCCTGCCTCCCGGCGTTACCAAGAGACCCCGCGGTCACACACGATGGGTCCTGCAAGGTCAGTCCACCCAGGCCCTTTGCTGACCCCGTGGTCACTGCTTGTGAGGTGCTGGACCCCCAGGGCCTGGGGAGGGTGCTGGTGTCCCCTGCCCTTAGGGCTGACACCTCTGGGTCAGCCTGAGTCCCTGGCCCACAGGAGGGCCTCCGCGTCCACCGCCCGCCCAGACCAGCCAGGCTCCGTGATGGCCGCCCTCCCAGGCTGGAGGCCAAACGCCCTCTTTCCCAGCTCCCCAGAAGGAGGCCTGGCCCTGCCCGTCTCCCTGGGAGCCCCCAGAGGCTGATGCCCAGACCCCAGCCTCTGAGGGGAGGCCTGTCTCCTGTGGGCTCTCCCGGGCGCAGGCCAGGGACGTTGCCTCGAGATCCCCGCCTGCAGGGATCCTGCCACGCGGGAACGTCGTGGGCCCACCTGCCGCTGAATCCGCCAGGACAGCTTCCACGTGGGCCGCGGATCTGCACTGCGGGACCCCAGGCGCTGTGCAGGTCAGCCCCACGCCGGCCTCCCTAGGGGCAGGACCCTGGGGCCATGGCCTGTGGGGGCCTGGAGGCGGCTCAGGGCCGGAGCTGGTGGGGCACAGGGGAGAGGAGAGCGAGGGCAGCAGGGGACACTGCCCGCCACAGGACCTGACCAGTCAGAGGTGCCCACGGCTCACTGCCCAGTGGGCACCTGCCCCGCCCACACCCAGGCAGGTGCTCTCACCTCTGAACTGCCCGAGCGTCCCTGCTGTGCCCCTTCACCCACCAAGGGACGAAGGCCCAGCCTCGGGTCCCAGGTGCCTTGCCTGCCCTGAGCACGGGGTGGTCGGGGACGAGGCAGAGGGTGACTCCCCACAGGTCCCCAGGGAAGAGCTGGAGGCCCGCGGGGCCCATGGCCAGAGGGGGCCCACTCCTGCCTCCCTCTGATGACCGCTGACTCCACTCGGCTGCTTCGGCGTCTGGGCCCTGCTGCTCCCACACCCGCTGGGGGGAACCATGCCCACGGGGCACGCAGGCCACGTGCACCTGCCACGCCTGCCCACCCCGCCCACAGCTGCCCCCTGGGCACACAGGCAAATGGCCGCCCGCAAACCTGGGGGGCGCAGGTGGGAAGGGGACCTCAGGGATCTGCGGCCCCGCAGTCGGCTCCAAACTCATCCCAGCCAAGGGAGGCCTCCCCGAGGACGTCCAAGGTCCTTGCGGGTGGCCTGGTCTATGGAGGGCCACAGCACTGACCTCCTGCTGCCCCCTACTGGCCGCAAGCTGTCCTGGCTCCTCTGAGAGTCTCCACCCCCATGCTCACCCCAAGGGAGCAGGGACCCGTGGACCAGGACGTGGAAGGGGTGGACCTGCCCGTCCCCTGCCGTGGCCGTAGGTCACCCAGGGCTGGGGAGCCCCCTGCCTGTGCCATAAGCCAGCAGTCGCCCAGATGGTGGAGGCAGACATGAAAGGAGCCTCTGCTCCGCAGCCTGCAGTGGTGCTGGTGGGCGTGCTGGGCTCCTTGTCCTGAGAGCGGTCACTGGGGAATCTAGAAGGCACAGGCGACTGGCTCACTGCTTCCATCTGCCTGGCTCGGGAAACGAGGGAGCTGACCGGAGCTCCCAGCGAAGCCCTCCGCCTCTGGAGCAGGGAGCCAGGCCAGGCAGCCTCCTGTGGCGAGGCCAGAGCTCAGCGCCGCACACTGACCGGCTGCCCGGGTGGAGCCCTGGAGCGGCTGGCCCGCCCTCTGGCCCTGGCTCCCTCCCACTCGGGCTCTGCACCTGCTCCTGCTCCTACTGCCCGCCGCCTCTGTTCCAGCCAGCCTCCCCGCCCCCAGCAGGCCTTCCTCACTGCCCGGGGTCACCCTGCAACTCTGCCTGGACAGGCCTGCGTCCTCCCATCCCTGCCTGCATGGGATCCAGCCTTCAGCCCCCCAAGGGGTAGTCAGACAACACAGGGCCCCCCGTTCAATTTGCATCGCAAATAAACTGCACTTCCTTTACCATAAGTATATCCCAGGCAGTCGTCGGGATATACTTACTCTAAAAGAGCGGAATAAAACTCGGCACGTCCTGAACGCGGCACAGAGTCACTCCCACTAAAAGAGTCTTTGTGACTTACTGTCCTGAATCTGGTGGCCCCATCCCAACGGGGCCCACGTTCCCCTCTCATCTCGCAGGGATGGGCCTGCCAGGCTGGGGGGTTTCCCGCACCCGCGGGGCGCTGGGGTGTGTGCCAGGGAACGCTGGCCTGGCGAGGGGCCGGCCCTTCGCACACACCCTCCTTTCCGACGGCGTGGGCCTGGCGGCTTCCCTGAACGCTTCGGGGATCCCCTCCAATGACGGAAGACGTGGGAGGTCCCCGCAGACCCCAGGACGGTCACCACCAGGTCTCAGTCCTGGCCGGAGCTGAGGGCTGCTGGGCCCCAGCCTGCCAGCTGCTGACCCTCAACTGGCCCCTTCGCCTCTTCCTTGGTCAGGAGCTGGGCCTACGGAGGGCCTGCGATGCTCCGAGAGGAAGATGCGGGAGCAGCTGAAGGTCACTGGGCACCTCAGCTGCCGGTGTCCAGAGCAGGCAGGGCTGGCGTCCCTGGCTATTTCCAAACCCAGCCCAAGGCCTCCGCGAGCCTCTGCTCTGGCCTGCTGTGGGTGCGGAGATTTTCTACAGTGGCCCTGATCTGAAACCCTGTGACCGGGAGGGCAAACACCAGGCTGGACACTTCCCTTTGGAGCAGACGGCAGAGGCAGGGACAGCGTCAGGTCGCTGCTTGACAAGACAGGGGACATGCGGCCAGGAAGGCCAGTCCCTGGGAGGGCACCGTCTACCAGAACCCCAGAAAGCAACCGACCGCGGTGGCCCTGCCCTCGGGGAACCCCGACAGGGGAGTGAGGCTGGGACGCGGGGAGGGGACGCCAGCCAGGTTCACAGAGGGACAGGGAGAGCGAAGAGGGAGCCCCGGCGTCCACACCGTGCCCGTGCTCACGTGGCGTGGGGAGGGTGTGGACTCACACCTCAGGGCACTTAGCCCACCAGCCTGGCTGCCCCGCCGGGCCTGACCCTCCATCTGCCCCTGCTGTCCGCAGACGCAGGGGTCATGGCACCCCGTCCACCCACAGCAGGCGAAGAGCTGCCCAGAGGGCTCCTGGGAGGAGGTGCCCAGGGCGGTCGCTCTGGAGGGCTGGGCCCTGCGCCCCACCCGGCCTCCCTCCCCAGGCCCCAGAACCACTGCCAGGCGGAGGGGCCTGCAGAGCCCCCCTCCAGGCCAGGCCAGGCCTCCCCTCACACACGCGGGACCAGGACAGGACCATGGCCTCGGGGCTCCCCCAGGTGGCCAGGGGTGAGGCTTAAGAAGGCCAGAGTGGCTGTTGCCAGCTCAGCCTGGGCTGGAGGGGGTCGAGGCCAGGCCTTGCCTGGAGGGTGACCCAGTGGCTCCCAGACAGCTTGTCCTGACTGCCCAGCCCCCAGGGCCTCCTGGCCTCGGCCTCCGTGCCCACTGGGCCTGGCGCCAGAACCCTTCTCCCCACCTGCCCTGCCGGGTGCCTCTCCAGCTGCCCCAGGGTGACCAGCAGGGCAGGAAGACCTCTTGGCAGAGGGCAGGGAGGCGCAGGAGGGGGAGCTGGGGTGGGGGTGGAACTGCTCTGCCTCTTCCTCCAGCCGATGAAAGGGGCCCCTTGTCCAGCGGAGAGAGACCGAGGTGGCCCGGCCCCAGCCCCACCGGGCAAGCCATGCTGGGACTTCTACCGGGTGGTCTTCGGGCAGGGGCAGCCCTCCCCAGACCTGGAGTCACGTGAGGCAAGGGTCAGGCAAGGTGTCTGGGCCCTGGAGGACTCGGAGAGGCTGGACAGGCCAGAGCACCAACCCGGCCTCTGCAGGCGGGGAAGGACCGACCCCAGGAACTGAGCACAGGAGCCCTTGGGGCCACCTCAGGCGGGGCCACTGCCTGGACAGGAAGGGCACAGCTGGGGTGGGGCCCGAGTCCACGTGCTTCCCAGGAGCACCAGCTTCGGCCACGCTGCAAAGGCCCCACGGGGCCAGCCTGCCCCTCGAGAGCCCCAGCAGGCCACGCAGGGCAGTGGGGCTCGGCCGGCTGGGTTCACACGCTGGCCTCGCAGGCGGCAGCTGCCCTGGCCTCTGCAAGGGCAGCTGACGGCCGTTCCTTCTCTCCCAGGGAGGCCACTGCAGCCCGCTGGCCCTGATGCCCGCTCCATCCTCTGACCACAGCCTGGGCACTGGGGGTCCACTTGGGAAGGGTGGACCCCTCTGCAGCCCAGCTGTCCGCTGTGACCACGACAGCGCCGGGTCTCGGCTCATCTGATGGGGAACCTGAGAACCAGGGGCTTCGAGTTCGGAACCTCCAGCTGCCTCTCGGCCATCAGGAGGCCCGTCCACTGCAGACAGAATAACGCTTCTCCACAGAACCCCGGCCTCACCTGAAGGCCAGGCATGCTGCAGGCAGGGAGGGCAGTGCCCTGTGCGCGTGCCTGGGTGGACCCCCAGCCCCGGTGGCCATAGTGCCCGTGGCCAGTCCTCCGGCTGCTTGGTGGGGGCTAGAAACGACACTAGCCACTGCCCTTCCAGCGGGCTGACCCGCCCAGCATCTCTCCTCAGCCTGGGACAGCTGATCAGTGACTCCCGAGTGCCTGAGCGGGGGCAGGGGTCAGAGGAACAAGTGGGGAGGGTGGACGGCAGGTGAGGGCCTGTGGGAGGGAGGACAGGAACAGGGGTAGGAAGACGGCCTAATGCAGCAGCTGCCCCTTCCGGCTTTAGCTGGACCACCAGGTCCCCGTGGGTGGCATGGCTGCAGGCCACCAGTCCCACCCTCCAGATGTGGGCAGGGAGGCCAGCGGTCATGGCCCGAGTCCATGGTGCTGCTGGGCCCTGTGGGCGTCCCCTCGTGCCCCCCTCGGGGTCCCCCAGTGCACCCGCAGGGCAGCTGGCGGGGGCATCTGGCGGGAGGCCAGGCTCGGTGTCCCCAGGCCCTGCTGAGCACGAGGGGGTGGCAGGCGGGTCAGGGGTGAGGCCGTGCTAAGTGGCTTCTGCCTGCGCCAGGCCGGGCGGCGCGGCCGGGAACAAAGGCGCGCTGTTCCCGGGCAGGTCATGTGGAAAGCGCAGCCTGACCCTGTCACTTCTCCTTTCTGTTTTCGTGTAAGAAGAGATGTTTGTTCCTGAGCCCGCGGGGGAGGGGCGCCGCCACCCGCCAGCTGTGACCACATCAGCTGCGGGCAGATGACACTTCTGGGCGTGTCCACCGCCGAGCCCCCCCGCCCGCCAGGGCTGCCCCTGCGCCTTTGTGGCACAAGCCTCCTGAGCGCCAGCGTGCAGACAGCAGCCGAGACGGCTCATTAGCCCTCACAGCGTAGCAGAGAGGGGCCGGGGCAGCTCCAGGCGGCTCCCGGGAGGGGCCTCGCGCTGCCCGAGGCGAGTCCAGGAGCGCTGGCTCCGGGGACGCGCCTGGGGTCTCCCACCGGCGCCCCCCGCTGCGCGTCTGGCTGATCTCCGAGTGGCTGATCCGAGTGGGGCCTGCTGTCCGCACAGGAACCCGCCATCCAGCGCTAATCCAGGCCAGCCCTGGACCCCACGCGCTGAGCCAGGCCAGTGCCAGCACCCGCCCTCTGAGCTCCCAGGGCTGCGTGGGAGGTAGGGAGGCCCTGTGGGACCTGCAGAGGCTGGCAGGGCCCCGTGTCTCCAGCAGTGCTCCCCACAAGCCCCTGGGCTGAGTGCGTGGGGCGCAGACTCAGCCCAGGGTGTCCGCAGGTCTGGGAGCCTGTGTCCCTCTCCACCCACACACGACCGCGGGAACCGGGCTTGCTCCTCAAGACCTCTGAGCAGCGGGCAGGGTCCACGGAAGGTGCGCAAGGCGGCTCCGAAGCCCGCGTGCCTGGGGCTTCCTCCAGCAGCCAGTGGCCTGCCTTGTGACCTAAGATGGACGCTGCTCCAGCGGGCAGTGTCCAGGCCTGGAGGCTGGCGACTGTTCTGATACCTGGTGTGGGGGCTTAGGAAGTGAGGTCAGGTCTCTGACCAGCTGCCGGCCTCCAGAGCAGGGGCCCTTGCGCACAACCAAGAAGAGGGCAGCTCCGTGTCCTCAGGGAAACTGAAAGGCAGACGCTACTGGGGCCTCCTGACATCCGTGGCCAGAGCCCTCCCTGCCCTGGGCCACAGGGACTCCCTGCTGGGGACTGTCCCTGCTGCTGGCACAGCACCCAGGGGTGGGGAGTCAAGTCCCCCATCCAAGCACCGCTCTCAAGGGCTGGGCTGCAGCTAGAGCATGTGCCCCGCACGGGCAAAGGCCCTGGGTTCCGGCCTCAGCACCAGAAAAAGGGCCGTCTCAGCTGCCACACAGTGGCTCGCAGATCTCTGCAAGTCCCCAGCGGGCGAGTGGAGGCTGACCTCACCCACGGAGAGCCCTGGCCTTGGCCTTGGCCGCCTCAGTCTGGGGTGTCCTGCCCGCGTGGTGTCTTCATCTACCTGGGGCCTGGGCCACACGGGATGGTCTATTCCAAGGACGTGGTTGACAGCGGGACCTTGGGTCACGGGGTGCCAGCCTGACCTCAGTCATGTGGACATGGCCCCAGGAAAGACTGTGGACACGGAGGCTCAGGGAAGCTTCCCATCACACAGCGTAGTCAGGAGGGGCAGGTGCTGTCCACAGCTCTGCGGGGAGGGGCAGTGGGCAGCGCCGTGTTCAGAGCTCCTGGATGTGCCCGTGCCTGCCCTCGGCTAGTCTAGGCTTGTCCTCTTGCTGTGACGAACTGGGACTGGGTGTGAGCACATCGAGCCTAGAGTTCCGGATGTCCTTCCAGCACACGACCACAGCAGGGGTGGCCTTGGGGACCCCAGGGCCCTGCAGTCAGGCCAGAAGGGAGGCGGGTCCTGTGAGCTGCCTCTTGACTGCAGTCGGCAGAGCCAGAGAGAAGAGGGGAGAAGCCGGAGACACGGCGGCCGCGCGGCACCCTGCGGGCCCTCTGAGACCTTGGGGAGCCGCAGGCCACAGGCGGCAGCCCGCGGCAGGCCAGCCTCAACCTGCGGTGGACCCGTCGGGGACATCTCAGCACCCTCGCCTGTAGTGAGGACCCTGGAGCTCAGCGCTGGTTTCCACGCACACCGGGACCGGAATCCTCCACAGGGCGCTGTCCTGACACGGAGCTGGCCACGACAGGGCAGCACGCGTGTCCCCGAGCCCAAGAGAAAGGCCGGGGACGCCGGACCCCAGGGCCGGTGCTGCACACCCCGTGTGGGGTGCAAACCACTTGGGCCCTCCAGAAGGCCCCTCCTTTCTAGGAAGTGCTCGTTCTAAGAGCCATGTCCAGCCCACGGCTCCCCGGGTCTTCGGTCTGCCTCGGGAAGCTGTGCCCGGGCCGGAGGGAGGCCCTTACAGCCTTGGGCGACTCAAAACCGCCCTCTGCAGCTCCAGCCAGGACCACGCCAGCCCTCGGCCTCGGCCTCAATAACCCTCATCTGTCTACACAGCTGGCCCAACTCGGGGCGACCGCCACGCCACCACGGTCACTCGGGCTCCACTGCCCCGCCTGCCCTCCGGGGATGCGACTTTCAGCTCTCACACCCTGGCCACTCCCTGCTATCCTCCCGAGCGGGGCTCCCGGGAAGGAGGCTGGCCGGGACTTGGCCTGAGCTGGAGGCTCCGCCGGGACCCAGGGCAGATCAGCCTGGGGTCTGCCCCAGCGGCCGCCCTCCACCGAGCGATGCTGCAAACAGGTGGGACGTGGAAACACCCCCACCGGAGGCCCGAGGTCGCAAGGGCAGCTCAGCGGTCTGGGCAGGGCCAGGGTGTCAGCATGGTGCTAAAGCCCCAGGGGACGCCCGGGGGCCCATGCCAGGCCCAACCCTTCAGCTGGGGCAAGAGCAGGACCCGAGGCCACCAGGGAGTGCTCCGTGGGGACAAGGCCCTCCAGGCCCCTGAGGCCAGGAAGGTCCATGCTGCTCCTCAAGTGCCAGGCTGCAGCTTCAGGAGGAAAGGAGGGGGCTTCGGGTGAAGAGCCCCAGGGCCAGCTGCAGACGGGACACACCCAAGCTGGGAACTCCACCACACAGGGCATCCACCACGCAGGGCGTCCACCAAGCCAGGGAGTCCACCAAGCCGGGGTGTCCACCAAGCAGGGCATCCACCAAGACAGGGTGTCCACCAACCTGGGGCATCCACCAAGCAGGGCATCCACCACACAGGGCATCCACCAAGCTGGGGCATCCACCAAGCCAGGGAGTCCACCAAGCCGGGGTGTCCACCAAGCAGGGCATCCACCACGCAGGGCGTCCACCAAGCCAGGGAGTCCACCAAGCCGGGGTGACCACCAAGCAGGGCATCCACCAAGCAGGGCATCCACCTCGCAGGGCATCCACCACGCAGGGCGTCCACCAAGCCAGGGAGTCCACCAAGACAGGGTGTCCACCAAGCTGGGGCATCCACCAAGCCAGGGAGTCCACCAAGCCGGGGTGTCCACCAAGCAGGGCATCCACCAAGACAAGGTGTCCACCAAGCTGGGGCGTCCACCAAGCTGGGGCATCCACCAACCCTGGGCTCAGCAGGGGAGTGAAAAGCTGCCGTCCAGCGGGCCCTGGGGACCCTGGAAAGAGAACGGCCCTCACGGGACCCGCACGTGACGGGCCGGGTTCTCTTCCCTGGTGGGAGCAAGACAGCCACGGGCCACCTGCAACCAAAGTCCTCTGCCTCCTGGAGGGACACGCCACACCCAGCGGCCAGCGGCCCTGCTCTAGGCAGGACCCTGTCCATGAGCCCAGCACAGCCAGGCCCTGGTGGGAGCCCCTCTGCGGCCAGCGCGGCTCCCCCAGGACACCACGGCCTTCCCTTCCTGGCCAAGGCCCCAGCTGGCACTCCTGCCTCAGGAGGGCCTGTGCCCTCCACAGCGAAGCATCCGCCTCGCCTACAAGGCCCAGCGCAGCTGCCTGCCATGGCCCGCCGGGCAGGGCGGGTGCAGGGGCCTCTTGGACACCCACTCTCTGGGCATCAGAGTCCTTGACTGGAAAATGAGAACAACACAGAACACGCCAACCAAGCTGCTGCAGACGCGAGCCAAGTGGAGCCCTTGACCAGCAGGCGCTCCACAGTGCTGGCCAGGGTGCCCAGGCGGACCACGCCAGTGACCCAGGGCACCGAGGCCACGGCAGTGAGTTGCCAGGACGGGCGTCCCTGCGCCCTCTGGTGGCGGGAGGGCTTCCTGCTGCGGAGGGGCAGACTGGGCTGGACATGGAAGGTCATGTGGCAAGCCCGTCTCTCGGCCACCCGTCCTGAAGGCCAGGCACGTCCTGGGCACCCCGCGAGGCACCGTGGAGCCTCACCATGCTCCCCGCTCTCTGGGCACGTGGCCGAGCAGCATTCCCACCCCAGGGGCCATGGCCTGCCCTGGCCAGGGAAGGGAGGTGCGGGGTTGCTGCCATCATGTCATCTCTGATGTCACTCACCGGCTGCGCCTCCGGCACCTGACCCACGCCGGGGACCACAGCACGCGAGAACCCCCCGCGGGGCTGTCCCCTACTGCGGCTGGCACCACGGGCCCTGCCTGCCACACAGCCCAAGGACCTGCCTTGGGTGGAGAAGCCCCCGCCAGCACAGGGCGTCAGAGCCACCGGGGTGCTGGGGACGGTCCTGATCCCGCACAGGCGGCTCCGGGTGCCCCCGGAGACCGAGGCACAAATGCGTGGAACTTTGGTCTCCTGGCTGCGCCCACCCCGCCCTGGCCGGAGCCGGGATGGCAGCGCAGGGACAGGTGGGCTCACCTGCGCCTGACGGTCCCTGGGTGACCCGGGCGACGGGAGATGCACGAGGGTCCCTGCTTCTCGCGAAGACGGACCCACTGAATTCTGACGAGGCCGACCCTTAGCAGGCGGGGTAATGGTGGTCGGTCTGTCAGGACGCCGCTGCGGCCACGCGGAGTGAATCAACCACGATTAACGGGGCTCCGGAAGGCTGGGCCGCCAGGCGGACACGCAGCGTGCTCCCGAGGGTCTCGCTCCCCGCCATTTCCTCTCCCCCCAGGTGACGTCTGAAGACGGGAAACTGGGGGCGTGTGAGGTGAGGTCTGGGGCGGCCATGGCAGGTTCCCAGCGACCCTGCAGCCCCGGGGGCGGAGGCGGGAGGGGGACGCGCAGGTGTGGGGGAGGGAGAGGTGGGGCGCAGCCCTGAGCCGCGCGCAGGACCACAGGGCCCCCCGCTGCCCGGACACAGAGGGCTGCGGCCCCGGTCACCAGGGAGTCCGAGGGAAGACATCAACAGACGCCTGTCCTGTGCAGAAACCAACAGGGGAGGAGCGGGCCCGGCCTGGCCGCCCTCGCTGGACAGCCACTCATCCATCCCGTGAGCCGCTCGCCAGCAGAGTCCCGGGGACTGTGCTCTTTGGAGACTGGTCCCGAGCCTGGCACCGGCCCAGGGCCACTGCAGCCCAAGGGCGTCCTCGACCACCCCGCGTCCTGCACGTCCCCTGCTCCAGCCTGGGCTGCTCCCACCCACCACTCAGAGGCCACTGCTCTGCTAGGTCCAAGCAGGGTCAGAAGTCCTGCCGTGGGGCCCGAGCCGCCAGGAGCCGAGGTGCCCAGAGGGGCGGGGGCACCAGCTGGGCCCCGTGGGTTCGGGAAGTTTTTGTGTGGCTCCAGAGCCTGCAGCTGGACCCTCGGGGAAGGGCGGCCCCGGAGGGGACCCTGCAGGCCTCTGGCTGACCGCTTCCACCCCACCCCCAGGGCAGGCTTGGAGACAGGAGTAGAGCCCGCTGCCCAGTGCGAGGGCACCTGGGTCCCCCCCCCCAGCCCTGCGGCACCCCAAGTACGTGGAGGCAGGCTGGCTGGGGGCGCAGGTTCGGGTCAGTCTGCCACCTGGGTGCGCCCGGCCCTGGACACACGGGGCACCCTAGCAGCCGGGGCTGCCCAACTTAGATCCCTCTTCTCCTGGGCACCACGGGGCCGGGCCGGAGTGTCCACCAGAGAAGGCGGGGCTTCTGGAGCCCTGGAGTCGGGTCCACGTCTGGGAGGCACCAGGCCTGCTGACGCTGGCCGCAGGCCCGTCCCTGTCTCCCCAGCCGCCAGGCCGAGAGGACGGCCCTGCGCGAGGCACTCCTGCCAGAGCCCAGCGGACGAGCCATGGTGGTCGGGGGCTCCAGGCGCCGTCTGCCCTGCGAGCTGCACCCAACCCTCGTCCCCTCCCCACGCACCCTGCGGCCTGAGCGTCCAGGCAGGAGCAGGCCACCCGCACCCTTGGGCTGCGGCGACCCCGCGGGGAGGAGGCAAAGCAGCCGGGAGTCCAGCTGGCCAGCCCCGCGGCCTCCTTAGGACGAGCCCGCCAGCCCCACGCGACCTTGGCCACGAGCCACCCTGTGCAACGGCCACCCAGCCCACCGAGCCCCGGCGGGTGGGAGGGCATCGCAGAGTGGCGGTCACCACCAGTGGGAGGCAGGTTTGCCCTGTGGGCAGCGAGTCCAGGGAGCCTCTGTCCCTCCCAGGCCACAGGCCAGGGGTTGCGTGTCGGTGGTGAGCAGGTGGCAGGGTCCCCGTGCTCCTGAGAGAGGGCAGGGGCGCTGGCCCGGGGGGCATGGCCGTCCGCCCTGCCTGCTTGAGGAAAAGCCCATGTCCAGCCCACATCCTTGGCTCGGGGTCGAGTCCTGCCCGCCGTGGCCTTGGACCCTGCTCACCTCGTGACACCCTGTTGTGCCGCTGGACGGGGGACATGGGGACCCCAGGGCACAGACACCAAGGGTGGACGCAGGGGTGCTGGGCTGGGCAGCGTCCCTGGGTCCCGCCCATTACCGCTTGGACCGCGGCCCTGTTTGGAAACCGTTCGTGGAGAGAGCACAAGGCAAGGGGACGAGAGGGGACTGTGCTGGCCAGGGCGGGCCAGGCCCAAGGGCTGGTGTCCTCGTAAGGAGCCATGGGCTGACGCGTCGCAGGGCAGAGCTGCAGGGCCCACGCCGGGCAGCGCCCACGCCCACGCCACGTGGGGTGCAGGGCCGGACGCTGTGACGAGGAGCAAACGCCCTCAGCTCCAGGGGCGACCCACGCAAGCCATGTTAGGGCCTCTGCTCGTGGTCACTGGGCTCAGCTGGCACAGGACACTGACCGGCTCTACCACCAGGTCAAGGAAGGCGCGGCGGCAGGGCTGGCCACACGGGCGGGGGGCGGGGAATACCCTGTGAGCTGCGGTCACAGGACGACGCGTTCGTCAGGACTCATCAGATCGGACACTTGACGTGGGCAGACCTTTCCGTCTGTGAATCACTCGATAAGGCCGATCAGAAGCCAAAGAGTCACAGCATAGTGAGCACAGGACGCCCACGCGGGCAGAATCTGCCAGCATCCCCGTTTTACAGATGAGAAACTGAAGCTCAGAGAGGCTAAGTGACTTCCCCAAAGCTGCACAGCAAGTAGCGGAGGCCGTGGGGCGGTGGCTCCTCCCAAGCTGAGGACTGAGCTCTGGGCCACCCTGCAGCCTCCCTGATGGGCCCAAGGTCATGGGCAGGAGTGCGATACCTCTGGGACTCGCTGGCCCTGTCTAGTGGAAGGAGGAAGTGGGCCCCTGGGGGTGGTCTCCCGCCGGGCCTGCCCTCCTGCTCCGACCTCCGCTCCAGCCTCCTGAGGGGGAGGGCAGGGTGGTGTGGCCCTGGGTTGGACGTCCCGCTGGATGGAGCGGGGATGAGGCCCGGCCTCCCTGCGTGGTGGACGGCCCTGCGCATAGCCTACCTGCTGGGGCCCACGGCCCTGCATCCGTGCATGTCCCCAGGACCCCAGGGCAGGACGGGGCTGAGCCGGGAAGGCAGGTCGCCCGAGGGCGTTGGCTCCGGGGAGCAGACTCCAGCCGACGCGGCTTCAGGAGGCTCCGCGGCCCACAAAGGCAGCCCTCTGCCGGTGGGCCTGCCGCCACTGGGGGCAGCGGAGAGAGGAGGGCGGCCAGCCCTGCTTCCTGGCCTTGCCTCACACCCAGACAGGGCTCAGGCCCTCAAGGGGCCTTAGGGTGCAACTCCGAACCCAGGCGGCTGGTCTGGACCCCAGGGCCGCTGGGTGACCCTGGGTGAGCAACACACCCACTCTGTGCTTCAGTTTCTCCATCTGTCAGTGCAGACTAAGGGGCAACTGCCCCTCCGGTGGCCGGCGAGGTCCCATGGGGCTAGTAAGCGCTCCAGGGGTCCCACTGTTGTCGTGGTGACCAGGGCCGGCAGCCCGCGGCTCTGATACTGGAGACAGTGCTCCCTGGCGCCCACAGGGGCGCTGGCAGGGTTCTGGCACCAGCCTGCTCACACCGCAGACTGTGCAAGCTGGCGAGGCTGCAGCACAAGAAACGGCACCCCGGGGACTACAGGATGCCAGAGGGGCCATGCCTGTTCTCCTGGAGTCTGCCTCGGGCCCCAGGGAAGTTTTATGCAGAGCTGCTTATGAGCACAGCTCGTTACAAAAGAAGCCTGAGTGTCAGAGTCGTTCCCTGGCTGCAGGCACGTGGCTCGGTGCGTGCTGAGTGACCCGAGTTTTAGTTTGTGTTCTTGTGCAGTGTATAACCTGAGCAACTGCACATGGCAGCTTTGGAATGAATGAACAGAGTGCCAAAGGAGTGTCAGAGGGTCGAAGGCCTGCTCCTGGGCTCTAGAGGCCCAGAACCTGGGTGGCAGGAAAGAGACCCATTTCCGTGCCCGTTAAAACCAGTCAACAAAATGGGGTCAGCACCTAATGGGAGGGATGGCCAGTCTGAGGTGGCCTGGAGGGCACGGCCGGACCTTGGGAGGCTGCTGTGCTCACCTCCGCAGGGCAGGGCAGAGCCCCAGGAGGGCTCCAGCAGCTAGAGCCCCCGCCCGCAGGGAAGTCCTGCCCGGAGCCAGGCAGCCAGATGCCAGGAGAGAGGAGCAAGGGAGGGTTGGCAAGTGCCAGGCCCCGGGGCGGCACGGCCCAGCTGTGCCACCACCCGCTCAGAGGGCGGCCTGAGGCTGCGGCGGGCGTGGCGGACTGCACGGCTGTGCCTTCGAGGGTCCCGGTCTTCCGAGATGTCCCGCGAGGCCCGGGGAGGGCGGTGCAGGCAGACAGAGCCCCGCGCTGCCCGCTCAGCCGACGGGCGGCCACCCTGGGAGGCCGGGCCGCGGAGTCCCGCCAAGAGTCGCCTGTCTTGCACAATTTCCGGGAGCCAAATCCGACAGAGCCATCTGTCTCAAACAGACCCGGCGCTCGCCCCCAGCTGGTCCCTCGCTCGAGCCAGTGTGCTCAGTGACACTGCAGAGCACTCATCTGCCACCGCCAGCTCGTCCCCACCCCTGGAGAGCAGGCGGGGAGGCCAGAGGCGCCAGAGAGGCGAGAGGCGGCCGGGGTGGCAGGCTGGCGCAGAGGCAGCCCTGCTGGGCCCCACGGAGGGAACCCTCAGGCTCCCGGAGGCTGAGCCTCTGCCACCACCAAGCCTCGCACGGAACCCCCAGGGCTGCCCCAGCCTCCGCCTGTCACCTGACTCCCCGCGGGGGGGGTCCGGCTCCCGCTCCGGCTGACACGCGACATGCCTGACGCCCTTCCCCAGGGACACCAGAGCAGATGTTCAAACAGCCCCGACTCTTCCATCTTTCCAAAGAAAACCAACCCGGTCTGAAGCTGTTGGCAATGGACTAATGGACGTCTACACCCCGGCCAAGCGACTGCTGGCGGGCGGCGGGCTGCTCGCTGCCGCCGTTACGGCCCAGACGTGCCTGGCCTTGCGCGGCCACAACAGCCCTGGCCTCGGGTCCAGGCGCTCGGCGCAGGTGGTCAGCTGCCCGTGAGCCCGGAGCTTGGAAGGCCGCCTCGGGACGCCGCTCGGCCCACCAGGCGGGGTCGGGGCGCACGCCAGGGACCAGCCGGGCCACAGACTCCTCTTCACGTTTCCAGAGCGGACCGTCACCCCCCTCAGATAACCATGCCCATCTCGAACAAGTCACTCGGCGAGGACACCAGCATGGTGCCAACCGCGGGTGACCCGCCCGAGGCCACCATGGGGAAGCAGCCACGGCCACCGTGCTCCCAGCAGATGGGGCCAGAGCCCGTCCTCCCGGAAGCCTGCTGCCCAGGGGTGGCCATGCGTGAGGGCCAGCAGGACAGACCCAGCCTCCCTCTCTGCCAGCCCCAAACCGCGGCCCCCAGACCCGGCCGCGCTCCTTCGGCATGGGCGCCGCAGCCAAGGGAGCCGAACCTGGCACCCAGGGTGGCACTGGGAGCTCGGCCCCAGGGCACAGCACCTGGGCACCGGTGCCCAGCCAGGAGCCCTTGGCACCAGCGGCGTCCCCGACCCCGGAGCAGGCGGCCAGGAGGCACCGGCTCTCAGCAGAGGCCGGGGCAGGTGCCTCTTGGTGCCCACGGGGGCTGTGGCACCTGAGCCCTGGCAGCGGCCGGGTTTAGAGTGACCATTTTCCCATCAGAACGACATCTGGTGGACAGTGCCGGAGGACGTGGCCACAGCTGCCTCCCCTCCGCCCCCTGCCCAGCGAGGCACTGCACTGTTGGCAGAGGTCCCTGTGCCTGGAGGCTCTGCCCTGCCCGCCTGCCTGCGGGCGAGGACCCTGGAGGCCCCGGGAGGCCCACCGTGAGCTCGGCTCCCCTCCTTGCCCCAGACCCTGGATGTCCCTGCAGCCCTGGACGGCACTCGGGGTGGGCTGGTGTCCGGTCAGTGGGCCAGCCCCCGGAGGCAGAGCCAGCAAGTCCCTTAACTGGTGGACTCGGTCACCCTGCACAGTGCAGGCCACGGCTGGCGGGCGTGGGGACAGCGGCGGCCATGCCCTGTGGCCCGAGCTCCGCCTCCGCGCCTCTGACGCTCTCTGGTCACCTTTGGTCCCTGCGCCGCGCGCCGTGATCACAGGCCTCGAGCCACCTGCGGCCACAGCTGGATGTCCTGCCGGGCGCCTCTCCGTCCTCCCGGCCTCCCACCCTCCCGATCTGGAAGCTGCACAGCCGGGCTCAGAAGGCAGCACGGGGACAGGCGCAGCCCTGGCACGCGGTCAGCTCACCGGGAGAATGAGGCCCAGGGCCAGCGGCCAGGCCCGGGGCGCCCAGGCAGGAGACAGTGTGGCGCTGTGGCGAATATGGCCCTGGAGCCGCCCGCCTGGATCTGAATCCCAGCTCCCTGGATCCTTCCTGTGTGGCCTCAGCAAACGACTCGAGATCTCTGGGCCGGTCTCCTTGGCTGGGGAGAATACCGGACTCTGCTGCTCGGACCTGCTGTGGACAGCCTGCGCTCACAGCGGTGCCAGGCCCACCCACCGGCCTTGGCAGGGTGGCTCCCACCCAGTGCAGGCCCCTCCCGGGGTCCCGGCCGCCACGCTGTGCACACAGTGTCTGTCCACAGGCCCTTGCGGGCCCCAGGGATGGCACCTGAGGCCTGGCAGCAGTGGACAGAGCCCAGGTCCCACTGGAGTCCTTGGTGACATATGCTGCCCACAGCGGGCTGTGACTCAGGGCCTGGGTCTGCAGAGGCCCCTCTGCCCGGGGCCTGGCTCCCCACGGCACAGCAGGGGGAACCAGGCAGAGGGGAGCCCACACCCACCCACGCCTGGGGCCTCGGTTAGGGAGCAAGCCGGCGGGGGTGGGCTGAGGAACCTGCCCATGGAGGAGAGCAGAGGGACGGCCTGGGGCCCTGGGGGCCATGGCGTCCACCTGGGGCTCTGAGGATCCAGTGCCACATCAGGAGGTCACTCGGGCAGCCAGGGGACACCCAGGGAGCAGGAACTCTCCTGCCCTGTGAGGGCACCTGAGGCACAGCCCCCATGCAGGTGGCCTGCAGGGTGACCTGGCCATCAAACCACAGGGGGCACGCAGCTGAACTGGCCAGGCGAGACCTGGGCGCCATGTGTGGCCTTGGGACACTAATCGGGGGATGAGCTCAGCAGAGATGCCCTGTGCCACCAATGGAGAGGTGACCCTCGGGAAGCCCTGGCACAGAGGCCGCACAACCGACGGCGGGGCCGGGGACACGTGCTCCACCATGAAGGTTCCAAGGAAGATCAGGCTCGGGAGCCCAGCAGCCAGCCCGCTGCCCAGACCACCAGGGCCAACCTCCCTGGGCTGGCCGCACCGGCGTCCAGCAGCCTGGGTCCCGTGAGCCACGAGAACCCACCAGCCTTCGGCAAAGCCAGCCCTCACGCACCTGGAGGGGAGGCATGGGGACCGTCCACCCCAAGGGAGGACAAAGGGGTGGCGGAAGCTGCACTGGCCCGCGGGACTGCCGGTCACGTCTGCGGCACCGAGACCCCCGTGGGACCCCCAGGAGCTGCGGGGAGCGGGCACCCTGGCTGCAGGCCGTGGCACCACCCAGCAGGCACCGACGCCTGGGCCCCCAGGCCTGCGCCTCCACTGAGCCTGCTCCAGGGCGCCCGGGATGGAGAAGCAGCTGACGCGGCAGGATCGACGCCCCGCACCCACCACCGCTGGACACCTGGACGCAGCGCCGGCCTGAGGGGGCCGAGCCCCGAGGGGAGGCCAGGCCTGCTGCCCAAGTCCACCTCCGTCCTGCCCACGGAGACCAGGCTGGCGACATGAGCGCAGGTCCAGGGGTTCTCCTTCCTCGGGCACCGCGTCGTTTTAGAAGAAAGTGACGAGGGGAGTCCCTGAGCCCTGAAGCCCGCGGGGCAGGGCGGCGGGCACAGGGCAGCAGGTGCAGGGCAGGGCAGGGGCTCGGGGCAGGCAGGGGGCACGGGGCAGGTCTCCCCGTGGTGACCAGTGCACTTGCCCAGTAGCCGGGGTTCGCCGCCCAGGAGGGGATGGGGCACGGTCGCCCCCTGGAGACGGCCACCCTTTTCCCTGTTGTATCGAGACAGTGCAACGGAAGGATCCCGCTGACCCGGGAGAGCTGGCCCCTGGTTCCTGGAGTCAGGAGCAGCTGGGCAGAGCACAGCGACGCCACCCTCCCCTGCTGGGCGACGGCCGCCGTCTGCCCCACTCACTCGGGCTGCGCTTCCCCGGGATGGGCAGGGCCTGCTGCACAGGACCTCTGAGAGGGGCCAGCCCTCGGGGCTCCAGTGGAGGCCCCAGAAGGAAGCCCTGCCTTACTGTGCGACGTCCGCCTTGTCCTGTCGGTGCCGGGCCTGGGCAGCAGGGCACCTGGCCGCTCTGCATGTCCGGTGCCTCCCAGGGGAGGCCCAACCCTGCCAGGCGCAGTGGGTGCCAGGTGGCCACCAGACTCAGCTCCAATTTGGAGCGAAGCAACCTGCCCTGGCCATCAGCTCAGCCCAAGGGACGGTCCCTCGTCACTGTTCCCTCTGCCTCTCCCTGCCGGGCTTCCTAGAAGGACGATGGCCCTGACCGCGGAGGGCTTTGGAACATGGGGGCTTGCTGGGTGAACGCGGGGACAGGAGGGTGGCACTCTGCAAGTGACAGCAGCAGGGACGGCGTGGGAGACAGGACTCCCTGGCAAGGGGCACACAGCCCTGCAGGGTCCACAGTGGCCCTCTGCCCAGGCCCGGCCCTTGCTGGTGGACGCGGCTGGGTGCAGGAAGGGGCATGCCCGCGGTCCCAGGTGGGTTGGAAGCAAGCCTGGGTGCAGCTTCCCGCCTGCCCCACCTCAGGGGCCACCGCTAGCGGCCGGCTCCCCAGGGGCCAGTCCAGAAGGCTGCAGAATGTTCTGCTGGAGTCTGAGCCACCAGCCACCCCCAGTGCTGTGTGCAGAGCACAGAGTGACCCACTGAACCCAGAAACAAGACTTTCCTCAAACCTCAGATCCAGAGGTGAGCTGGGGAGCATCATGGAGCCCGGGGGTGCAAGGGAGGCCGAGGGAGGCCGAGGGAGGCCGAGGGAGGCCGGAGTTCACAACACATCCCGAGTGCTGGGGCCCTCAGACCAGCCCGCGGTGCAGGCGGGAGGCACGGTCAGGGGCAGGGGACACGAGGCCGGGGACACAGAGCTGCTCACTTCAGAGGGCTTCCGGGGGGGCCTGCTGGCAGAGGCAGCCCCAGGTTGGAGGGCCTGGCCGTCAGCGGGACGGCGCTCCCAGCCTCCGCCCCCGGCCTCCCACGCTGGCACCTTCCCAGTGCCAGCCACAACTCCACGCCCACCCGCGGAGGCGCCAGGCCACACCTCGGGGCGCCACCCTCCTGCAGGTCCTCGGCATTTCTAAGATCCTAGGGTAAAATCGCCCCAGAAGACAGGGGCGGGTGAGGACAAACAGACGCGCTGTGCTCACTCGGCCGCGAGTCCCTTCTTAATCTGCATCCCTCGACACAACGCCGTCTTTCTCCAAAACACGGACAGGAAACGAGCACCCACGAGGGCCGGAGCCCGGCTGGGCACACGGGGCCGTGGGGGCCACTGCCGGCCAGGTGCCAGCGCTCAGCAGCCCGAAGTGTGGGAGGGTGGTCTCGGGGCCCGGCCCTCCGCAGGGCAGAGGCAGGCCAGCCACGGGCCTCTGCGCAGAGGGGTCTCCATCCTGACCTTCCTGCAGGGCGGGCGTGCGGTTAAGAGGAACCCAGGGTCAGGGCACACGCCGCCCACACTGGCCCAGGCTGGCGGGAAGCCACAGGCTCCTGCTTCCTGCCAGCAGCCCCTGTGCTCGCTGGGCACCCGGAGCCTGCCCCTCTCCAGCCAGCAGCTAGCCCAGGCTGGCGCCCGGAGGAAGCCGCAGGCCACCCTCAGGCAAAGGCCCTGCGTGTGGCCAGACGTCCTGGGGTCTGCCTGGCAGCTCCCACGGTGCCGTCGGGGCAAGTCAGGGGCTGGCGTGGACACGGCCCAAGGCAGGGACCACAGGGAAACAAAAGCCAGCTGCGGAAACGGAGGAGGAGGGAGAGGGAGGTCCTGAGGGGGGGCCAGCTGCCACTCCCCACCCAACCTGGCCCAGCCTGGGCCACCCACCCCCTGGGGTCCCTGCCCCGTGCCCCTGAGGAGGGGGCTCTGCTCGACCCCCTCGACCCCCGCCAGCAGGCGCCTGCGCCCGCGGTGCCCTCTTCCTGGATTAAGTACTGGCTACTCCCCTGGGACCAGCTGTGGCTGGACCTGTCTGGTGACATGGAGGTGTCCTTCGCCCTGTCTCCCTGCCCAGGGCTGGGTGCACAGCTGGTGTTGGGCAGCGGTGGCTGAGGAACAGCCCCGAGAACCCAGCTCTGAGCTGGACTTCCTGTCCCTGGCGCGCTTGCTCCGATGCGCCTGGACTTCCTCCCTCAAGTCCTTCTGCCGTTTCTCCCTCGGCAGTGCCAGCCCAGAGACTAAGGGAGGACACCCGCGCCAGGTGTTTGGACAGCGCCCACAGCCCGCGCTCAGCAAAGCCCAGGGGCAACCAGAGGGCCTTCCAGCTGCCCTGCAGGTGGAGACAGGCAGCTGGCCCCTCCTCCCTGCTGCGTGACCTCAGGGAATTACTCCACCTCTCTGAGCCTGTTTCCTCATCTGCAAAGTGGGGATGCAAATCCCACCAAAGACTAATGAGGACCACCTTCTCTGAGGCTTGGACACACGAGACGCTCTGCTGTGGTGGCATCTGACTGACCCCCACTGCCCCCTGCTGAGACAGGGGCTCTGAGACCCAGGGGCTTAGGAAGCACCCCCTCTGGCTTTGCCCACAGCCCCACCTCACGAGGCCCTGCACCCACCTGTGCGGGAATAAACCCAGCCAGCACAGGGACAGCGGCCAGCAGGCAGGGCTGCTGGGCCATCGGCCCTCCTCCAGCCCAGCCTGCTCCTTCCCAGGCCAAGGGCGCCATCTGCTGGGCGCAGGGGGCCTGGCAGCCCCTCCGGCTCAGCTCTGGGCATGACCGTTCAGTCCCTGGAGTCTGCCCCTTCTGACTGGCTCCTCACCCCAGGACAGACTTCTGGGCTTGACCTTGACCCCCACAGCCCAAAGAGGCTGCCGTGGCGTCTCTGGAACCCTCTCCCCTGGGTGCAGTCTGCATTTGGGTCACATTCACGTGTGTCCAGAGGACAAGCCCTGCACCCGAGGACGCAGGCCCTTTCTGAGCCTGCAGAGCCTGGTCAGAGCCTGGTCAGAGCCTGGGCCCGCGCTCTCCCGCCCCGGCCTCTGCCCAGCCTCCCCGCTCTGGCTGCCTGGGCCGCCCCATGTCTCACCGTCAGGGGGAGGAGTGGGGACTGGCGCTGTGGCTGGCTGTCCAGGCGTGGCCGCAAGGGTGTCCGCACAGGCCCAGGTCAGTACCTGCTGCCCGTCTGCTTGTTCCATGTCACGCGCTGCAGCCTCCAGAAGCACATGTGGCCCCTCGTGCCCGACAGCCTCCAGCACTGAGCACGGCTGCCAGCAAGCTGTCACGGGGACACCGTGAGCCTGGAGAGGCTCGGAAAGTGCCCCATGTCACCCTCCCTCCCCTCCTGCAGGAGGAACATCGGGGCTGAAGGCTGGCCCGGAGGAGCCTGCAGGGTCCAGGGCGCTCTCCCCGCAGCCAGCAGGACGCAGGAGATCCATGCCCGGGGCCGGTGCCAAGACCAGACACGCGCACTGGGCACAGCTGGGAACCTCGCGGGACCCGCTCTCTGGGGTGGGTGTCTCCTGCTGGCCAGAGAACAGGAGGCACAGGGGCGAGGCCCGCGCGCCCCGGGGAGGCTTGCAGAGGGCGGGAGGGAGGCCTCCCCGCGCTCCTCCTGCGCCCCAGCGCCCCTTGACTAACCTGCTCTGCAAGCGGGGGCCACAGAGCCAGCGAGCAGGTCCTCAGAGAGCCGTCCTGTGGGCCCTTCGTGGACACTTCCGTCCCCTCCTCAGCCTTTAGACCTCGTGGTTAGACACGCAGGAGACCCAGCCGCTGGGAGCAGGTGTCCCTGGCTCTAGCCCCGCCCACGTGTGGTCGCTGCCCCATCCAGGCCCTGGCAGGCTAGTCCACTGCCCGAGTCACTGCCTGTCATGCCCAGGGAACGGGTCAGGCCACACGTTGACCCCCGTCGGCTTGGTTTCCACCTCTGGCCAGGTGCCCAGCGCTGCCAGGACTCTCCTGGACATGCCCTCGTCCCTTCCGAAGTTGAGGTCTTTGCAGCGCAGAGACCCCTCCGCACAGGCACTGGCTTGCTTTCCAGGCCTTGCGTCCTCCAGGTGAGGACACTGGGGCCCAGATGGGCCGGTGGCTGGCCTGTGGGCCTAGAGCCAGGCCTGCCCGGCTCCCGTCCCCGCCCAGCCAGGCGGCTGCAGGTCTAGCCTGAGGAGGAGGGCCACTTGGCAGGGACAGAGCTGTGACTCTCCCCCTCTCCTCCTCGGTGCCAACACCCTGCTGAGAGGCCATCTGTGCCGAGCTCGTCCCCCATGGGGCCAGCCGAGGTCGGGACACACCAGTGGCTTCTCAGAACAGCTCTACCGTGGCCCAGAGGCCGGGCGCCCAGGGCCTGGCACCTCTGGCACATGCCGAGACGCGGAACCCCACGCACAGCAGAGCGAGTCTCTCCCAAACCAGTCGCCAGGAAAATAAGAACTGCCAAAATCCACCCCGAAGTCCATCAGAGCAGGTCTCAAACGGGGAAGAAGCAGGAAAAGCTGTCCAAGGACGTAACTGAGAACATGGCCACTGTCCCCCCGCTCCAGGCTGCTCCCCTCCACACTCGCCGGCCAGCACGAGACCATGACTGAGAGGAAGGGACTCTGGCCTCCCCGGCTGGCCCGCCCCGTCCAGGAGGCTGTGTTGAGGACAACCGAGGGGTGCCCACGGCCCGGGCACCTGCAGGTCTGTGCCAGGAGGGGGCCATGCACCCACCACCCACGTGTCCACCCCTGCTCGGAAGGCACCGGGGGCAGGACCTGAAGGAAAGCCCTCACAAAGGTGTCCCTGGGTGCTGGCCTGGGGCGGGGCCACGGCCACCAGAGGCCAGGAGCCGCTTCCCCCCACATCTGCTCCTGGGGCTCCTGTGCTCCAACACGGAGGTACGCCCCAGCCTGCGGTGCCCCTTACCCAGGAGGTGACCCATGCCCCGTGACCGAGACCCACAGTCCCACCAGCACCCCTGGGAGGAGCTTTCTCAGGACCACCCAGAGAACGTGAGGGGCACGGTCCCGCCACCTGCTGACTCTGGAAGCCTGTCACAGGTCCCCGTGCCTGAGACCTGGTCTCCCGTGCCAGGCCGCCCGTGTCCACCCACCTCCCCGAGCCCCAGGAGCAGACTGAGACAGGGTGGAGCACAGGCCACCCAAGCGCAGGGATGGGGCGGGTGGGGAGTGGGGCTGGGGCCTGGGCGGGGCTGAGGCGGGGCACGTCCCTGGGGGGCCACGGGGTGGCTGCTGAGCTCTGGGGACCACTGGCACAGGGAGGGAGCTGGGGCACTGCACACCAGCTCCCAGGCCTTGGCCAAGGGACACCACTCAGGGTGGTCACCTCCAGGCCAGGTGGTCTCCGGGGCCACGGACAGCATCCCCTGGGCGGAGCCCGACAGCCTCGCCAGGCCCCAGTGGGTCCGGAGCAGCGGCAGCAGCACACCAGGGAAGAGAGCATGCGGCCTGCTAGGCTCCTGGGCACCTCTGCAGCCCGCAGGGCGCCGCTGGGGTTGCCTCCGCGGAGCGGGCGTGGACGGGCTGTCACGGGAGCCAGACAGGCTCCTTCAGAAGCCGCTCTCCCTGAGCCTCGGCAGGACCCCGCACAGCACCCCTCCCGCCCGGGAGCACCCAGGGTCACGCTCACTCCAGAGCAGGAGGAGCTCCTGAGGCTGTAAGTGGACTGTCCTCCCCATGCGTGTCCCCTCGGGCTGCACAGAACCAGGCACCAGCAAAGCAGGCGCAGGAGGCTGGGAGCCAGCAGAGGCCCAGAGGCTGGCTTGCACCCATGAGGCTTGCACCTGCCAGCCTGAGGCTCTGAGGCTCCCGGGAGGGCTGTGTCTGTCACCAGGCCGAGGCAGAGGGTCCTGGACTGCCTGAAGCAAGCAGAGCACACCAGGAGGGGGATCTACCGTCACTGCAGAGAGTTCTGGGGGCCGGGACCCCCACCCTGGCCACACGGAGGGCTGGGACCCCCGGGGGCGGGCGTGGAATCACGGTAGAGCAGGAGCGGCCCAGGAGTCCGCTCAGAAAGCCTGAGCCCGGGGAGGTCACCCGCAAGCCCCTGCTCCGTCCCATGGCGGGTGGAGAGCAGGGGACCCGGGTTGAAGCCCAGCAGAACCCATGGCAGTCACATGCCTGCAGTAAGGCTCAGTCTTCAGGTCTGCAAAATGGGCTAGCCAGGCCCCCAGAAGTGTCCATGGAGAGCAGCCCTGGACCTGGTGACCCAGGGAGCAGGATCCCGGTAACCCTGCCGCCGAGGGCCACAGTGAGAATGCAGGGCCAGTTCCTTGGGGGACACTGGAGTCTGTCCCCACCTGCCTGTGCTCCACAGTGGCCTCTGGAGACTGGAGAGGGGCTTCGGGGGAGGCCTGGGAGGTAGCTCTGGGGAGCGGGAGTTCCTGCTGCCCGGTCCCCAGTCACCGTGTCCATGAGCCTCCCTAGTCAGGAAGGGGTGAGGGCACACGCCACACAGGCACACGTGCGCACGCTCACCCAGCACACGCTTGCACACGTGCACAAGCACAGAGGCACGCCTGCCCGCATGCTCCTCCCTCCAGCGCCTGACAGCCGCCGTCTGCGCGTTACAAGTCAATTACGCGTCTCCCGGCCTGTCTCTGCTGCCGCGGGGGAGGTCATCGCACCATCTCTGGACATGCAGGAAGGACAGGTCACTCCCCGGGGGGGCCTGGCAGTCCTCGGGAAGCTGCCACCCGTCAATCACAGGACTAAACGGGTGGGAGGCTGGTGTGTCCTCCCCTCCACGAGAGCGCTCGGTCTGGGAGCAACGAGGCCCGGCCTCGGGCCCGGCTCTGACCGCCCTGCTCCTCAGGTCCTGTGTTCCTGGGCTGGAGGCCAGGCCCACGCCAAGGTCACATCCAGGACGCCCTCGACCCAGAAGATACAGTGGCTCCTCACCCGGGCCTGGTGCTCCTGGCGCTCGACAGCCTCCTCCCCCCGCCCCCTCCAGTACCGGCGGGAAGTGGATGAGGGAGAGAAGCCCATGCGTTCCCTCAGTCTGCGTCTGGACAGAGCACAGGGACCCCAGGGTCCACGGTGAAAGGAGGCGGGTCCGGGGGTGTCACCCTGGACAGGCTAGAGAGAATCCACAGGCCCAACCCCAAAGGGGACGCCCCCCACGGGGCGGGCAGGGCACAGCACGCCTCCCACAGAGCCTGCGGTGGCTGGGCTGGCCAGGCCCCTGGGGGCCACGCAGCCCTCACGACAGCCGCGGGGGTCCAGGCTGGCCGGGGTGTCCTGGTCCTGCCCAGCCTGGCTGCAGCAGACGCTGGCTGAGATGAGGGAGGCCCGCTGTCCGAGTGCCCTGCAGCCCGCAGCCCGCCGTCCCCTCCAGGGCTGGGGGGGGGGCACGGGGCTGGCGCGTGGGCGTGGCCCAGGATGGTCGCCACGACGCGGTGGCTCTGTGCCTTGACAGCCACCGTCACCGGGAGCTGGAGCACAGCTGTATGTGGCCACAGCAGCCGGGCCCCTGTGCCAGCTCTCCCAGGCCCCCAGGCTGGCCTGTGCTGGCGCCCGTGGCCGAGCTGCAGGCCCTTCCCTGGACAGCAGCTCTTCCTGAACAACCCGCTGCTGCAAGCAGACAGCTAGTGGGCAGGGAGGAGGCCAGGGAGGCTGGGTGCACAGTGCCTGCCCCTCCTGACAACCCGCCCTGGGGTGGCGAACCGAGTTCACCGGGTTGCTCCTGTCATTCTGACAGCAACCCAGGGGCTGGGCGCTTCTGCCACCCCCACTCTGCAGATGAGGAAAGTGAGGTGCAGAAGGCAGCTCAGGGGAGGGCAGTGCTGGTCTGTGGCAGAGCTGGGCACTGAACCATCTGCCCACACTGTGTGCGCGTCGGTACAGAGCACAGCTGGTGAGGCGCTACCTGCAGTGGGTTCTACAGGATGAATAGGAGCTGGGTGAGCAAAACAAACAGAACCACCGCCCAGGGGCCAGGGAAAGCATGCATGTGTTTAAGAAAATGGAGAGAAGTGGTCACGGCTGGAAAGAAGGGCAGTCAACACCAACACCTGGCGCATAGTATGCGCTCAATAAACACCTGTTCCACCAGGTGCTGCAGGTGAGAGCAAGCGCCAGGGTGGCTGGAGTTCAGCTTCGTGTTCTGCCTCTCACAGGGGACAGGCACCTCCATCCCTCTTCTGCCCTCGCCTCCTGCCGGCTCCGAGGAGGGGCCAGTGGGGTGGCAGCACCGGGCGGGCTGGGGGCAGGTGCAGGCCGGCGGCAGGACGCCATCACTGCGTTCCTGGGGTTTTACAGGTTTTGAGACGCACTGGGGGAGGGGAGGGGGGGAGCTGCCGCTGCGCCCCCTCCCCCAACCCTGGCAGGGTGGGGAGGGCCTGGACGCCTCTGCCGTGGGCGAGGGCTGAGCCTCAGGGGACGCCTGCCGGGCAGCCACACTGCTGCTGGGTAACCTTCAGCCCTGACCTCATTTCCCACTGAGGCTTCTGCAATTTCTTCCAATTTTCCACATAATTAGCTGAGCAGGAGACACAGCCTCTGCTCCAGAGGCCTGGCCTCTGAGGCAGGAAGGAGCCAGCTGCTCTCAGCCCTGGGCCCTGGCAGAGGGACGCGCCTCCCTGCAGGCCCCCGCATCAGGGGCTGGCGGGGCAGGCAGGGCACCGGGCCAGCTTGTCCTCAGCTCTCGGCCTCTGAGCCCACAGGTCACATGGGGCTGAAAGTGACCTGCACCTGTGCGTGTCCACAGGGCCCTGGCTGCCCCGCCCTCGCAGCCCCAGGGCAGCCCTACCAAGCCCAGCAGCCCTTCCCCCGCTCCTCTCGGGCCTCGAACCACCCTTCCGTCCTCCCTGGAGAGGCAGCGTCACAGGCGGCCTGGGCCCTGGCAGTCCAGCTCCACACCAGCTGTCCCCACCTGCCCAGTGACAGCCCAGAGCTGAGAAGAGACGGGCCGGCCCCTGAGGGCACAGACAGCCCGAGGGCAGCGGACGGCCCCTTGAGCAGGGCCCCCGGTGCCGCACTCCTCCTGATGGACGCTGTTAGAGGGTGGCCAGCTGCTCACACACGCTCTCCCTGGCCTCCACAGCCTCCGTTTTCCAACCAAGCAGAGAGCCGGTCAACCTGTTCTTCTGGGCCCAGGCGCCCCCGGAAGGCAAGATGTACGCCCAGGAGGCCTGCAGCAGGGACAGGTCCCCGGCACCAGGACAGGGTGGCTCCTGCTGGGAGGAGGCCCTTGGCCTCCCCTCCCCTGCCCCCGCTGCTCACCGCCCAGGCACATGAGCCTGTGACCCTCGGGATGGGTTGATTCTCAGGCGCCCGATCCCTGTTCAAGCCTGAACACCGAGCGTCTGGTGGGACGCAGTTTGGGGTGCTCCCTGGGGACGTGCAGGTCCTGCATGAGAAACGCTGGGACCCCTGGGGGGACGCGGGGGCGGGGTGAGCGCCTCTGCCCAAACCTGGACTTAGCACAAAGGGAGGCGTGCGGCCTTGGTCACCAATCCTCAAGGACGGACAAGACAGAGTCAGGAGGAGGATGACCGGCCACCTCCCAGTCCTCTGGCCACCATCTGAGATCCAAGCCGGGCCACCTGGCGTCACCTGCCGCTCAGCCTGCAGGAGCAAGGTCCCGCCCCAGCAGCCGGCAATTGTCCAGTGGGTCAAGTCTGCTTCCCAGGAGGGCGGCTTCAGGGCCAGGGCTCCCTGTTCTGACTGCCGCCCGACCTTCTGGCCTCGCGCAGGCCCGCGTACCGCAGGTGCTCCTGCATGCTGACCTTGGCACACAGCAGGTGCGCGGTCAAGTCAGCGCGGGACCCAGGCGCCTGCCCAGCTCCCCGCAACCCCTTCTCTGCTGGCGGAGCTGGCGAGGCAGAGCCGACAGCCCTCATGCCCAACCTGCAGGGAGGCAGCAGGCCTGGCACACCCGCCCGGCCCGCGGGAAGCCTGCCTCCCACTCTGCTCCACGCGCCCACCTGCCACCCGCCGTGGGCAGACTCGGGCGCGGGACCAGGTGCTGGGACCTCGCCCTCCCTCTCCCACAGGAGGGGCGGGAGGCCCGGGCCCTGCAGACGCGCTAATGAGCTGTCAGCGGCAGCGCCCGCCCGGCCCCTCCCCGGCAATCGCGCCTGCGATCCTCTGCCACCGCGTGTCACCACATGACGAGAGAAGTGTGTTCAAAGGGGGGCCGCGGAGGCAGGGCCGCCGAGCGCCCACACGGGGTGAACTAGGACCTCAGGGCAGTCGCCGCCATCCTGGCTTCCGGCGGGGCTGCTCCAAGAGCAGGCTTCTGCCAGGCCGGGGGCATTCACCGGGAGGCCAGCCAGGGGGTCCAGGCGGCGCTGCCCCGCCCCATGCGACCTGGGGTCGGTCACTCCACCTGCTCTGCACTGGCCTGCTCATCTGCAAGGGGGTGCTGGGGACCCCGTGGACGGCACCTGTGATGCGACACTCTCGGCTGGACAACAGCTGCAGAGACGGCCTCCACCCCTCCTCTGAAGTGGGGACAGGACGTCAGGGCAGGGCTGGGGAGGTGACATGCAGCCAGGGGCAGGACAGCTCCCTGTGGGGCAGTGCAGGGAACCAGGGTGCCCTGTGGGTCAGCCCCGTTGCCATGGAAACCCACCCACCGAGGTGAGATGTTCCACCTAACAAGCATCAAGGTCCTTGAAATTAAAGTCACGTGGTGTCACCCTGAGACCAGAGGTGACCCAGGGTTGGCTGGGTGCTGCTGGAGGGGCAGGGGGCTGCTGTGGATCCCCCGGGGTGGGCCCAGTCCGGGGCCATCGACCACTGCAGACGCCCAGGAGGACCCGGGGCTGTGGGCCGTGGGGGCTCAGGGAGTCCATGGGCGGCCCCGTTGGGCCCCTCCTCCTCTGTGGCCTCCCCGGGTCCTTTCCTGCCAAGCCCTGGCAGACGAAGTCCTGACCCTGCGGCAGGTCTCACCGCCCCTCTGTGGAGCTGGACAGGGCTGCCACCCCCGCCCCCTGGGTGTCTCCGCGGGTCCTCCGTGCCGACGGCCTCTGCTCTGCTTATGTCCACCCTGGCTCCCTGTCCTTTGGTGCTTCCAGTGGGAACTCCCCCAGCAGGGTGGGCGTCCTGTGCAGCTGCGCTCCAGCTGTTCACCCTCTCTGTGCCGTGGCTTCCCTGGGGTACAGCGGGTTGGCTGCAGGCCTCTGACCTCCGTGCACAGCTGCTGTGACTGCAGTCTCCTCCTGCCACTCCCATCTGCTGTGTTAGCTCGCGGGCCTCATTACACGAGTGTCCAGGGCCTGGAGCACAGAGGGCTGCAGGGCAGAGAGGCCAGGACGCAGCCAGGGAGACCCAGGGACACCCTGGGGGGCACCGGCATCCCCCCTGGGGCTCCCACAGTGGCTCCTTGGCAACCCGGCTCCTCATTCCTGGCCCTGGGCCCCACCCTCCCTTGGTAGGGGTCCAGGCCCCTCCTGGGCTCAGAGACCCCAAGGGGCCTCTGGGGAGCCCCTCTCCACCAGCAGCTCCCAGGGCCTCTCAGAAGAGGCTCCGGCCCTGAGAGATGAAGGCGGAGGGCAGCCTGCTGACAGGGGAGAGATCGCCATGGCAACCGTGCAGGCCGGCCAGCTGGCAGGAGGGGGGCCTGGCAGAACAGCAGACCTGGGTTCCCACCAGGGAGAGGGCCAGGCAGGCGGGGCGCTGGGCCAGAGGGTGGGCTGTGGCAGCTCCAGGTGCAGGCCCTGGGGACGTGGGCCAGGAACATGTCCCCTTGGAGGCGTGTGGTGACCGCGGCCCGGCACAAACCCCCTGGGCAGAGCAGGAGCAAGCCCTCCGGCTTCCCTCACGCTGCGGGCCTGCCTGCTCCACCCTCCCCACCATCGGGACAAGGGGGCGCATCCAGGCCCTTCTGGACTTCCCTGCCCACGCTCGCCGCCCTGCAGGGTCGCCTCCCCTCCTCGAGGTGGCCGAGAAGGCCCTGCTCCCTGCCAGGCGCCCACTCCAATCCCAGCCGGCTCCGCCCCCAGCAGGGAGGCTCCGCCCCCGGGTCCGAAGGAAGTCCAGCAGCCCAGGGCCTTGGTGAAGCGAGCAACCAGGTGCACCTCGGCCCGGCTCGCCTGCGGGGCCAGATCACCCTCCTGTGCGCACGTGCAGAGACGCCCGACGCTGAGGATCTGCCTGATTTCGGGTGGACTCTTCTCAACAACCAGAAACCTTCCACTCGGCGGAATGTCCTTTTCCTTATCTTTCAGGACTTCTGTAAACCAACTGCCACGTAAGGAGTAGCCGCCCCGGTTCCACGTGCCCCGAGGTTCAATAAAGGGGAACGGAGCGAGCTCCCGGGGAGAGAGGGTGCCAGATGCAGAGCTGTTCTGGAATGTTCCTCTCCACCCGTCCCTGGACTCACATGGGAATGCACTTCGCCCTTGTCTCCTCCACCTCCCGCCCTGCCTCCTCCACCCAACCCCGCCCACAGCAAGGGCGGCACCAGCCAAGACTGAGCCGTGATGACGGAATGTTCTAGACTGGGGCTGTCCACACAGTGGCCACCGGCCGCCCGTGCCACTGAGCACCTGAAACACGGCCTGTGGTGCCCACTTGCCTGGCACGCACAGAACCCAGGTCCCACCCCCCACCTCCAATAAACAAATACACTGAATGTAGTGGGCACTCATGGCCAGGGCTACTGTCCTGGGCACAGCGGCTCCTGGGGACACTTCGAGGGTCGGCATGAGGATGCTCCGGGTCAGGGTGGGCAGGGGAGGCCGAGAGCCAGGACTGGCCCGCAGACACAGGCAGGAAGGGGAGGAGCTGCAGACTGGCCGGGGATGGGGTGGCAGGGCCACGCCAGGGCCGCGCACAGCGTCCCCAGGTGCACAAAGGCCACATGGGAGTCTGGACCTCAGGAGAGATGGGCCAGCACTGGGCACTGGCTCCACGTCTGTGGGGCTGGTTTCCCTACGGGGGACTCCTGCCCGCTGCCCCAGGCCACCCGCCCAGGGAGGAGCAGACCACTGGGCTGACACCTGTCCACCAGGGCCCAGAGGAGGCCAGCGTCACCCTCCCGTCGCACAGGCCAGGCAGTCAGGCTCGGGGACACTAGGGACCTCCCAGGCCACCAGGACTGAAGGCCAGCTCCGACGGCACACAGTGGACGGATGGGAGACTGAGGCTAGGCGGGTGTCGTCGTGGTCCTGGGCCCAGAGGCCGAGCCGGGCCTTGGGCTCCGGCCCCTGGGCTCCCAGATCACCCAGGCGGGGCACACCCTGGGGCCACAGCCTCGGACCACACTGGAAGCCCTCCTGTCCGCCTCCCGCCCCTCTGCTCCTGCACCAGCTCACGAAGCACCCCCGCTGCTGCAGGATGGCAGCCGTCCCCTCTCCCAGCCTGCGGTCACCGGGGGACAAGGACAGGGTTCATGGGCACGATCTGGAGGGCAGAGCAGGCCAGATGCACCCCTGCCTGCAGCGCTGTGACCAGTGGTCACCTGCCTGGGTCTCAGCATCCCGTGTGAAATGGGCAGTACGTGTGGCTGCGACTGGGACCCCTGCCGGGCCCTCCCTGGCCTGGACTTCTGGGTCCCCCCAATTCAACTCTGCCCTGCTGACCCAGAAACAGTTATCCTTGTCCCCTGGTGTGTGGCTGACTCAGGACCAAGCAGGCCCGGTGGGGAAGACACGTGGATGGGGTGACTTCGAGACCCTCCGGCAGGGCCCAATGGCTGTCTCAGTCTCAGACTCATCGCCATTCCCCTCCCTGTGGAGCGGTCACCCTGAGGAGCTCCCTGGGCACCTGGAACCTCTCCTTGCTCCCCTTGACTCTGTCTCCCCCTCGTAACAGGGCTCCAGAACTGGCTCTGCCACTTCTGGCTGTGTGGCCCCAGGCCAGTTACTTGACCTCTCTGTGCACCAGAGTGCACGGAGGATAAGACTCATGCTCCGTCCTGGTGGACACAAGGGTGACATGAGCTGATGCCTGGCCCGTGGTAAGTGCTCAGTCCAGCCCAGCAGTGGCCGTGAGCAGGGCCCCGCAGAGCAGGGTCTGGGCCCTCTTCCAGCTTCCTGCTCTGGGTCCACCCACTGCACGGCCTCACACCACCCTCCAGGCACCTGGAACCTCCTCTCGACCAAAGCCTGCAGCCCTAGCCTGGACACAGCAGGTCCCTCTGCTGGCCAGGTTGGAGGCTGCGGCCTCCTGCCTTGGGGACTGGCAGCCCTGGGACCCGGTCGCCCTCGCTGTGCCACGTGTGCTTCGGTCTCAAAGCTGGCATGCGGTGGGTACCCTGGGGAGGCGGGGCAGCAGAGGACAGCAGCCTGGCTCCCTGGGTCCTCCACGGGGGACGGTGACCTCAAGTGGGCTGCAGGCGCGTGCCATGCCCCGGGAGCCCCCGCGGGCCGTCAACCTGCAGGGAGGCCAGGCGAGGGGGCTGGGGAAGGCGAGGCGGGCGGGCGCCCACACGCCGGGCTCCCTCCGCCCGCGGCATATGCCCGCCATATGCTCTCCTGCCAGCACCCACAGCGGGCCTGCCAGCAGCCTGCGGGCGGGGCGACAGCCTGGAGCTGGAGCCGCCCCAGCTGCTGTGCCAGGAGCTGCCTGCGGGCCGAGCTCCGGGCGCCTGGTTTTGCCTCCCGGCCGGCAGGCACCTCTCCCCAGGCCTGCGTGGAGGCCGCCCGGGGTCCCAGGGCAGCTGGGCGGGGCCGGTGCGGGGCTCCAGGCAGCCGCAGGGACCTCCAGGTGCCCCCAGGCTCAAAGCTGTGATGGACCTGAGCTTCTCACACAGCACTGGTCTCTGGTCATGGGGACAGCTCAGGGAGCTGGGGAGGACAGAGGACAGGGCACAGGCTCGTCCCCTTAACAGGACAGCACCGAGGCTCATGCCCAGGGTGCAAAGCACCGTTCCAGAGGTGGCAGGCGGGGGGTGACAGGCTTGGCCTCAGGGCCACCAGGTCCCCAGGAGCTGGGCAGCTCCGCAGAGCAGGATGGCTAGCAAGCTGCCCTGAGCCGCAGGCCGCACTCTCTCCACTGGCCCTGGATGCGCCCTGAACCCAGGCTTGGAGTCAGATTCCAGGGACGTGAATCCTGCTTTGGCTGCGTGCGAGCTGGGTGGCTAGGGCGGGCTCCACTTCTCCGTGCCTCGGTGTCCACCCTGAACTGGAGCCAATAACAACACTGCCTGTGCCTGGCGGCTGGCGCACGGCCTCTGACAGCAGGGGCCTCGCGCCAGCAGGTGGATGGGTGCCTCAGCAGCAGCAGCTCTGGGGACAGCCCCTCACGAGGACACAGGCAGGGAACTGGGAAGAGACG
Organism: Sciurus carolinensis; assembly: GCF_902686445.1. Taxonomy (NCBI): domain Eukaryota; kingdom Metazoa; phylum Chordata; class Mammalia; order Rodentia; family Sciuridae; genus Sciurus; species Sciurus carolinensis. The sequence continues at coordinate 3,255,566 of NC_062228.1, forward strand.
GTGGGGTGGCACTGTGCAAGGTCCCTGGGCTGCTGAGTCCCCGGGGCCTGTGGACACGGCCATCCAGGATGGGAGGAGCCCTCTGGGTCTGGAGAGGAGCCCCCTCTGCACAGGGAAGCAGATGCCCCAGGCTGGGCCAGGCCCCGTGGGCACTGCCACGCCATGCCCCGGTCACTCTGCTGCTCTTCTCTGACCTGGTCTGTCTTCCAAGTCAGGCGGAAGAGAGTTCAAGCCCCGGCTCAGCTGCTCCTCAGCAGGTGACCTTGGGCCTTGTCACCTGCTAGGCCCCAGTGAAACGGAACAGCAGCATCTGCCTCTTGCTGACCCAACTGACAGGCGCCAGAGCCTGAGCCAAGCATGTGGGCTGCAGCAGGGGCTGACCCCCAGCAGAGGGGATGAGGCCGGCGAGCACGGGCTGTGGCGTCCTGCCATTCACCAGCGTCTCCTGAGCACCCACCAGAGCCACCGCTGCAGAAGAGTCCTTCCCCAAGAGGCAGGCCACGCGGCCTCACCAGGGAGAGACCAGGGGGCCGGCCGTGGCTCCGGAATGCTGCCCCAAAGGAGCACGTAAGCCAGGGACACACCCTGGCACCTCTGCCGCTCGGAGGCTCAGACAGGAGGAGGGCGAGTTCAAGGCCAGCCTGGGCGACTTGGTGAGACCCTGTCTCAAAACAAAAATAAAAAGGGCGGGGGTGCAGCTCAGTGGTGGAGCCCGGGTGGGAACACCACCCGCCAAAAGAAATGGGAAGAACATCCAGGCGAGCCTGCAGTCCTGGGGACACCGCGAGGCCACCACTGGGCACAGGCCCAAGGGAGTAAAGACACTTGTCCACACAAAAACCTGCACACCTGGCTCACAGTCATGTGATTCACAGTGGCCCAGAGCAGAAGGGACCGAATGACCTCCAGCCAGCTGGTACACGGACAGGAGGCCTGCAGGCCCACGGTGGAATACCACTCAGCCCTGACGGGAGCCGAGCGCTGGTCCAGGCACGATGTGCAAGGACCTTGGAAGCACACCGCTCAGGAAAGCAGCTGGCCAGGAGGTCACATGCAATGCGAGTCCAGACATGGGGTGTCCAGAATGGGCAGGTCCACAGGGACGGAAGCAGATGGGGGTTGCCAGGGGCTGGGGTGCCTGTTCAGAGTGACAGGAATGTTCTAGACAGACAATGGGCTGGTCGCTCAGCTCTGCAAAGACTCTCAGAACCACTGATCTCGACCTGCGAGACGCGTCAGATCCACAAGCGGGCGCTGAGAAAATCGGCAGGTGGAGCTGCACCCGCGAGGGCCTTCTGCCCCAAGCGCCCTCCAGTCACTAAACCCACAGCACCGGCGGGTTCTGCTTCAACGCTCAGAAGCTTAACAGTCCTGCTGGGCTCTGCCTGCAGCCGGGCTCCAGACAGGGAGGCAGAGGCCAGGGAGGCCGAGGCAGCCCTCAGCTGTGCGGTGTGATGCCACAGGAGGGTCTCCTCACGGGCCATTGCCAGGTGCTCAGCCCAGCCTTACCACAGGTAGAGCCAGAAGGGACGGGCACACCGGAGCAGAGGAGTGGGGTGCAGCCTGCCTCCCAGACCCCGCCTGCAACCCGGGGAGCCCACGCCCCACAGGGAGACCCTCCGCAGCCTGTTGTCGGCTGAGCAAACCCGGTCACCGCTGGGGGCACCTGCTGAGTCGCAGGGCCAGCCTGCGGCCTGAGCTTCCTGGATGCAGAGCCATACAGAGCAGGCCCTGCGGCCATGAGACACCTGCCCTCCCAGATGTGTGAGCCCCGGTGCACAGCTGGCCAGGGGTGGCCCCAGGCTAGGTCGCCAGGCCTGTCCCTCGCCCTGGCAGAAAGCCCAGAACTCTGCTCTGGAGAGCTGTCATTCAGCCAGCGGCCAGCATGAGAAGTCCCTGTGCGGGGGCGGAGCTGCCTCCAGCTCAGCCTCTCCGTTTCCCAGCCTGAGGTCACCAGCCACAAGCCTACCTGGGAAGCTCCCTGCAAGAGGCCACGAGAGCTGGATCCTGGCCCAGCTGCAAGTGCTGGCTGGGCCACAGGCGCCGGGAGGCCTGCTGTGACGGCCCCTCCTGGGCCCCCGGCCCCCGGCCTCCAGGGAGGATGGGCTGCATGGGCCGTGGGCCACAGGACAGCTTTCTTCCTCTCAGCAGGGTACACAGGGCCACTGGGCACGATGAAATTGGCACAAATGCAACTGACACTAGTTAAAAACCTCTTGTGCCGGGGAAGACGGGTTTCGCAGTGTGTCTGGAGCTGTCTGAGCAGAGGGGCTTTGCTGACTCAGTGCGGGAAGAGCGGGGCAGGACTTCAGGCGCGGCTGGATCCAGAGGCTCACCAGGCCCCTGGGGGCTGCCTCCGGGCAAGCCCGCCCTCCTCCTGTCCTCAGCACTGGCTTCGGCCTCGGGCACTCCTGGAGCAGGAGGCCTGTTTGCCACTAAGCACTAACCGGAAGGAGAGGGGCTGTGGGGACCCACCCAGGCTGGTCTAGTCAAGCCACTCCCGGCAGGAACGCCCTGGGCCCTGGTACCTCACTGAAGGGTAGGAGCCGTTCCCGTTAACTAAAGAGCTCCCGAGCGAGCCATGGTGGCGGGGTGGCACCAGGCAGGCCCCACTCCTTGGTTCCAGCCCAGACAAGGCTCCCAGAGGACTAATGCTAGTGTGCAAATATTAGATGCCTCGTCTCCTTTGAGACCAATTACACAGATCATGGCGGCTCCCCCAGGACTCTGCCTCCCACTTCCTGTATCATCATTAACAGTCTATTAGGTAACAGCTGCTCTGCGAGGGGGGAGGGGGAGAGAGGGTGGGAGGGAGGGAGGGGAGCAGACGGCAAGGATGATGGAGGCAGGCAGGAAAGTATGAGGCTGGGGGAGGCGGAGGAGGCCAGAGGCTGGGGGGCTGAGGCAGGGGCTCGGGCTCAGGGCTGCGGGGCCCTGCCCCCCTCTGCCCACGCTGCAGCTGCACTGGCCCCGCAGGCCTCAGCCCCAGGCAGCCCCAAGAAAGCCTCCTGGGGCAGGGCCATGCCAGCTGCCCCGACCCACCTGCGTGGCGACGCGTCCCCATCCCTACAGCCAAAGCAGCGAGGTGCCCGCCACCCTGGAGGACCTGCGGGCCCCTGGGTGCACGCCCAGGCACAGGCACGCCAGGCTGGAGGAGGAGGGAACAGGGGGCCCCGCCGGCAACCAAGACAGTCCAGACCCTGGCACCCCCAAGTGCTGGCCACCGCCCGGCGGCCAGCATGAGGCAGCAGGCGCAGCAGGGTGACCATCTGTCCAAGGTCACCCAGCTGAGGACCCAACATCTGTGCTCAAGACCAGGGACCTGAGGTCGGGGCCACACTCCTGAACACCGCTGCACACAAGTCCTCTGCTGGTGGCTCAGGGCCAGCCAGGGCCAGCAGGGGCAGAGGGAAGCCCTGGGCACCACCCTGCCAGGCTGCTGGCCCTCTCCCCTCCTTTCCCCGGGGAAGGGTCCAGTGCTGCGGCCCACCGTCCACCTGTCTGTACCTTGGAACAACAAACAGGGAGCACGCCCTCCCTGCTAGGCGCCACCCGAGCCCGGGGCAGCAGGAGCAGGCAGGTGCAGGTGGGCCGAAGGCTGGGGATCAGCTAACTTGAGGGAAGCATCCCAAAGAAGGGGGAGGACAGCAGCCCGGAGGAGACCAGGGCGGCCTCCAGGCGGAGGGAGCGGAAGTCCAAAGCCAGCGGCAGGGCCCAGCGGGAGACACGCTGCTGGTGGTGGGGTGGCCACGGGGCAGGCAGGGTGGCGCTCTCTGCGACGGCCTGGCAGGAGGACCTGGGATGTCCTTCTAGGAGCCCCGGAAGGCCTTGCACAGCAGCTAGGGTGGCCGGAACTGGCTCCTCCCCAAGCTCCCTGCAGACAAGTATGACGGCCAGGGAGGGGCTGGCCCTGGAGCCCCAGAGATCATCGCTTCCCAGCAAGGACGCCGGGCTGGCCCGGGCCCCTCTCCAGGCTGCGGGAAGCAGAGCCTCTGAGGCGGGGTGGGGGCCTGGCGCACAGGAGCCCCCGCAGGGTCGCAGGCTCCCAGCCCTTCAGGCCCCTTCATTTCCCCGCCTCCAGGGCTGGGAATAATTAGGCGATGGGAGGCATGACCACGGCCTGCCCTACATCTGCTGGTCAGGTCTGCGGACAGCGAGGGCGGAAGCGTGAGCACAGCCCTGCACCCGCCACGCTGGCGGAGAACAAGGTGCGGGTGTGCGGGCCCAGGGTCCCCGCAACTCACAACCCACAGACACACTGGTGCATTCCTACAAGACGCACGCGCACACAGATGCCCGGATGGGCACACACGCCCGGCCAGCTCGCACACCCAACCCCCTGGAGAGGCAGAGGAAGCGCAGGCTGGGGACTGGCGCCACCTAGAGTCACATTCTGGGAACTGCCCGCGAGGACCAGGCAGCAGGGCTGCCCTGACCAGGTCTCCCCTCCAGCTGAGGCCACTCTGATCTAAGAAAGGACCCCAGTCTGCATCAAATCTGGCTCAGGCATGTGTAAAAGCACACGATTAACTGGTAGCAAGATCAGGAGTTTAAAAGTTTAACGTAACTGCTTTAAAATTGAGGTCAGAGCGTGTGACTATACCAATAAATCCAACCGGAAAGCGGCCGGGCTAAACCAGTGCCAGGAAGCGCCTTCTCCAGTCATGCTGGATGCCGAGAGGCAGGCAGCTGCCCCTGCGAGCTGCCCACGGGCAGGGGGCCCATGCTCTGCCCAGTAGGTGTAGGTGCCAGGGTCTCCTCCCTGCATACAGGGGGACCCTTGTCTAAATCAAGCAAGGAGGGTCATCGCAGAGAGGGCAGCAGAGCAGTGTGGACCTGCCGCCCGACTCGCCACCCTGGGTCAGCAAAGCGTGCCCTGGCCCTGGAGGGTCAGTCCTGGCCCAGGGGGCATCCTGAACCTGAGGCTCTTCTCCAAGGCCCAGCTCCTCCCCAGCACACTCAACTGTCCCTCTGGCTCCAGGCAGTGCACAGGGCTCTTGGAAGGCGTGCCCACCTCCCCGGGGTGCATTTCGGTGTGCCCCCAACTCAGTTCACCCCTCCACCCTTGAGCCCTCCAGACACGTGACCCTTCAGCCCTGCACGGTCCAGGCTGGACACTGGCCCCTCTTTACAAGGCCAAGCCATGACCCTGCTTCCCACCTCCCCCAGCTAGAGACAGCTGCCACTCTAGGAGAGCCTAACCGTGCCCGGTCTCCCTCACTTCCTGTGTGTACCCAGCAATAAAGCGAGTCCCTGGCACCAGAACACCTCCTGTGCAACCAGAGGCCTTCAGAAACGTCGCCAGGTGCGGTAATACATGACTGTAACCCCAGCTACCCGGGAGGCTGCGGAAGGAGGCTGCAGGTTCGAGGACAGCCTGGGCAACTTGGCCAGATCCCGTCTCAAAATAAAAGAGGAAAGGGCCAGGATGCGGCTCAGTGGTGGAGCGCCCTGGGTTCAATTCCTGGTGCCAAAAAAGAAAAGTTAAATGGCAGGAGACACGATCTCTAAACGCCTGCCCCGCACACCCGCATGGGCATGCCCGTGCTCCACACGCACCCCACACACTCCTGTGCTGACGGGTCACAGCCAGGCCCGCGGCTGGCCTCGCTTTCCCTCACCTCCCTGGAGCCTCCACCCCAGCTCTGCCCACCCTGTGGAGGTCAGGCCTGGGCCTGGCACCTCCTCAGCCCCGCTTTCCAGGCAAAGGGCATTCGCGGGCGCGGGCACTGCTGTGAGCACAAGGCACTTCCTCGCAGGGGTCAGACGCTGGGACACCGTCCTAGCAGCAGAACCTGAGCACCCGGGGACGCACATCCCCACTGTCCCCAAAGTCCCTGCCCAAGCAGGAGCCTCCAGGAGCTGGCGGAGGAAGCCAAGGGACACTTGGGAGCCTCTGGCAGGCTCCGGCCCCACCCCGCCTGTCCAGCCCAGCCTCCCAGAACCAAAAGAGCACGTGTGGGCTGCTCGGGGCCCACGGCAGTGCGGTTTGTCTCGGCAGCACAGGGAGCCCGGGGCCTGGTGTCCCCTGGCTGGCTCTGCACCAGAGCCACCGGGGAGCGTCATGCTGGGTCCCTCCTTCCCACCCAGACCACAGAACCCGAGCCGGGGCTGCCGGGCCGTGCTGAGGACGACCAGTGCCGCACACGCGCCGTCCCCACACCTGGCAGCACGTCGTCTCCAGCCCCCGTGTCCCGTCTGTGGAGTGCCAGGGACCGTGCCCGCCTCACCGACCAAGCTTAAAATGAGAAGCACAGAGAGCGTCCACCCTGGCGCCAGGGCTGGTCTTCGCCAGCGGACGGGGGTGGTCCATACTCCAGGCACTGCCGCCACGCAGGGCTGCGCGGCTGTGGCCACCTTGGCCTGCTCACCCAGGGACCTCGGGACAGCCCACCCCACGGTCCCGACCCTCTGAGACCGGGAGCACGCCTGGCCCTGGAGGTCTGGGCGCAGGCTGGGCTCCGGGAAGCCCACACAGGCCGATCCTCTGACCACACTGGCAGCCCCTGCCTGTGGCAGGACATGCTGCCAAGGCCTGTGGGCAGGGCCTGGTCCAGCAGGGGAGTCCCCCGGGTGCTCGGTCTCTGGCAAAGGGGAGCAAGGGGGGAAGGCAGCTGCCTGCGGGGGGTCAGCTCTGTGTGAGGCAGAAGCACCGTCCAGCACAAGACGGCCTGTGCGTCCAGCAGGCTAGATGTGGCCACATGGGGACTCAGCACCACCCCTAGGATGGCAGCTGCAGGGCAGGGGATGGGGCACCAGGAGGGCGCAGCAGGCAGCAGAGAGGGGCCTGGCTGGCCGGTGGGTCTGCCCGCTGTCACTTACATGGCTCCAAGGGAGGCGATCAGCCTCCCAACTTCCCACACAGCCCAGGAGTCCCTAAGGGCCCGGCGCTGGCCACGGCATCTCCTTCCCACCCCAGGGCTCCCAGAGAAGCCAGCACTTCCCAGGGTGGGCGCCCACTGTGTGTCTGTCAGGAATGACGCCCAGAAAATCGGAAGCAGGAAGGAAGCGGCCAGCACAGGAGCAGGGGCCACCGGGTGGGCAGGAACGACAGCCCCACCCGGGCCACCAGGAGAGCCTGGCCAGCAGTCCGGAGACCTCCCGGCCCCGGCTCAGCCCTGCGTCCTGCCTGGCTCCCGGGGGAGAAAGGGACAGGGGCAGCCTCAGGGACACAGCTGGGCAGCCAGTGGCCAGGACAAGCAGAGGCCCTGCCCCTCCGAGGACACTGGCCAGGCAGGCTCCACATGCCATCAGAGCAGACCACCCGGCCCCAGGCAGAGAGGTGGCCGCACACAGCGCCTGGAGGCGCCTCGGTGGGAGGGGAGGTTCCGGAAGAAAAGCCAACGCGCCGGGGGCGGACAGTGTCCGGGGAGTCGGGCAGGCTGGCAGTGCCCCCAGGCCCTGGGGTGCCAGGCCAGGGCTGGCCCAGGCGCTTCCGGCTGGGCCTGGCCGGGAACTCAGGCAGAGAGAGCGTCCTGGGCCCGGTGCCATCCCTGGGGTCTCCCTGCACACCCGCTTCCCACCCAGCGTGGACGTGACAGCCCCCGGGCCAGGTGGCTCCAGCATGAACTCCAGGCTCCGCTTCCTGCTGTCCACTCCTGCCCATCACCCTGCCCATCTCAGAGCCACCAGCAGGCAGCTCCCAGGGGGCCAGGGTGGAGCCAGGGTGGAGCCAGGACAGACCGCCCAGCCCCACAGGGCCTTCCTTCCCACTGCAGCGGCCCCGACCCTCAGGACCACCCCGAGCGAGCACACGGCGCTGGCACCTGCTCCCGGCTCCCGGCTCCTCTGCCCGGTCGCCCCAGCCCAGCCGTCCAGCGTGGAGCAGCCCCTCAGTGTGCGGCTGCTGGCCCCCCACGCCCTCCGCGGGTGCACGCTCTGTCCCTCCGGGGCGGCCTCTGCTGTTCAGCCGCTCGGGTCCCGGGGGTAAGCGCAGGCGAGCTGAGCACTGAAGACCCTGGCGTGGGCTGATGGCGACAGACCGGCGAGGACAGGGGCCTGGGGCAGGGGAGGTGGGGGCAGCAGGAAGAGGCCCAGGGACCTGGTGGGCGGGGTGACAGGCTGGGTCCTGGTCCCCTGTGGCCCCCGAGGAGGAACCACCGTCAGGAAACTCTCCCGCTCACAGACCCTCAAGGACTGGGCGTCCCACGCACAAAGTTCAAAGAGACGCGGGACCCAAGGGGCACTGGGCGCCGAGCACCCCAGACGCAGGCGCGGGCTCCCCCTGCGGACGCCTGTCCCTCTTCCCTGCATCTGCCGCGGGCAGCCCCGTCTGCTCCGGAGCCGGCTTCCACCCCAGGCAGACCGCAGCCCGCCACCCTGCCAGCTCCCGGCCACCTGCCTCCCATCTGCTCAGCCCTGAGGCCTCCCACCAACCCGTCCTGCAGATGAGGCTGGGAGGCCAGAGAGGCTGACTCCAGCCGAGTCACACAGCCTGGGCTGGGAGCCAGCTGTGGCCTCCGCGGGCCTCCCACAGCTGGCCCGGGCTCGGCCTGGCCTCCACCCCATGGGGCGGGCCCAGCGGGGAGGCCGGCAGCGAGCGAGAGCCTCCGGGCGGACCTGGTGGGTCTGGGTCAGCGTTTTACTTTTCAGGGCGGGTCACATCTGCTGCGCGACCACCGCGCCACAGGGCCAGCAGAGTGACCCTGGAGGAGCGTGTCCCCTGGGGGCCTCGGTGTCCCTCTCTGCGAGGGGCCTGACCAAGGGGGCCTCTTTTCCGCCCGCCCATCTCGGGCGCAGCCGGGAGGAGGAGCCGGGAAATCCGGAGGCGGCGCAGCCCAGGCGCCTGGGCCCAGGGAGGGGGCGCCGGCGCCCGACGCCGCCCAGATGCGCCAGGGCCGCCAGCATTCCTGGAAGGTAACGCAGGCCGCCCGCGGCCAGATGTGCATCCCCAGCAGCTGCCCCTGTGCTCCCAAGGTCAGCGCCCGGCTCCAGCCAGCCGCCGCCCCGCCCGCGGGCACACCCGAGCGGGCAGGCCGGGGAGGAGGGCGGCTCCTGGCTCCCAGGGTGCCTGCCTGGCCGCCTGGAGGCGGAGGTCACTTCTGGGGGCCTGGGGTGCAGGAGCGGTGGCCCCACCTCTCCTCCCCGCCGCCCGCCCTTTGTTTCTCTGGAAGAACCGCCAGATGCGCTAATCCCCCAGCTGGGCCAGATTTGCTGGCGGCTCCCCCCTGCAGTCCCACGGCGCTGCTGAGGCTCCGTCTCCCCGGCCTCTCCCGCCTCCCCCGAGGGTCGAGGGCCAGCCAGGCCTCCAGCTCTGAGATGCGTCCCCTGTCCACTAGGCGCCTCTGAGCCCCAGTCTTCCTGGCCACGGGGAAGGAGGAGACAGCTCCTGGGGCTGCAGAAGGCCACCTTCATCAGGATCTACATGGGAGCCCGCCTCTGCCCACCCGCGAGGAGTCCCTCAGCCCATCCCGCCACAATCCCCCTCCACAGTGCAGAACAGCCCAGAACAGCCGATGAACAGCTGCCTGCGGGACCTTTCCACCCTCACTCACTCAGGAGACCCCCGGAGGCTGATGCTGGAATTAATCCTTGGCACAGAAAAAGGAGTTGAGGCCCAGAGGCCCCAAAAGTAGTAGGAGGCAGGATTATTCTTTTAAAATGAGAAAGCAGTCCAGAGAGGTAAAGTGGCTTGCCTAAGGTCACACAGCAAAGGAGGTGTGGGGAGCCTGAGGAGCAAATCCAGGAGGGAGGAGGTGAGCACTCTCCTCATAGGATGGGGTGGGTGCTCCAGGGTGTGGGCCGACGCCACCCCATCAGCCGTGCTCCTTAGAATGCAGATCCCTGGCCCTTGCCCTGGCCCTAGTCGGTCCTGGAAGCAGAGTCCCTGAGGGGAGGCCCTGGGCTCTGCGCCTGTTAGGAGCAGGGAGCTGGTCCGGAGGCACCGCAGGTCGGAGGAGTCCCTCCTGGCTGCTGCCCACAGAGCCGTCCTTGGGGTCCCTGCCCACGCTTGGGGGCCAGGGCAGGAGGAACCCGGGACCCAGAGCTCGGGTTGGTATGGGGGCTCCTGTGTCTTCCCAGGGACGGCCACCCGAGCCAGGTCAGGCGCTGGTCCAGCCAGGAGGCCAGCAGGCTTGGTACTGCCCGGTGCCTCTTCCAAAGGCTGTTTGTCACCCACCCCCAAAAAGCCACCGAAAGTCCACCTGCCCGCACCCCACAATCCCCACCACACGCACGGACACGCACAGACACACGGGCGGCACACACAGACATGCAGGCGCTCGGGCCCTGCCCCAGATCCCAGGGACACGTGTGCACACGTGAGCACGGGCCGGACACAGGGGAACACGTGGGGCCCGAGAGGCGGGAGCTGCTCTGACCACCCAGGATGCCCCAGACTGGCCGGGCAGCCTCCACGGAGGTCCCGCCTGGCTGCAGGGACCCTACTTGCTTCTGGACATGGACTCTGGGTGAGAAGGTGGCACCACGGCAGCCTGGCAATGCCCTGAGGGGAGTGAGCCCGGGTGGGGACCATCCAGAGCCGTCCAAGCTGACCGTGCACATCACCCCGTGCCGGCAGAGTGGTCGAGTACTGCAGGCGGCACCCAGACTTGTCCTGACACAGGAGGGGACACACGGCATGAGAGAGGGCACCGGGAAGGGCCGGGAGGGCTGCTGACAGAGACCCGTGTCACAGGAAGGTCACCTGGAACTGCGGGGGGCCTCTGCACATGGGGAGCAGCCCCTCGGAGGGGCAGAGGTCTGGAGACGCCAGAGCCCGGGACCCGCGTGCCAAAGCCAGCCTCCCCCTCGGTCGGAGGCCACCGACCCTCCCTCCCGCTGCCCAGGTTGCGCGGTCGGGTCAGGCTCACTTGTGACCAGAGGCGCGGGGACAGCCCTCCCAGGACCCTCCAAGGAGCCTCAGAACCTTGTAGCTCGGCCCAGAGCCACGTGCGGACACACAGGGGACAAGTAAGCCCTGTCGTTGCTGCTGCGGGCTGGCCCCAGCCGGACAGGCACAGTGAGGCCACAGAGCGGCAGCTGGCCCTCGGACCAGCATGGGCTGAGGCCGACACCAAGCCCGTGTCCCCCTGTAGATGGGTCAGCAGCAGCACCAGTGCAGGGCTGCTGTGCGGATCAGGAAGGGACAGACAGGCCCACCTCACAGCCGGCACACCCCACCCAGCCTGGCCTTTACAGATGGCGTGTGCCCGCCCTGGACACATGGACCTCAGTGTGCCAAAGCCTCTGAAGCGTGCTGTCTTTCCCAAAGAGAAAAGGAAAGAGAAGCCTCTGCCCCTCCTGCCCTGCTCTGGGATGCTATCATACGAGAATGTGAAGCTTGGAGCTATGGCAGCTATCTTGCAACCATGAGAAAATGACATTTGGATTTGCTTTATTTAAGGAAAAACCATTTTCTGTATGCTTATGGCTGTGGGCTGCACTTTACACTCTGTTGGTTTTGGAAGATGGTCTCATAAAGCATTTAAGAGTAGGGATTCTGGCCCCAGGTGCCTGTGTGACCTTAGGCAAGTTACTTAACCTCTCTGTGCCTTGGTTCCCATCTCAGTAAAACAGAGTTTACATGTATTTAATGTGTTTACATGTATTAACTGCTTTAGTACGCATGAAAACATTTAGCACAGTGCTTGGCACCTGGACAGTCGCATTAGCCAGCAGTCGGAGAATGTGGCTGTGGGAGGAGAGTGCAACCAGGAAGGAGAGTCTTGCGTGGTGGACGGAGCTGAACAGGAGCCGCGTGCCTGCTCCTGGCCCAGCACCGCAGGGCTGCGTGGACTCCCTCCCTCCACCCTGCCAAGCCACCCAGGGTCCAGCCTGCGCTGCCCACAGGGAGGGTGCCCTGGGGCGCAGCTTCTGCCTCCTCCCACCTGCCAGGCGGGTGGGCATCCCTCAGCCTGGGGCGCTGCAGCCCCCGCCGCCCCCTCTGCCCAGCTGCCCCACCTTGGGAAAGCGGGACGTACCTCCCAGCCAGCCAGGGCCACGCACGAGGGCCCAGGTCCACGGCTTCACAGCTCCTGTGACTCTTTCCAGACTCAAGCATGTGTCACCTCCGTCCCCTCCTCTCCCCAAGGACACCAGGCAGGGTGCGCCCGCCCGCCACGCCCAGCCGGTGTGGGCCCGGGACGGGGGGGACGGGGGTCGCTGCTCACCCACACCCTGCCTGTCCCCCAGGCGTGCCCAAGACAGGTGCGCTGTGTCCCTTTTACAGGTGGGACACTGAGGTCCAGGGGCGGGGTCCCTGCCCAGGTCACCAGCTGGTCCAAGGAGGGCACTCTCCATCCTGCCGGGAGGCTCCCCAGCAGGTGGCCGGTGTGGGTGGACACGGGACACTCCGTGCCTCGGCCATGAGGACCCACACCAGGGTTGATGGACACCAGGCTGCACCTCCGCGTCACCAGGGGGCGCTACGCCGGGCGGCCAGAGGTTCCGCGGCACACAGCTGCAGCGGTCTGGTCGACAGCGCCCGCAGGGTCCCCGGCAGCCCCCCAGGTCCTTCGTCACTTAACGTTCCCTAAATCAACTGTCTTGAGCCTGAATGGACCTGGACGCAGGCGGGAGGCCCAGCGTCGCTCCACACGGCAGAGACTGCGCTGCGTCCAGGGCTCACCCAAGAGCAGCGGCCAGCCCGCCCCGAGCCCACTGCTGCCCAGGGCAGCAGTGGGGCCCGCGACTGGCCTCCAGGGAGCAGACTCGAGGGGCACGTGCTGCTCCCGCCCGGAAGCCAGCACAGCCCTGCAGAGACCCTGGGCACGGGAGGAGCCCCCTCCTGCCGGCCAGCAAGAGGCCCCTGGCCGTGTGGCCTTCCGGTGACACACAGCCCAGGACCACAGCCTCAAAGAGACCCTGAGCTGGAGCCCCAGCCAACAGATACCAGGTCCCTGGGCCACAGCACGAGGTCACCCTTGCTTCCTGTGACAAGCTGCAGTGCCTGGGGGGGTGTGTCACACGGCCATGAGGGTCCCGCCATGCTGGGAGGACAGACCTGGACCAAGGCAACCGCATCCCGCCGCAGGCCTGCCCAGGGTGGCTTGCCCTCCACATACGTGGTGGGGCTGGTGGCCTGGCCACAACTCCCCAGGGACCCCCCCCAGGGTCCTCGTCCCACGGAGTCACTGGATGCCCCGTGCCCGCCATCCCTGCACCTCTTGGGCCTCCCCACGCCCCCCTTCACCCAGACCCTGCCTAGTTCTGGCCTCTGCGCTACCCGGGGTCTGTCCTCTCCACCAAGATGCTCCTGGGCTGGTCCGGCCAGCCCACCCAGGGCCCCTACCCCTCCTGCCCCCAGCCTCCCGGCTCCGCCCCAGAGGCCACACAACTCCAGACGTCCCCCTGTTCGCCTGCTGCCCCACCAGGAGCGAGCTGGACGGGTGCTGTGGGCTGCTCGGGGCATCTCACCACCCGGAACTGCACTCGGCACACAGTAGGTGCTCAGGAACCTCCATGAGGTGAAGAAAGGGAGGAAGGCACCACGGTGGCCGGGCCAGGCATACCCTGGACCAGGCGGGGCAGTAAAGCCAAAGCTGAGCTGCGAGCTCACGAGCAGCTTCGAGCCAAACCCAGGAACGACAGCTCCTCAGCTGCAGCCAGGCTGGGGTGCGTGCGTCTGCTCCAGGGGTCCCTCCTCCGCGCCCCGGAGCCCGCCCCCGCCAGCTCTCTCCCCCTTGTCCTCGCGCATTGTCCTGGGAGGAGGCCCTCACCGGGAGGGAGTCCCAGCACCTCCTTCTCCAAGGAGGTGTGCCCGTGCCCAGGATGGCGGGGGAGACCTATCTGCTCCAGCGCGCCCCGAGAACACCGCGGGCCGTGGGTGGGCGCAGCCTCCTGGGGTGGCGAGGGGGCGCAGGCCCTCAGATGCAGCAGAGGAAGGATTTCACAGCCGGGAAGTTCTGGAACCTCCCTGGCCTTACAGGGACCAGAACAAAGCAAGGCCTCCACGCTCCGGCCCAACTGCGGGAAGACGCACTCTGAGCACCCTGGGCAGCTCCTGGCCCAGCTCTGCGGGGAAGCCGAGGCCGGGCAGGCGAGCAGACACCCCGCGTCCCCGGGGCGCCGTCTCCGCAGTGCTCATGGAGGTGACCAGGCCACACGGTCAGTGGGGTCACGGCCCCTGGTTCCTGGGTGCCATCTGTGCCCGAGGAGGCTCAAGCGAACCCTCCCATCCCACACAGGCAGGCGCGCGGCTGCAGGGCGAGAATCGGCCCTGGGCCTCCCGGTGCCAGGGAACTGGGGTGACACCGTGGGGAACCTCCAGGAGAGGTGGGCCCAGAGCCCTGCCCAGCGCCAGCCATGCGGCCAGGGGCACGCAGCCTGTGGCCCTGCCTTTGGCCCACCCGGAACCCAAGCTCTCCCCAAGGCGCGGCCTGAGGCCTCGGAGCCCAGGGCAGATTCAGGGCAGGGCGAGGCTGGGGCCGCCCAGGGTGCAGACAGCAGAGAGGGCCATGCGGCCAGAGCAGTCCCCGGCCAGCACGGACGTGGCCGGGGCAGGGGGAGACCAGTGTCCCTCCTCTCCCCAGGGCCTCCAGTCAGGCTGGCTACAGCCCCTCCCTCCTTCCCTGAGGCCGGCCCAGCTGGTCACGGGTGACCCTGTGGGACAGGGGCCGGGAGGGGCGGCTGAGTCAGCTCCCAGATCAGCCAGAGAGCTGGCCTCTCCACCAGAGGCAGAAAACGCCCGGCTCCAAGTGGCCTGACCTGGGGCCTGGCCCCCTGCCCAGGCTGGGCTGGCGTGCCCTGGGCACCCTGCCGCGGTGCCGGGGTGGCTGGGGGCCACACCCGCAGGGCCCGGGGAGCCCCCGCTCTGGACGGGCTGTTCAGGTGGCCACGCAGCGTGGACAGTGCATGCTGCCCTGCCGGGAGGTGGACGGGGGCAGCCTGGCTGGGCCCGGGCTGGCTAGGGAGCCAGCTGTCACCCGGCAGGGGGCCATCCATCCCTGAGAGACGGGAATGTGGTCGCCTGTTCACACGCAGCATGTGGACATGTGTGCACAGGGTGTGGCACGTGAGCTGTGTTCCAGCAGGGCTGCGCGTGTGCGGGTGTGCACAGGCAGTGTGCCCTGCGGGGCTGCGTGGGCGGGAGTGTGCCTGGGTGGCCGGAGCATGGCCCACCAGCGGCTGACCTCCAGGGCAGGCCTGCGGCCCGGCCACCCGCCCCCCGCACAAGGACAGCTGCGGAGGCCACCGTGCCCAGGGCCGTCTCTGGGCGGGGGCTAGCCACCTGACCTGGGATCTTTCCTGCTCCAGGATTTTGTGGTTGGGGTCTGGTGTTCCCCGCCAGGGTGTCTCTGAGAGGGGACAGAGGAGGACAGCGGAGCCCACAGAGGCTTGGCTGAGCTCCACGTGCCTTGCTGGGCAGGGGCGGGGGCCAGGGCAGGAGGAAGGGGCAGGGGCAGGCTTGCCGGGGTGGGAGAGACAGAGACGCCCAGAGGCAGAGGCAAGAGCCCTGCGGTGAGGGGCGCAGGGGCGCCAGAGACACAGAGACGCAGAGACGCCTCCGGAGACGCAGGAGGCAGGAGGGCGGAGGCTGGAGGAGCTGTGTGTGGCGGGGCTGAGCGCGGGGGGCGGGGGGCGCTGACGCCCGAGTCATTCAAAGTCCCTGGCACAGCTGCCGGGCTCCTGGCCGCGGGCCCAGCTCTGAGCTGAACTTAAACAAACCCTGCACGGCCATCTGCTCGATTTTAAAATAAATCAAACAGTCTGCGGAGCCGGGGGTGATCGAGTTTCCATCTGCGCCGCCGCCCGCTCGCCGGCTCCGAGCCCGCTTGCCTCTCCCAGCCAAGGCCTGGCAACATGTGGCCGGCAGCTCCCCCGGGAGCAGGGAACCGGACCCGCCCGCGCTCCTCCTGAAACCCCGCGCTATTTTTACAGCCACCCACTGGGGAGGGGACCAGAGGCGCTCGGCTCCCAGGCGCGAGGCCGCCCGGGCTGCTCCGGCCCGACGCCTGGGATTCCCCTCCGGCCCTTGGGAAGGGGGAGGAGTGGAGGGTGGGGTGCTGGGCCCCCAGGAGGGTGCTCGAGCATCACTGGGATCACTGGGGACCCCGGCCACCAGGCCAGCAGCTGCCGCTCGCTGGGGGCAGGATGGCCCAGGGCCCACCTGGAGCAGCTGAGAGGAGCGTGGGTTCCGCCCCCCAGCTGGGCCCCAGGGGAAAGGCTGCCCATCTGTCCTTGCAGGGAGAGCACCCGGCCAGGCCAGAGCAGAGCCGCAGGAGCCCATCTGTGAACAGGGCACGGGCGGGCACGGGCGGGCAAGGGCAGCAGCCCAGGCCCCTGGCTACGGCTGGCAGCGGGGGCTCCCCACATGCACCTGGGAAGTGCTGTAGGTCAGAGATGCCTGCAGGAGAGGGGCCTGCGTGCAGGCAGAGGCTGAGATGGCCAGGCGCGGCTGCAGGCGGGGAGCCCGGCCGGCCTGGATGGCACGGGCGTGCACGCCCCAGGTGGAGTCTGGGAAGACAGTGCAAGGTGACCCATGATGGCCAGACGGGCACCAGGGCGGCCGACCCTGTGAGCTGTGCCTCGGGTTCCAAAGCAGAATCTTCTTCATTCAAAACCCACTTGGACTTGCAGAACGTGAACAGTGCGGCTGGCCCGGCGCCGGGGGGTCACCGTAAGCACCACAGGGCGTGTGCCCACCAGAGACGAGGCAGCCCAGCTGTAGCCTCCGCTGTCACCGCCAGGGCCTCCTCTCTGAACGCTGGGGCTCTGCTGTGTCCATCGGTCTGAGCCAAGTGAGAATCTGACTGCCCCTCACACCACCCCAGGATGAGGACGTGTGCCACCATCACCAGGAAGGCAAGGGAGGCTCGGGGAGGGTCAGCGCCTGCCGTGGGCCACCGGGGACACGAGCAGGGGCTTCAGTCCCCTGACCTGTGGCTCAGCGGAGACCCCAGGAGAAAGCCACCCGAGCAGGGCCATGGGAGGAGGCTGAGGCGCCAGTGGGGCAGGTGCACAGGGAGGCTGGTGAGGGAGGCTGGCAGGAGGGGCAGGCCGGGGAAGGCCAAGGGGAGGTGAGCAGGAGCCGGAGACCTGAGGACAGTGCGCGGGTGGATTCGGGGGAAGCGGGAGGCAGCAATGGGCCTCTCGCTCAGCGGAGACCGCGGGCCGCCGGCTCCTCAGGCTTTACACGGTGCACTGATGCTGGCACGACCAACAGGCACTAGCTGCTATTTTCCAGGGGAGGAAACAGGCACAGAGAAGATGAGCACCGTACACAAGGTCACACAGCAGTGGCGGCTCAGGGCCTCGATGCCGCAGAGAGCCCGGAACCTCCTCCCCACAACCGCTAGTCTGCACCATCCGGACTGTCCACGGCCCTCACCAGCTCCGACTTTAAAAGGCCCCCACCACCTGCGGGCAAGAGAAGGCCGAGCCAGCAATGCCATGGAGGGGAGACCTCCGGAGGGGTGGCCCACACACCCCGACTCTGCAGCGTGTTTGTGACGTCGCGAGCGTGGCTCCCAGTCACACAGGCCAACGCCTCCTTCCAGGTGCGGACCGCCCAACTGGACCCCATGTGTCCCCATGCACGTGCCAGGTCCCAGCAGGGACACAGGGGGGTGCAAAGGGACCCTGTTCTGTGCTGGGCAGGTCTCACGGCTCTGAGCCTGGACCCCTGGTCACCCTGGGCAGGTGAGGGGCCAGCGGCTGGGGACCTCCCAGCTCCATGTCCCCACACCCTGCAGGGCACAAGGCCTGTGGACGGACACATCCTGGGACGTCGCTCTGGCAGCCCCAAAGGAGGGGAGGCTCAGGACTCCCAGAGGTGCGCCAGTCCCTCCGCCCACCCTTCCTCCCAAACACCAGGCACGTGTGTTGTGGGCAGTTCCAGGGCCCTGATCCAGCGCCTCCCCGACTCCACACGGGAGACGGAGGCCGAGAGGGGCGGGCCAGGCTCCGAGGCCACCCAGGGCTAGACGGCGCAGAGACCCTGCAGGGGACCCGGCAGGCCCCAGGCCACATGGACCGGCCCGGCCTCCTCCCCCAGGGCCCACGTCACTCGGTCCCCACGCCAGGTGGGAGGGCTGCCTCAAGCCCACGTCACGCCTGGGCCCTGAGGCTCAGCAAGCAGCGTGCAGCCAGGCGCCGACAAGGGGCTGGGCGCGACCTGGAGGGCGAGGGGCACTCGGGGCGGGGTCTCCGAGCACGGGCTTTGTGGCCCCCACAGAGGCGGCGGTCCCGGGGGCGGCTGGAACGGGCACTTGGAAGCCCGCGGCCTATGCTGAGGGCAGTCCTGTGCCAGCTGCGCCCCTGTGAGGATGCTTACCCTCTCTGTGCCGCAGGGCTCGTCTGTGCCGGGGAGAAGAAAAGCACCCGCCTCGGAACCCGCAGGAACGGGTTCCCAGACCAGAAGAACCAGGCCCAGCGTCCATTTACCACCATCCCCAGGAACACCAGGTGCACCGAGAACGCCGTGGTCAGCTAACGTCAGTGCCACGTCACCACTGGACACGGTGACACAGGACACAACCAGTGAGGACGGTGGGACCAGAGCCCGGGGGAGAAGGCCGGGCTGGGCCCAGGCCCTCAGGGCTGGCTGGCGGGGCTGGCGGGGCAGGCGGGGCCCCTTCCCCCTCCCGGCGGCTCAAGGGAACATTTCGAGGGTGGCTCCCCAAGGGTCTCTGAGCACCTTCCCACCAAGGCGCCTGGGCTGGGGACCGGCCTGGTGACCATGCCCTCGGGCAGCGGCCGGATCCTGTCTCCAACCCAGGAGGTGCTGGGTGGCGGCGGGAGGAGAGGGTGGGGTTACGTCCCAGGTTGTCCTTGCGGCAGGGACAGGAGAGCTGGGGACAGGGCCACCCGCACAGCTGCTCCAGAGCGTGCGCCCTCCTGGCACTTCCAGGCACTTGCGTGGCCCTGCCCAAGCCCTCCAGGCGGGTGCCATTCTGTGCCCCCATCTCGCAGATGGGGAAAGCGAGGCGGGAGCAGCTGCGTGACGGGCCCAAGGCCAGCGTCTTGGAGTTGCGGAGGAGCCGGTCAGAGTGGAAGCTGGTCCTAAGCACCTGACCTCTGTCCATCCTTCACTGTGACAGGGTCCACGGGCCCTCTGCCTGGCTCCCAGCCTCCGGGCACTTGGGTTCTATCCTCCCCAGCACTCTGACCAGGCCCTGGTGCCCCAACCCCCAGGAAGGCAAGACTGGGCGAGGCGGGCAGGGTGGACGTGACCCCAGCCCCACCAGCTGCCTTCCACAGGGCCAGCATCCACCCCCCACACCGCACACCGTGTGCCAGCCTGCCACTCCCGACTGGACACTCTGACATCCGTGACCCACAGTCCACACAGGGAGGGGCCTCCAGGGTCCACCACCAAGCACCACAGACGGGGCGGCTGACAAGCTGCTGCAGAGCCGGGCGTGCCGGGCCAGGCTCCCCCGGGAGCTCAGGGAGGCCCCTCCACCTCTACAGCCGGCGGGGCTGCCCTGGCGTCTCCCTGGTGTGCCCCGGTCCTGTGGGACGCCAGCCCAGGAGTGGGACCCAACCTACGCCTGGAGACCCCTTGTACCCTGACGACGGCGCCAAAGACCCTGCTTCCAGACGCAGCCCCCGCCACAGGTTCCCGAGGTCGTGACCCCGGGGTCGCCTGGCCCCCAGGGTCGCCTGCCCCAGCTGAGCGGGGCCCTGGGACAGTCCCCGCCCAGCGTCCAGTGGCCGCCCACGTGGAGGAGGGCCAGCGGCATTCCGCTCACAGAACCCAACACTCGCATGATGTCACCCTCCGGTCTCTGGACTCCCAAGAGCCACCCCTGTGACGGGATGTCACGTACCCAGCAGATGGAGCCTGGTGCCAGCCCAGCCTGGCAGGAGAAAAGAGCCCACGCTCCCACGCCCAGCCCAGGAAGCTCTGCGCACGTCCCGGGAACCCGTGGACGGGACCGTCTCTGGCACTGTCATTGAGGCCAGCGTCCAGGCGGCTGCCCCGGCCCTGCCCCTCCTCCCCGACTGGGGCTCCAGCTCCCTGCGCCCGAGAGTGCAGCTCAGCGCTGGGGCCCAGAAGGCAGCCTTGCTGGACACTCGTCCCTCAAGGGACTCAGCTTCCCGGGCTGACGGGCAGGCTGGGGTGCCGGGACGGGTTGGCACTGGCCCTGGGACCCTCGAGCCTGGCCCGGGAATGAGTCCGCAAGGTGACAGGGCACTAGGGACAGGCCACGCTGCCGTTCAGACTGTGGGGACTACTCCCCCTGCCCCACGGCCCCGGGCACGTGGGCACTGCCAGGCGCGTGGCCACACCTGTCACCCCTGCCCCTCGGGAGGCTGAGGCAGGAGGATAGCAACTTAGAGGCCCCGTCTGAAAATAGAAAATAAAAAGGCTGGGGGTGCGGCCGAGAGGTAGAACTCCGGGTTCAACCCCCGGGGAAAACGGAGGAAGAGGACGTCCAGACAGCTGCTCACCAGACGCCCCCCGCAGGCCTGAGAGCGGGTCCTCGGGGCCGGGGCACTGCCGTCCCTCGGGCTGCCCGGCAGGGCTGGGAGAGCAGAACTCACCCCACGCAGCGCAGGAGGCCCTCCCAGGCCTGGCCTGGCCTGGCCACGGCGGCTCCCGCGTCCCGTGTGTCCAGACCTCTCCCTACAGGGACCCCGTCCCACCGTGAGGTCAGTCATCTAGTCTCCAGCCTCCGTCCTGCTCCGAGTTCTGGGGACAGGACACAGCTCAGCCGTAACAAGGGTCCCCTCCAGACGGAAGCCCCAACTCCGAGGCCCCCAGACACACACGCTCAAGGTCGCCATGACCTTGGAAGGAAACCCTTCCCACACCCCGCCAGGCAGTGGCAGCTCCCACGTGGGGGAACGTACTGGGCGACTCCCCGCTTGGGGCTCAGGGGCCACGTGGTCCTGGACGGGACATGGACGCCTGCCTTGCAGGTCCTGGGCGCCAGAGGGCAAGCGTCCCACGGTCCCTGAGCTGTTCTCAGGCCCTCGCCCGGCCTGGTCCCCCCAGGCAGCGTCAAGTGTCTAAGGCTGACCACCCTGGGGCGGGCAGATGGCCTCAGGCTATGGTCCCGGGCCGGGAGCCTCAAAGGGGCCGCCCCACTGCAAGGGTGGGGGACGCCGGAGTCTGGTCCCCGCTGACACAGCACCAAAAGCCAGAGCCAGGACTGGAGCACAGCCGTGTCCCCTTGCGCGGGGGTGGCACTGCCAGGTGTCAAGGGGGACCTCCTGGTGGCCCAGTCACAAGTGCCAGCTCATCGGCACTGCAGACCTGACCAGGGCAGAGATGTCCCCAGGCGTGGGGAGCCGGCACCTCCCACACCCGCCCTCCCTGCACCTTCCGGGGTGGGGGCGCGTCATCCCCGGGGAGTCCCCAGCGGGCACGGCGCTCAGCACGCACCCAGACTGGCCAACACACGTCGTCAGGTCGAGTGCGGACCCAAACCCGTCACGGCAGGTCCCCCGTCACTACGAGCACAGCACACCAGCTACGGAATGAAGGAACCATCCCAGCACTCGGGGGGCTGAGGCAGAAGGAGCGCAAGTTCACGGAGTCCTTGGTGACTGAGCGAGACCCCGTCTCAAAATGAGTAAAGAGCGGGGGACGAGGCTTCGAGGAAGGGCACCCGGTTCAATTCATAACATGGCAGAAAGGAGACTCCAAGGGGCTGGCGCTGGGAGCCCCCAGCCGCCAGTGTAATCAGAACATGCCACGGCTAAGCGCCTCAGGTCTGCACCCAGGAGGTGCCCGACGGACACTCCTCAGGGGCCGGAGGGTCCAGCAGCTGGAGTTGGCAAAATCTGCATCACAGTCCCAGCCCAAGGTCAGGGAGCCATCTTACAGAAAAGGAAGCTGGGGCCCAGAGAGGTGAAGCAACCTTTCCAAGATCACACAGCTTCTTCAGGGTTCGTCAGAACAAGACCCAGGAGGCTCCTCTGCTGCTAGAGGTGACAAACTTGAGTGACAGGGATGCCTCCCTTCCATTCAAGACTGAGAGAACTTGGGGTCACCCTCGGGTGTGTCTGGGGTGAGAGTGGCACACGGCGCCAGCTCCCCAGGTTCCGGTCGGCTGCTCTGCCTACGGCAGCCATCAGGTGCACACACACCTTGGCCCTGTGCTGGCGGGCACTCGAGTCCCATCCCCAGCACTCTGCCCAGCGGGCTTCCTGGCTGTCGACAGGGCCCTGCGCCACCCACTGGCCAGAAGGCACTCACTGCCGGGCCTTCGGGACCCTCCCACGCTCATGGGCAGGGCGCCAGGAGGCCCTGGGTCCTGTCCGTATCCCTTCTCCCAAGTCGCTTCCCGGGTGCGCGTCCCGAAGTGGGATCCCTGGGCCTGTGCGGAGCCTGTTAGAGCCGACGCCGGCACGGGGGTGTGACGGCGGACGGGCACCAGGCCTGGCGGGTCCCTGGTCTTCTGGCAGCTCTAGCGGAACAGGCCCCGGGACCTGCGGCTGTGCCTCTGGCCATCTCTGCTCCTGCTTTACGGCAAGCCCGGGGGACAGGTCAGCACCAACCTCTGCGGCCAACGGCCTCAGGACACCCACGGTCACTTTCTAGCTGCTCAGTGCTCAGTGGTGGCTGCTGGTCTCCAGGGCAGCCCAGTGGGCAGTGTTAGGCTGGCCACCAGCCTCGAGACCCCACGCACTGGCCAGGCGTCTCCCTGAGACAGAGGGTTGCGGAGCGTGGCCAACGGCTGAAGAGCCTGCGTGCCTGCGTGACCACGCTGCTTTCGCCCTAATTTGGGGCGGGGGCAGGCCTTGTGGTGCCCCCCGCCCGGGCAAGAGACACAAACCAGGGAGGGATCAGGTTCTTCCACACCTGGAGGGGAGGCGGGCAGAGGGCACTGCCATCCTGGACAGAGGCCCTGGGCAGGTCCTTCAATCCCTCAGCCTCCTCCTCATGACGCAGGATCTGCACCTGCCTCCCAGGTACGTCCCGGGGAGCCGGAGCTCGGGCAGCGTGGGCCTCAGCGAGTCGGGGCCCACTGCCCACACCCGGCCAGGCCACATGCCGCCCATCTGCCCCAGTCCCTGGCCGGGCTGCGGGGGCTTCTCCACTGCTTCTCAAAGGGTCATGAAGAGAAGCAAAAAGCACCAGAGCGCGGGCAGGGACCCAGACGGCGGCCCTGGCGCCAGGGCACCCACAGCCTGGTCCTTCACAGCGGTGGCCCTTCAGCTAGAAGCACCGGGTCTCCCTGGGACAGGGCATGGGGACAAGGACACAAAGGAATTTGGAGGAAGCTGCCCAGGCCAGTTGGGTTTCCAGCACCCAAGGTCGGGGAGGTGCTGGCCAGGGGCGCAGCCCGCAAGCCCTCGGACGAGCCCCACGGACACCTGTGGAGAAACCACGGGGACTGCCTGGTGACGCGCCTGCTGGGGCCGAGGCAGCACGAGGGCCAGAGCTCAGGGCCACACCTGGAAGGATCAGTAAGGGACCACAGGGCCGGACAGGGAAACTGAGGCGGCAAGAGCCAGCAAGACTGGTCCAAAGCCACCAAGACCAGCCAGTCGAGGACAAGGACGGGAACCAGGCCCAGGAGCCTCCCCACGCTGCCCACATGGCTCGGCATGGGGCCCAGGCACCTGGCACACCTGAACGTCCCGTCCCAGCAGCCCCTGCTGTGGGGTCATCCTGGCCTGGACAGGTGACCCCGCGTGTGACCCCAGGAACAAGGACCAGGTTGGCGAGCCCAGCCTGGCTCCTCCCCCTGCCACCCACAGTCCCTGGTCATCCCAGCTGGACCTGCACGTGAGGGGTCTGAGCCCTGCCTGCCCAGGAGCTGCCTCCCGCAGATGCCACCCTAAAGGCACCGTGTTGGGACGTGGTGACCCTGGAGGACGTGAACGACTGGACAATGGTGGATGAGGCCAGCTGGACAGTGACAGGCTTTGCTTCTCCAGATTTAGAAGGCGGAGGCCCGGAGGGTGGAGGGCTCACCCTCGGCCACCCTGTGGGGCCTCCGTCCAGTGCTCTGGCTCCACGTCCCAGGGCCCCAGGGACAGGCTGAGGCACCGAGTGAGTGGGAAGGTATCCTGGGCACAGGGGTGCCCGCCCCCAGCCAGGGGCCAGCTCCAGCGGCATCTGGCCTGGGCACAGCCCTAGTGGGCTGGCACGGCTGGGTGACGCGTGGCTGGGGCCAGGAGGAGGGTCCTGCACACAGGGCACAGGGGCCAGGGCCTGAAGGCCTTGCGGGTGGTGTGCCTGGCCACGAGGGCCTCTGGTAACACGGTGGGCTTCTGGCCGAGAGGGGCGAGGCTGCCCGGTGGGGAAGTGCCCCGGGGCCCCGGGAGGCCCGGCCCCAGCTCCACCCAGCCCGCGTGATGTGAAACCCGCAGGAAAAGGCGGACCCGACAGGACAGCCCAGCGCCAGCCCGTCCCCGTCTCCAGAACCCTGCGCGGCCCTGCCAAGAGCCGCCGGCCGCAGCGGCCTGGAGAATAAACATGTCCCCGCGAGGCCAGCCCGCGCAGAGCCAAGAGCCGCCTGAGGCTGTAAACAGTCTCTCTTGGCGCAGACGTGGGCCACCTCTCTGGGCTGGGAATTAGCACTCTGCCCGCCATGAAGGAAGGGCGGCGGGAAGCGAGCTGGCCCAGGGCCAGCTGGCTCGGCAGCCACTGCGCCTTCTCAAGGAGGTGCCGAGACTGTGAATGAAGGCCCCGGAGGCTGGGGAGGGAGGTCGGCAAGGCAGAGGGCGGGAGGGAGGGGGAGAGAGGGCCAGGGAGGGCGAGGCCTTCTCTACCCCACAGCCTGGGCCACGCCAGCCCGCCCCGCGGGGCTTCTGCTGGACCTGGGAAAGGCCAGGCCCCGCTGGGACCCCACTGGCCACCCTGAAAAGCCGCAGGACAGCCCAGGCAGCCTCCTGCTGCCCTGCAGGCTGGCGCCCTGGCTCCAGTCAGCCACAGAACCACCGGCTTCATACTGGGTCCAGGCCCCAGACCACCTGGCTTCCTGCAAGGTGGGGGCACCCAGGGACCTCCCGCAGAGACCTCCAGGTTCCCCTGCCCTTCACCATGCCCGAGCCCACCTCCCGCCAGGCCCTCCCCTGGGATGCCCGCTCCCCTCCTGTGCAGGTTCACAGCCCACCCCGTCAGGCATGGGGTCTACGGTCACCTCCTGCAGGAAGCCCCCCGAGCTCCCCCGAGTCAACGGCCCTTTCCCGCGCCCCTCCTGCAGCATCCACTCTACGGGGCAATCGAGCACCTGCCGTCCAGCCCGCAGGCTGCGGGCGGGAGGGGCCGCACCGGTCCTGCCAGCGCTCTGCACTGCCACACCTGCTCGGCTCGACACAAACTTGCTGAGCAAGCGCGTCAGTGAATGTCACCTGGAAAGGTCACCTGGGGCTCAGCTCAAACCTCCTCCCGGTCCTGGAGGCCTCCAGGCTTGCTCCTGTTCTGCAGCTCCCCACAGCTCGGGGCTGCAGCTCGAAGGACACCTGGGAAGACCCGGGCTGGGGGCAGCCGCTCGCCTGGCCACGTGCTGTCACATCCTGCCTCTGCTGTGCAGCCCTGGGCCAGGTTCTACCTTGTCTGGGCTTCACTATCCCCATCCACAACACAGAGCTGGCAAGGACAGCCTTCCCTCCTCAGGGGACGCGGGGGACGCGGGGGACCCAGCGAGCCAAGATACGTGCCCAGGGAATGAGCTTTCATGATTCAAGCAGGCCCTCTTCCTGGAAGGCTCTGGCCAGAGGGTCCAACAGCCTGGACTCCAGAACTCTGGCCTGGGGTCTATCCCTGCCCCCCACCCCAGTTCCTGGCTAAGGGCCCCTTAAGGAGCCAGGAGCACAGCACCCTGGCTGGCCGGCGTGGGGAGTGGGGCAGGCCAGGCACTGAGGAGGTCTGACCCTGGCAGCTCAGCCTGGAGTCCCCAGGGAGGCCAGCACTGCAGGGGACAGCGCACAACCTCTGGGGTCAGACGGACAAGTTCAGACCCACAACCGGACATCAAGGGCCCTCCTATGGCAGCCTGGAAGTGCCGGACAGCTGGACCCATAACTGGCAGCGGGGCCTCGACGGCTGCTCAGCCCAGCAGCTAGAGCCCGGTCGGAGCCCATCCCAAGGCCCAGGGACAGGGACGGTCAGCACCACCTCTGGCCACGCACGGCAGGGAGGAAGGCCCCACGGGAACCAGGCGAGCGTGAGCACCCTGCTGAGGATGCCGCGGAAGGCCCTGCTGTGGATGCACCCGCGGGGAGGAGCCCAGGACAGACGCCCCCGAGACAGGCCGGCAGGCCAGGGCCGGGCCAGGACCCTGCACTGGCCGTGCTCAGCTCTTCCTCCCGTCCGTGGCTGGCACTGGAGCCATGCTGGACAGGCGCTCACCACGGAGCCACCCTGTGGGGCCCTGCGGGGGCCGCCCAAGCCCAGGGGATGGGGAAGGCCCCAGGGTCCAGGGAGTGGGGGGCCTGGAAAGGGAAGACTGGCCACAGCGCTGCACCCGGGGTTGGAAGGAGCAGGAGGCGACGGGGTTGGGCACAGGCTGGGGATGACGGGGACAGGCTGGTGACAGAGCAGGGGCCGCACCCTGGTCAGTCCCCTCTCCACGCCTGGTCTGCAGCGGCCACTGGCACGGCTTTCTCACCGGTGCTGGGACCCTGCTGCAGGCCAACCCCTGCTGTCCCCACCACCAGCCTCTGGACATCACCGGGCCTCCCCAGCGTCCCCCACGGCTGAGGGCACAAAGGCGCCCTGAAGAGAATGTCCCAATTTAGTTTTCGGAGTCTCAGATTACAAACTTAGACCTTAGAGAGAAGGAAACGGCGGAGGCATCCACTGTGCCCCCGCGGGAGCGCCCCGAACAGCGGCCAGGGCCCACGCTGGGGCGAGGACAGCGGAGGGCCCGGGGAAGGAGGCCGCCCCTGGAGACAGGCCCACAGGGCGCTCCGCCTGGGTCCTGGGAGGCCTGCTTGCACCTCCCTCCCGCAAGCTCTGGTGGCCAGGTCAGCTGTGGTGCTCTGTCCCACAGGAGCCCCACCACTGGACACAAGGAACTCAGGGTCCAGCCCAGACCTGGCCCAACCAGGCAGTGCCCGAACCCCGGCTGGAGGGCTAGGGGCTCTGCAGGGTCCCCGGCACCCCAGGTAGCACTGCTGACTCGGCACAGGGACGGCGCTGTTGGGGTTGCGCGTCTGAAGCCAGTGGGGTGCCACGGGGAGCCCCAGGCCTCCAGCCTCACTGCCTGGCAGGACCCTGGTCAACCAACCTCCCACGCCAGCACGATCGTCCACGCTCTGCCCATTCGCGTGCCCACTGCCTGCCTCTCCTGGGCAAGGTCAGCGGCTGGGGCGCAGCTGTCTGTCACCGGGTTCCACGCCCACCTGCTCCACCCTGGCAGGTGCCAGGAAGGTGGTACAAAGGAGCCTGCGGGAGACAGGCTGCCACCCTGCGAGCCCCCTCACCCCCCTCAGGGAGGCCCGTCCTCTCCTGCGCTATGTCCAGGAGCACGTGGGGTCCTCCCCCAGGAGCCTGGGGTCTGGCAGCTGAGGACCCTTCTGCTCCATGGCAGGGGACCCCCCAGGTGAGAGCAGAGGCCAGGGCTGGGTGCTGGTCCCTGGCCCCTCCCTCCTCCCACCTGCATGGGGCATCCCGCCTGGGGAGGGGCCTGTCCCCGTGGGGTGGAAGGAGCACTTGGGGACTGAGCCTCCTGCCTGTCCCTGGCTGTATCTAGACCCTGCACCGTGAGTGCCACCCCTCAGGAGCCGGGCACCTTCCCGCTTCCCAAGAGAGGGGCCGGGTGAGATGCGTGGTGGGTGACGAGTGGGGACACAGGGCTGCACCGTCCCAGGAGGGAGCTGTCAGGTGAGCTGGCGGGGGTGGCCTTGGCCCACCTCCCTCTTCCGAGACTGCAACGTGAGGAGCCCACTTATCGTGGGTCTTGGGCCCTAGGCAATGATGAGGATTTGGGGTTTGGAAGTTGGGAGGGCCCTGAGGGTCACCAGCCTTCCCGGGCTCCCACAATTGCCCCCAGTGCTGACCTCTTGCCCCACATCCCAGAACCACCTGCCCATCTGTCTCCACCCCACTTTGCTCTCTCTCCCCTGTGCCTGGCATGCAGTAGGTACTCAATAAATGATTTCTGAATGAATGATCATGCAACCCCTCTTCTGCCATCACAGGAGACTCAGAAGTCACCCAGCGGGCCAAAGTCACCAGATGGGCCTGTACCAGGGCCTCCACAGGACTGGCCACGCTGTGCCCACCCCATGTGGCTGGCGTCCGCTACCCACAACCCAGAGCCGTCTCCTGGCATCTTCAGGAGAAACCCAAGCCAGGGTGACCTTCAAACACAGCTAAAAACGGCTCCTGCTGATCTTAATAAAAGGTGCGTTCAGCCTCTGCACGAGGCCGTGCGGACCCTCAGGCCCCCCCTCGCCTCGACGCGTGGCCGACACACAGCCCAGACTCCCTCCCTGTGCCGGGGCCTGGTGCAGAAGCTGCAGGCTGGCGCCAGCAGCCAGGAGCAAGCAGATCGGGGTCACACTATGCCATCCAGGGCCCGCGCTAGTGAGGAGCCTGGGCTCCTGGCGGGACACGCCCCGGGCCCGGGTCACAGGGAGGCCGGGCCCAGCACCACCAGGAGGTCCCTTTCTCTTTTTCTTTCTCCTCCCACCTGTCCTCTCCCTGGAGTCCAATATTTACAAAACCAGTGCAGGCCCCTCCCCAGGTTGCTCCAACCCGAACAAACAGAAACCCAGAGGCTGGGGCCTGCTCTCCGGGCCACCTAAGCCCGGGTCACTGACTTAGCGGGCAGCAGTCCACGGCTCCCCGGAGGCGTCACATGGATACGTCCTGGTCCTTTCCTCGCTGCCCACGCCCCAAGTTCTGGAGGCCAAGAGTCTCCAGACTCCCTTGGCGGCAGCGCCTGTCCCGCCCGGAGGCCACTGAGCCTGGCTTCCTCTCGCCAGATGTGAGTATTTGCGTCCTGCGTGGAATATCCCGCGTCTGACGCCCGGCTGCCCAGGCCCCCGGAGCTGTGTGAAGACCGGGTCTGGACCCAGGGGAGCTGCCCCCAGGGACAGTGGGCCAAGCAACGGGACGGGCAGCTGAGCTGGGCAGCGCTCTCCTTCCCAAGCTGCGCGGGCCGTGGCAGCAGCACCAAGCCCCGGAGCAGCCCGAGCCCCTCCTGCAGGAGCCCGAGGGCTGACCCTGTTACCAGGAGGGTGCCCGGCGCACACCCACCCCACACACCGACTCCGGGCTCCTGCAGGGTGCGCCAGTGGCAAGTGCCTCACACGCTGGAGAGACCCGAGGCAAGTGAGGAGAGACTGAGACTTGTGTCCAGCAACGTTCCAGAGAGCTGCTCTGCAGTCTGTCAGCTGTGTGACCCCGGGCAAGCGACTGGGCCTCTCTCGGTCTTAGGGCATCGGGAAAGGCGAGGCTGCTTCCAGTTCCTCCCTCCCTCCCCAGCAAGCTGGTGGCCCCTGTTCCCACTCGCCCACCACTGCTGCTCAGAAAAGCCCCTCTCTAAACCCCTCTGTGACTTTGCGCCCCACCCCCAGCCAAGCACACAATGGCTTTTTATTGGTCCAGTGAATGGAGCTCAAGGTGCTCTGTGGGTTTCAAAAAATCTAATATTAAAAATCATAAATCACCTGAAATCCCGCCAGCACAACACAGCGCCTCGGCCGTGTGTCGCCCGCCCCGTCCAAACCGTGCAGAGGACATGGCTGCACCGAGGGCAGGTGGGCAGCTGCCCTGCCCCCAGCTTCACGCCCTCTGCTCAGTGGCTCCAGGCTGGGCGGCCCAGGCTCACACAAGCAGCCTTCTCCACAGCCTGTCCATCCAACCCCAGCATCCCCTCAGAAGGACCCAGCGGCCGCCCCCAAGGCCGCAGAGCACGACGCTTCTCCAGGTCCATGCACGCTCCCCGTGCGCCCCAGGCTCCTGTTCCCCAGACACACCTGTGCAGGTCACAAGGCCACCCCGACACCCAGTCTAGCACGCTCCCTGTACACGCTCTGGCCTAAGTGTCCAAGGTCACCTCCACGCTCCATGAGGCACCACTGCCCAAACACCGCCGAACGCCCGGCTGCTTCCCTGGCCACCTGAACCCTGAGACGGCTTGGGCGCCAAGTGTCCTCTGTACTTCTACCTCTTGGAAAAAGGCCTCGGTGGCCAGTGCCACACACAGACCCACAGGAGAGGACCCTGGAGCAGCGAGCAGCCTCTGGCTGAGACGTCGGGCCGGCCGCCGACTCCTCCGAGCTGGGTTTCCTCAGTGGCGAGCAGGGCCCAGCCCTCGGGGACGCTGGCCCGGCCGGGACTTTGGCTGGGTGCTGCGGCAGAGCCGCCAGTGACCGCTGACAGGAAGGGCAGCAGGGTCCCACAGTTCCTAAGCGGGGACACGGTGCCCATGGTGACGAGAGGTTCAGGATGCGGCTCATGTGGACGGCGAGGCGGAGGCTCCACAGCGCCCTCCCAAGGCCGGCCACCAAGCCGCTGCTGAGCGGGTGTGGCGCTGGGGACGGAGCCAGGTCATGCAGAACCCGCAGGGCCACAAGGAGGGGCCTGGAGGCACCAGCAGGCGGTGACGCCTGTCCTCATTCCCCTGGGGAGGCGTTAACCCCAGAGGCTGGGCTGCCAGCTTAGTGCCCAGGGGCTCCCGGGGAGCGACAGAGCCCTGTGGGCATTAGCAGATGCCAGGAGCAGAGGCCAGGGCAGCTTAGGCAGCTCCCCCCCACAGCCTTTCCAGTCAAGGCCCAGCTGCATGGCCACCCCTTCTCCCGGATCTGTCCCCTGCCTGAGTCCCTCCTGGGGCTGGCCCAAGGAAGCCCCCTGAGCACCGAGGAATGTCCCCTCTCAGTCTCACACCCCTCTGGTCACCTGCGGCAGGCTGGCATGGAGGCCAGGAGGCCCTGAGATCCCAGGGTAGAGGGACAGGCCCGGGTGGGGCACAGGTCACGGGGCGGGTGGCAGAGGGCAGCGAGGTCCAAGAAGGCTACTGCAGAGCGTCCACGTCTGTGAAACCAGGAGCAACCTCGGTGCCCAGCAGCGGGCAGAGCCACGGCAAGGCCGGTGGAGCTTCTTCACACCAAGGAACGAGGAAGGCTGAGCAGTGCGGGGACAGGACGTGGCTGACATGCTCTCCTGTCCACCTTACGACAGGCCTTTGCGGTCATTCCACTCTCTGCTCAGGTAGCGGCAGCACCCGTGGTGGACAAGTGACCTGAGGGCGCGCCGTGAGCCCAGGTGGGGCCCGAGCCCAGCCCACACATCCTGGCCCAGGGCGCACAGCCCTCCTCCCTGGGTGGATGGTCACAGTGTCCTGGGTGAAAATGGCCAGCACACAGGACAGGCAGCAGGGTCACCCTGAGTGCCGCAGGTTTTCGGCAGGAACGCGGAAACTTCAGGAAACCACTCCAACCTGCGCCTGCCCTCAGGTCTCCCTCCGCCACGCCCAGCCACCCCACTGCCTTGGGAGGCTGAGGCAGGAGGACTGCAAGTTCAAACCCAGCCTCAGCCCACCTGACCGGCACCAGTCCATGTCCCCACGTCAGGGAGATGCGACAGGGGGTAGCTCAACTTCTGTCTGGGCCACTGCAGGGCCGGGAGGGCCGGAGCTCTGTGCTGCCCTCCCTGGGCCCTGCAGTCCAGCTGATGAGGGAAAGCGGGTCGACTTCTTCAAGGAGAGTCCACTCTGTGACTCTAGAGACTCAGTTTTGTCATGAGCAAAGACAAAGCAACGAGGGCATGCGAAGCCATGGGTGAAGGACTCTCAGACTCCAGAGCAGAACTCTCAGCTCCGTAGAATGAGAAGTAAAACGAGCGTCGCCGAGAGTGGGTGTTCCCGACGACGCGGCCACTGACACCCGAGGGCCAGCAGCCCTTCGCAGTCTGAGGTCTGAGATAATGTCACTTTTTTTTTTGCATTAAAAATACTGGAGTCTGCCAGGTGGTGCACGCCAATAAACCCCATGGCTCAAGAGGCTGAAGCAGGAGGATATAGTTCAAAGCCAGCCTCAGCAACTTAGGCAGCCCTGTCTCTCTAAAAAACACAGGAAAGGGCTGGGGATGTGGCTCAGTGGTTAAGCACCCCTGTACCAAACACACACACACACACACACACACACACACACACAATCTCTTTCTTAGTTATTAGCCAAGGTTTGAAAAATCCCCTCAGTGAGCGGGAAAGGGGAAACACTGGGGAGTGATAACTGGCCAACCATATTGTCATACTGTGTGCACGCACAAACATGGAACAAATCCGCCATTATGTACAGTTGTAAGGCACCAACAGACATGGAAGAAAACGGTAAGAGAACAACTTTTAAAAACGTCCCCTGAAGCAAAAGGACACAGCCCAATGGACACCAGTCAGGCCGCCTGGCAGAGAGAGAGCCCGCTAACCACCACGGGCTCTCGGGCGGGAAGGTCAGCCTCGGAAAGCGCACCCTTAGGCGTGGACAACTCCGAAAGGGCCTCGGCGTCCACAAACATCCCTGGACTTGCAAAGTCAGAGCAAGAAAGGGTGGAAATGGAAGAGATGCTCTTAGAACCCGAAAGGCCGGCTCGAAAACGTTACAGAGGCACAATTTCTAAAATATAAACTCTGGGCTGGGGATGTAGCTCAGTTCATAGAGTGCCTGCCTGTCAAGCACAAAGCCCTGGGTTCAGTTCCCAGCACCGCAAGACAGACAGATAGACAGATAGACAGACAGAGAGATAGAGAGATAGACAGAGAGACAGAGAGAGAGATAGATAGACAGAGAGATAGATAGACAGAGAGATAGAGAGAATATGAACTTGGAGAGATCAACATAACATAATCGACAGCCCTCTAGCTAGACTGATGGAACAGGAGAGAAGAGCCTGTTGTGAGTGTCAGGAGCAAGAGGGGCACCACCACTGACCCCACAGACCCCGACGGCCGAGACAAGAGGCAGGGGCCCTCTGCAAAGCGGAAGCTACCGAAAGCGACTCGAGGAGCAACACAGCCCACGGAGAATTCTCCCTCGGGCCTCAGGATGATGGTCCCGTCTGCCACCTGCTTCAGGAGAAGGCGAGCGGCCGGAGCAGCTCCTAAGCGGGGTGAAGCTGGCCGCTGGATAGCCGTGTCTCACGCAGAGACTTCTAGACGCACGCTGGATGCCATTTTGCTGTGCCCCCTCACCGCCCACTTTCCTGGAGACCTGCTTTGCCAGCTGTGGCTCTGCCAACGGCACTGCTCTTCAGGAATCCGGCTCCCAGAGCTGGTGGCGGTTGGCTCACAGCACATGAAGGGAATCCAGGGCACCCAAGGGCGCCGACTCGGTCTCAGCACGCGCGGCCCAGCTGGGGAGTGGGCCTAACCACGGGAGCCTCCAGACGACGGAGGTGCACGGCCACCATACCGGGGATCCCCTGCCATCCTCGCTGCACCCGCAGCACGGAGAGGGGCTTGGGCGGGCCGCGGTCAGCAGAGGAGCTTCGGGGCAGGAAAGCAGGCGCACGCTGCAGGTCCCGGAAGAGCCCTCGGCCGAGGCGTGCGCGGGTGCAGGGCAGTGGGCCTGTGACCGCGGCTCCTCACCGTTTGGGGGTCGTGTAACCACTTCGTGAGTCTGACAGAAGCTACTGATTTTCTCCCCAGAAAAACGCACATCAGAAGCAGGCTGTGCCCCGAGTCTGCGTGTTGAGGGGCGTGCGTGCAGGTGGCGGGCAGGGGTGAGGGTGACGGGCTTGGCGCGCTCCCTTCCCTCTCTCATCTATTTCTTTTAAATTTTGAGAAGGCTCTCGCCAAGTTGTAAAGGCTGGCCTTGAACTCAGGCCAGTTTCCTGGGGGCTGGATCCCTGCTGCACCTGGCTGACCCTCACTCCTGACCCCGGAGTGTCCCTCTTCCCTGTGGTCAGACCCAAAAGGCAGCCACCCCTGGTTCCTCTCCTTCCACTAAGAGGGTCCGGACCTGTGCTTCTGCGGTCTGTGTCACAGCCGCGGGGACCGAGGACCACAGTAAGTGGCAAAGGTAACTGTGGCCAGCCTGGGGGAGCACGCTGCTGTACCAGGCCCGGGACACACTCAGCCACTCCAGCAGACAGACGGACGGACGCGGGCCCACCGGCTAGTGCCCAGGTCTCCTGCAGCGTCTCTCGGGCCCAGGGTCTCGGGCAGTCCACAAGTCCCAACACCCCTTCACCCAGATGGGCTTCCAAGGCTCCCGTGAGGGGACCCAGGAAGCGGGGCGAGGCTGCTGGACGTCAGGTGCCAGGGTGGGGCACTGAGGCAGCGGGCACCACACTCCCAGGCCGCTAAGCGGGGCCTCGGCCCCTCCCCTGTGCCCCCAGTGACCACAGCCACCGTTTCTTGAGTCTTGGCCCCTTGCCAGGACCCTGGCACGTGGCTTCACCAGCTCCTTGTCACCCAGCCCTGTGGAGCAGGTCCTGGGACTCCCTGTGAGGAGCCCGAGGCCCACGGGGCACCGTCACCGGTGCAGGTCACCAGGAGGGAGGTGCTGGCTGATGTCACACAGCCCACCTGCCTCCAGAGCATCCACACCACGCCACGGGTCTCAGCGACCCCGTCTAGCTCACAGGTGCCCAAGTGCTTACGCTGCCCCTTCGCAGGTTGCCAGGCAGTCTCTGGGGGGCACAGGGAGGCCAGTGTGGGAGGCCCTGTTCTCTCCAGAGCAGCAGGGCTCTCGGCCAGCAAGCGCGGATAGAGTGGGCCCAGTCCTGCCCCTGCCCTCCTGCCACCCAGGGCCCTGGGCCACTCGCTGTCGGCTGCTGCTGACGCTGCACTCTGCTGGCCTGATTATGGCCTTGGAGCAGCCGCAGCCAGAATCACGAGGGATCCCGTCAGGCCCCAGAGGGCCCAGAGAGCCTGGAGCCCTGGACACCTGGACACCACGGAGCTGGCCTGTCAGCACCCCCCTTGCCTGGCTGGGACCTGGAGGGGATGGAGCAGGAGGCACCTGCGGGAGACAGCCCTCTGAGAGCGCGGCCATGGCTGCTGCTGTGCAGACGTGGCCTCGGCGGACTCCGACCTGAGGGTCACCCTTGCCTTGGACCACATCCTCACCCTCACTCGGCCCTCAGCCAGCGGGCGCACAGTGTCCCGAGAGACGCCTGCCCTGGGCCCCGGGCCAGCTCAGGCCACACCCCAGACCAGACCTTCCTGCTTGGAAATGAGGCTGCCGTACCCTGAAGGAGACCAAGCCAACGGGCAGCAAGGAGCAGGGCCCTGCGACAGACAGGCTGCAGCAGGGACCTGAAGGAGTGGCCAAGGCAGCCAGCCCTGGGCAGGACCCAGGAGCCCAGAGTGACACTAGGCCCTCTCCTCACAGCCCACCCCCGACAGGTCAGGAGGATGTGTGGTCAGCCCTGAACGCCGACAGGAGCCAAGGGCTCGGCTGGGGATGTGGCTCACCTTCCGTTTTACAGAGCAGAGAACCGAGGCCGGGTGGAGGGTCCTGCCCAGTCCACTGAGCACTGAGTCCAGATTCCAGGTTCCCAACACCTAGGACTGAGCTGGGACAAGTCACAAGCCCCAAGAGCTGGGCCATGCCACCTGCATTCTGAATCCAGCTCCCCTCCTGCCAGGGACAGGAGCCCTGGCCGTCCTCAGACCCAGGGCCAGTGCTGGACACTGGGAGCAGCAGGCAACCTGCGGTCAGCCAGGGCGAGCAGAGCTCCAAGCTCCACACTCCCCAGCTCAGTCCTGTGCCACCGCAGCCTGCTGGCAGCACCGACAGGAGGGTCACCAGTGGGTGACCCAGAGCACCCTAGACCGGCAACCGCCCCGGAAGCATCCCCAGGGGAGACCAGTGTCCACAGTGGCAAGACTCAGCACAGCCTGAGGGAGAAACCTGTGTCCATGAGGGAGGACAGATAAGCATGTGTGGCACATGTGTGTGATGGTCCGGCACTCGGCCACCAGAGGACCACGGGCGGGCCACAGCCTGGGCAGCCGCTGCCTGATGACCAAGGACAGCAGCTGGCCCCACCACCCAAGCCACTTGGGAATGCCTAGGACAGGCAGGTCCAGGGTTGGGGGACAGACTGGTGGCTGCCGGGGTGGGGAAGAGGCTGCTAATGGGCACCAGGTGTCCTGCGGGGGTGACAGGAACGTTCTGGAAATAGCTGTGATGGTCACCCACTTGGTTGACGGGGTCTACTAAGCTGCGATTTCAAGAGACAGATCTGACGGGATTTGGATCACGTCTCTACTTAGACAATGTTTGCTCAGGTCCACCTCCTGCCCAGCCTACAGGCCCTGCCTGACACGCCCGGCCCGCCTCCCGGTCCCACCATCCCACCCTGGGCCCCTGCCCCGGAGCTTTCTAGAAGCTTAAAAACACGGCGCCAGGACCACCTGAGGACAGGACTCGGCAGGGCAGGGCCGGTCACTTGTCTTAAATTCACGTGGACTGAGGTGCCCACCCAA
Organism: Sciurus carolinensis; assembly: GCF_902686445.1. Classification (NCBI taxonomy): domain Eukaryota; kingdom Metazoa; phylum Chordata; class Mammalia; order Rodentia; family Sciuridae; genus Sciurus; species Sciurus carolinensis. Next base: position 3,291,799 of record NC_062228.1, read on the forward strand.
GGACCCCATGGACCTGGGGCTGCCCAGGCCGTCCCTGCTTCCACTCCAAGCAGATCACGCCCCACACAGCCCTGGGCTCCTGCCCTGAACGGGAGGACAGCCCGCGGGAGCCCCTGGGCCCCCGCAGCTCAGGACTGGGCCACGGCCTGGGCAGCCTCCCTGAACACACCCGTGCTCCCGCGGCTCTCAGCCCCACCCGCCCTGGGCACCAGGTGCTCCCCTGTGTCCAGGGCAGCCACGGACGGGGGCAGGCCCTGATGGGGACAGGCCACGGGGCTGCAGCTGTGACCCTGCCTCAGGACACCAGCACGTCTATCAGCACACACATCTAATCAGCTTGTGTTCCTGAAAGGTCAGCCAGCAGAAGCAGCAAGAGGTCAGGGGGCAGCGTCGGAAGAGGACGGTCTCCGAGGTCCTTCCCGACACGCCCTGTTACCCTCCACGGGCAGAAGCTCATGGTGTCCTGCGGTCTGGCCTCAGGTCCTGAGCTTAAAACTAGACCCCAAGTGGAAGGCATGTCCCTTGTCTACCTCTCAGAGGCTGCCAGCACGTCACAAGATACTGTCCAGACACAGCCTCGGAGTCCCACTTAACGCACCTCGCCGGCCTGACGTCAGGTGCAGAGTGCAAACCACCTGTGGCCCCTGGAGACCAGTCCTGTGTTCAAAGACTGGGAAGCGAGAGGAAGGGCACCCGGAGAGGAGGGCTCCTTCCACACCTGCCCCTAGAAGGTCTGGAAGGTCCTACTCAAGGCAACGGGGAAACAGAAGGCAAGTTCTGGAATGTTCTTTCTTGAAGACAGAATCATCTCTCGCTACACTCTCCCCATCAAGACGTGAACCCAAGGCAGAAGGAGGACCTGAATTCTGGGCGTGGGATCTTCCCCAGTCAAGAAAACGTGCCCACGGCAATAAACACTCCAAGACTCCCACAGCAGAGTTCCCCTCACCAGGAGTGAGACCCCCAGAGATCTAAGCAGAGGGGGGCCCGGAAGCTCTGCAGACTGTGGCCCCGCCCCAGCCCTGCCCACGTCCAGGGAAGCTCTTGCCTTCCCGTTTCCTCCAGTCCTCTAGGACAGGATGGGACATTCTGCAAAGTTCCCTCCTCTGAGCAGATGGCTTCCAATCTGCCAAGGAAAGCAGACCTCCCCTGCAGGAGGCGTCCGCGCTCGAGAAGGGCCCGGAGCCTAGCACTGCCCAGCTGCTGCCGAGGAGGGTGTCAGCGCCGGCCCCAGCCAACTGCCTCCTCTGGCACCTTCCAGAAGGCCCCCCCTCCAAAGGGTCCTGGCCAGGGCTCCCAGGAGCTGGTCCTGGTGGGAGGAGCCACCAGGGCCTCCCTGAAGAGCCAGGAGCAGGGAAGCATGTGCCCACGGCTACAGGCGCCAGGACAGAGCACGCTGCAGACCTCAGGGGCTACGCGAAGAGGCGTCCATGGTGGCCACACCTGTTCTGGGCCGGAAGGCCACCCCAGGGCTCGGCCAGTGCAGTGAGGTAAACAGCTGCACGCTCTGTGAAGCAGAGTGCGCCTGGCCGAGCCTGGCAGGAGCGCAGGGCAGCCTGCTGGTCACCTGGCTCGCCAGGAGAGCAGGTCCGTCCAGGGCAAGCCCATCATTGCCGGGAGCCAGCCTCCGCCAGGTCCTGGCCAAGATGGCAGCACCTGGAAATGTCAGGGAGGCAGGTGTGAAGGCAGAGGGCACCATTACCACCCCGCAGGCACAGATGTGAGGGGCTGGGGAGGGGGTCCACACAGGGCCCCTCCAGGCATGTCCACCTTCACAGATGGAGCCCCCGAGGGCACAGGAAGGCAGGACAGGGTAGAGTCCAGATTCCAAAGCCAGACTCCTGGGCCCAAATCCTGGACCTGCCATTACCCATTACTAGCTGAGTGATCACGAGCAAGTTCCTTAGCCTCTCTGAACCTTACGGTCTATATGTGGACAGTGGCCCCAATCTCCACAGCGCTGTTGCAAGGATGCTGTACGTGTGGTTACGGGGAGCCCAGCACAGGCTGGAGCCTGGGGAGCAGGGTCTACATTAATATGTCCCCAAATGCCATCCAGCAGCCTGGCAGTGCTGTCTCTAGCTCAAAGGGAGGGACAAGGGTTCCCAGTCACAACCAAGGCAGGGGCAGGGTGCCCAGGCAGAGCTGTGGATGGCAGCAGGACACATCCACTACAAGGCCAGCACCCACGCCAGCCTGCCTCGCCTGGCTCCCACCATGAACCTGCCAGAGGAAGGAGTACCCCACTTCTCGGCCGAGAGTCTTGTCCAAGGTCAAACAACCTGCTCCGTGAAGATGCAAGTCAGGTCTGTCTCCAGGCAAACCTGGGTCTTTCCGTGGCTCCAGGGAGCCTCTGGGTGCTGGGAATCTTTCCTTAAGTAGAGGGGCCAGGCCCAGAGAGGGAAGGCTGCAGCCCTCCCCTGCCCAGCCTGGGCACTGCCCGCCCACACAGGAAGCACAGTGCCCTCCAGGGACCGAGTCCAGCTGGAGCGGAGGGCCACACACACCTACCCAGGGACAACTCCTTCCTTCTCTTTCTTTTCTTTTCTTAACGTTTCCTTTGGTTGTTTGACGGCTGAATGACTGACAAGTGAGCCCTCCCCGGGGCACAGCTCAGGAGTGCTGGGAGGGCCCACGACCGGGTTCCAGAACGCGCTGTGTCCCGCTGGCTCCCCAGGCTCCCCCAACACCCTGCTCCTCTCACCCCAGCTCTGCAACCACACCCAGGAAGGAACAGGAGCATGACTGTGAGACTCGGCCCCGCGTGACGTCCGAGGCCCAGGGACAGCCCTCCTCTGCCGGGCGGCACGGCCTGCCCGTCCTGACCGCGGTGCCGAGCCCCCCTCGCCCCCCAGGCCACCTGGTGCCGACAGTGCTGTCCTGTGCCCCCCCGCCCGCCATCGCCGCGGGCTCTGTGCTGGGCACCAGGTCCCAGCATCTGGAACAGCTCCGGCTCAGAGCAGGCGCCACAGGACTCGCTGAGTGAATGGCGAGGAGGGAGGAGGGAGGAGGGAGGAGGGAGGGCGGAAGGCAGAGGCTGCGCCTCCAGATCCCACGCGCTCAGGCCAAGGCTCCCTGGGAGTGGAGCGGCCTGAGGCCCACGTGCTGCCCCCTCCCGCAGCTGGACCCCAGCTGCCACCAGGACCATGGCCCCCATGGCCAGGTGGGCTTTCTTTCATCCTTGCTTCACTGCTGCTGGGCCTCTGCCCGGTCAGAGGCCGAGTCCCCACCCTGCTCCCCTCCTCGGCTGACTGCAGTCTCTTCCCGGCCTCCCACTTGCTGCACACTCCCCCTGCCCCAGCAAGCCCCGCCCAGGCCCGGCTAGGCCCCTCCTCCAGGCCATCTGACAGGTCCGGGGCCACAGGGTCATCACCAAGGGCACCAGGCCTCGACTGACTCATGCATGCAACGGGAACACCAAGGCTCCTGGGCCTGGGCAACAGCAGCCACGACCATGTGCTTTGGGAATGGCGCCGGGCCACCTTCCGGGTGGAGACCAGGCTGCTCTCAACTCCCTCCGCCAGCCTGGGGATGGCAGCGTCTCGTCACCCCGAGTCCCCGTCACTCAGGCCCACAGTCCATCCCACAGACTCCTGTGCGGAGAGAATCAACAGGCCACCCAGGGGCCTGCAGAGCCTGTGCGCCTCCACGCCACAGCACCCACCCCAGCATCCGAGAGTCACCCACACGCGGGGCATGGCGAGTCCTGGACCCGGGCACGTAACTGTCGTCTACACCCATCCCACCACGCCCCTACGAGCCCTGGTGCAGTTCCACCTCCCAGGCAGGAAGACTGACGCACCCCCGGGACAAGAACCTCGCTGCAGGCGGCTCCGTCCCTCGAGAGGCGCGGGGCTGGGCCCAGGGCCTGTGCTGCCCCGGCCCAGGCTCTCCTCCCAGCGCCACCCCTCTGGGATCCGCGGCTCTGCCGACTCCCAGCAGTAGTGGGAGCTGGACTGCCCCCCGGGTGACCGCGAGGCTCAGCATCCACGGGGGTGATGTGCTGGCCCCGCTGAAGCAGGGGCTGTGCCAAAGCACAAGAGCCTGGATCCAAAGCCGACATGGGCCGAGGAGGAGTCAGGGCGCAGCCAGGCATGGGCTTCCCCATGGGGTCCACCTCACGGACGCAGTGCCCATGCGTGTGCACGTGCCGGGCATCCCACATGCAGCACAGGCCAGGAGGCAGAACAGGACACTTCCACAGAGCCACCCCTCCTGACGGGGCAGGGACGCCCTCACCCTCCCAAGTGCTGGGCCAGCCCGGGGCCAGAGGTCACTGCTACAGACCTTTGACCAAAACATGCCAGTCTAACTCTCTCTGGTGGAGTGAAGACCCACAGCCCATGGCCAGGATGGTGGCTGGCACAGACCCGGGGCCCAGTCCTTACAAAGCAGGACCCAAGATTCACTGAGCCAGGCTGGAGCCAGAGGCAGGAGCCAGAGGCAGGAGCTAGGAGCAGGGGGACTCCTGCCTGGCTGGCAGAGAAGGCCTCTTCCCCCTGGGGAAAGCACTGTCCCCCAAATCCTGCCACAGGCCCCTGCGTCTGGGAATCCACTGCCATCTGCCATTCAGCCCAGAAAGTCTCCAATGAACAGCGTCAACCTGGCTGGAAAAGCGAAGCCCAGACACACAGGAGCTAGAGCAGAGAGGAACTTCCCTCTGCTGTGATTCAAACCAAGTAAGGACGAGACCTCTCCGTGACCCGCAGGGCTGCACTAATTACCAGTGTTATCAGGCGGAGGACAGACGTGCCCCAACTTCCTCTGCTCCACAGATTCCGCTCCAAACACACCCAGGTCCAGCCCTCGCCTGCAGTTGCCAGCAGTGCCCTATTCTTCTAGGCCACTCCTGAGCCCCGCTCCTGACCGCCCCAGGCCTTCAAGGTCCACCAAGCCAAGGTGACCACCAAGAGCTAGCTCAGCAACCCAGGAGGGCACCTCCGCTGGGGCAGGCCTCACAGGGGCTCTTCAGAGGAACAGAGAACACCTCTCCCTGCCTGCGTGCGCCTCAAGGAAAGGTCCGAGTTGGGGAGGGAACTGCAGCTTACTTACCTTCGTCACTGCCGCCACTGGGGAGCCCCAGCCCCCAGGCCCCTGGCGGGTGAGCCCTTGGCCCGCGCACACCAGGGTCCCACATTCCACGCAGGCCCCGATGATCAGCTGCCGCCCGTCGTCCACCAGCAGGCTGTGGCTGGCTCGCAGGGTGTAGAGGAACAGGGGCAGCCGGGCCACCCGCACGGACCGCAGCCCCAGACGCCGTTTCTTCTCCTGCTGGCAGAAGAAGCACACGAAGGTCTCCACCTGGTACTGCCGGGCCCAGGCGCTGACGGCGTGGTGCGCCCCACGGGCCTCGTGCTGCAGCCACTGGCCCAGCAGGTCGTGGTAGCAGAGCACACAGGCGGCCACCAGGCCGGTGGAGTCCGCTGGCCTTGCCCGTGGGGCAGGCGGGTAGACAGTGAGGAAGGGGAAGAAGGGCTCCTTCTCGCCCAGGCGGCTGGCGGGGTTCACGTTGAGCTGGAATTCCTTCCCGGGGCCCAGCTCCGCCCCGCAGATGTAGCAGACGGATGCCGCGGTACCTGGGGCAGAGGCGGGCGGCTCGCAGAGGGCAGGGTCGGAGGCGGAGAAGGCCTGGTGGTACCTGCCCAGGAAGCCCTGCACAGAGGTGATGAGCTCCTGGTTCTGGCAGGCCCGGTACAGGGCCCAGACGTCCTCCAGGACGCTGAAGCATTTGGGGCAGCTGCGGACCTCGCAGCGCTTGTTGGGGGCCCGGGCATTGGGTGGGCAGGGCAGGAGGCTGAGGAAGGGGAAATGCATGGTGCTCCTGGCGCTGCCGTTGAGGGCCCGGGAGGGCACTGCCCGGGCATCCTGGGTGCAGTCCTCCCCGCAGAGGTAACAGGCCTCCTGCAGGGTCCTGGTGGGGGGGGCCTCCTCCCTGGGGAGCCTCCTGCCCTTGGAGGCCATGCCGGGGGCGTGGCTGTTCAGGGGCACCACATAGAGTCGCTGCAGGACGGGCACGCTGGCCAGCTCGAAGCTCTGCCACTGCTGCATGAGGGAGGAGAAGCAACAGGAGCAGACCAGGGTGCTGCCCGCCTCGCTGATGGGCTGCGCCCCTGGGGGCGGGCTGTGCAGCCAGAGGAAGGGGAAGAAGGGCGCCTGGGCCAGCTTCTCCTGCTTCTGCACGTGGACCTGGTGCTGGGAGGCGGGGGACAGAACTGACCCGCAGACGTAGCAGCACAGGCCCTCTGGTGGCACAGCCTGGCTCTCCGGGAGAGTCCGAGGGACACCACCACCGCTGCCCTTCTCTCTGGGGCCACAGGGGTCCGGGACCGGCTGCTCCTTGTGTTCCTCTTCTTCACTGGTGATGTTGATGTCACTGTCCTCAGATGTGCAGTAACCCCGGAGAGAGTCCCCAGGGGCCCTGCTCTCCTGGGGCTTGGTGGCCTTGACAGAGTGAGTTTCTTTCATGCCATCTGTAGGGGCTGCCTGGCCCGGAGGGCTTTGCCAAAGGTCTTGAATGCCCCTCAGGACGCTGGCCCGGGGCTCGGGAACCCAGTGCCTTCCAACGCCCTTTCGCCGGCGCCTGACTCCAGTCTTGGGCTCCACGTCAGCGTGGAGCTTCGAGGAGACCCCCTCCTCCACATCGCCCTGCGCCAGGGGCTCTACGCCCTGTCCCGGAGGGGGTCCCGGCGCCGGCCTCCACTCCTGGCAGCGGCCCCCGCGGGGCCCGGGTCCCAGCATGGCCCGCGGAGCAGGCGGCGCGTCCTGCAGAGGGCTGCTGGCGTCGCGCGCGGCCGGGTCGGGCTCCGACAGGGGGTCGGTGTCCGACAGCTCCGACAGCTCGGAGTCTCGAGTGTCCTCGGCGGCCGCGCGGGGCCCCGGGCCGCCGCCGTCGTCGTCCTCGTCCCCGGCGGCGCTGCCCAGCGCATAGGCGACGTTCCACTCGCGGGGGGCCCCGGCGCCCCCGCGGCGCCCTCCGGCGCCCGCGTCGCACTGGTGGGGCCGCTTGAGCCAGTACATGCGCTTGTCCACCGGCGTGCGCGCGCGCTCGAAGGCGGCCCACTGCTCGCCCAGGAAGCAGCGGCACACGGCGCACACCAGCACGCAGCCGTCGGCCGGCGACAGCTCGCGCGCGCCGGGCGCCGGCTCCTGCTGCTGCAGGAACGGGAAGAAGGGCTGCGCCGGGGCCCCCGCGCCCGCCGCCGCCGGCTCCTTCACCTGCAGCTTCAGCTCCTTGCCGCGCCCGATGCCGCCGCCGCAGATGAAGCAGGAGAGCGCCGCGCCGCCGCCCGCCGCCCGCTCGCCCACGGCTGCCATGAGCCGCTGCTTGCGGGAGAGCGGCGCCGGCCGCCCGCTCATGGCCGCCCGCCTAGCGCCCGCCGCCGCGCCCAACTTGGAGCATGTGTGCGCGCCGCAAAGTTTGGCGGCGGGCGGCCGGCGCGGGCCGCGGCGCGGGGCGGCTCGCTGCGCCGCCCCCCGGGCCTGCCGAGCCCCCGGCGGCGGCGCGGTCCCAGGCGGCGCCGGCGAGCGCGCCCGGAACGCGGCGGCGGCGCTGGCGGCGGCGGGCCCCGGGCGGCTGGAGCGGCGGCCGCATGTGCGAGCTCCGGCGCCTGCCAAAGCGTTGGGTCATTTAATTGGGGAGGAGGCGGGGCGGCGCGGCGGAGGGCGGGGGAATCCCTGCGCGCTCCTCCCCGCCCGCCCCTCCCCCGCGCCCCGGACTGCGCACAATGGCTCGCGGGCTCCTCTATCTATTTTGTGTCCGACCCGAGCGCGCGCGATGATTCATCGCCCCAATTAGGGGCTCTCTCCGGCGCGCGGCTCCAGCCGTCTGAAGGGTCTCCTCGGGGACCCGCCAAAACCATCAGCGGCTGAAGCTGGTCTTTAAGGAAAGGTCAAGCAGGACGCGGGAGGAGCCAGGTAAGGACGCCGCGGAGCCTCGGAAGAAGGGCAGCTGGGGGCGGGGGGGCATCTGCAACCGGGGAGCTGCGGGCGGTCCGGACCCCTCCCGGTTCTAACGGGAGCCGCATGGAGTCCTGAGCTTCCCCGGGTTGGGGGCACCTTTCAGGGCCCAGTGCCCTAATTTTGGAGACAGGGAAGAGGAGTGGTCCCCTGTCTCCTGGAACCCATCATCCCGGGAAGAGTCCTCCGCCAGCCCCTCCCCTCCCCTCCCCTCCCCTCCCCTCCCCTCCCCTCCCCTCCCCTCTGCACTGCTGGCCAGAGGCCACCTGGTCATCAGCAGAGATGGAAAGGGTGTCCCAGGACAAGTGACTCCACCTCTCTGGGCCCTTTCCTCTTGTTAACCTGGAGCTGCAGCAGAGCGTCCCTGCACCCCTGTACTTAGCACAGGGAGCCCTGGCGCAGTGGCACTACTTAAGCACTCCCTGAAGGTCCATACCCCCACTAGCCGCATCGCCTGCCTGAGCAGCCCCATCTTCCAGGTGGGAAAGAAGAGACGTTGGGTGTGCCGAGTTACTCCTGGGAAGAGACTGCGTGGGATGCAGACTGGGGCAGTCAGTCTCCAGGTCACTGTTCCCACCCTGGCTTGGACCCTGCAGTCGCAGGCATGTCACCTGGCTGCTGATGGAAACTCCACAGCAGTGAACACAGGACTCACTCCCTCCCCTCCTCCTTGAGGCTCTGGATCAGGCTGGGAGGCCCCTGCAAAGCAGGGCCTCTCTGGACCTCACATTTCCCATCTGACAAATGAAAGTCCTCCTGCCTGTCTAATGGCTCTGATTTCCTAGCAGTTTACAACTGTCCTGACCTGCCAGCTGGAGCCCAGAGTCGTCTGGGGACAGAGGTGCCGGGTGAGCCCGTCCATCCTCTGGGGTGCTGACACGTAAGTAACACTGGGCTTCCTCTTGGCACCAAGGGGCCTATGCATTATAAATAAGTGGAAGAAGGGCCACCTCCCGGGAATCCCTGGTGGATACTCCAGGGCTCACAGCCCAGGGAGCCACAGGAAGACCTTCATGGCCTGAGATGCGATGGAGGCTCTGGGCCCTAAGCCGGCCCAGGAAAATGCTGGCTCAGCAGCTGTGGGGAAGGAATGTGGTGCAGGGGGGCTTCCTGGCTCGGGGCACTTTTAATACCCTGAGAGGCCTGATTAGGAGAACTTTAAAGGTATCGTCTGTTTAATTGCGCCCTGGTTAAAGGGGCTGTCGGGTCCCACGCAGATGGAAAGGTTGTGGGGAAGCAGGGCTGGCCCTGGAAACCCAGGGCTGCCACTGGACAGGCTCCTGGTGCTCCCCCAGGGCTCTCTGGCCTCGGGGCAGTGACATCGCGAGGCCTCCCCGTCCTCTCCCCAGACAGGTCCTCTGCCAGGCTCAGTCTCGGGTCCTGGCCTAGGAGGTTGCCGTCGAGTGCGTTTGGCTTTCTGCCTTGGTGCCTGTCTGCTCCCTCCTGAGGACGGGACCTGGTCTGTCTTGCTCACTGTGTATTCAGGCTGCTCTGGGCTTGGGGCCCACACCCCTGGTTCCATCCTGTTTAATCATGGGCCAGCTGTGCGACCCCGGGCAGACCCTCCTAGCTCACTATTCCTCAGTGTCCTGCTCTGTGCAATGGGCTTGCGATTCCTACCTCATGGAATTTCTCTGTGTAGATCAAATGAGGTAGAGGATGATGCTGCAGGCCCAGGGGCTGGGGGACCACAGGTGTCCGTGTGCGTGTCTTGCCCCACCTGGCTCGACCCAGTAGTGAGGAGGTTCTGCTGCATATCTGCACTCCAGGGCCAGGGGGCCACTCTGACCATGTCATGCCCAGAGCCTGAGGAGGGCCATGGGGCCAACCGGACAAAAAGCAGGAGGTGGGGCTCTTTGCTTAAGCTAGAACCCTCCAGAAGAGCTTCCTAAGTACGTGCCACGCGTGTGCCTGCGTTAGAATGCGCTGTGTTAGTGTGTGGCACGCACACATGCTGTGCACACACTCGGGCCCATATGCTCGGGCACATATGCGCCTGTGCTTGTGTACACACACATGCAGGTGCATGTGCAAGTATGTGTCCTGCATGTGTTGTGTGAGCACATGTGCATGTGTAGGTAAAGTGCACAAGCGTGGGCAGTGGGAGGTGTCTGGCTGGGTGGTTTTGGTCCCTCAGCACAGATCAGAGCAGGAGGAGGCAGACAGTGGTGTCAGTCACCTGTGGGGGTTGGCATGGGGCAGGGTGTAGCCAGACACATCTGACATCCCAACTTTGCTGTTTACTAGCTGTGTGGCCTTGGCCTGCTTCTTAACCTCTCTGAGCCTCAGGTCCCCATGTGGAAAACAGGAATAACTAAACAATACCCCTTGCAGAGTTGGGGAAAGAACTGAGAACCCAGGGCAGCCCACTCTGTGTGTGGCGAAGACAGTCCAAATGCCCCAGTACTTCACGGCCACACAGACCTGTGCCCGTAGGCACAAACTTCCCGGAGCTTTACAAGTTCTGTTGTACCTCCAGATTCCAGCGAGAAATTCCCCCGAGGCACAAGCCCGGCGTGGGGGTGCACACCTGTAATCCCAGCAGCTCTGGAGGCTGAGGCAGGAGCATCCTGACTTCAAAGCCAGCCTCAGCAAAAGCGAGGCACTAAGCAGCTCAGTGAGGCCCCGTCTCTAAATAAAATACAAAATACGGGAGTGTGGTTCAGTGGTCGAGTGCCCCTGAGTTCAATCCCCAGGATCCCCCAAAAAGAAAGAAAACCAAGACACAGAGAAGGAAGACATTGGCCCAAGGGCACACAGCATGGTGGAGCTACCACTGGTGACCCCCCGCAGAGTGTCCATGTGACCCCCTGGCTTTGCTCGCTCTAAGTTGCTTCCCCCTAAACCCAGCTTGGGGAACAGGGTCGGCCTAGAGTCTCCTCCTGTGTGTCCCTGGTTTTACACCTAAGGAAACTGCGGACCTGACAGTTCTGCTGGACACAGGCCGACTGCGTGCAAGGACCTGTCCATCAGCTGCACGCGCTCGAGGAGACCTGGTTCCCCTTTCAGACAGGAGCTGTCCGCACGTGCCCCCCGGGGGCTGCCGGAGCCTCAGCCCCACTGTAGAGCCATCTCCTCCCAAGGCCCTGCTGCAGCTGGAGAGAGGGGACGGGCTCCTCAGGCTGCGCGGCCTGTGGCCGGTTCAGTCCTGGAGCCCGGCATCCACACTGCCCACTGCAGCCCCGCACCGGGAGTGAGAGGGACCACGCCACTCGGGGCAGCAGGAGTCCAGAGCCACCAGCCAGGAACCTCCGGCTCAGCTCAGGCGGGCAGCTGCCTGTGGCGGTGCCCTGGCCTGCCCGTGACGTCGTCTGTGGTCCCAGCACTCACCCGGAGTCACTGTCCCTTGCCACTTCTCCCGGGGAAGAACCTGAGCAGGCTGAGGCTGGCCTTGCGCCGTCCCAGTTTCACAGGGTCTGGGGCGTGGCTGGGGTCCAGCCCGTGCAAGGACGTGGGAGCCAGACTGCAAAACCTCACCGTGCCTCACCTGGTGCTCTGCAGGCTGCTGCGCTCCGGCCCTCACTCCTGAGAGCCAGCGCTGGACCCCAGCTCCCCTGCCGGCCGCTCTGGCCCCACAACCCGCCTAACTCCCATTCCCGCTGGGTGTCCGCCCTCCTCCCTCCAAGGGTGCCCTTGGCGTCCCTCTGGGGACCAGTTCCCTCCCTGGGCCGGTCCCTCCTGATCCTGCCTCTTCCGGAGGAGTGTGTACCGTGTTTGGCCTCTGGCTCGCTGGGGACCAGAAAAACGAGATCTATCATCTGAATGCTGCATTTTTCTTTCTTGTTTTCTTTTTGCCTAAGTGTGAAACCAGCGGTTCTCCACCGTCCTCAGGAAGAGCTTCAAATGTGGCAGCCCACTGGCTCCTCCGGGGGGGAACGTACCGTTCAGAGTGATGATCCTACGTAGCAAAGCCCCTGGGACTTACGGAGGCCTCGGGCCTGCCAGCACGTCGCACCCGTTAGCTCGCGTGGCACAGGCCAGGTGGAGGCCTGGAAGGAGGCCCCGTGTCCACGTGGGCGGTGGGGCCGAGGGTCCAAGGCAGGGCTCGCTGGGGCGGCGGCTGGAGAGCTGTGCAGCCCGTCCTCGTCCCGTGCTGATCCGTTAAATGCTCACAGGATGCCGGCCACCCCGCCTCCGCCCCCTGCTTCCCTAGATACGGGGGTCTCGGGAGTGGAGGAGGGGGACACTTTCGCCTCCAGGGCCCAAAGCCACCTGGCAGAAGCGCCGTGCGAGCCTCCGAGGGCCTCCTTACAAAGTCACAGCTGCCTTACGCCATCGGGGTCGGGCTTGGGGGACGGAGCGAGCAGAGCTGCCTTGTTCCCCTCACCCGAGACTGCAGAGGACAGCACGGGCCCCCCTCCGGCGCTGCCAGCTGCGCCCCGCCCTCCGCGTCTCCTGCTGCCGCGACCTCCAAGGCCTCGTAAACCCTTTGATGAACGATGGCCAGGCCCGACCTGCCAGGGTGATGGACAGAGCTACACACAAATCCTCCCGTGCTCAGAGGCTCTTGCCGCCGGCTCCTCGGTGACCACGGACTTGCAAAAGAAAATCCCCAGCCAGCACCCATGGGACTGGTTCCCTGGCTTCCCGGCCACGGGGGCTTCTGGGGAAGATGGGGCCTGGGTGGGGCACGGCAGGGGCCACCTCCAGCACCCGGGCGCCAGGCACGCAGGGGGCACTTAGACCCAGCCAGCCCGCGGCCCTTGGTCCGAGGCTCACGTCTGCCGGGCATTACAGAGAGCCCAGTGCCACGTGCAGAGCCGCAGCTAAACGCCACCTAAAAACGAGGCGCTGCTGTGCGACTTTTCCACAAGGGCGCCGAGGCCTGGGCGGTGACCCTGGTCCCCAAGACTGCAGAGCTTGGAAGTGTCAGGGTTGGAGTCAGACCCAGAGGCTGGCCGAGCGCCCTTCTCCGGCCCGCCCAGCTGTGTGCCAGCTGCTGGCCTGCAGGCCAGCCTCCTGATGCTGTCCCATAAAGGCGTCCTTGTCCCCGACAGTCCTGCCACGGAGGCTAACGGTCAGGGCTTGATGGCCGCCTCGGAATTCTGTGAGGGCTCCAGGGCCAAGGCTCCCTTCTGCCCAGGTCCCCCGGTGCTCCTCCGGGGGCCGTGGCAGGTCCCTGGCGCTGGCTCCCGGGAGGGCTGGGAAGTTAGCAGCCCCAGATCCCTTCCAGCTGTTGCTCTGAGTCACTGAGGCTTCGTCCAAACCCAGCTGCCAGCCGCCCCCCAGCCTCCATGTGCAGTTGCTGGGCTGCTGCTGGTCTCACTGTCACTGACGGCGACTCACGGGGGGCCTGACTCGTGTGTCTAGCACAGAACTGGCTGCTGGGCTGGAGAGACCCTGACCAGAGTGTTGCCACCACACAGAAAAGGGGGCTTCCTGACACTGTCCAGCTCGCACCAACCCACGCACCTGGGACCAGTACCCAGGGAGGACGCGCCAGCCTCGGAGCCCCTGGTCTCTTCCAGCCACTACCCATCAGGGGTCGACTCAGGGCCAGGACTTCAGGCGTCCCGAGTCCCAGTCAGGCGCCTTGATTCTTGGCAGCCTGCTGGGATGTGGCTCCCAGGCCGCGGTGTCCACTCCAGGCAGCGTCCAGAGCTGGCGGCATCATCCTGGTCCATTTGAGAACACCATCACCCGAGACGCAGCCCCGCCCCACCCGCCAGTCACCCCCAGCCTGGCTGCACTCACCCTCCTGCCCTGGCTTTGGGGAGCTGGGCAGTTCACTGGGCAGCACAGCCCTACACGTGGCCTTCTGCGTCTGGCCTCCCATACTCAGCATCCCAAGGCCTGGCGTGCGGCAGTGTGCGTTGGCACAGATGGTTTTGTACCCTGTGTCAGCAGAAGTGTGTCACGGGGCCTCTTTGGGTCTAGCTTTTTGCTCTGGTTTCTGTCTCTGAGATTCTTCCTTTTTCTTTCCCACGTTCCCGTGTTTTGTCTTGACGTTTACTTTGCAGCACTGGGAATCGAACCCTGGTCTGCTGCAGGCTGAGCTCATGCTCTGCTTCCGAGTTGCACCCCTCCTCTTCCTTGTTTTTGCATGCAGCAGTACTCAGTTCTTTTTCATTGCTGTATAATAGTCCTTTGATGGATATGCCATAACTTGTGCGGGTCAGCTCTTCGTGGTTTCCGCTTGAGGCCAACATGGAGTGTGTTTTCCTGAACAGTATAGGGTGTCCTCTGCTGAAAACACGCTGCCTCTCTGCTGGGTGGACGCCCAGGAGTGGGATTGCTCATGGTGGGTGAGTGGGTGTTGACCCGAGGCAGAGGGAAAAGCTTCACATCACAGCTGGTGTGGAATTCCCAAGGTTCCTGGTTCCCAGACTCCTGACGCCTCTGCAGCTGCCCGCCCACCATGCTGACCCTGCCGGGCACCCTCTGCCCACCTGGGCAGCCAGCTGGAGCCCATGCAGGCTGCAGAGGACGGCTTTGTGGCCTGTATTTTCATTGCCTTGTGCCAGCACATGTGGTTTTTCTGTCCTGGCTCTGAAACTGTGTTCCTTTCACAGGCCAGAAATACTTAGCGTGGCTCCCTCTAAAAGGGGAAGCACATTTTTAAATTCCAATCTGCCTGGGTCCAGCGTGATGGAGAACATTCCAGCCGTCTGGAGGGCCGCACTCACCAGGAACGTAGCTCACAGTCCCCGGCACACACAGCACTCGGTCCCGCCCCACCCCTTCCTGGGGGGCTGGTTGAGACGTGTGTCAGGTCCCGACCTGGGCAGTAGGATGGTGCGTGACAGGCGCGTGCGTTTTCAAGTGAGGCCTCGTGGGTGCAGTGACCTCAGTCCCGCAGCCAAGGTCTGTTCCAGACGGACAGCTTCATCCCATTCGGGCCTTCCAGGGAGCGATTAAATAGGTGCAAACGTATGATTTCCACTTTACAGATGAGGAAGCTGAAGCACAGAGGAGCTAAGCTACTTGCCCAAGGTTGCACAGCTCCTAACAGCTAGAGGTGGGTTTCTGACCCCAGCCGTCCAGCTCCAGAGTCCACACTCTGGGTCCTGCATTACCTCGCCTCTGAAATCCAGCTGTGCCGTGAAGTTTCTGCCTGGCCAGGGAAGGGGGCGGACTTTGAGTCACATTTGCTCGTCCGCATGACTGTGGAGAGCAGCCTCGCCCTACGCTGCCGTCATCCGCTGACCAAACCCGGTCCAGGGCCAAGAGCCATGAGCACAGTGGGTCCCGCACAGCGCCGTGGCCACGAGTGCCAGGACTTGAGGCTTGGAGGTGTGTCCTCCCGCCCGTCTGGGAGGGGCCGGGTCCAAGGCCACAGGAAGCCAAGACAAGGCAGCGCAAAGCTCTGTGACCCCAGCGAGCAGCGCTGGCCTTCGGAGGCCCAGGCGCCCGGGAGTGAGGGCTTCGTCCTGACCTCCTTTCTTCCCAGGGACCCGAGGGTTCACTCCAGGGAGCCCTCCCGCTCTGGCCTCCAGGGAGAAGCAGAGAAAGTGTCCCCGTCGCAGGGCTCCTGGGCCGCACGGGCCTTCGAGTGCTCAGAGTGGTGAGGCGGTGCTCGGACCCAGGTGTCCAGCTGCGGCTCCGGCCGGCACCCTGTGGGGCCCTCGACCCTGCGCGGCCATTAAAATCGAGCAGACCTGAAAGCAGAGCTGCCAGAGGTGGGAGGCAGTGTGGGAGGCACCATGGCAGCTGGTGTCGCGGCCCAGGCCATGGGCAGCTGGGGGCCCGGGGTGGGGGAGCCTGGTCCTGGGGGCAGAGCCAGTGTTCGGTGTCGCAGGGGAGCGGGCACCTCTCGCGGGCTGCTGGAGCTGCCCTCCCGGGAGGGGTGTGTCGGGAGTTAGGCGGGGGCTGGGCGGGTCAGGCAGCGCCAGCCCCCGCCTGCTCCCCGTGGGCCTCCTCTCTCCCACCCCAGCAGGCAGCTTGCTCATCTCCAAGTGCACGTCCATCTGCCACTGTCTCCCTCTTGCTCAAAACCCTTCTCAAGTTCCGTCGCTCTAAGGTTGAAGATCAGACCCCCTGTTTGGGGACCCTGCCTGTGACTCCAGGAGGCCCTTGCGCTCCCTGGAGCCCGCGCTTCCCCCAGAGGCACTGGGCACGGCTACCACAGGGCGCTTGCACATGCTCCTGCCCAGTGAGCGTGCCCCGTCCCTTGGCCTCCTCCTGGGCCTCAGGCTGGCCCTGAGACTCCATTTCCCAGGCTCCCTTGTCTCTGCCCTCCCACTGGGTCAGTGGGTGGGAGGAGGGAGAAGGCGCAGGGGAGAGATCAGGCCGTCTCTCTCTCCCCCGTCTCTCTCCCTGCTGTCTGTCTCCCCGCCCCCGTACCCCCCGCTGTCCTCTCTCCAGCAGTGTCTCTGCTTGGGCCTGTCCCCTGCAGTCCCAGCAGTAGTGTCCGGCTTCTCCTCCGTCCTTCCATCCAGGTGACAGCAGGTCCCTGTGTTCTTGACCTGGGCTGGCTTCGCTCCCCTCTGTTCTTTGGGAGATGCCCAGTTCTCTTACTGTGCCCGCTCCAGGCCCGCCTGGCCCAGGGGACCTTTCCTGCGCAGCCAGGACCCAGCTTTGAGTTGCTGCAGAGCCCCCAGACCTCGCGGACCCCCGGGGCGGGCTGAGGACTGGCTTTCCCTCCGGGCAGTGGCTGCTGTTGGTGATTATGAATGAAGTTCCACGAGGGTGAGGGCCTCCGCACAGTGTCCAGCACCAGGACACACTCAGAACATAGGCGGGAAAGCCACCGGGGATGGACAGGAAAGCTGGCGGAGCCCACTCAGCCAGAACCTCTCGCCCTCGGTGACTCCATTACCCCTTCATAGAATTGCTAAGCAGATCGCTCGGCGAGGGCTGGACTGTGGCTCAGTGGTGAGCACTTGCCTAGCGTGTGTGAGGCCCTGGGTTTGATCCTTAGCACCACATAAAATAAACAAAATAAAGGCATGCTGTCCGTTTACAAGAAAAAAAAAAATAGATTGGAGAAACTCATCATTCATTAATTCCACTCAGGTTTATTGGGCACCTACTAACCAGCAAGATGGGGGTCGTGGTGAGTGGATAGGTGAGTGGGTGGGGTTGGGTGGATGGATGGGTAGATAGAAGGCTGGATGATGGATGGATGGGTAGTGGGCGGATAGGAGCAAAGAGGGTTCATTCCTGTAAAACAGTAAGGCCGGGAGAGAACACAGGCAGGCTGAATCAAGAGGGCAGTCACAGCTGTCCCTCCAGGGGGAGTGGACGGCATGCCTGCCTCACTGGGGAATGCCATGCCGTGCTCTGTCACAGCAGCAGCTGTGCCCTGAGGAGGGGCCATCGTGGTGGCAGAGCCGAGTTGGGTTCCCATGTCAGCCAGGATTCATGCCAGCGTGTGGGGTGTCCCTACCCAGGCACGGCTGTGGCCACTGAGGGGCCTTCCAGCCCTGTGGCTGCCCGGGACATGGGCTTCTGAGGTGCCCGTCAGGTTCTGTGCCCCAGGCGGCAGGAGCAGAGGCCACCACCCAGCTCCTGGAGCCCTGGGCACGAGCCCACAGGGGCTGGACGCACCTCCTCGCCCAGGCCCAGGCGGGCTTCAGAATGGCCCTGGGAAGTGACGGCAAAGCCTGAGCACCCTGAGACCCAGGTCAGGAGGCAGGGTGGACCCAAGTCCCACGGTGCCCATGAGCATCAGGCTTCTGAGGCCCGCGGCCCCCGTCCAGTGTGGAGGACACTGACGCAGGGGACTGACACTGGGGGCTTCTCCAAGTCCGGGGGGTCTGCTGAGTCCTCGCCTGACCCTCAGATGGGACTGCAGAGCTGCAAATTCTCCATCTGTGGAGGGAGGGAACCCTCGGCTTTGGCATGAACAAGTGGAAAGGGCCAGCGAAGGAGGGCCAGCAAAGGTGAGCCTAGTCTCCGCGCTCGTTTAGGGCCCGGCGCCGCCCACAGGGAGCTCCCGGGCCTGGCCGGGGCATCAGCACCCGAGGAGGCCACTGGCCCGCAGCACCGCACCCCAGCCAGGCCTGGGGCAGAAGGCGTCCTTGCCTGGAGCCGGAAAGGGAGGCTATGAATAGGCTCCTGTCCCTTGGGGGCAGATTTTTGTGGCCAAACAAGTGGCACAGAGACTCCTGCTTCCTCGTGGGCTTGTCCAGCTCGGGGCTCTGGGCCAGGCGCGGAGCCCGGACTGAACTCCCGGCGTCCCAGGCAGGCCGTGGGGAGCAGGCCCGCGGCCACCGGGGCCTCGCAGGGAGGCTGCCCCTCCCGTCTGGTGGAGGGAGGGTGAGGCGTGATCTTCCTGCCCGGGGAAGTGCCGGCCACCGGGCAGCACCTGCGGCTTCCCGGAGGCAGCGGCTCCTCACCGGTGGGTGTTTCCAGTGCTTTGCCCAGAACGGCGACTGCGCGGCCCCCGAGTTTGGCTCTGTTGCTGTTCTTTTGAGGAGTTTGATCTTTAAATGCCCCAAGCTCGGCAAGAGACCCCTCTGAACAGTGCCGGGCAGGGGCGTCTGGAGGCTCGGGCTGCGCCGCCTGTGGGCCCCCAGGCTGCTCTCTGAGGGGACACGCTCTGTGTCCGGCAGGGGTTGGCATCTCTCCGTGAGAGCCCCCAGGCCTGGAGCTGCCCCGGGCCCAGCAGAGGGGGCCGAGCGAGGCGGCAGAAGGGCAGCCGGAGGCGCGGGGCGGTTGCTGACGTCATGCCCCCTCCAACAGGTGGCCTGCCATCTGCCCAGCCCCCGCCCGCACGTGGCCAACCCTCAGAGTTCGGCTCTGGCTGAGCACATGCCTGAGTTCATACAGCCAGAAAAAGAACTTGGCAAAAGCCGCCAGGCCTGAGGACAGAGTGCGGGTCACTTGTACCCAGGGAGGGAGGCTAAAAGGACCAGGAACCTTGAAAAGTCCCTCTGTGCAGGCCCTGCACTGCTGTCTTCACAGGTTCCTGGAGTTTGGCCTGAAAGGCTTTCTAGAGCTGGATGTGCACACCCGGCCTGACAGACATCTCAACGCAGCCCAGAGAGGTCAAGGGACTTCCAGGGGTTGCACAGCCTGACCACTCGTAGACCCATTGACTCCCTGTTTATTTGGTTGGCTCCAACCAGCTGCAGCAGTGAGGCCTCCAGGATCCTCTGCATCCAGCAAGGGGTCAAGCCATGTGGACAGTGTGCAAGCTTCCCAACTGAGCTGCCCACGGCCCGAGGACGTCGGCTCCTCTGAGCCTCCGTCTCCTCTTCTGCAGCATGGGGTGAGAACAGCACCCGCCTCTGGGAGCCTCTGTGACATGGGGCCACTTCCCGGCGGATCCTGCTATTGGACTTCGCCTCCTATGGTTCTAGCCCATGCCTGCGGCAGCGCCATGTGGTCACTTCCCCAGCCTCCTGTCAATGGGGGAACGGGCCGTCCAGTTACTTGCCAGCAAGCCTGGGGCAAGCCCGGGCCCAGGCCCACGGTCTGATCCCCAGCTGGCCGCTCCACTCCCTGAACCCCCACCCTGCGGCGGAACGTGTCGGAGCCTGTGGGTCGGGCAGCTGTCACCCCTGCCAGCTGCCAGGACCCCGGTATGTGACACCGTGCCAGGTGGAGGCTGACGTGGGGGAGACGCACAACTTCTGAGCCAGCCAAGGGGGGAGGGACTGGTGGCTGGGCGGGAGCCACAGGGGTGGCCCTGTTGGTCCTGCACTGGCCCCAGGGACCTGCCAGACTTCCTGCCACCTCGCACCACTCGAGGGCTGCCCACATGTCCACACGGGGCTCCGGGAGGGACCGCCAGTCACCGTGGACTCTGGGGGTCTGGACACAGGTGGCTCATCCGTACGTGCTGGTTTTCACAAGGATCCCGGAAGAAGGTTTTGTGAGGGCGACTGAAAACCTCTGTTCTGTCGGCCCGTCTGTCCCGGCAGCTCTCCACCCTCAGGGGGCAACACCCCAAGCCTGGGCATCTGTGCTGCGTGGGGCTCGGCCTTCCTGGAGGCTCACTCCGCTGGAGGAGATGGCCTTGAATGTGGAGGCAGACTGAGCTAGGCTGCAGCCCCGGGCTGGCTGACTCCAAAGCCGCGACTGACCGCTGGACCACTGGTCTTTTGACTAACGCGTCAGTAGCTGCCCCGGCAGGCTGGTGGCTTCAGAGGCCAGCTTAGGTCAGTGCTGTCCTGGGCTCCCACTGCCTGGTCTTGCTGTTAGGAGTCCCCAGCAGCTCACCCAAACTGCAGCCAAGAAATGCATCTGGGGAGAGGGCGCACAGGAGGGGGAGGATAGACGGTGCCTGGGGGGTTGGGGGCCCAAGAAGCCCTGGGGGAGGGTAGCCCCCTCCCCCGTCGAAGGTCCTTATCCTTTCAACTCCTGTGGGACCCTGGGGTGTGCAAAGCTGGAGCCTCTGTGGAAGGGGCAGGAGGCTGGGTCCTCCCCAGCGCCCAGGGCCAGGAACCCCAGGGAGAGGGTTTGTTCCAGAGGCTTAGATGTTGGGGCCGCAGGGCCTCAGGCCAGGCCAGGCCAGGGATCCTGGTCCATGCTGAATGCTACCTCCCAGCACCAGAACAGCCTGAGAGAAGCGGCCAGGTCAGGGTCCACCTTCCCCATTGGCTGACGCCCCAGGGAGGGCTTGCTTTCCTCCCATCCGGTCAGGAGCCCAGAGGCTGCAGGGGACACTCTGATTCTGACTGCGTTAGAGAGAGACGCACAGGGAGACAGAGACACCAGGGTGCATGGAGGAGCACCCCAGCAGCACGTCAGAGACAGACAGACAGACAGACACACACACACACACACACACACACACACACAGACCTGCACGCAGAGATGCAGACGTGGCCACCCTGGCAAACCCACAGATGCCCTGGGCCTTGTGAGCCCAGCCCCAGCCTGCAGCCTCCTTACCCTACCTGGTCACCTGGTCACTTCAGGGGCAGAAACTGGGGCTGTCCTGCTGCGTGACCTCCCGGCCCAGCTCCCTGCTGGGTGGAAAGGGGCCACCCAGGAGCCCTGTGCCACACATCTGGCATCAGGGTCCTTTGCCTTGACCCAAAGCCTCTCAGGCATGCTGTGCAGTACAGAAGCCCATGTGCTGGACATGTGGTGCCCTGTGTGGCATCTGAGGGCAGGGGGCACCCAAGGGAGGAAGAGCCACCACCTGCTACCTGTCCCCAGGCAGCGCCAGCTACCAGTAGCCTGCATTTGGGTCCTGGGTCCACCCAGGCTGCACAGACCCAGGGTGAGGGATGTCAGCTTTCTGAGCCTCGGTTCCCCTCATCGGTGAGGCAGGGAGCATGGCTGACTGAGGCGGGGCTGTGGACCTGCAGGGTGCAGCCGCGTGTCCTTGGGATGCACCAGCATGCTGACCGACAGTCCCCTGGCCCCTGGGAATAGCACGCCCGCCCTACGGCGAGGAAGAGAGCCGGTGGGCAGACCAGGCTTCTCGCGCGTCAGGGACACTAGCAAGGCACCCGCCTTGGCTTAAACTCTCCTTGCGGCTCCTGGACCCTGGCCCTGCCCGGCCTCAGAGCCACAGACCTTGGCCAGCAGGCAGCCAGGCTCCTAGAGAGCCCGGCCGTGCCCAGCACCTGCAGCAGACCTAGCCACCAAGCAGAGTCACATGAGCCCCAGGATAACAGACCAAGAGCGGGGCAGCCCAGCTCCGTGGGCCCATGAGGCGCAAAACTCAACTGCCTTCTACACATGGCTTTGCTGAGGCGTGATTCCTATGGTAAAAAGCACCTGTTTTAGGTGGACTTGACACATCTGCACCCTCAAAGTCACCACCCAGGCAAGGTGACCAGCAAAGGTCCCAGAGTTGGAAGACAGATCTGGGTCCTATCACCCCCAAATTCTGCCTCGTGCCTCTCCCTGCCCACCTGCACCCGGCGCCGGCATCCACGGCGGCTCTGTGCCTGGTCCTTCCTCTCCTAGACCCAGCCCGAGCCATGGAGGGAGCGCTGGGCGCTCTGCGTGGGCTCCTCTCCTCGGGTTTCCAGGCTCTTCAAAGGGGCTGCCTATCATCCTCTCTCCTTTCCACCCAGGAGGAGGATTCTAGAATACAAGGGCAGTGCCAGGGGGCTGCCCGTCCCCTGGGAATGGACACTTGGTCATTTCCTGTTTGGGGCCACGTGTTTGGGGCTGGGCACTCCAGAGCCCGAGTGCTGGTGTGGACCCGTGTTCTCGTTTCTCTTGGGGAAATGCCTCAGTGCAGGACTACAGGTCCTCGGCCTTGGCCAACCGGGTGGGCTGGAAGTTTCCAGCTTTGAGATGGGGATGGACACGGCCCAGACGTCCACCAGCAGAGGGGTGCGTCAACAGACCGCGGCACCACACAGAGACCACACATCGCCCACCACGGTTGAGTCTCGAAACCTTTGGTCGCCACAAGAAGGGACGACGGCCCCTGGGACGTGGGGACAGACGCCTGGCACAGAGGGCCACACAGGGTCCAGTCTGGTTATGCAACATGGGCAGAAGGTGGATCTGGAGCCGAATGCAGATCAGTGGCTGCGTAGGTCGGGGAGGGGAGATGGGGCAGGTTTCCGCGGGGTGCTGGGGACCTCAGAAACCCGACGGGCAGGGTTCTGCACACATGGGCCCCTGACCACCGCTGTGCTGTCCCGTGGCAGTGGAGCAGAGAGCCTGATTTTTAAAAGGGGGAGCCTGTGTGGTCGCCCACGCTAGGGGTCCCACCTATTGGGGAGACTGAGGTGGGTGTGGGGCGTTCAAGCCCAGGAGCTTGAGGGCAGCCTGGAAAACATGGTAAGACCTTGTCTCAAAAAATTTTTTTTTACTAAAATGATGAAGTAAACAAAAACTCAAAAGCAGAGAAGAAAATCAACCCCCCCTCCCCAAAATGCCTTCCTCGTAGGACACTGTGGCAGTCCTTTGAGGTGACCCAGGTAAGTCCTGGTCAGGGATCCGGCCCAGCCCCAGGAGGAGGGTCTCAGAGTCCGGGTCCTCCGTGTGCTCACTGCTGGGCCCCCTGCACCCAGACGGTACCCAGTACGGCAGGGACACCCAGCCAGCTCAGTGGGCCCGGACGGTGAGCCTGTGCCTGACTTCCGCCGGCCAGGGTCTCAGCAGAGTGCCGGTCTGACGGGCAGTCACGCTCTCGAGAACTCTCTCCAGACAATCCCATCAGATGGGAACCTTCTAAAACGCATGTCTGCTCATCTCTGCGCGTCTAGAGAAGCCAGAGACGAGGAGCCGCCCAGGGTCGGCCTGCTGATCTGAGCCCAGGGCCTGGCGGGTGCGGCCCCTCAGACAGCGGCCTGCCCGGGGTGGGCTCTGCAGAGTGGAGTCCTGTGCCCCACTGGGCTGGCTCTTAATAAGTCTGAGGCCAGGGCAAGCTGTGTCCCTGGGAGCCTGCCCCAACTCCAACGGGGCAGGATGTGGCCTGACCAGCCCTCCAGCCCAGCAGGAAGAAGGCCCACGTGGGGTCCAGCTGCCAGGGATTTCCCATGGGCCTCGCCTCGTGGGAGAGAGGAGGCAGGGAAGACAGGGAAGCAGGCCAGGAGCCCGGCTGCAGCAACCCGGGCCAGCTCTGCCGGGCGCCACGCCTTCCCCAGAGGCCTCGGGCCGACCTGGTCCTCCTTTCTGGAGTTCTTCTGAGGCCTCCCTCTTGCCTGCACCGCCCCCCGTCCCGTCCCCAGCCCCACCTCCCCACCGTCCACCCCAAAATGCCTGCAGCTGACCCATCAGCACAGGGCTGCCACCGCCCAGCCGGCTCTCAAAATTGACCCGCTCCCGTCACTCCCCGGCTCGCAAACCCTCTGTGGCTCCCTTGTGTCCCCAGAGAGCAGCTTGAGGAGCAGCTAGCAGGAAGGAGCCCAGGGCCAGGATCCCGGCTGAGCCCGCTCCACCTCCCCAGGTGACGGACCCCGGCACGTCCATCACCAGTCTGCTGCACCTTTCTGGCTAGACCCGTGAAGTGGGCAGCGCTGTGCACGCGGCCTGTGACGAGTCTTCAGAGCAGGCCGGCCACGTCACCAGCCTCCCACCCGCCAGGGAGCAGGGTCTCCCTGCTCTGGCCCGAGGTGTGACCTCGGGATCCACCGGGCTGGTGAGCAGCCCCCGTGTGCCCAGCGTCCGGCCTCCCTCCTGCCTGCGGTCCTCGGGGTCATGCCCCCAAGCCTCCCTGCGACTCCGCCACCTGACCACGGCTCTGACCTTGTCCCATCGGCACCTCTCAGAGGGGAAGATGCACCAGGAACACAGGAAAGGCCTCTGCCGGGCGGAGGTTGCCCCCAGGACAGGAGCCCGGCCTCTGGGCTCTGTGGACCCCCCTTTAGGTCACCTCGAGGCCACTCAGCAGTCAAAGGACCTTCACAGAGAGGGTCGGGCTTGGGGACCTGCCCTGCCTGTGCCGCCAGGCTTCCCCTGGGCCTCCCTGCATGGCCTGGGCCTCCCTGAATGGCCCGGGTCTCCTGCTGGCACCCCAGCACCCGCCCACGCTCCTCCAGGTCCTCAAGTGCTGTGTCCCTCCTGGGGTCACCTGATCGCCCTCACAGGCACACCCTTCACTTTCTTGTCTTCCAATGGGTTCCTGGGTGGATCCTTTCGCTTGTCTCCCCAGGGCCAGTTTGGGGCACCCCACAGTCGGCTGCCACCCCAGAGAGCCCCTTCCGTGTGCCTGGTGCCACGCACGGCGAGTCATCCCACAGACCGGCCGGCGCTCAGGTGACAGCCCAGCCCGCACAGCGAGTGGACCTCAGAGGCGGAGGGCTGGCCCCAGGGTGTGCTGGTGAGCAACCTGGGGCTTCCAGGCCTCCATGACACCAGCTGACTGCTATTGAGCTGGCTGCAGCTCCCCATGCTGCTCCACCTGCCTGGACAGCTGACCCGCCACCCCAGCTGCCCTGTCCCAATCCCAGAACCTGGTGCTGCGTTGACCTGGATGGCAAAGGAACTGTGCAGGTGTGACTTCAGTAGGAGGGTCCACACGTCACAACAGCAGCCCTGGGAAGAGGGAGGCGGGGTCAGAACCAGAGGGACTCGGAGAGAAGCGCCAAGAGCCAAGGATTGCAGGTGGATCTGGACACTGGAAAGGGCAAGCAGCTAGCGGGATCCAGCCCATGACAGCGAGACCCAGGTCACACTTCTGACCAGCAGAAGGTGGTCCCTCACCCCAGCAGCCCTGGGACATGCCTACAGGGCCTGCCCACCATGCCACCCGCTTTTTGTTTTTGGTACCAGGGATTGAACCCAGGGCACCGTAACCACTGGGCCACAACCTAGGCCCTTTTTATATTTTATGTAGAGATAGGGTCTCACTAAGTCCTTAGGGTCTTGCTAAGTTGCTGAGGCTGGCTTTGAACTCGTGGTCCTCCTGCCTCAGCAGTGGGCCCCTGTGTCCGGCTCAACACCCCCTCTGAGTCGCCCGTCCTTCCCACCCAGCAGCCGACTCGGGTCGCTCCACCCAGCCCCAGTCACCAGCCCCCAGGATCTCCCCAGACGGACCCTGGGCTGCTGGCTCCCACGTGAGTCTGCTGATCCCACCACACATCTCAGCCGCATCTCACTGGAGTTTCCTCCAGGCAGGAAGCCCCAGGTCTCGGCTTGCACAGCCCCACCAGGCTCCCCAAGCCCCCGCCCCTCTGCCCTGCTGCTCCCCACTGCAGGTGCTTGCAGTGCCCCCGGGCACGCCGTCCCTGCGGGGCACAGCTGGCTCAGCCGGGGAGGAGGCAATACCCCTGCTGCTCCTGGCCACCCCACGGCACCACTGCGACCGGAGCTCCTTTCCCTTAGTTTTGGGGGGGTTCTTTCCTACGATCTCTGGGCAGCAGCGCCCTGCCAGCCTCACCAGCAGGCTTCCTCCAGGTGGGTGCCTGTCCTCCAGGGCTCCTGCCTCCAGCCCAGTCCACCGGCACACAGAGGTGCCTGCTCCAGGGTGTCGGGCCCCGCACGGGCTCTGCCAGCTGACCGGCTCAGAGCCCCTGCCCTTGCTTTCCTTGACTCTCGTGGGCCACATGCTGCCCCCTGGACCCGGGGACCAGGAGGGGGTCAGTGTTTCCCAGGCCTGATGCCCTTTCCTGCTTCCAGCAGCGCGAGGGGACCCGCCGCCTGGGGGGGGGACAACTCCCGTGCCAGCAGCGGCGCCGAGGACGGGGTTACCCCTGCTGGGGCCACACGGTGACGTGGCACAGACTTGCCCTGCCCTCTGGTTCTGTGTCCAGGGAGATAAGCAGGCCGCAGGGGCTCCTGCGGTGGTTGACTCCACCCACGTCTGCCCGTGTCTGCGACTCCAAGGGAAATCTGACCCAGGGTCAGGGCGCCCAGGTGGCCAGGTGTGAGTGGACCACACAGGGAGGACGCGTGCTCGGGTGGGACAGAGGGGTCGAAAGCCTTGGGGTCCCAAGGGCCTTTCCTCCTGTCCCGGGGCAGAAACCAGGTCCCTGGCTCCTCCCAGCGGAAGCCCCCCCCTGCCCAGCCACCTGCAAGGCTTCCCCAGGAGCCATGGCCTGGTTTGGACCCAGGTCATGGGCAACATGTGCCGGTCTTGGCAGTTTGGAGACGGGAAGTGCCACGGGCCTTGGCTGGGCTTGGGGGCTGCAGCCGTTGGCAGGCGGGCCGTGCCCTGGGGTGTGTGGTCTTTTGGGGAGGTGGGCACCCCCATGGGGTGGGGCGGCAGGAGCTCAGCTTCCCGCCCCGCGGACCCCCACCAAGCCCTTCACTGAGCTCCATTGTCTGCTGGGCGCTGGGTGGATGCTGTTTATACAGTGGACTCCACTGTGGCCCGTGTGAGTCCTGGCCCTGGCCCAGGCTGGGTTTAGACGGGGGTGTTGAGCTCTGGCCACCACGGGCGGGGGGTGGGGAGCAGGGAGCGGAGGGTGACCTTTTGCAGTTCAACCCCCAAGTCCCCAGTGCGAGGGGTCATGCCCCAGGACTGTGGGGAGGGGTCGGAGGGCCTCCAGATGAGGTTGGGGTCCGCCTAGCAGAGGTCTTGCCCTCCCAGCTCTGCCTAGGCTGCCCCAGATGTTTCTTCTGGGGACAAAGAGCGGAGATGTCCAGCTGGAGTCAGGGGACGGTCACCCTCCTCAGAGCCGAGTCAGCACCAGCCTCTACAGAGGGTCCAGGAGGTGACTAAGTCAGAGATGATGCGGGGCAACCTAGCCCCAGAGGGTGCTGAGAGGGACCGAGTCGGAGAGGCTGCCGGGCAGCCGAGGGCTGGAGGCGCTGGTGGAGGCTGGCACACAGAGCCGGGTCAGCGCGAGAGGCCCCAGGGGCCCGCGTCCAGCAGGCAGACCGTGGTCCCCCCCAAGGGGCCCTCCCACTGTCTCCCAGGCCTGACCGTGGCTGGCCGGCACGGGGCTTTCTGGGGAAGGTTTTCACAAAGACCTGTCCAACCCTTGGGCCGCAGCAGGAAGTCCTGGAGGCCAGTGTACAATGCTTTGCTTCCGGCCACCGAGGGTCCTGGGAGACAGGAGAGAGGCGCTGTGGCCCTGCTGCTTTCCAGAGGGACCTGGCAGAGGCCCCCGGAGCGGTCAGGGCTCCCGGCGGCAACAGGGCGGGGATGGAACAGCTGCGAGGGGGCGGGCCATGGCGGCCTCAGGCCAGGCGGGGCTGCCGACCCTCAGCCAATGCTGCCCTTGGCTGGTCCTCAGGGCGGCCGTTGCCTCAGGGATGGGGTCCGCACAGCAGGGCGGGCGGGCTAGCGCTGGGGCTTTGCTCCACCAGAGGCCTCTGCCTCGCGGCCCGACCCGGCTCCAGGGCTGGCCACTCCTTCCGGCTCTGTGGCTGGTCCAGGTCACTCAGAGTCCCTGGAGCTCAGCCACAGACTGGGCCCACCTGGGTCCCAGTGCTGCCCCGGCCGTGCCCGCAGGGAGGCACACATGTGCGGCCACGATACCCCTGCCTCCAGGGTCCTACCGTCACCAAGCCTATGAGGCTTGGCATAAGATGGACATCGAGGCCAATGGGAGAGAATCGAGAGTCCAGCAGAAACCCTCGCGTTTATAGGTGACTGGGGTGTTTTTGTTGTTTGTTTGTTTGTTTGTTTTTTGGAGCTGGGATTGAACCCAGCAGTGCTCTGCCCCAGCCCTTTTTATTTTTTATTTTGAGACATGATCCCATTAAGTTGTCCAGGTTGGCCTTGAACTTGTGATCCTCCTGCCCCAGGCTCCCAAGTCACTGGGATGACAGGTGTGGCCACCATTGACCTTTGATAAGGGTGCCAAGACCCCCAGTGGGAACAGAACAACCTTTTCAACAAATGGGGCTGGGACAACTAGATGTCCTCATGCAAAAGACTGAAGTCAGACCCCTACCTCACACCTCCTGTGCAAAAATTAAAACAGATCAAAGATCTAATATGTCGAGCTAGAACTATAGAACTCCTAGGAAAAAATATAGGAGAAAAATCTTCATGACCTGGGATTAGACCATTTCAGTCTTACAAGGAACACACGAAAGACAAGCAACTAAAGGGAAAAAAATAGGTGAATTAAATTCATCAAAGCCGAAACCATTTATGCTCCAAAGGAGATCATTGAGAAAGTAAAGACAACCTAAGGGGGAGAAAATGTCCACAAACCAAAGTCAGATAAGGAACTTCTCTCTAGAACCTGTATAGGATGTTGTGTGTGTCAGCTTTCTGCACTGTAACAAATACCCGAGATCAGCAACTTATAAAGAAAAAAGGGAGGGAGGGAAGAGGAGAGGGCAAGGGAAAGTACTGGGGACTGAATTAGAGCAAATTATACTCCAAGCTTTTATGTTAAAATGAATCCTAATGTTACGTATAACTAAAAAGAACCAATAATTAAAAAAAAAAAAAAAAAACAGCCATGATCTAATGGTTAAAAAGAAAAAGAGGGCCATTTTGGTCCACAGTTTTGGAGATGTGAGTGACGGCCAGTGGCCCCCTGCTCGTGGGTCTGTAGTACGGTGCTGGTCATGCAGGGAGCAGGCAGAGGACAGAATTGCTGTCCTCATGGCCAGAAAGAAGAGAGAGAGGCAGCAAAGAGCACATAACCCATTTAAAAATGGGCAAGAAGATCGGAGTTGACATTCCTCAGACTCAACAAGACCAGCGGCCAAGGAAACTGAGAAAAGCGGTTGGAGAAGCGTGGCACGGTGGCACTCTCTGCACGGTGACCCAGCGCATAGGAAGGAAGCAGTGGCCATGGCATAGGCCCCGGGAGACGCACGCTGTGGGCAGCCAGGAACCACTGCGTCCAGCTCAGGTGGCCCGAGCGAACCATGAAAGCAGGCAGGGCCTCACCACGCCCCGGTGCCTGGGGGGGCGGTCACCTCCGGACCCAAAAGTCCTCCCTGGAGATGTCCAGACCACAGAGAATGAATCAAGTCCACCCAGAAACCCATACACAAGTGTCCCTGTCTGCCTGGAGCTCAGCAGCCCCAAGTGGGAGCGAGAGGTGTCTGAGGCCTGTGACGAGTGGACAGAGCCAGCCCAGCCCGTGCGGGAGGACACACAGCCACAAGAAGACCATGAGGCCACAGCTGTGTGGGAAGCCGGGTGCCGAGGTCCCTCCCCATGAGCCCTGCTGGGTAATGTGCCCTGAGGAGCAGCCAGCGGGCTCCTGTCCCTCGGCGCTGGGGTGTTGGAGGGAGGGCAGGGTGGGCCCAGAGCGGTGATGGAGTGCGTTCAGGACCCGGGCCTACTAACCGCCGTGAGGAGACTCTAGGGCGAATTACGGGGCCTGAGCTGAACACCACAGGGCTGTTGCGGAAGACCAAGGACAGCCGGACCCACCTGGGCCTCCGGCCTCCGCAACCCCTGGCCTCCAGCCTTCACACCCTGGCCTCAGCACCCCTGGCCTCCACGCCCCTGGACTCCCTTCTCTGCACCCCTGGCCTCCAACCTTCACTCCCTGGCCTCGGCACCCCTGGTCTCCACAACCCTGGACTCCCTTCTCTGCACCCCTGGCCTCCAGCCTTCACACCCTGGCCTCAGCACCCCTGGCCTCCACGCCCCTGGACTCCCTTCTCTGCACCCCTGGCCTCCAACCTTCACTCCCTGGCCTCAGCACCCCTGGTCTCCACAACCCTGGACTCCCTTCTCTGCACCCCTGGCCTCCAGCCTTCACACCCTGGCCTCAGCACCCCTGGCCTCCACGCCCCTGGACTCCCTTCTCTGCACCCCTGGCCTCCAACCTTCACTCCCTGGCCTCGGCACCCCTGGTCTCCACAACCCTGGACTCCCTTCTCTGCACCCCTGGCCTCCAGCCTTCACACCCTGGCCTCAGCACCCCTGGCCTCCACGCCCCTGGACTCCCTTCTCTGCACCCCTGGCCTCCAGCCTTCACACCCTGGCCTCGGCACCCCTGGTCTCCACAACCCTGGACTCCCTTCTCTGCACCCCTGGCCTCCAGCCTTCACTCCCTGGCCTCGACACCCCTGGCCTCCACACCCCTGGACTCCCTTCTCTGCACCCCTGGCCTGTGCTGCTGTCTGGGCCTCCTCTTCCACAGCCTTCCTCTGGGTGGAACTCTCCTCCCCTGACCCCACCCTGCACTTTGGACCCCCCAGTTGACATTCAAGGACTTTCTCTCGATGGCCCTGTGACAGCCGTCCAGATCCCACTCCACAGAAGTCAGGCAGCCACTGGGGTCAACAGGCCATCACTGCTGGACCCCACCCCCGGCAGCAGTGGGGGCCCCGATCCCCGGAACCAACCCGCCACCCCGTGTCCACCTCCAGCTGGGGCTTCTCCAAACACGACTGCCACCCCCTCCCGCCCCGAGCGCTGGCCCGAGGCAGGGGACTGCTCCTTGTGGTGGAAAGCGGCCCTTCCCTCCAAACCGCGGCCCCCACACAGCTGCCTTGGTGGCCAAAGGAATTGTACGCTTTTCTCCTTCAGCTGAAGAAAATCTCCTGTTCCTAGTGTCCTGAGCAGAGCGGGAGGCCCACGCTGCACTCTCGGTGACTCCCTCCCGGAAGGCCGGGGAGGGACAGGTGCGGGCCATGGCGCAGGCCACCCGGCCTCAGCCTGGGAGGAGAGGCGCGGTCAGAGCGCCTCCGTAACAAACACCTGGCCTGCAGCCCTTGGACGCCCGACGCCCCGCTCCTGCGCTCCCCGTCTCAGCGGTCGGCAGGGCTGTCCCACCCCTCCTGGGCTCTCACACACCCTCTGTCTTCAGCTAAGCCTCCTCCTCCCAGAAGCCCTCCGGATTGCTCAGGACCGGCCTGGCTGCCCTTGGGGGCTCCTGCCACCAGCTGCCCTGGACTTTGAACTCTGCCCTCAAAGCTGTGAATACTGGTGTAAGGGTCCCCCTCACTGGGGTCCCCCAAGGGCAGAGACCCTCTGACTTCTCCAGGCTCAGTCCCTTCCAGCAGGCCACCACCCCATGGCATCGTCACCTCCCGCTCAACCGACCGTCGCCTCTCTCCCCTGCCCCGCCCACCCCTGCCCGGTGGTCTTCCTGACGTGTGAGTCAGTCCGGGACACCCTGCCTCTGGCCTGGGCTCACCGCCTTACTCCTAGGATAGAGCCTAGGGGCCCGTGAGCCGGCCCTGGTCCTCCCCCCACCCCTCGGTTCCTCTCTCCACCTGCTCCCTCCACTCGGGCCCAGCACTCCTTCTATATTCCAGAGCCCCCCAAGCTGCTCCTGCCGCAGGACCTTTGCACCAGCGACTCCCAAGCCGGGAGCAGCCTCCTGCTCCCTCCAGTGGCAGGAACCCGAGTCCAGCCAGCTCGGGTACGGCTCCGACCCTGGACTTCCTCCAGCAGCTGCCTGCGCTGGGCTGTCTGCGACGCCTTGGTCTCACGCTAATGTGGCTCTGCCGGGCTGCAGGACTCTCACCGCTAAGGGTGTGGGCCAGGGAGGGCGCGGGGCTTCTCTGACCCTCTGGGCTCTGGGACCAGGACCCGCAGCCCTGCCCTCACCAGCCTGCGCCCTGGCCCCACCGACCTCTCCTGCGGAGGTTGTGCTTTGACAAGAGAGCCGAAGCTTTTAGGCAAAATAAACAGGCCACCCAGGGGCCTGATGTGAGGTCGCGAGCAGGTGGCTCTAGGGAACCCCAGTGGAGGGCAGTGAGGGAGCAGGTGTCCCTGGGGGCCCAGTGGAGGGCAGTGAGGGAGCAGGTGTCCCTGGGGGGCCCAGTGGAGGGCAGTGAGCAGCAGCAGCTGGAAGGACTCCTGAGGTCCAGTCGCTGGACTCACAGCCCCACTGGGCTCTGGGAAGCCCTTCCACCCGGGGAGCGAGCCCAGCCTCACCCCGGGGGAAGCAGGAGCACAGCACCCATGGCCTCCGGAAGTAGAAAGACTGGGTTTGTCTAGGAGCCTTTCTTTCTCTCTCTTTATTTTCGGGGCTGGGATTGAGCCTGGGGTGCTCTAACACTGAGCTGCGGCCCCAGCCCTTTTTACTTTATTTTGAGAGAGGGTCTTGCTAAGTTGCTGAGGCTGGTCTTGAATGTGAGATCCTCCTGCCTCGGCCTCCAGAGTGGCTGGGCCCAGCTAAAAGGCCAGGATTTGCTCAGGCTCCACCTCCTGCCCGGCTCCAGGGTGGGCCCTCTCCCAAGGAGAGGCACAGAGAAAGGAAGGCAGGAGGAGAGGAGGGGATGAAGAAAGAGAGAAGGAAGAGAGAGAAGCGGAAGGGAGAGGAGGCGGGGAGGAGGAGTGGGAGAGGGAGAGGAAGAGAGGGGCGGGCACTCCTCAGCCCTAGTCACAGACGCCTGCCCCCTGGCCACTGTCCCCTCTCTGGCCTGGGCGCCAGCTGTGCCCGCGGCCCCACCCACGCTGGTCCCGCCTCCCTCCTGCACAAGGCTGGTTACACAAGGCTGGTGGCCGCAGGCCAAGCATCCAGAAGCAGGTCACATGGGGCGGCCGGGAGGAGGGAGGCGCTTCCCAGGCCAGGCTGCCGCCGCCGCGGCCCCGTTCCCATTCGCTTGGCCCGGAGTCAGCCTCCCGGCCGCTGGCTGGGCCAGAGTGTTCCCAGATGCGCTCTGCGGGCAGTTAAACAGCGCGCTGGTTCCTGTCAGCAGCGGGACTCCAGGAGGGGACCCCCAGCGGCAGCCAGGGCCAGATGTTCTCAACGCGCACTGTGGAGGCAGGGCGGGGAGGCCCGGCCACCGCCAGGCCCACAAAGACCCCGCCGGGCCTCACTCTGCCCGCTCCAGGGACATAGGCCCAGCCCTTCCCCGGACCGCCCCCATCCACCCGGACTCCAGAGGGTCCACATCTAGAGACCCGGCGGCCCCGGGGCTGCTAGGGAGGGCCTTCCCCCGACCCCGAGGTCCTGGGGCAGCTCCCTTCCCAGGTCCTCCTGTGGGCAGAGCGGGAGCACCTGCCTCCTGTGCCCCAGACCCGCAGAGGCATCTTGGAAGGCCTGGGTGTCCACCCGGCTGCTCTGCCTGGCTCCCAGGAAAGGAGGCGGCAGAAGGTGGCTCAGCCAGAAGGAGGACCAGCCCAGCTGCGGGCCGCACACAGGGACCCAGGCCGCCCCAGCTGCTGGGAGCAGAGGCAGCCTGCTGGCGACCCAGCGACCTTGAACACTTGAGCCGTGAAATCAGGGCAGCTGAAGAGCAGGCCGCTGGGCGCCGGGAGGGGCCGCCCCACTGGGTCACAGGGAGGGGTCCGCCTCGCTTCAAAACGCAGCCGAGGGGCAGGGTACGCTGTGCGCAGCGCTGGCCTGGCCCCTGGGCCCCGGGTTTCGGCTCCACAAGGGAACAAAACCCACCCGCACACAGGTCAAGGCCAGTCAAACTCCCAGGTCTGGTCAGCGCCTGGCAGCAGCCGAGGACACGTGGGGAGGCCACAGGACACAGGAAGGGGCTACACCAGGGCATGCCTGGCTGGCTGGCTTGGGACAGGAAGTGGGGCCAAGCCAAGGCCAGGCCCTGGAGGAAATGGAGGATGCTTTCCCTCAACCCTCAAACTGACCTTTCGAATCACGTGACTCTTCTTGCTCTTCTTCTAAAGTGCGTGAGGACGGAAGAGAGCTGTGGTTTCACCATGGTGGCTTATCGGCTCTCCTGACAGCCTGTGGGGTAGAGACACTATTTTGCTCACCTTACAGATGAGGAAACTGAGGGTCAGAGTGACCCTTGGTCATTCTGAGACAGAGATGTGTCCACTAATAACTGGCAGGACTGAGGTTGGCACTGGCCCTGGGACCTGGGCCAGGGCTCTTCCCTCCCCCTCCCCCAACACAACTCTGCTGGGGCTCCAAGGGGCAGCTGGCACCCCCAGGGGCACCTCACCAACACCCCTGGCCCACGGCTGGCTTGTCCGTGGTCCCTGCCTCCTGCTCCTCCCGTCCCTCACTCCCTCCCTCGGCCAAGCTGGAGGAGACCTCTGCTTCCCGCAGGCTGCAGGACCTTCCTGGAGGACTGCGGGGCCCTCACAGCCTCCCCCTCTAAGCGCCACAGCCTGACAGGCCTTCTCTGCCCCTTGGACTCCTCAGGGCGTTTTCCTGGCCGGACCGAAGCCAGGGGTGGGGAAGGAGAGTTCCTGACCCACCATGGTGCCCGCATCTTCACAGACCAGGGGGCTCATGCCGAGTGGGCAGTGGGGCCAGGTGACGGTAGCTGCAGCCAGGCCTCTGGCCCTGGGGCGGGCACTCCTGGGCTCAGCCCTTGTCCTGGTCCCCCGGGAGACTTGGCCCTGAAGCCTGGAGCCTCCTGGAGCCTCGGGGTCCCCACAATGAAGTGTGGATGGTGACGCTCATGGGGACCCTGGACAGAGCTGTCGGGGGTCTGTGACGGGCACCTGTGACGGCTCTTCTGCCACGGGCACCACAGAGCCAGCCAGCCCCATGCTCACGCCCAGGGGAGTAGCCCTGGGAAACTGGGTCAGGGGGAGGCAGAAAATGGAGGCTCCCCAGGAGGGTGGGGATTTGAAGAGGGAGGGGCAGCCACGGAAAGGCTGCCACCTGGCCAGCACCTGGAGGACAGTCGCCAGGTGGGCCCTGCCCACGCAGGCCGGCCAGGCAGGAAGCCAGGCCTGGGCAGCACCGCCGGCCTCCGGAGCCCCTGCGTGTCCTCTGGCACCAGCACTGAGGGTCAGGCATTGTCCCCGCTTGCAGGAGGCACGGCCGGGGCTTTCACACGGCCCTGTCCGGGGCTGTGGGGACTGATGCCAGCCCTGGGCTCTTGGCACTGGATTGGTGGCCCTCCAGCTGCCCCCGCGCTGAGCTTGGCACTGTGCAGGGTCCTGCACCTGGGGACAGAGTAGCACACCCCATGCAACCCTGACCCCCAGGACTCTAGGTCACCAACAGGAGGGCAGCTCGGGCAGTGTGCGGAGGCTGACATGCGCTCCCCCAGAGGAGCACCTGACCAGCCTCGGGGACACAGGAAACCCGGGAGGAGCAAGGCTGAGGCCCGCCAGGCTGGGAGTTAGCCAGGCTACGCAGGGAAGAGGGAAAAGGTGTCTAGTGCAGGCAACAGCGTGTGCAAAGGCCCAGAGGTCAGGGAACCCACGGGACTTCCAAGAACTGAAAGCACAGGGGACCACAAACAGGGCTCGGGGAGGGGAGGGGAGGACTGCGTAGGCTGCCCGCGCTCTCCAGGGCAGACGTGGGGCAGCTCTGCCAAGACCAGCCAGGGCCACCCTGCTCACGGGCTGGGGTCCACCTCCTCTGACTGGGACGTCCCCTGTTCAGATGGACTGTGTGGCCTTGCCCTGGGGGAGACTGGCCAGAGGCCAAGGGACAACCAAGACCAGACCTTGGGGAAGAGACTGCAGGCTCTGGCCAAGGGCATCCCAGAGAAGGTGGCCTGAGGCTGGGCCTGGAGGACGGAGGGGATTCAGACTCCCGCAGAGGAAGGGGAGACGGAGCAGCATCCGTCTGGGGGAGATCCTGGCCTGAGCCTCACCTGCCGGCTCCCAGGCGTCCCTTTTGAGAGAAGGGGATGACCGCAGGCCAGCCCGAGGGGCCAGGTCTTCCTCTGTAGGCTCTCCCTCCCTCCCTCCTCCGCCTGGGCTCCCACTGTAAGGGCAGGACCAGGAGGGAGGGCCGGGTCCAGCCTGCGCTCGCCAACGGGGCCTGGACAGCTTTCCCAAGGGATGGTCCACCGGACGCCCCGCCCTGCACGGCACCACCCTCTCCTGCCAGCCTGGACGCCTCTGGAAAGCAGGACGGAAGATGCCGTGAATCACGGCTGAGGAGGGACTGGCACACAGTGGGCACTCGTGATGCTGTGGGCCCTCGGGCGCAGCGCAGTCCTCTCTGATGAGAGGCAGCCACGGGTCCGCAGCCAGTGGGACTAAGATGAGCCCAGCTGTGCTCCAGAGGTCCAGGGCCAACGAGCGGTGTGCACCAGAAGCTGGTCCTGCCGCAGCAGGGCGGTGTGCAAACGCAGACGCTCGTACGCGTGAACATCAGGGGAGGCCCTCCGGCCCACCTCTCCCTCTGTACCCCTCCTGCACCCCAGACCAGCCAGCTCTGCTCCAGAAACACCCCTGCAAGGGCCCAGAGCCCCTCCCACCCAGGAAGGGCACGCAGGGGAGCCGTCAGGCCTTTCCGACCTGCCAGAACTCTTAGCACAGCGCTTAGGACATCCCTGGGTACAAATCGGAGTCGATTCAGCCAAGGGATGAAGAAGGTGGAACCCAGGCTCTGGAGAGGCAAGTTCAAATCCAGTTTCTCATCAGGGTGACTGTGTTCAGTTGTCTAGGTTGTACGCTGCACCACGGAGTCACGTCCAAGAGGACGCTGTTCGCACCAGGGACATGGATATCATCTAGAAAACCTCTGTGTATTTTTATTACAGCTTTGATGGCTCAAGTGCTGTTTGCGCATCGATCATGTCAGTTTCTTCCTTGCAGTGCTGGGGAGGATCCAGAGCCCCATGCATGCCAAGCTAGACCCGAGCTCCACCCCACCGGATCACATCGAGCTCTGCTAGCTGGCAGCAAAGGACCGACTCCTATGACGTCCGTGACGCGCTGTGCTAACGACACCTGACGGGGTTGTTAAGCCTTGGAACCCTCCACGATTTTGTGTTCAGCTACTGAATTTGCGTAGAAGGTCTTTGTACCTGGCACATTGTCATCGCTGAGAACCTAATAATAGCTTAATTCACGACTGTGGGGCAGCGTGGCCTCCGCGAGCCTCTGCCCGTGTCTGTCTTCTGGGCAGAGCTTCCAGGAAGCTGGGGAGCGTCTGTGACACCCAGTAGGTGCTCGGCAAGCGTATTTGTGCCCACTATCCCCTGACATGCAGCTGTTCTGGAAACTTCCTGGACACAGCAGGGGCAGCTGGGTGCCTCGGTTTACCCACCCAAAAGGCTGTGGCCCCTCTCCCCAGGCCTGCCAGCAGGGGAGGACCCACAGTCCTTACCCACTCCTGTTCCTGCCTGGCCTGAAATTCTCACCCCTGAGCTTCTCCAAATTTGGTGCTGCCTGGAGTCTGGACCCCGTTTCCTGTGCCCCGCCCCCTCCGCCTGGCTGCCAGAAGTGCCGCCACGGTAGCCCCCCCAGGCCCCCAGAAGCTGCCCAAAGAGGAAATCCTCTTCCTCCTCCTCCAGCCTGGAAGCTGCAGAATGTTTCTCCTGGAATTTTTTGGCTTTCACGCTGCAGAATGTTCTAGCCCAGCAGCCGCAGGCTCTTCCCTCTTGGCGGCGCTGGGGCCTCCCACCCTCTGCGGCCCCCTCCTCCTCCCGTGTCTCCTGCAAGCAAAACACCAAGTGCCAAGGAGCTGGAAGGCCCGGCGGAAACGCACCACCGCCCCCCAGGTGGATCCTTTCCAGGAGCTGGACGCCGAGCGCCGGGCAGGACAGCCCCCGGCCCGACAGGACGGCAGGCAGGCGGCCGGGAGATCCAGGGGCCCGGTCTGACCCTGCCGTGGCCTTTCAGGAGGAAAATCCAGCTCTTTATTCATTTAGCTCCCGACCCTGCCTTCTTGGCAGCGGAATAATTAAATATTCATGCATTTTCTCCTTCCCCTAAGAAAGTGATAAGTCAGATTTCTGCACACACAGAGAAGGGGCCCGGGGCAAGGGCTGGAGCCCAAAATCAGAGCAAGAGAAAGCCTGCACTTCAACCAGAATGAAAGCCGCCTTCACCTCCAGGAGCTCGGGCTCGAGGCTCTCGGAGCTGGGAGGCTCCAGGGCCAATTAGGCCTGTTTGTGTTGACGTCAAGTCTGGGAACTTTTTTCTTCCCCCTGTGAGTATTTATGATCCTGACAGATGCCACGGGAAGAAAAGGTCCCAGAGCAGGAGCACAACTCAGGGGCACGGGGCAGCTGGGGGGGCAGCCCAAGGCAGGGAGGGAGCCACTGCGTGCACCACGGTGCACCCACACGCTCCCAGGAGGGCTCGGGGGTGCGAGGTGACCCCACGCTGCGGAGCCGGGTGCCGAGCTCAACGGGCCCTGCAGGCGAGGAAACCGGCCCCGGCAACAAGGCTGCTTCCCGAGGACCCACGTCAAGGAGCAGATTCTAGACCCAACTCTGGGGTGACCCTGGACTCTGCCTGGAGCCCAGCCTCCGGGACCCAGTGAGCCCTCACACCATTCACCGGCTCTAGGCAGTTTTCTAGGTGCCCCTTCGTTTCGCAAGGCCAAGAGCCCGTGGTGGGCAAGGGGCTTTGCACTCAGTCCCTAGCACCATCCAGCACAGCCAGCAGTCAGGGGATGTGAGCGCTAGGTTGTTAGCTGTCCATCAGCAGGAATCATCCTCTAGGCAGAGTGGGAGGATGAGGTGGTCACGCTTAGCCAAGGGCCATTTTAGGTGCA
Source organism: Sciurus carolinensis (assembly GCF_902686445.1). Classification (NCBI taxonomy): domain Eukaryota; kingdom Metazoa; phylum Chordata; class Mammalia; order Rodentia; family Sciuridae; genus Sciurus; species Sciurus carolinensis. The sequence continues at coordinate 3,330,279 of NC_062228.1, forward strand.
CTAGACGTCACCGTGCAGGAGCCAGGACCCCTAGCCCTGGAGCCAGGTCACACTCAGGCTCACTAGAAGGAGCCAGGCACCCTTGCAGAGTAGATAACCTGCCCAACAGTACCTGGCAACCCCGGCCAAGAGGGAAAAGCAGTAATTGTTAATTAGGGCCTCTGCCCCTGAATTGCTGCTGCCCTGGCTCGACCCCACCGCAGGCCTCCAGTAGAAGGGTCAGCCCTGGGCCCAGAAGCCCACGCAGCAGATGGTAAGGCTCCCCAGCTGCCCCTGACCGGGCATGTGTGGGGTAGCTGGGAGGGGGCGGGCGGGGACTTCCTGCCCAGCCGGCCCGGCCCTCACAAGGCCTGGCTGCAGGTCTCAAATCTGGATTGTTTTGTGAATGGAATGTAACCTGAGAGCCGGGAAATGCCGGGCGCAGGCAGAGGGAGGTCCCCTGGCGGGAAGGCAGGCAGGCTCCCCGGACAAGACGGACGGGGCCAGGTGGGGAAGGCCAGGCGCCGGCAGGCCCGCCGAGCGCCCGCCCCCAGCCCTGGCCCTGTTTTCTGGGCTTTGTGCCATCCGACTCCAGGTCGGGACCACCCAGGGAGAAGGACCCCTGCCCGAGGGGCGCCTGGCTGTGGCCTCCTCTGGGAAGGGCCTACAGACTCCCAGGAGCCAATCCCAAGTCTCTGCCCAGCACCCGGCACCGAGGAGCACCCATGCACTCAGGGCCGCACGGGGGTCGGGCCTGGGGACGGCTGGGAACCCACACCAACACCCAGGGGGCTGGTGGGAGAGCAGCCCTCAGCCATGCTGTGACCTGCCCCAGGGACTCCTCTGCAGGGGCCAGCGGTGTGACTTGTGGTTTAATCCTTGCGGCAACTCCGGAAGGATGCTATTCCTGCCCATTGTATAGACAAGGACAGTCGAGGCCCAGAGGATTGGAGACTCGCATGGGAGAGAGCCAGCAAGGCCTTGGGTCCTGCTGACCCCGGCCCTGGTTTCTAGCCACTGGGTTTCCAACAGCCACGCCTCAGCCACAGACAGGACCTGGCGGCCTCGCGGGGTCCCTGATGCAGTGGGGAACCTGGGGACACCGTGGAGCTCCAGAACTCTGGCCTTCATCAGCCCAGGATGTGTGAGGGGTGAGTGGGTGAAACACAGTGTCCAGAAAGAGCCGGCCTCGCAAGCGGGACCGGTGCAGAGACCTCTGGGGAAGCAGAGGGGTGTGTCAGGTTTCCTGCAGCCGTGACAGGCCCGCCATTTGCACCGGTGCCCTCCCTGGTCAGCCAGAGCCCCCAAAGTGACCCTCAGCCAGAAGATCTGGAGGACAGGGTCAAATGGCTGGCTTCAAAAGCCTGGAAAGCTGACCACACCTCAGCCCCGCAGGTGCCCCTGGGTGTCTGAAATGGGAGAGCTCTGGACGCCCAAGGCCCAGTGACCCTGAGGTGGCCCGGCGTTGGCTGGAGCCACACGCAGCCGCTGCAGAGCCCCTGGCCTCCAGATGACCCAGAGGTCCTGGGAGGACGTGAAAGGTGTCGTGCGTCTTGTATGGAGAATAACGAGGAAAGAGAGAGTCTGTCAGCTCAGACAGAGCCAGCTTCTTTTTTTTTCTTTTCTCAGTTGTCGATAAGCCTTTGTTTTATTTATTTATTTACATGAGGTGCTGAGACTCGAACCCAGTGCCTCACACATGCTAGGCCGGGCTCACAACGGAGCCAAAGCCCAGCTCAGCCCACAGATGCCAGCTTTTTAATGCAGATGTGGAGGCTGCAAATGTGGAGGGTCAGCTACACACTTCCCTGGATCCTGGGCGAGGTCCCTGAGACTGAAGCCTCCATCTGCTCTGTTAAAAAATAGGGCTGGGCTTGGGGTTCAGTGGCAGAGCACTTGCCTGGCACTTGTTAAGTACTGGGTTCAATTCTCAGCATTGGATATAAATAAATAAAATAAAGGTATTGTGTTTGTCTACAACTAAAAAAAATTCTTTTTAAAAATTGAAATATACCCTAAAGTTCACTTTTTTTTTTTTTGGTACTGGGAATTGAACCCAGGGTACTTTACCACCCACCGAGTCACATCCCCAGACCTTTTTATTTTATATTTTGAGACAGGGTCTCCATAAATTGCTGAGGCTGGCTTGGAACTTGCAATCCTCCTGCCTCAGCCTCCTGAGGTGCTGGGACACAGGCATGGCCCCTGTGCCTGGCTAAAATTCACAATTTCAAAGTGTCAAATTCGACGGGTGTACTAGATTCACAAGCATGTGCAACCATTACTGCCTCTGATTCCAGAATGTTTTCACCACCCCAACAAGATCTGGGCCTAGGGGTCGCCGAGCCCTCTCCTCCCTCCTGGCCCCGCTGACTGACCCCTCCACCTCTGTGGACCGCGTGTCCCTGCAGCTCACGCGAACAGGCTCGCACTGCAGCGGTCCTTCCAGAGTGGCTAGCGCGGGCATCTGGGGAAAGGCGCACCCTGCTCAGCCACCAGGGGCCGCTGGCGTGGAATCTGCCACCAGCCTCCCGTGCATGTGCTCTGGAGGTCCTGGGTGGACACAGGCCTGGCCTCGCTGCAGGTCTGTGCTGACTGTCTTCTCTCCCCAGGAGCAGAGCAGTGTGCGCGGTGTCTCGGTCACCGGCTCAGTTTCTGCACACCTGTGTCAGAGCTGGCCGTCCTGGGCCTCCTGACCCTCTGCCCAGCGTCCTCTGCTCTCCTCTCAGACCTTCCTAGCAGGCTCGCCATCCCTGGGCAGGCACGAGCTGTTCCAAGGGAGCCCCCTCCAGACTGAGTGGCCTGCCAGGCAGGGCTGCACCTGTCCCTGGGGCTCGGAGCTGTGCTCATCAAACCCTGTCGAGGGAGTGACCGTCCCTGCGGGGCCGAGCTCTCTGAGGTGGGCCCTGACGGCTGGGCCTTGAGTTCCGAGATGCTGGATGCCAGGTAAGTTGCCGCCTGCAGCAGGGTGGGTGTCCTGGGGAGCTCCCAGGTTCTCATGGGCTACTTCTCGTTACTCCAGGACATGGTCCTGGGCTGGACATGGTCCTCAGAGTGGCTGCCCTGGCAGGGGCCTGGTCCTGGGCAGGTGCAGAGGAGGGACGGTCAGCTGCCCACACCCACTGTGCCCATGCTGCCCAGTGAGGAAGCACCAAGCCCAGCATCCGCTGTTTAGAGGATAAAGCTTCACAAAGCCAGGACAGCAGTGGGTCACCCTGTGGGACTGGGCAGTGGGAGGTCACCCTCTGCTCCCTCTGAGGAGGTGCTGGGTTGGCGGAGCCCCCTCGGGCAGCTCCCCACTCCCTCCTCACACCCTGTCCTCCAGCTCTGCACTCAGCACTGGCCAGGCGGGCTCAGCCCAGCGCAGAGGCTGACTGGCAATGGCCATGGCCGTGGTCACGCAGCTGCAGGGACGGACCTCGCCCCAGGCCCATCCTCCTGGCTTCCTCCGTGAGGAAGGCGGTTTCTGGCTGTTCCCACGTACAGTGGAGGAAACAGACCCAGAGCCCAATGAGCCTGTGCAGCGGGGCGGGGCCTGTGCCCAGGTCATGGCAGCCCAGGTGGGGCAGTCTGGAGAGCCTCCACCGGCTGGCCCTTCCTTCCCCTTCCTTTGCTTTCCTTTCCTTGGGTGTCACAGTGTTCTCTCTTTAATAAATGCTGGGAAGGGAGACCCAGATGAAAGGCCATCAGTCCTGTTGCTTTCCCCAGGTCACTGTTTTCTAATGGCCCCGCAGTGGAGTTGGGGCCGGGTGGAGGTGTGTGGCTTCCGAGCCAGGCCGGCCCTGGTCCCTCGGGTTTTGTCTTCACTTGGAGGACAGACACAAGGACACCCCTGTCACAGGCCCTGAGGCCACGCGGAGCGAGGGTCTTCCTCCAAGGTGGCCCTGGAGGCCAGCCCTGCAGAGGGAGGGGAACTGAGGAGCCGAGCGGCCAGGCTTTGAATTAGGAAAGCTTTCCAGAGGCCGCTGTGACCAGCCGACACGCCGAGCCGTCTAAACAGCACAGACTCGCTGGCTGGCTCGGGGCTCAGGCCTGCAACCCCCCAACCCCCGAGGCCCACGCGTTGGAGGCCGGCCGCAGGACTAGTAAGGGTGGTGGGCTGGGGCGGTAGCGCAGTGGTACATGCCTGCCTACCACACTGCGGCTCTGGGCTTGATCCTCAGCACCCCAAAAAACAAGGGTCTTATGTCCATTTACACTTAAAAAACTGTAAAAATAGAAGGGGCCGGGGGGCTGGGCGGGCTTGGCCTGCATGTGCAAGGTCCCCGCTGCAGAAACAAGAAACCAGCCCAACCCTGCCGCCATCTGCCCTAGGTCAGAAGTGTGAGGCTGTCTGCTGCGCTAAAGTCAAGGTGCCCACAGGGCCGGCCGGCTGGGGCTGGCAGGGAGACGGTCTCGGGCCGGGGGAAGCTCCCCCAGGGGACACGGCCTCCGCCTGCTGCCGCCTCCTTCAAAGCCCCTGCTGGGGCCCCGCCACCCCTGCGTCCCTCCTCACGTCTCCCCTGACCTGAGATAAGGACCCTGCAATGACACTGGCCCCCTGCTTGACCCAGGACCACTTCCCACCTCGAGACCCCTGCCCAGTCACACAGCGGAGCCCCACGTTAACAGTCCTTGAGCAGGACGGTCGTTCCATCTGCCGCAAGCCGTGAAGAAACCGGGCAGTGCCCGCATTCTAGATGACAGGCAGCTCTGGGCCAGGTGGGGCCGGGGGCCAGCCTGGGGGCCAGGGCCTCTCGGCACAGCCCCCAAGCCCTGCGTGTGCCTCCCCAAAATGCCAGGACCCACACGGTCGGGAAGCCACTGCCAGTTGTGGGCAGCAGATGAGGGGAGACCTGCCCGAGTCGGGGTGCCCGCCCTGCTCACACCGAGGAGCAGCGGGGCGGGAGGGGAAGTGTCGACCCTGACTTTGGTATTTGCACTGGGTCATGCCAGGCAAAGGCATCGGGGCCGCACCTACTCTCCTGGCTCAGAAAATGAGCGCGAGGAAGAGCAGGCGCCGTGTCCTGGGGCCTGGGGCCGACATTTTCTGTCATTCCTGCACAACGAGCTATTTCAAAGTGGACAGTGGCCACCTGAAGTCCTGTCCTGAAAGGCCAGACGGGGCCAGCTCAGGGAGCCTAGACAGGACTGACAGGGTAGGCGCTGTGTGGCCCTGCACCCCGGAAGAAGCTGGCGGGGACACTGGCGTCCCCGGGCAGACGTGACTGTGGGGCACCATGTGCCCACTGGCCCTCTGCTCACCTCTGGGGCTGGAGTGCGGGTCACAGGGGCAGCCTGGCCCATCCCAAAGGCCCTGGACTCCGTGAGGTCTGTGACACTGGCGTGGCTCAGCAGGGGATGTTCACAGCAGGGACGGGGAGGCAGGGAGCCCGGGTCCAGCCGCCCTCCCGCCCGCCTTCCCCTCTCTGCCCACCAGGTGTCCCCTCTTAGCTGCGCACAGCACAAGGCTTTCAAGAGGCTCCTAAAGGGTCTGAGACAGAGTAGCCCCGCCCTCTCCCCACCCCGTGTCCCACAGCCCCTCTGTGGCAGGAAGGCCCATGACGAGGGTCTCTGCTGTCCCTGTGGTCCTCAGCTGCAGTGAAGACCCTCCCCACATGGACGGGGCCCTGCAGCCTGTCCTTGTACTGAGGAGTTGCAGCGTCCAGGGACATAAAGAGACTGGGACATAAAGAGACTGGCTTTAGGTCATGGGCTCACGTGACTCCTACCCAGAGGACACCTGCCCAGGCTGGCGCAGAGGGAACCCACAGGTTCTTGGTGCTCAGAGGCCCAGACACAGCCCTGAATCCTGGGAGCTGGACTTGAACTTGGGAAGTCCACACACCCAAGGACAGGCATCCCTGTGAAAGAGCCCGGGAAGGGGCCCGCGTGTAGGAGGGGCAGGTGACCTGGGCAGCTCCGGGGCAGGGAGCTGGCAGAGCTGTGGGGGGTGGTTTGCAATCTCTGGCCTGTGTCCACCGTCACAAACTGGCCCCAAAGGGCACTTAAGGCCACAGGGAGGCGTTCTCCAGCGCCTGACATCGGGTGAGGGCAGTGCTGCCTCCGCAGCCTCCGGGAGGCCCCTCCCACCTCCTCAGTGGCTCCAGATCCCTGGTGGTGCTGCCCTGCCAGCTCCTGGCTCGGGCTCTGCTGGTCACGTGGCCTCTTCCGGACGACTCTGCTTCCTCTGCTTATAAGGACATGGTCCTGCACGGGGCCCACCCTGCCCCAGATGACTCACTGGGGCTCATCCCATCTGCAAAGACCCTATTTCCAAATAAGGTCACGTTCAGAGGTCTGGGGTGGACGTGCCTTTTGGGGGGACACTGTTCTGCCCAGCAGAGTCCCCAAAAGTGAAGGGAGATGAGAAGGGGTGAGGGACCACGGGGCTGGGGAGGTGGCACAGCCAGGGGTGCACGGGGACCCTGCCACGTTGACCAGGGAGCCCCAAGTGGGGTCTGGGACTTGAGCCTCTGAGTTGCTGACCCTCGAGCCCGTCCTTCTGTGTATGCTAGGACGCCCCAAACCCCTCTCCACCTTGAGAACCTCCAAACACACAAGGAAGCTGTGAGGGGCTGACCGCACAGCTGATGTGGCCTTTCCGGGTCACTCACCCCACTGCTGCCCGAACCCATCGCCGCTGAAGCTCCTCTTCCTTCTAAGCAAGGAACATGTTGAGACGCACGGTCCACCGACTCATCCACCTGCTGGGCTGAAGTCCGTGGGATCCTGGCTCCTGCCTCTGGATTAATTTGTGCAAGCAGCCCGGGAGGACGCCAGCCCCCGTCAGCAGGGGCTCGGGGGTGAGTTGGTGTGACCCACAGGGCTCTTCTCCTGTCATCTGCTCACGTTAGACAACAAGCAGACACCACTTACAAGGAGGAACCGTGGCGCCCATGGGAAGGCGTTCCTTCCAGCCGGTGCCTTCCCGTCCCCTGTGTCCATCTCAGGGCCCCCAATTTTCCCTCCCGAGTGACCAGGTGTCCTCAGACCTGCCCCCTGAGTCAGACCCCTGGGGAAGCCAGCAAGTAGGAAGAGCCCTGGCCTGCAGGACCCCGCAATCAGGGAGCCCTAGGGAGCCCTGTCCAAGCTGCCCTGAACCCTCTCCTTGCTGCCTCCTGGGGAGCTCAGCAGCTTCCGGCCACAGAGCCTCCATCTTTGGAGGCAGCGTGGCAGCCCCAGCCAATGCCAGCTGGAGAGGCTGGCCCCTGGGGAGGGGTTGCCAGGCGACTAGCTGTGACTGCTCCCAGGGCCTGCTGGGTGGCCACGTCACCTGGCAACCAGGTAGCAGCGTCCCTGGAGCCCAGACCACAGAGCCGTGCCCTGGCAACCAGGTAGTAGTGTCCCTGGAGCCCAGACCACAGAGCTGTGCCCAGGCCTGCCTGACTTCTCTTGGGTCTGAGGGACCCCTGGGGCCCTGTCCTTATTTCCATAGACCAGGACGGCAGGTGCCCCGGTCAGAATGAACATCACCCTCTCCAGGTGAGTGGCTCAGTGCTGGCCTGGCAGGGAGGGAGGTGGAGGCTGGCTTCTTGGGTCCTGAGGCGCCAAGAAGAGGAGGGTAGTGGGACCTGGGGCGGGGGTAGCTTTTCCTTCCACCTGCCCCTCCTCAGGGCTCCAGAATCCACCTCTGCCTGTTTCTCCAGCTGTGCCGCCGCAGATCTGGGGCAGCCAAGTTCACAATGTCCATCCCCTGCATCCCTCACTCTGCCCCACCTGGAAGTCCCCTTCCTGCCTCAAGTCTCCAGCCCTTCCCCTGTTGGTCCGGCCCCTGAGTTCCCAGCTGGCCCCCCTTCCCCTCTAGCCTCCACAGTCAGCCCTTGGGTGACTTGAGGACCCAGGTGCCTGACCTGCCCCAAGTGCTCCTTCAAAGGCTCCAGCCTAGCTCAGGATCTGGTCCATGCACACAGGGGCCCAGGAATGGCTCTTAACTTGCCCTTGGTGATGGCCACCTGGGGGCCCAGAGTCACACCTAGAAGACAGAGGCTGCCGCCCCGTGTGACCTCTAGCAGGATGCTTTGCCTCTTGGTCTGAGTGACCTTGATTTTGAAGTGGTGACAGTGAGCCTTAGTTACAGGGCGACCCTTGCAGTGTGGTTGGGGGGATGCAGGTCTGCTCCTAGGAGCTCCCGGCCTGGCTGGAAGAGGTGCCCCTTGCAACTTGGTCACAGGCAAAGGGGCAGAGAGGGGCAGCCTGGGTGGAGGGGACAGGGAGGAGGCTGGAGGGAGGCAGGTGCCACGGGGAGCCCTGAGCTGTCCCAGGAAGACTGAGTCGCGTGTCCCCACGCCTGCGCCAGGAGCTTGTGTGCTCCTGAGCCGGACGTGAGGGGGACACAACCAAGGTGAGGGGATCACAGGGGAGGCAGGACCCCTGAACGTTCCGGGCCGGGGCAGGGGGAGGAGTAGCAGGGCAGGGGCTGCAAGGGCGGCGACCGTCCTGTCTGATGCTGTGATGGGGACACTCCACTCGGCATCTTCAAGTCCCAAGGAGCCATTGTGGGCACGTCCACATAACAAGTCCACGTCTGCCCACGCCTGTGCCCAATGGCCTGGCTAGGGATGGGCCTGGCAGCAGGCGGGGAGGCTGTGACGGAGGCCGTGAGGGAGCGCTGTGCCTCTGCTCTGTGTTTCTGGAGACATAAAACTAGTCCACAAAAGTTAAAAAAAAAAAGTTTAGTTAATTAAAAAAAAAGCATTAGGACTTCAGAGAAGGGAGAGGATCTCGACGGGGAGCCCAGGGGCATTTAGGAGGGAAGAAGCCTGGCATCCGGGCCAAGGAGCAGCGGGTGCTGGAGGCTCCAAGCCCCTCGAGTGTCCAGGGCAGGGCCAGCAGGGAGCCGGCGTGTGGCCAGACAGGTTTTCCTAACCCTCCATGGGCCTGCTGGCCCCGAGCGCCATGCTGGGCCAGGTGCCTGGCTGGTGCTGGCCTCGCAGGAGGGCCAGGCTGCGGTGGCTCCTGCAATGGTGACCTCGTCTGTCCTGCTGCCCTGGCCTCCCTGGCCTTGCCGCGCAGCATGACCCCTCGGCCCCGCCTCCCCAGGGACAGCCAGGTGAGAGTGATGGAGAGCACAGTGGCCAACGCTGAGAGGTACTTTGGGCAGTTCTGCTCGCTGCTGGCTGCCTACACGCGCAAGACAGCCCGGCTGCGGGACAAGGCGGACCAGCTCGTCAAGCAGCTGGTGGACTTCGCCAACACCGAGAGCCCCGAGCTGCGGGCCACCCTGAGGGACTTCGCTGAGGACCTGGCCCAAGTGCAGGACTACCGGCAGGCGGAGGTGAGGGACTCAGTCCAGGCCTCGCAGCCAAGACCAGGAGCCAGGGCGGGGGCCCCACAGCCTCATGCCCCCCGGGTGACCCAGGGGTGGACGCAGTGTGGCCAGCCCTCCCCCACCACCCAGGCCACACAGCTTACTGGACAGGGCCGAGGTGCACAGGCCTGGCCAGGAGACCCCGAAGCCAGACCCGGGGCTCCCTGAATCCCTGCAGGAGGCACGTCCCAGGGCCGCAGGCCCTGGAGAAGGGACACAAGTCCTGGGGGACAGATGGGGCAAGGAGGCTGGCCAGTATCCAGGGAAATAAATGGACTCTGCAGCCCAGTGTCTCTCCGTGAACCATAGACAGGGTGAGAGGGAGCCAGAGGGCGCGTCGTGGCCATGCGGGGAGGCAGCGAGGACAGGGAGGCCTCTAGGTGGAAAGACCAGGCAAATGCAGCTCCCTGTGGACACATCCTGTGGACTCATCTGACTGTCCCCAGGAGAGCCCTGCTGCCTCAGGCGTCTCAAGGGGACAGAGCAGGCCTTGCAGCTGCGAACTCTCGGAAACGCTCCAGGAGAGGCAGGGAGGGCCCTTCCCTCATGGAGCTTGAGGAAAGGATGTTTCAGATTCGTGTCGGCCCTGCCGAGGTCAGAGGTGCTGGCAAAGCAGCAGGCTGGGTGGGGATTCGGCTCCTCTGGCCGCCTGGCAAGCCCGGCTTCCCAGGGGCTGTGAGCTCGGGCACTGGGGACGTTGGCGAGCCGAGCTTCCCGCCGCCACCCACTGCCTCAGCTGTAGCTCCCCAGGCCACGGGGTCCTCCTGAATCAGGGTGGTCCTGCAACCTGCTGTGCCCCACCCCGCCCCCAGCCACGTGGCTTCTCTGTGACCTCCTCGCCGTGTCTGTTCCAGCAGCCAGCTGCAGGCTGGCTCAGGGCCCTGGAGGGGGTGAGCCCCGCCCCCCGTCCCTCCTGCACTGCCCCTGCGAGGGAGACCGCACAGAGTGGGGTGGCCTCCACGCAGCCCGCCTTCCACGCCCCCGCCACCCTGCTGCGCAGTCAGTGGCTACACAGCAGACCCTGCGGTCTCCAGTGCCCTTCCACGTGGCCAGAGACCCCCAGCAGTGTGGGGATCTGAAATCACACTGGGCCCTGGAGTAGGAAAGTTCTGGGCTGAAGTTCTGCCTCTTCCGAGCTTTGATGCTCAGCACAAGTTCTGTCCCCAACACGAGGCTCCTTGCCACACTGCGCGGTGGTGCAGAGACGGGACACAGGCTTGGCCTCAGGCACCTGCCTGAGGGCGCCCCCACTGACTTCCACGTCTGGCACCGTCTTCCTGAGGCCTCCTGCGTCCACTGACCTGCCGCGGAGTCCTGGCGGGTCCAGTCATCCCACCGGTGATGCTGGGGTGCACTGCAGAGCCCTTGGTGGTGGGGCCAGTCCCTGGGCCCAGCGGTGCTCACAGTCCTCAGAGGATGGGGACGGGGTCCCTCATGCAGCACTGGGGGCAGATGGCACTTCACGAATGCTGGCTGGGGGAGGACAGCGTCTGGCTCTGGGCTCTGACCCCCACTGTTCCCCAGGTCGAGAGGCTAGAGGCCAAGGTGGTCATGCCCCTGAAGCTCTACGGCGCCCAGATCAAGCAGACCCGGGTGAGCCCGGGGCCCCTGGGGAGGCAGAGGTGGGGTTGGGCCCACGGATCCCAGGGACACAACCCTCGCCTTTTCCTTAGGCTGAGATCAAGAAATTCAAACGGGTCCAAAAAAATGAGATGAAACAACTGGAGAAACTGGAGAAGCTGAGGCAGAAGGTCCCCTCGGATCGGCAGGTGATCGTATCCTGCCTCTGAAGCCAGGCCTGGGGTTGTGGGGTCAGGACACTGTTGACCTCTGGTCTTCCGCAGCCCAGGCCACTCACGGGCTGCTGGACCTCCCCTTGGTTCCTTAACTGCCCCGTCTCAGTCCCAGGTGAGTGTCGTTCCTGAGTCTGGGGTGGATGGAATCACAGGCAGGTAGTAAAAGCCTCAGGAAACGCAGGTGAGTTTCACCTGGGCAGAGGCAGGTGTGTGCCGGGTCAGGAGCTGGGCTCAGCAGGCCCCGGCTCCGTGCAGGCCGCAGCTTCCCCAGCAGGGTCTGGTGACCTGTCTGGTGACCACAAGTCCAGCATCGTCCCCACTGTCCAGATGTGGAGTCTGGCTCTGAGCTCAGTTGCCCGAGCCTCAGGGCCCAGCCAGGGGGCGGGCACCAGGCGCCCTCCATTGCCCCATCCTGTCTGTGGGGGAGGACGGGAGAAGGACAGGGCTGGTGGGGGCTGGCCACCGCCCTTCATGTAGCTAAGCGAGTGACCGTGGAAAAGACGCCCCGATGATGAACCCAAGTCAGATTCCTGCCCAGCCGTTAGACGCCCGAGGACATTTCTCTAGGGAGGGTTTTGTGGGTGGGACTGGAGGTCTCTGCCTGAGTTAGGTTCCCGCCTCAGTGACAGTGACAAATGACAAATGTCCCTGGACTTCCCAGCTGAGCCCCCCACTCCCTCCAGTGCTCTGACTGCAGAGTGGGCAGGGCCACGTCCTCTGCAGGACCCAGGAGACCTCAGACTCGGCCCATGCAGCTCCCAGAGGCCCTGCGTCCCTTGGCTTGTGCCCCCTTCTCCCTTCTCCTGTGGTCCTGTCCCCCCATCCCTCCTCTCCTACCCGCCCCTCGTCCACCTTTCAGGAGCCTGGGGTTACACCGAGTCACCACGTAGTCCAGGATAATTCCCCGTCCAGAGGCGCTGCGGCCACAACCTTAATTGCACCCTGCCCCTCACTGCACTGAGGGGACATGTCCACGGACTCAGGTTCAGGATGCAGACAGCTTGGGGCCTCCATCCTGCCCACCACTGGGCTCCCAGCGGGTCGAGGCCCCAGCTGCAAGCCCTCCTACGAGGAGCAGACCCTGTGGGCTCCTCCTGGGCCCCCCCAGAGCTCAGTCCAACAGCAGGCAGTTCTGAATCCAGGTTCTCCGCGCTCTGGGCTAGGCATGGCGTGGTGTCTGTCGTGTTCAGTGAAGGAGCTCATTACCCACAAGTGCTCTGCCCGCAGGAATTAACTGTGGACCACCGTGGAGGCCTGTCTGGTGGCTCCAGGCGCCGGCCTGCGGAGCAGGTCTTATATTGTCCCCTGGTTCTGAGTGAGACTCTTGAGGCTCAGTGAGGCTACCTAGGCTTGCCTGAGGTCACACAGCCGACTGACCTGTCTGTCTGACGCCCGCGACTGCCCCTTAGCACCGTCCTGCTCAGCTTTTCCTTCAATATCAAATTGGCCAGAGACCCTGTGAGGCAGGGCCACTGGCTCGAGAGAAGTGCGTGGGGTCTGGGAACAGCCAGAGAGCTATCTAAGGGCCAGAACCAAGGCTGTGGCACTTTCTACCTCCTGTGACCCTGTGGTCAGGCGGAGACCCATGTGCAGAGGGCCTCGGTGGACGCCAGACGCACCACCCACCAGCTGGAGGAGACAGTGGACAACTTCCAGAGGCAGAAGCTGAGGGACCTTCAGGTGGGCGCGTCCCTGTGTGTACGTGCGCGTGCGTGAGCTTGTGCCCCATGGCGCTCGGGACAGTTAATCCTGGCTGCAGGGGCAGGAGGCCAACTGCTCAGGGCAGCTGTCCCCACACAGCTGGCCGGCGGGAGGCCAATCCCTGCCCTGGAGGCAGCTGGCCAGGGGAACACTTCGAGGCCTGTCTCCACCCTCTCCTCACCCCCTGACCCAGGGGTCCCTGACTTCTCCTGGGAGCTCCAAATGCCCATGGAAGCTGGAGGCTGCAGAGGGCAGTGGGCAGCCGTGGGTCCCTTCCTCCCCGCCAGCACCGCGGAGGCCGGGCCCAGAGTCAGCCCCTGCAAGAGGCCCCGGGGGGCCATCTTCCAGCTTGAGCTGACACAGGGCCTGGCCCCTGCTCTGGAGCCTGCTTGTCTATCTTCCAAATGACAGCGATCCCCCTGCCCACCCTACTCTCTTTAAAGACGGATCCGGTTTGTCTTTCCTGGGCTTCACACGCTCTGGGGCTTCCCTTGTTCTAAGGAGAGAGAACAGAGTCCTTGGAAGACTCCTGGAGGCCCAGCCCTGCAGCCCCTTCTTGCAGGGACTCCAGGTGCCCAGCACTGTCCCACCTCAGGGCCTTGGCACAGGCTGTGGTCCTGCCAGAAGATCCCATCCCCATGGCATGGAATTAACCCCCTGCTCCCTCAGAGGCCCAGCCTCTCTCCTTGAGGAAGGTGCCGGAACCCCAAGGCTGTCAGGCCCCTGTGGGGGCAGCTTTGCCTGCTGATTCATGCCATGTTGAATTTGCTCACTAGTTTAACATACGCTGGGGACACACCTTTGGCCACACGCCCTGCCTCGGGCTGCGGTGCCACACCCAGCAAGCCAGACCCTGGGCTCCTGGAGCTGCACCCTGGGGGCGTGTGGCGAGTCTGGACTTGGGGGAGTGGAGAGCCACTGTTAAACGCCCGCTCTGCATGCAGGGCCAGTCCCCTGCTGGGTCCTGGCCAGCAGGACACTTGTGCACTGAATGCGTGTCGTGGAAGACCAGGAGCCACCCCAGACTTGGTGGCACTCCCTCCCGCCACGGAGCTGGTGGTCTCCCCCAGCGCTCAGCCTGCGTCCTGCTGGGCCCGAGGGAGGCAGGATTCCCCACCGGGCCAAACTGCCAGGAGCCTGTCAGGCTCGTGAGACCAGCAGGGCCATCGGATCCAGAGAACCCAACTAGACGGTCAGTTACCAGGGCCTCCTCTCCAGGGAGACCTGCTCACAGCCTCGACCTGCCGACACCTGCCAGCCTGAGGCGGGAGGTCTGTGGTGAGCCAGGAGGGCTGAGAACGGGGCCTCAGAGGTCCTCCTGACAAGCCAGCCCTCCCGCACCTCCGGTACCATCCGTGCAGGGCAAACGGGCAGCTTCGATAGCCACCCGGTGCCTCCGGCCTTGGGCCTGCTGTGCCAGCCCTGGAACTCACCCCACGGCTAGACAGCGCAGGAAGGAAAGGTCTCTGGGAGGGTCTCTGGGAGGGTCTCTGTGACTGCCTCGTCTGTGGCAGCAGAACTCTGGAAACAACCCAAGTGCCCCAGTGCTGGGGAGGGTCAGAGAGATCATAGTCACCCCCACAGAGAAACAAGCCCCATGCCGATGAACAGCAGGAACCAAGAGGGAGCTTCCTGCGGCTGGGGCCCTAGGACCGCGGCTAACCGAAACAGCAGAGCAGAAGAACAAGGAGAAAAGCCTCCATCCAGGGAAAGACAAGCCTCACTAGAACCTTCTGGAAGTTTCTATCTCAAGCAGGTGGAGGGGTGGGGGAGAAGGGCAGGATGGGAGCAGGAGTCCTCAGTAAGGACCCAGCCGAGATTTGACTTTGAGCCGTGCAGCAGCAGCGTCTAGTTCAAACACCAACAGGAACGCTGACCTTCAGTTCCCCGGCTAGGTCTCGTCCCCCTAGGACCCACCGGCCCCGGTTGCTGATGTCACAGGGCTTCTCTCCCACAGAGGTTTTTTTTGGACTTTGTGACCATCGAGATGGTCTTCCACGCCAAGGCGGTGGAGGTGTATTCCAGAGCCTTCCAGACCCTGGAAAACTACGACCTGGAGGGAGACCTGCAGGTGGGTCACAGGCCCGCCTTCCACTTGGTGGCTCGGCCTGGAGCTGGATTTGGGTCTGTCCTTACGGGGGCAGTTTTGTTGGTAGCGTTTGGAAACTTTTCTAACTTTGGCGACTGGCTCTGACGAACCTAAAAGCCTAGCACGTTTCTAGGGCCCCTGTGAAATCTCCCAGTTTAAGGGCTTATGGGTGTCAGTGTGTGGTGGTGGGTGGGACGCGTTAAAGGCCTGCCCCCGGTGCCGCTGGAAGGTCACAGGACCATGGTGACGGTGGCGCGGCACCCACGACACCAGCGGCTCACCTCCCGGCCGCCGCTCGGCACGGCCGTGAAGAACCAGGAGCCTGTCATCCTCGTCTGATCCCATGAGAGTGAGCGTTCGCACAACAAGGTCCCACATAGGGTTGTAGAGCCGGGTCACTTGCTGCCATCACCTCTGTGGCTCTGGGCTGATGGGGCTCCCTGGCCTGTGCTCACACGTGCCTCCCCTGGAGCTGCCCGGAGGCTGGGGTCAGGCAAAGGCTGCTCACGTGAGCCGACAGGTGACAGCTGAGCCCAGGTGGCCGGCAGGGCCCATTGCCCGGGAAAGCTTGGAGCCCTCGATGTGAGCACAGCACCCCAGTGAGCGTGGGTCCCTGGAGGCCTGTGAGCCACGCTCCCTCCAGGCCCTCGCTGGGCTGCAGCCTGACCCCTACCTGGGCTCCCTCTGGCCTGGGCTTCCTAGCAGAGCGTCCTGAGACGCAGGGGACGAGGTAGCCACCGGGGACGCGGTAGCCGCCACGACCCAGCCTCAGGGGTAGCTTCTGCCGGTCTCTTAGACGCGGACCACGGAGCTCGCTGGCCTTCAAGGGCAGGGGACTCCCACCCAGTTCCAGGGCTCCGTGCAGCCTGGCACCCCCACAGGCTCTCCAGGGCTAGGGGTGATTTCTGTTCCAGCGTCTTCCGTGACTGTGGACCTGTTCCTGGCCTCTCTGGCCTGTTTTCCCATCGACGAGGTGGGATGATAACACCCGCTCACGGCTGCTAAGGGTTACAAGAACTCGCGGGAGGGTGCGTCCAGTGAGGACCGTGGCCCGGCTGGCGTGAGCTCTCCTGGGCCGCCCTGCCCCCGTCCTCCCTTCCCACTCCCACTGAGTTTTCCAGCTGTGTCCACCTCCCTGGTCTCTCCTCCACAGGATTTTAGGGCCAAGATGCACGGGGCGCCAGGGCATTGCCAGGCTCAGTCCCTCTCGGGTGCCAACCCCTCTCCATGTGTCCCGTGGCCTCCGGCCAACCAGGTGAGACGTGGGTGTGAGTGCAAGTGAAGCCGTGACTAAGTAAAGGTAGCAGGGTGGGGCCCCCCAGAGGCCCGTGTGGGCAGCAGCGCTGGGTCTCGGGTTCGCCCTGAACTTTGCCTTGAAGGGAAAACTGCACAGCCCCTTGCCAACCGGGGGCTTCCTGTGACAGCGTGTGCCCCGAGCGCCCCCTGGAGGCCTTCTGAGGTGTGTCCACTGCAGACAGGCCCCTGCCTGCGCCTGGCCCTGGGGCGGTTTCAGACTTGCTCAGGGTTAGGACAGTAGTAAGGTCGGTCTTCACCATCCCTTCTGCAGGGAGGCCTTGGGCGTTCAGCCCCGAGAGGGGTGGGGTGGGGCTTTCTGGATCATTCTCCCTAAAGTGGAGGAAGATCAGCCCCCACGTCAGGCAGTCTTGGCCCACCCATGCTCCCGACCCTGTGACCTCGGGGCAGTCTCCTATTGGTCAGTGCTGTTGCTATGATGATGACGATGGTGATAATATTTAGGACGCTCGGAGCACCGCACGGAGCCACAGAAAAGGAGATGTGGAGAGCGAGCACTCTGTGGAGCAGTTCCCCCTGGAAGACCTCGGGGCACAGGAGCAGGGCCTCCGTCCGTAGGAAGAGAACTCCCAGGACAGGAGGGAGGACTGGGCTGGCGGGACCCTCGGGCAGCCCGGGTCCCCTGCACGCCGGGCTCTGAGGTCGGCTGCGGCACTGAGCCCAGGCACTGCAGTTCAGTGAACCCAGGAGCCTCCTGCCTGCAGGTCCGGGGACAGGTGTGCCTACACCTGCGCCGATATCGAAAGCACAGCAGACCCACGTCCTGGGACTGACCGGCCAGGGCCACGCCCGGGGTCGGGGCACCGAAGCAATAGGACCTCGTCCTCCTGTTCTGGGATGCGGGGGGCTGGGGGCTGGACCATGAGCAGGAGCTTTCCAGCCCCTGTCCCACCTCTGCAGCCTGCCAGCCTCCCTTCGCCTTCCTCCGTTGTCACCTGTTGCCTGACGCCAGCCTTCGCCTCCATGGGGCTGTGTGCAAAACTCCCCGTCACGCGGGTTTCGGGCTCGCCTGCTCCCGTGGGGCTCATCCTGGTTGGCCGCATCTGCGAGCACCCCATTTCTAGGTCCATCTAGCTCAGGACTTCAGTGTGCCAGCTTCGGGGAGACACAGTTCAGACCATGACACACCAACATGGTGTCTAGGGGTGACCTGGGGACCATGGCACCTCATGGAAGTCTGTGGGGCCTCGGGGACGAGGGAAGAGGTGGAGGTCCTTGACACTCTCCAGGGCAGCCAGGGCACCTGCTCCTCCCTGAGTGGCGTGGCTGGCGGAGACGGGGCGTCGTTCAAGACACCCCGTCCCAAGGTCGGAGTCCACGCTGCACACTCACGTGGGAGGTCTCTGTCCTTGAGTGCCTGGGTCGGCGCGTGGAAAGGGCGAGCGGAGCCTGAAGCCATGGACACGCTCCCCCAGTCCATACCTCACCCCGGAGCCACTGCCCTGCTGGGTCCCAGCATCTCAAAGCTGGGCAGGGTCGAGTTTCCAGAGTCACCCTGTGGGACCGGCCAAAGTTTCAGACAGGCTAAATCTCCCACAGGGATGTGGAACAGGAAGGAAGTGACTCTCCACCGGTGTCCCGGCTGCCTCTTAGTGCTGTGAGGGGCCACCAGGCTGTCAGGGTCACTGTACCCCGAGTGGCCCGGGGCCCCCAAGACGTTGGCTGGGAGCTGCCCTCCCCACGGCGCCTCCAGCTGGCCTCCTGGGTAACGCACCCCAAGCTGAACAGCACTGGGTTCTGCCTCATGTGGGTGCCATGCTTTTCTCACCCTGCACCTCTTTCTCCGGAATCGCCATGGGCTCAGCGCCATCACCACAGTGAGTTTTATTACCAGTGACCCAGCTGCTGGACACCTGCAGGGACGGTCCCCGACTCACCCAGCAGGACGCTCACTCCCAGGTGACTGTGACCTCCCAGCTGTTCATGGAGCAGAAGAGATATCAAACATGCAAGCTTTTGCATTTTACTTAGCGTGTAGGAACGTTCTGGGCTACGTTTTACCTATACTTCACGTTGTATGTACAGACGTGTGCACACACACCCACACACGCTCACTTCTTTAACCTCAGCTTGTCCCGACTGCACTCATGGTTTCTGAAGGAAGAGGCTGCTCTGGTCCTCTGTGGTCCAGGAGCTGAGCAGCGCCTGGCATGCCGTAGGTGCCCACTAATGGAAGCTGGCTGAGCAGGGCCTCCGCCTTCCCCTCTGGCCCCAGCTGCCTGAGAGGCCCATTGTTCCTAGGTGCAGCTTGGACAGTCGCCAAGAGCTGCCTTGTCACTGTCTCCTTGGGTGGTCACTTGGAAAGCAGCAATAGAGTTTCGAGATTCTTTTCTTCGGGCCGGGCAGGGACGGGACGTGGCCCTGTGCGTCTCGGTCCTCGAAGGCCCGTCCTGCCCTGCATGCTCTGGGGTTTTCTCTCCTGGTGGCTGAGGACAGACGCCTCCCCCATTCCCAGAGCAATATATCGGGTTTCTGCCTACTTTGTCCCCTCCCAAGACATTAGGGTGACTGTAAACAAAACTCTTGCCCCGCTTCGGCAGAGACGAGGGTCTTCTCAAGGGGCCGCCTGCCCCGGAGCTGGCGCTGCCTGCGGAGAGGGTGGGTGCTGGGAAAGTGGGAAGCTCGGGTGGGCCCGGGGCGAGGCCACGGCTCAGCAGAGGAGCGCGCCTGGAAGCTCGCGCGCTCTTGCATGCATTCAGTTTTGTGGATTTTGAATGGTTAATGTACCCCATAAACAAGACAGAAACACTGGCCGAGGAGCCTCTGGGTTCACTTCTGCTGGGGGTGGGGTTAGGCAGCGACAAGCTCAGCTCTGCCCTGGGCCCAGCACCCTCCGTTCTCTCAGGATGGGGCACCGGGGACTTTCTCCTTCTGTGTGCAGATGGAGACACCCAGGCTCCAGGAAGGTCTGGCTGAGGGCACAGGGTCTGCTATGGGGCACACATGGCCCCTCCCACCCACCGGTCCTGCCCATGCTCTGGCCCTTCAGAGGCGCCCCTTTCCCCTGCTGCATGGGATCCCACACCCCCCAGGCCTGGAGCCCCCGCTGGCCAGGCCCTCCCCCCAAACTCGGCAGAGAGAGGTCAGTGGGGATGCAGAGGGCAGCTCCCCCAGTGCCACTTGGGGGGTCCTGCCCTCCAGAGCACCAAGGGGAGCTGCTCCTGTCCCTGACTGGAGTTCCCTGTGGCCGGCTGCACTCCCTGACCCAGGTCACCCGCCCACCTGCTAGGCCACGGGGAGTCCGAGCTGCGTCTCAGCCCCGCTGGAAGGGATGCAGGGCAGACTTGTGCTAGAGGTGCAGGGTCAGGGTCTGCCTGCTGCCCCAAAGGCAAGAGACAGCTGGCAGGGCTCAGGGACAGTGGGATTAGGAGTCCCCTCCACGGGAGGCCGTACCCAGGGCCCAGCTGGGGTCCAGTCCTTCGTTCTCTAACACTGACCCCAAGTGGCCAAGCCGTGCATCAGGAGGGAAGCTGGGACCCAGATCATGCAAGGCCAGTGCTCCCCCTAAGCTCCGCCCGAGGCCTCTGACGTAACCTGGAAGACGGCAGATGCAGCGAAAAGTCCTCCTGCACGCGTTACTACAGACGTAATCAGACCTTTTCTAAAAAGATAATTTATTTCAGTTTCCACCTCTGACAATCCAAGGTGCAATATATACATATAGATTTTTTTTCTTCACAGGAAACAGTTTCCATCTTAGCACTGCTTTGAGATCTTCGACCCTGAAATTTTCTCAAGCTTAAAATATACTTTGAGGACGTCACCTACAGGGACACAAGGTTGCTTAACTGTAACACATAAATCACTGGCATCACTGGGGCCACCAGAAAGGCCATGTTTGGAGGCGAGGATGGCAAGTGTGGGTCCAGGACAGACTGGGGAAGGGACAGAGGGTGCAGGATGGCCACCATGTAGGTTCCAGCAGCAGCATAGGGTGCAGCAGGGCCGTGGGGAGCTGTGTCCTGACACCCGCAGCTCTAAGGGGACACACACTGTCCAAGTGGCTTCCTAGTGGTGGAGTGTTTGACGCAGCCTTCTCAGGTCCCTCACTGACGCTGAAGGAACAGTCCCCAGCAAGTGTGCTGGACTCTGCCCCAGGAGTGCCCTGAGCTGCACTGTCCCCTGCAGGGGAGGGCTGGGGTGCCCACACTGCCAGAGCCCCGTCCAGGCCAGCCTTCCTTCCCCACCACTGAGACCCCCGTCTCTTCCTCTGGAGCACATTACCTAGGAGCGAGGGGGAGCAGACGTGCATCTAGAGGAGTGCCAAGGGACGCTGCGCGAGCTGAATGGAGGCCAGCATAGGACAGGCCTGGTCACCAGCAGTGGGCAGGCTGACCCCCCCTGAGGTCCTGAGATTCATCTTCCCTAGGGGGTCTGTGACACACAGGTCTGGAGACACAAGGGGAGCCAGAGCGCAGAACGAAGCCCACTCCCAAGCCTGCGGTGTGAACGGCTCTAGGGGGAGTGTGCCCACTGTGCGCGCCGTCCTGCAGGAGCGTGCCCACCGCGCGCACCGTCCTGGGTGACCATCCATCTGCTCCCTGACCAGCCAACGCCCTCTGTTCAGGCCCGCGGTGGTGAGGACAGACAGGACAGACTGCCGGACACCTAGGCACTGCCCACCACGTCCAGCCACTGTGGCTTCCGGGACCAAAAGCTCTTCAAGGAGAACGGGTTCTGAGGACTGTGCCCTGGGGAGGATCCCTGGACTCGCGGGGGATGGTCGAGTGGGTGAGGAGTGAGTCGGGGCTGCAGAGACTCCGGAGGCCAGGCTGGCCCCCCGCCTTCTCCCTTCTGCAAGGGGGTCTCTGACTTTGACGTGCCCAGCCCCCCACTGTTTGTGGCAAGGCCCTGGACTCCCGGCTGCCCCACAGGTAACTGGTGTAAAGCTGACCAAACCACCCGGCCCACCTGGATCCTCCTTAACTAGAGAGCCAACTGGTCAGTGTGGCCGAGGAGGTGGGGTAGGCAGCTCAGGGCCCCTGTTTGGCTGGAGCCTTTTACTCCCCTTTACAGGATGAGGCCTGGTTCCGCCCACAGGAACCTGGAACCGCAGGTTCTCAGTGGTGGGGGACGCACAGGGCCAGCCACGGAGCAGACCCCACAGCTGCAGCCCCCCACCCTGTGAGTCGCTCTGCCATCCAGGCAGCTGCAGAATCAGCCCTGCTTCCTCTCAGGGCAGGGAAGAGAGCAGGCAGACGAGACTGGCTCTGGACTGGCCTCGGGTCCGAGCGGTGGCCTGGTTCTAGCCCCTGCATGCTGTGGACTGAGGTGAACATCCGGTGCTGGTGCACCGCCCTGGTCACCTGGGTCCCTGGTCCCCGTGACTCTGAGCGCCTCGCCTCTTCTGCTGGCACAGGAGCGCACTGGCCTGCCGCCCCAACCTGACAGACAACCCCAGCCATCAGAACTCGGTCCAGCCTCCCAAACACCAGGCACTGCCAACACAGGGGACTTGCGGCCATCGCCCCACCGCCCTGCTTCCAAGGCAGGGGCTTCATCTGCGAGAGAGCACAGTTTTGGTTCCCTAGGAGCCACGCGGCCCTGACGGTCAGACGGCTGAAAGTCTGAGTGCTGTGGCTAATGACAGGCCCTCCAGGCTCCCGGCTGCGGGCACACGGCCTCCCAGGACTGGAAGCTCCTCTTGGGAAGCGGGAGGCCCCCCTGCACTCGTCTGCAGCATCTGGGGGCACAGCAGGGACGCCAGAGTCACACGCAAGTCATCCCAGGTGCCCAGCCAGGGCCCAGCTCAGGTCTGCTTGGCCAGGCCCTGGGGAGGAGACTCGGGAAGAGAGGGGCCCTCAGGGGGCAGGTGGGGGCCCTCTGGTCACACCAAACTGCTTCCTGGAGACACTGGCCAGGGCACCTGAAAGTGAACTGCCCACCAAAGCCAGCTGTCAGCAGGGGACGCAAGGAGACCCCAAGGGACTCTGCTTCTCTCGTGTGGCACCCTGGAGGGCCACCACGTCCCCGGAGGCCAGCTCTGTCCCTGGTGGTGCTGTCTGGGCTGAACCCAGCAGGTGACGCTGTTCGGGTCAGACTCGCCCTGGCTCGAGCCAGGTCTGTGAGCAAGGAGCGAGGGAAGAGGCCCCACCCACTTTTCCCTCCTCAGGCTGCCGTGGGGACAGTGCGGGTGCTTCTGAAGCCAGGGGTCTGGAAAGCCAGGAGGGGCCACAGCTGCACACAGGTGGGCGTCGCAGACGCCGCGAAGTCAATGCGTTTCAACTGACTCAGGTGAGAATGTGGGATAGAGCCGGAGAGGCCTCCTGGTCACCCTGTGGGCCTACGGCCGCTCCAGGGCAGCTTGGCGATGGCAGGCAACAGCAGGTGACTGAGGGCCGTCAGGAGGGCGTGTCACAGGAGGCTGACGCTGGAGCCAGGAGGGGCATACTTTCTAATTTGACATTTTCCAGAGCCAACAGAGACACGCATGGTCACTGGGACCAGCCTGCATGATCTGTCCAGCCCCTGGCAGTCTGGCCGAAGTCTCCCCCTGGAGTCCGCACACCCAGCTTTCCCACCTCCTGGCCAAAAGCACACGGGGACGCACACCATGCTGTCTGCCATTGTCACCTGACGTCAGGACACACTCGATGTCAGCTCAAGCCTTCATGATCCACTCTGGAACATTCAGGCATGTGCTCCTGCAGGGAGGCTTCTGGGCACTGGCTGGGTGACCATCGGGTGGGGTCTGTTGTGCCCGTGGCCCAGTCTGTACTCTGAGGGCTGATGAGGGAAGAGGGGCTCAGAGTTAAAGGAAGACCCCATGGCTGATTTCAAGGTCCATAGCCAGAGCAGCAATGGCCAGAGGCAGAGGGAACCTGCTTCCTGCTCTGCCCACACAGGAAACAGCAGGCTCTGGGCCAGCATGCCAGGTGCGGGGCGTGCACCTCAGTCCCCACAGGTGGCCAGGCCTGAATGCTCAGAGGAAGCCCGGGCTCCCTGGCCCTGGCTGAAGGCAGTGGGAGAGCGGAGGCCCGGGCTGCGGAGGGTAGGCGGCGCCTGGAGGAGGCTGTTGGGGGGGCGTTCGGAGCTCGGAGCTGAGAATTCACACTGCTCGCTGCCTGAGTCTCGCTGTGGCTGCCTGTTCCTGCTGTGCTGAGGGTGCTGTCCTGCCTTCAAGGACACAAGGGCAGCGCCGTCCCTCCAGGAAGGCGCTCTGGCCTTGCAGCTGCTGGTGAAGCTTCTCTGCCCTCGCTCCTCACATGGGACAGACCACAGTGCAGCTCCCAGGCATTGGGGAATGTCCTCAGCTGCCCTGCGTTTGGGAGGCTGCAGACCCCTTGGTGACCTGGGATGGCAGGGGTGTCCCCTACCCAGTCCTCTCTCCCTCCCTAGGACGTGTCTGTCCTCTCGGTTCCTATGACTCCTGTTCCCGTGATACGGAGGGAGACAGAGGAGTGAGCAGACTCTGCCTCATGGGGAGGCCCGCCGTCCCCACCCCAGCGCCTTCCAGGAGCTGTCCCATAGCGTGGCGCCCGTCCTTCACTTGCAGCCCCGCGGGTGCCCACCAAGCACGTCCACCTCCGAGCCCACCCTCTCCCCTCTGGCCGTCAGTGGGGCGCACGGGATGCTGCGGGCACCTCCCTGCAGGCGGCTCCTCCTGCTCCTCCCTCTCCGTCTCCTCTCGCAGCCTAGCACTTAGGGGTACAGACGGTCCCTGGTTTTGGCCACGTGACCCAAGGGAGCCTTTTGCACAAGGATGGGGGCAGACACAGGCAGCAGGAAGGAGGGAGGAGGCAGCCGGATGCTTCTCCCCTGTTCTAGGGCGGCGCGGCGCGGTCCTGGGAGCCGCTGGTGTCATGCAGGGTCAGTGGTGGGGACAGATAGTCGCTGGCCAGCAGAGTAGCACAGGCCCTCTGTCTCCTATTCAGTGGCCATCTGCTCAATGTGGTCACTGAGCAGCTTGTATTGCTCTGGAAGAGAGAATGACCCACGGTGAATGAGGGTGGTGACCAGGACAGGCGCACCCCACTCCCCACCCCACTCCCCACCCCGCCCGGTGGTGCCGAGTCAGCGCCCAGCAGGGCTGGGCCACTGCATCCATCCAGCTGGCCAGGGCTGGTTCCAGGGAGGGCTGTGCCACCAGGGTGAGCACCTTGTCACCAGCACGCAGTCAGGCACCAGCTTCAGGTGGGCCTGGGCATCAAGTGGCCTTCCGTGGAGGACGGCCCCCGGGAGCCCGTGATGGCCAGCCCGCCCCTGCTGGGACAGGCTGGTGGCAACGCTGCCCAGCTCTAGAGGCAGAGTGGCTGGAGGACCCAGGGGGCCATCTGGTGTCCCCGGTGGTCAGGGTTCGGCTCTGCAGAGCACGCGCTCCTTGCTAACCCTGCGGCACACTGGGCACAGGGCCCCCGGCCTGCCATTCCGTCTTGCAGACTCCGACCTCTGGACGGAATGAGAGGAGCCCAGGGAAAGAAGAGGAGCCGCCCAAACAGCTAACGCCACACTTCCCTAACTCTGGAAGCTGCTCTTGCGGCCTCCCAGCGCCCTCCAGCCGCCGCGGCCCCGGCTCACCCTCGTCCAGGTTGCCGATCACGGCCTGCTTCTTCAGAAACTCGCCGCACAGCTTCTTGTTCAGCCCGAAGGCCAGCATGTTGTGAGTGAAGGTGCTGGAAGGGAACCCTGGCGTCACCCTCCTGCTCCGGAAAGGGACCCGAGAGGCGCCACGCGCTGGGGTCCCACATGGGGCCTGCCGGGGATCAACAGCCCCCCAGCAGCCACCTCGTTAGGAACGGGGAGGAGGCCAAGGGCGCCGACGTCCTCTGAGCCATGGCCCAGCCTGGCCCTCCTCACCGCTCTTACCCCAGCTGCCCAAAGGTGATGTTCTCGTTGAACCGGAGACTGTCGTCCCGCTCCTCCTGGGTCATGTGGCACCACTTCTCCCTGTGGGGACAGGAGGGCTTCACACAGCCGTCCGCGGCCCGCCCCTGCTCTGGCGCTGCCCCCGACCTGGAGCAGCTTCTACACGAAGCCTGCCGACCGCAACATGGTGCCCAAGCCCAGGTGCCAGCTCCCTGAGCCCAGGCTTCCAAAGGAGGACGGCCCACGGCTGGAGGCCCACGTCTGGAGGCCCTCGGCTGGAGGCTCTCTGCTGCCTCGGAGATGAGGGAGGGACACGGCCTCCCAGAGTCCTCAGGAGGCAAGGCCACCACAGCCTCCTGCACCCAGGCCACCTCACAGGCAGAGACCCACGAGGAAGGGCACCTGTGGCGTCCCAGGAGCAGGGCCCATGCTGCCCTGGGGCCAGCTGTGGTGGCAGTGTCCACGGGAGACGGGAGTGTCTGATGGCCCCACCGTCCCTTCCTCGGAGACTCACCCTCTCATGGGGACCTTCCCCACCCTGGCCTCCTCCCGGCCTGCGTCCTCTCCACCTCTCCCAACACAGAAGAGGCCCACCCCCATCTTGCCCCCAGGCCTCTGCATGGTGGACCCCACGCCAGGGAAGGAATTCGGTGGCAGCGGGGGCTTGAGCGTCACCTGCCCGACCCAGAGGGAGCACTGAGCTCACAGTGGGTCCCGGAGCAGACTGAGAGGGTCCTGGTTACAGGTCCCCCGCCTGTACCCTGCAGCCGAGGTCACAGGTCACACTGCTGCTCCCTTCCAGCCTCTCCAGGGTGCTGGGGTCGCCCCCAGTGCACCCCCTGCCATCAGACCCTGGCACCCCAGGCACCAGGTGCGTCTCTCAGAAGCAGCCCAGGAGCAGGGGCAGATGGGGAAGTTGGTTTTAGCCCGCTTCCCCCTGAATAAGAATTGGATGGAGGAGTCTGAATAAAAATAAGGCTGAGAGAATGAACCACGGAGGGGAGAAGAAAAGCCTGGAGAGAGAGGGAGGACCAGAGGCCAGGAAGAGAACAGACCAAGGACCGCCTCCCCTCCTCCCCCTCTCTTGGCCTGAGGCTGCTGGGCTGCTGCGCCTCTCCAGCCTCCTGAGGCTGAGGGCAGGGCACCCGCTGGGATACCCAGGGCGCATTAAGCCGCAGGAATTCCTCCCTGTTCTCTTCCCTCCAACAGCCGCCCTGCGGGCTGGCCAGTCAGGCACACAGGTCTTGCTCTACCCCCAGGCCCATGGCATACAGTTGGGGGAGGGCACCGCACAGCCCCAGGCCACATGGGAATGGCTCTCCTGGAGTGTCCAGCACAGCAGCCCAGAGGTGCCCACCCTGGACCCATGAGGAGGGGGTTCTCTCTCCTGCTGTGGCGAGGGCTAAAGCCCAGAGTGGACCTGACCCCTGAAGGATGGGGTGGAGGTGGTGAGCAGTCAGGGCTCAGCTGCTTCCCGAGGCTGAGCTCAACCCCACTCTAGGGCCAGCCGTGCACACTGCGCTCAGGCCTGTGGGGTCTGGATGGGACTCGCAATTGCGCAAAGGAAACCCCTCTGAAAAGGGGTCAGAAGTGACAGCAATGGCAGCAGAGGTCACTAAGAGAGCGGTCATGCTGTTGGCCTGGGCTGCCTGGGGGCCTGGATAAATACCCATTGCCTTCCTGGGTGGCTCAGGGCAGGTGGAGATGTGGAACCTGCACAAGGCCAGGGTGTCGGTGTCTGTCAGGAGGCCCAGAGGCCCAGGAGGCTGGCTGTGCCCCAGCAGGGCTGGGCAGCAGCACCAGCTCTCAGGGAGGTCATGCTGGGACCAGTCATTGGGCCTGGGCTGC
The DNA here is from genome assembly GCF_902686445.1 of Sciurus carolinensis. NCBI lineage: Eukaryota > Metazoa > Chordata > Mammalia > Rodentia > Sciuridae > Sciurus > Sciurus carolinensis. Next base: position 3,357,100 of record NC_062228.1, read on the forward strand.
AGTGCCAGGAAGCCCGGCAAAGGGGAGGCCGTCAGCCCGAGAGACCACAGCACTGGGGCTTGTCCCGGACAGGAGGTCTCCACCATGCCCACGTGCCCCTCGAGGACACACCAAGGCTGCGAGGCTCAGGACACCTCACAGCAACCAGCAAACACACCGCTCCAGCAGGACGTGAGACTGAGTCAGCCAAGGGCTTCCACTGAAAGGCACCCGGGGCGTCCACCAAGGCCACCCGACTCGCCCTCAGGAGCTTGCGGGACAGTCCCACCAGCTTCTCTCCAGGGACCCCTCACAGCTGGCCTGTCACCCAGTGGCTGGAAAAGAGGACAGCTGTCCTGAGTGTCCCATGCCCACGGGCTGGGTGTGGTCCCGCCTTTGGCTTGGGTGGCCCAGTGGACAGCACGGGTGGACAGCGCCACCCTCCAAGCCGGGTTTGGGATCTGCAGTCACTGTTCTTTCCTCCGAGCCCGTGCTGTGCCCTATGGGGCAGCTCAAGCGTCACCTCTGGCCTTGCTGTCCCCACGGTCCAGGCCTGGCTTCGCCTAGCACTGGCTCGCCTCCCGGGACGCCCTCCCCGCCCTGCAGTGGCCTTCCATGGGCCCCAGTGCTGTAAAATGGACACACACACCTCTTCTCCTGCTGTCCAGCATCCCCTCTGGAGCGGCAGCGGAAACAGGTAAACAAAGGAACAAAGGAACATGTCAAAGTCGAGCCAGAAGTGTGGACGAGGAGCAGGCGGGGCGGGCGCGCGGCGGGCAGAGGACAGGGAGTCCAGAGCAGGCCACTTCCTAGCAGTGTGAGCGCTAAGCTAGAGGCAGAGCCCATTCGCCCGAGCGTCTCTGCGCTTCCTTCAGCTCGCTCCTGGCAGAGCAGAGAGCTGCCCAGTGCTCGCGGGCAGCGTCAGGTCACGCCCACCCCATGCTCCCTCGGCCCCCAGGAGGCGCGGCCTCGAGGTGGCGCCCTGCTCCTCTCTGGGGCCAGCTGCCCCTGCACAGAGGGTTCCCGTGCCCGCTGACTGGTCTCCGCACAGACGGCTCCTTGGCTCCTCTGCTCCCCCGAGTGCAGGGAGGTGTGGGGTCTCCCCGGTGACAAGGTGGGGACTTGCTTTATTAACGAGGGATCAGAGCTCCCAGAGACCCAGAGTCTTGGAGGTCAAGCGAGGGGGCCATAAGGGCACAGACCTGGCTGGGCCTCCCTGGGCACCGCTGCCCCTCGGTGCCGGCTGCATGGCGGGTGGCAGCCTTCTCTTGCTCTGGTCAGAGGGAGCAGTGGCTCTGTCCCTGTGGAGGCAGTGCCAGCCCCTCTCGAGTGTTCCCAGGGCCCTCTGAGGTGGCAGGTCACCCTCAGCACAGGGCAAACTGAGCGCAGCAACTGCACTTCCAGAGGCAGGGTGGTGGCCGCCCTCCACCCAGGACCCTGTCACCGTGGCTCGTCCCCAGGGTTCTGACTCCGCGCAGCGAGCAGCAGGGGTGGGGTCCTGAGGTCTCATTCAGTGGGCGTGTGCATTTGGGGAGGTTCAGGCCAAGTCATGCCAGGGTCCCAGGGCAGAAGCGCTCATGCAGGCTGAGCACCCCCTCGAAGCCGAGCGTCCGGCCTCGGCCGCCGGCGGGGCACAGGGAGGCCAGAAGCCAGCAGCCCAGCCACTCAGGAACGGCGACAGAGGCCGCCCCGTCCTCTTTCCTAGGAAAGTGGACCACACTTGGCTCCTACCTGGTGGTGGGAGAGCGCTTTCTCCTCTCACAGTGGACGGCGTCAAAAAAGGCTGCATTCCAGAATCTCAGTGTGTGCCTGCGGAGAAGTTGGCAGTCAGTCCCAGCCAGCATCTCCCCACCCTGTGGGGGAGCAGAGCGCCCAGGCCCTGCAGCTGGGAGGGAGGCAGAGCCGAGGAGGGCAGCCCTGGGCTCCTGGCACTGCCTCTTCCTGAGAAGGAATGGGATGGAGGGGCCCCGCAGGGCTGCAGTGGGACACGTGGTGGCCTGGGGACCTGAGCACAGCTCAGCAGGCGCCTCTCTGCCTCCTGGAGAAGCTCCAAGGGGCCACGGGGTCCTGCTCTTCCACAGGACAGGGTCTCGTGGCACAAATGGGAGTCAGCAGGGACGTGCTAGGCGCACGATGCCGTCACAGGGGCACGTGGTAGGAACGTCTTCCTACAGAAGGTCAGGGCAGCGCAGGGCATGTGCGGCCACAGGAGCCTCCTTCTGTGGATGAGGCCCAGCCTCTCTCCATGGATGAAGGTTTACTGCAGCGGCCGAGCTACTCACTGACCTGAGATCTGCAGGGGCCTGGCTATGGTTGGGTGGAGAACACGTGGCCCATGGAATCTGAAGATTTATTATCTGGTCCCCTACAGAAGCATGTGCAAGCCCCGTTCCAGCCAAGACGACAGCAAGGCCCAGGCCAGGGGCCGAGCCATGTCCCTGGAGGTACGACTGGGCCAGGTCCAGCCTCTGCCCTGCTCAGTTGTACGTGAGCCTGGATGGGCTCAGGTCCAGCCCGATGGGGGTGTCCCCTGACGCCCTGCCCAGCCCTCTGCCCTTGGGTTCTGCAGCACATCCTGGCCACGCCCGTCACGGGTCCCTGTCTTGTGTGGGAAGTTCTAGTGTAGCCAACCGTGACCTTCAAGGGACGGCCCATGTCTGACACAAGGTGCTGGACCTCACTTGCCAGAGGATAAGACACGCAGACGGGCCCTCCAGAGGGCTCAGGGCCATGCCGGCAGCTACCCGGGAGCACCCCGCAGGGCGTGGCCATGTAACAGAAAGGCTGGCGCAGGGACGTGTATGAAGAAAAGGTCGGTCAGCTCAAGACTCCAGCAGCTGGAGAGCCCCAGCAGCGCCGTGTGTGGTCATTCTCGCGCGTGTCACCGCCCTTGCTGCAGGATGTCAACGTGAGGGAGGAGAGGGAGGAAACGGCGCTTGCAGCTGGGGCAGCGTAACCGGCGCTGGAGAACCACCTTGGTCCGGGAGAGCTACTCAGTCCCGTCCACGGGTGGCACCCGGGCCCGACTGCCTCACTGGGGCCAGCTCTTTAAGGTCTGGCCACCACAGACCACAGTCCACCCCAGCGGGGACACGTGAAAGCCGTGCCAAACGGTCTGGTCTCTCACACCCACTGTCAGCTCCGGGTGTGCGCAGAGTGAAAGTTCACCCTTCCAAGTGTGCAGCGCGGGCTGCGGGTCCTCGGGTTGAGCGTGCCTCGTGTGCGCTCAGTAAAACATGAGACCCAACGTCCTGCTCAGTGCTCCAGTGTGCCGGCCATCGCTGCTGCCTGACTCAGAACATCGCACCATCCCACAGAGGAACCCTGGTCCCTGCAGCACTCTGTACCCCGCCCAGCCCTGGCAACCATGTCCGCAGGGGCTGCCTGTGCTGGACACGCCCCCCACACACGGCATACCGCATGGCCGTGCGCGGCCTGCCTGACCTCGTGAGTGCTCACTCCTGCCAGGGCCGAGTCACCGTCCACCGCACGGAGACCACACGGCAAGCCTTCCATCAGGACGTGGAGGCGGGTGGCCTCCCCAGTGCGGCTGCGGACATCTGCCGACAGTGTCCGCTTCCCGTGGCTGCGTGCGGGAGTGGAGGGGCTCACGGGCCAGCCTGCAGGAGGCCTCCCGCGGGGCCTGCCCTGGGCACGCGCCCCCGGGAGGGGAGTTCTCCACGGCCCTGCCGACACTTGCGAGTGTGCCTCCTCTGATCTTGGCCACCCTGGAGGTGTGGACGACGGCCACCTCCGATAGAGACGCAGGCCACTAGAAGGGGTCACTGCTGCAAGTCAGGTGGGCAAGAAGTGCCGGCGGGCCTCACCAGATGGGCTGCTGCTTCAGGTGCGTGTACAGGTAGATCTTCTCCTCCTTCTGCTCATCCTCCGGGCTGAACACAGTCACTGCAGGAGGAGCGAGAGAGGCGGGCAGGGCCAGCTGGGCACCTGTGTGGGCACACCACCACAGCTCCCTCCGCGGCCACGGCCCCAGAGCTCCAAAAACAGTCAAAATTCCACAACAGCTTTTCTGCCGACCACAACCTAAAAGGGGACTCACGCCTGGTGGTCAGGGCTTCTCCCTAGGGATGGCTCACAGAGGGGCCACCCGCTCCCAGCAAGGCTCCAAAGTCCCTGGAATTCGTTTTCTGCTTATGCCTTAGAAAAGTGGCTCTTCCTCAGAAGTTCATGAGAAAATACAGACCGACTTAGGAACTGCCCAAGGCATCACTCTGTGTCATAAAGACGGAAGTAAGCCCTGAGACGTTTACTGCTGCTTCTTCCTGTCGCTGGTCAACGGCAGGCGGATTTAAGGCCAATGTGAGGGTCTGGGTGACAAGGTCTGTCCAGGTCCCAACCCTTCAGGTCCCGAACCCTTCCAAGCCCTGGCCCAATGCCCCACTCCTCTGGACCCTGCCACTCCAGGTCTGTCGGAGGCCCTGCCTCCCTCCAGGCCCTGCCTCCCACCAAGGCCCTGCCTCCCACCAAGGCCACGCCTCCCCGGCAGCTCCAGGGACAGCTACTCACCAGTCTTGGGCTGCTTGTCCTTGGGTTTGTTCTCATCTTCCCTGGAGGGAGAAAAACCACAGTAATGACAAAGGTGGCCCACGTCAAACCGTTCACATTTCTGAGGCAGGGCTGCATACAATCAATGGTTTTGCCGAAAAGCTGCACATGAAATCAACCACACACCAGCGACTCAGCATTGGGAATGTGGTGCTGAGGCTGCTTTGGAGCTGTGGTCTCTGCATCCTGAGTGTGTGGCCCAGCAGGATGAGCCTGTGTCACTGGCCACACCAAGTGGGGGAGGTGCAGGGGCCTCTGTGGTTGTGGCTCCTGGGTGGGGATGTGCTCCTGTGGGTATCTCAGCATGGGCACCTGCGTCCACCCCACCCATCCTCAAAGTCCCCATGGCTGCCCTGTGTTCTGTGAACCCTGGCTCACTGCAGGGGAGGAGCAAGGAGGGACAGGTGTGTGGTGTCCCTGCTGCCAACCCGTACTGCTTATGCTACTGGTCAGTCTAAGAAAGACACTACTAGGACATCCCTGCGTGTTGCGGCTTTTGGAGGTCTTGGAGGTCAGCAAGAGCCCTGGGGGCGGAGTCACGCTGGTCCTGGGAGCAGCAAGGGGCTGGAGTGGGAGGAGACTGAATGCAGGGCCCGCCCCCCGCTGCTCCCACCCCTGGGCCAGCGCCCGCTCTGCCTGTTGCCCAGGTAAGAGGGCCTCTGCCCAGCACACTCACTCAGTCCTCCTGACCAGGGGTCCCTTCAGCTTGGTCTCCAGCCCACCAAAGAAGCCCTTCACGTTCTCCGTGTTCTTCAGCAGCCGCTCGGCAATGTCCTTCTTCTCCGCCAGCCAGCTGTTGGCAGACTTCAGGTAGGAGTCGATGCTGCCTGCAGGCTTCTCCTTGGGCTCCGAGGGGAGCAGCTGTGGCTTGCCTAGAGAGGCGGAGCGGAGCGGAAGAAGCCGGTTGGCGTGGCACAAATAGCTGAGGAACCCCCGACACAGCGTGGTGGGGGAGCTCCAACCTCATCTCCCTGGACAAGGAAGGGATGGCTCTTCCATCTGAGGACAGTCCCTAAGCAACTACCATGGAGTTGGCCAAGAGCTAGGAGAGAGGAAGGAGACAGGCAGGAGCCAGCCCTGCAGAACAGGAAAGCTGGGCAGGGCGCCATGGCCCACGCCTGTAATCCCAGAGACTCAGGAGGCCAAGGCAGAAGGACCACAAGTTCAAGATCAGCCTCAGCAAATTAGTGAGGTCCTAAGCAACTTAGCCAGACCCTGTCTCAAAATAAAACATAATAAAGGCTGGGGATATAGTTCAGTGGTCAAGTGCCGCTGGGTTAAAAGCCCTGGTGGTGGAAGATGAAGGAGGAGGAGGAACAGGGGGAGGAGGAGCAGGAAGAGAAAGAGGAGGAGCAGGAGGAGAAAGAGGAGGAGCACGAGGAGGAGAAGGAGGAGCAGGAGGAGGAAGAAGAGCAGGAGGAGGGCATAAATGTACACAGGGGCTCCTGTGCATGGCAGGAAGTCCTGACTGGCAAAGGGCAAAGCGTGAGGAAGAGGGAGGAGAGAGTGGTCCTCCCTGGGTGCAGATTCAGGGCAGGCCCCAGGGCACTGGCTAACCTCTAACAGGTGAATGTGGGATGAAGAGAGGGCCAGAGGAGTGGGCACCAAGGCAATGGAGAACATCCTGCTTTGGGCAGAGGGTGGACCTGCGGGCCTGGCAATCCCAGCCAAGTGACCCTACAGGCTGAGGCGCCCTCTCCAGGCCAGGCCAGCTCCTCTACCAGCTGAAGAGCTCTGAGCTCAGACCTGGGTCAGGCCACAGCGTCAGCCAGTCTTTGGAATGGAGCAGCTTTGCACCTGACCCAAAGGCCTGGCATCTAGGGCCCGCCTGATGGTGTCCTGCCAACTGACCATAGGGCATGGACAGAGTGGTCCTGTCCAAGGGAAGGGCCCGCGCTGCAGGAGTGAGCCTGTGGGGAGGCAGGATGGCAGGGAGGCCCGCTCAGCCTGCCCCACCCAGCTCTCCACACACAGGCTTCAGTAACCCACTTACAGGGCTGAACCAGACTCTGCCATCGCAGCCCATGGAGCTCAACAGTGTCCCTCCAAGCTCCGGCGTACCAGAAACTTCCAGTGCAACGAGCCAGAGAGACATCGCAGCTCAGCAACCCCGGGAACTCCTCCAGCTCAGGGCCCTAGGCTGCTGCCCTCCCAACAGCCCATGCTGCGTCATATTATGCTAAAACATAAAGCTGAGACCCTCACACCCAGCGCTCTGGCCTCCACCGTACGATTCCTGCCGAGCATGCTCTCTCCTGACTGCTCCGAGGACAGCCAGCCCCAGACACAGAGCAGGCCGCGCCCTGCTCAGGAGTCTCCCTGCCAGCTCCCCAACACCAGCTTCTCTTTTCTGGAAGCCCAGAGCTTTCACCCTTCCTAGTAACCATGTTGGCAGTTGACAGGTTGGCACTCTGCCTAAGCCAAGCCCCCTGGTCTCACCCAGGTGGTAGTACGTGAAGCACATGGTCATGAGGTTCTTGGCAGGTCCAAAGTCATCCATCTGATGACACCTGAAATGAGAGGCAAGGGCGGCTGGCAAGAGAATCGTCCCCCCTGACCTCACCGCAGGTTAATTAAACAAGACGGAAATACCTCACAAACACGTATAAATTAGCACCTCACTCCCAAGACTCCGCCATCGGAGAAGTGACAAAAATAATCCCTCTGTCCAACTAGGAGTCTCTTACAGGCGCAGGGCCTGAGGCCGGGTCTGACCCTGAACAGGAAGGCCTTTCTGGACCTCGGCCTGGCCACCTTCACTTTAGAGGGGAAAGTCAAGGTCAGGAAGCTCAGCTCCCCACACAGGAGCAGCACAAGGAATACGGCCAGCCTCCAGCCTCCACTGCCCAGGAGTCAGCAGAGTCACACAGTGTCCCCACATCTGAGGCTCAGAGGCCAGCAGCACTGGATCCCTGGAGCATGGTGAAGAGTGGGCTGCTGGCTGCCCAGGGTCTAATGCAGTGGCCCGAGGGGGGCCTGGGACAGTCTTCCTTGCAAACTCCCGGTCCTCCTGGCCGGGGACACCACTGGTGTATGGAGAGCTACTCCCCCTGTGTCCCTTGTTAAAAAGCAAGAATAGATCATTCCATAAAAGGAGCTGAAGTACGGAATGAGGCTCTGCGCGGGCGGAGGGTGCTCTCGCTCCGCTTCACACTTGAGGCCGGACGGCGCGCACTAAGATGCACCATGCACAGATGGCTCCATCTAGCAAACCGGACGTGCGGGCCGGGGCGCCCGTCTGGCACAGCGGTTACGCTGTCAACGTTTCGAAGGCTCAATGTTGCCGCCGCCATGCGGGGAACAGAGGGACGGGAAGCAACGTAAGCGGCCACCCGGGGTGCAGGCCGCGGCCACACCCGTGCCTGCGTAGAGTGCCACGGGGATGCGGACGCAGGGCTGGGTGTACAAGCAGCAGCTCTGTGGAAAGAAATCCACCGCCGGTGCCTGGCTTCCGTCACACTTTTCCTTCCTGTGTGCTTGGGGTTTCTGGTCTGTTTGACTGTTTGTCTTTGGCACTGGATTGAACCCAGAGATACTCCGCTGGGCCACATCCCCAGTCTTTTTTACCTTTTATTTTAAGACACGGTCTCACTAAGTTGCTGGGGCTGTCCTCGAACTTGTGATCTTCCTGCCTCAGTCTCTTGAGGAGCTGGGGTTTCAGGCTTGTGCCACCATGCCCAGCCCGTTGAGTTTTTAAACTTGGACACTTTTTACTTTTAAAAGGAAGTCAAGCTGGCACAGTGGCAGAGGCCTGTCATTCGAGCTACTCAGGAGGCTGAGGCAGGAGGATCACAAGTTTGAGGGCAGTCTCAGCAATTTAATGAGATCCTATCTCAAAATAAAAAATAAAAGGAGCAGGGGATGAGGATGCAGCTTAGTGGCGAGGCATCCCCGGGTTCAGAAAGAGAGAGAATGAAAGAAAGTCAACAGAAATCATCGAGGCAGTAGGACTGAGGATCATTTGTGTTCTTTTTAAAATATATTTGAACAAATCTAGTCAACTTAAAGAACTAAACAATTAATAAAACTATACAAGACCGGCAAGCAGAAGATAAAGTCAAAGTGGAAAATGCTAATAAACTAAAACTTAAAAGACCACGAATGTTACGTAGACCAGTGGCGTCTTGCCACACCAGGGTCCCCAGCTTCGCCTGCACCCGCAGAGTCCGCAGGTGGAGACAGCTCTTGGAAGACAGCCTGCAGCCCCCGTGCTGGCTGGGCTGCAGTTTCCCTGACCCTCCCTCCATGGAGGTTTCTCATCCCCCTCCCAGCTCTGAGCCCCAGACTCCTGACGGGAGCCCCAGATGCTGAGCAAGTGCAGGAGAGACGGCCGATCCTCCCCCAGGACAGGAGCAGGGGGAGGAAGGCTGGGGAGAGCCACTCTCTGCAGAGGCAGGAGCAAAGGAGGGGCAGCCCTTCAGGCCCAGGACGGTGGGCTTGGTGACATGGGGAGGGGGAGTGGGAGGAGCCAAGGGCCGGAGGGCACCATGCAGGGCCCCAGCTCTTCAAGGCCTCGTGGGGTGGTGGGTGGGGTGCAGACTGCCCAGAAGGGCCCCTCGCCTTGCCCCCCACAGCCCCTCCTCTCCAGCTGCCCCAGGCTCCAGGTAGGTGAAGCTCTGCTCAGCAGAGAAGAGCCCCTCCCTTTTGAAGCTCCCTTGCTCTCAAAGCCACAGGCACAGGCAGGTCTGGCCCTCCTAGGGTGGCACAGGGTCGGGCAGCTGAGGTTCGTAGCCCTGCCCTTTGCACCCCACGTCCTGAGGCCTTCTGCCTGGCTGGGGTGGCTGGGCAGCTGCTGGAAACGCCTCAGGGGGAGGGGCGGGCACTCGTGTCCCTGGGCCTGGGGGAGGGGCTGCTCATGCCCAGCTGCAGCCCCCTAATTGCGCTGTTCCCCGGAGATGCTGGCCATGACGCCTGGCTGACGCTGGGAACAGCAGAGCGGCCGCTCGTGACCAGCGTGGCCATGACTCACGCTGGCTCCTCGCGGGTGCGGGAGGCACAGCTGCGGGCGGGGCACTCACTCGAACAGCACCACTGCGAAGGACTGCACCAGCCGGTAGAAGGTGGGCTCGGACACGCACTTGGAGTTGCAGCGCTGTGCAGAGAGGCAGCAGGTCAGCGGGGCCGGGACGCCAGGTCGGCCCCACTCTTTCTAAGTGCAGCTGGGAAGGGCCCCCGCGGCCACCTCCCCCTGCCAGGACCCCTGCAGGTGCAGCACCCCAAAGTGCTCCCTGCATGGTCTTCACATGCTCACCCAGGTGGAAAAGCACAGAGGGACAAACCCCAGAGGACAGCAATGGCAGGTCTGGACTCTTGTGGGTAATTAGGTTCCTTAGCATTTTCTAATTTTTCTATGAATACCCTATTTGTAATAAAAATACTTAGAAAAAAAAATCTATTGGATACTTATAAAATTCAATTCTTTTCTGAGCTTTGTTAATACATTTTTCTTTACATTTTCCTTTATCATCTTGAATATATTCTCTTTCCCCAAAACCGAATACTATGGGTTATTCAATTTAAAAAATGCATGGATAGAGCCCATGTTGAACTTTCTGGAACCTGGGGAGCGTGAGTTTCTCCCTCTGCCCCAAGGGCAGGGCGTCAGATGAGCCCTGGCCCTTCCCATGGCCCTATGCTGCCCTTCTCAAGGCATCCTGGCCCATGTTCTGTGGCCCGAGTCCCTCCTCGCTCCCCAGTGTGACCCCAGGGCAGGCTGAGGGAGTCTCCAGCTCTTCCGGGGTCGGAGCCCCCACCTCACCTGGGCGCTGACGTATCGCGCAAACCACTCGCGGCCTTTCCCGTCCTGGCCACTGCAGTATTCCCCGAACTTGGCCTTCTCTTCCTGATCCAAGTCTTCCCTGAAAGAGAAGGCAGAGTTGAGCAAAAACGTCAGCCCTCTGGAGCAAAATTCACAGGAGGGAAGAGCAAGGAGGGGCTGCCGAGCACCAGGGCAGTCGCCAGACACACTCCCTCCCCGCCCCGCACCCCGGGAAGGCCAGGAGCGTGGCTCAGAACCCACATGCTTGAGAGCGGAGAATCAGAGTGCCATCCGGGTCTCCTGGTTCCAGAGCCCCTCTGTCCCCTGCCCTCCTGCTTCCGCCCAGCCAGATCTGAGCCCCAGTGAGGGCAGGACTCTGAGGGCTCTTGGTTCTTTTGAGGAGCAGCCAATATTCTTCCTCGAATTTAAAAAGACTCAGAACATGGCGCGGAAGGCTGGGGAGTGGTGGCTTATGGGCTCTGCACTGATTTGAGGGTTGGTAGAACAAATCTTGATCTTGCTGACCCCAAGTCACCCGCACCGGGTGGAACATGACCTGGCCAGCCCTCCGCAGTGATGTGGGGGATGCTCTGAAGATGCACATGGCCAGTGGTAGGATGAGGGGTTCCGGTGCTGACCGGCTGCTGCAAACAGACTGGCCTTCCTGGCAAGTGGACTTTGGGCTCCGCCCCTTGCCATCAGCTGGGCTGTGCACAGAGGAAGCTAATGTCAGTGCCAGTCAAATGAATTCAGTAGGAAGCCACAGCTCGGTGCTCCCAGGAACGGGGGCCTTTCTAGATAGTTGGATATTTGGGTCATCACATGACTCTTTCCTTTTCGGACCACAGAGGAAGCTGAGGCTGTTCTTCATGTGAAGGGTTCACAGGCGGGAGGCTGGAGCGTGGTACAAAACAGCGCTGGGAGTGTCACCAGGCCAAGGTTCTTATTGCTGCAGCTGAACCTGGACGAGGGTCCCTCCAGCCACCACTTCACACCCCCCTATGGGCGAGTCATCCCCAACCTTGTCGGAAAGCAGCCCTCACTCGCGGGGCTGGGGCCAAGACTGCGCCCGTGCCAAGCTCGGGCTGCGGGAGCCGCTGGTCCACGGACAAACACCCAGCAGTGTCTGGTGTGCTGCGGACGCGGAAGGTCAGCCTCCCCGACCGGAACCGGCCAGCAGGGTGGCTCCCTTCCTGGCTGAGACATGAGGCCCTCTGGACCCTGGCACTCCCGCTGCCGACGCCCGCAACGCAGAGGCGCGAGAAGGCACCCTGCGCCAACAGCTGCTCAGGAGTCAGCTGCCACTGTGCTCCCAAGGAAGCAGAATAAGACGGGTGACGGAAGCTTGCTACCTAGGCCACCCCAACTTGGTCCCAGCAAGCAGCTGCAGCTGCCTTGCCAACCACAGCCCCATGAGGTGCGCCGCTGGCCGGCTACCCGACACCACTCAGACAGCAGAGTCCATGACTCCCCTTGGATCCAGCACAGCCAGGCAGGGTGGGCAGGGCGGCTGGAGCAGGGAGTGGGAAGTGACCCCACAGACCCAGCCCCTCCCCAAATCTGACTTAGGAACACACAGAGAAAACTCTGGAATGCGAGGCTCAGCAAGCGGACAGGCCCTGGTGTGTGCTGCCCACGCAGTCGGAGGCCACTGAAGAGAGCGTGGACAGTCCTGCCTAGCCTGCGCCCTCCATGATGCCCTCGGAAGCGTTCAGGAGGTGGAAGGTGAGGAGGAATCTAAGGGGAAGTGAAGATGGACAGTCCACTCCAGCTCTGCCAGGTGCCGACAGGACTGGATGAGCAGGGGCGGGGGTCAGACAGGGAGAGGGTGGGGGCTGGGTGGTGCCGTAATGGGCGCTGGACATTGGATCTCCCAGGCCCTTGCACGTGTGGTGTGCTGGCCCTGGACAGCTGGCAGAATTGGCCCAGCGTGGGGCCCGGGCTCAGGTATCCTTTAGAAACTCCCTTGTGACCCGCAGCCCAGGGGGACTGAGTCGCTGTGAGATTCCCAGGTGGCCCCTGGGAGGAGGCCGCGCCCAGGGCAGAAGGCAGGTCCCCGAGCCTGCGGCAGGGCAGGCCAAGGCGGCGGGCGTACCCTCCTGAGAAGACCTTCTCCACGTAGCCTCGCATGAACTCCCGCAGCGCCAGCGTCTCCTCGTCCTGGGCGGACCCGGCGCTCTGGCTGGAGGAGAAGGACTCGTTGGAGGAGGAGCGGCGGTCCTGGTCCCAGGACGGGTGTGAGGGCAACTCGCCCATGTCGTTCTCGCTGTCCGCGGACTCTGTGGCCTCGCTCTCCGAGGCAGCGTCCCCCAGGGAGCCGTCCCCATCCTGCGGTGTTGAAGGCGCTGCCTCGTGGGGAGGGGCCGTGGGCGGCTCGGTCCCAGCGTCAGTCGAGCCCTCGGGGACCTCGGCCTCCATGGCGTGGGTGGGCTGCTGAGGACGAAGCCGGAGGAGCCCTCAGAGCGGCTTTGCAGGCGCGTCGGTGGGAGCCGGCCACACTGTGCAGGTGGTTCGGAGCTGCGGGCCACCGAGGCCTCTGAGCAGCGCAGTGGCCTTATGGCATCTGCAGGGAACAGACGCAAGCAGATCAGCACAGGCCCCACTGCCCCTCAGAACCGTGACGCAGACAGAGTGGTGAGGCAGGCGTCCTGGCAGACGGCCGATGTCCTGTGCCCACTCCCTTCCCACAGTCCCTGTCGCTGTGACACCTGCTGCGTGGCAGGCACTTGTCACACACCGGGAAGCCGGGCTCCTCTGGGCTGTGCAGGCAGGCTTCAGGGAACCGCACCTCCGGTCCCTTCTGCCCGGGCACAGACCGAGGCCACCGCCAGCCAGGAAAGCGCCCACCCTGAGCTGGAAGGGGTGGCGGGGAAGAGCCTCCCACTGGCAGGCACCCCTGCTAAGCCACAGCTCCTCGGGCTCGCTGCGCTCCTCATCCTCCCCCGAGCCCAGAGCCTGCGCGGACCCTGGCCCCGGGTGGTTCCTGAGCCTGGCGCTGCTCCCTCCTGCTCCTTCCTGTGCTGCTGCCGCAGGACCATGACCGGACACCCCTGCTTCCTGCACTCTGCTCCTCAGGCTGCACCCTCTGCCCACCCCCGAGCGCCCTCCAGGACTCCCTCCAGGACTCCCTCCAGCCATGAGGGTCGGCTTCTGCGTCCCATCCTCTGAGGAGCTGTCTCCATCATTCAGAGCTAACCACTCACTCTCTGCGCCCCGACCCTGCGGCCCGCATTTCAACCCATTTCCAGTTCTCCCCAGTGAGACCCCTGACCAAGGAATGCTCATGGCGTGTTTGTGGAAGGAATGATCAAGCTCACAGGGGCAGGGGAGGGTGGCTGGCCTCATGGGGTGGAGCTGGGGCTAGACTCAGCGCCAAGCCAGGTCTTCCGCTCCTGTCCATGAGTGCCTGGGCTGGGGGCAATAGCGAGAGGCGACCCCTCCTGGGACCGCACAGCTGCCACCTCTCCACACCCCAGTCAGGCCACGCCCCAGGACGGGTGCTGTCAGGTGCCACCTGCTGAGGGCGGCTGCTGTGGAAGAGGCACTTCCCACCTCCCAGGAGCCAGACGGGCCACTGTGGATCCTGCACACTTCCCAGCCCAAGGTATTTTAAGTACCCTGAGTCAGAAAGACGGGAGGCTGGCTCTGGGCCACCACGGCGGCTACGGTACACATGCAGTGGGACCCTGCCAGGCCAGCCTCTGTCTGAAAAGAAGCGCAGACCTCAGTTGGAAAGAACTTTGCAGGCCAGGACAGTGACAGGGCTCTGTGGGACTGGGGTGTGGACAGCGGGGGCCCCTCTCACCTGGCCACGAGGCCCGCCCTGGGCAGGGTCACCCCGTCGGAAACAGCGAGACTGGGTCAGACCTCTGAGGTCCTTTTGGAGACTGTGTTCTCTGGCTGCCCAAAGAACAGCAAATCTAAACGAAACCTACACAAAACAAAATGAAAAATAAATCCTAACAATTCGGTGCAACAGTGATCAGCCAGGTACCATGCAGGCAGGAGAACGTCTGCTTCACCGTTCAGCTGACGCTTGCTGAATGCCCACTGCATGCCAGCTCGCTCTACTGGAGATGCTGAAGTCAAAGGAACTTCATTCCACTATGGCGACACTTACGCACACCCTGAACTGGCTGGGACGATAAGAAATGCACGGAGGGGGCGGGAAGCTCCCTGTCCTGCTCCTTATCATGACAATACAGCTGGCCAACAACCACAACTCGGAGAGGAAAGGAGCCAGTTGCCCAAGTGGCCAAGGAGGCTGCAGAGCAAACGGAGTCACAGAGTCACGGAGTCACATCTGAGCCTGAGTCAGTCCCCTAGAAACCCAGGATGCCTGTGCCTTCTCCACCGGTTCAGGAAGCAGCTGACAAAATTACAGGAGGCTCCAAGTGAGAGGAAGCCCAGGGGCCAGAGGCTCTTTGTGGGGCAGCTTGCTCTACAGTCCCCCCTGCCCCCCGGGACCCTCAGCTGGGGGACACTCCTCTCTTGCAGGACAGAAGGCCAGCCCTGCACAGGAGCTTGTGTGGTAAGGGCCTGGGAGGCAGCCCACCCCTTCCTCCAGGAAGCAACTGATTCCAGCCTCCAGGGAGGACGAGATGACTGGCACTCTCACATGCTGACCTCGGGATCCTGTCGGGAAGGCTAGAGGACACAGAAGTGGCCCAGCAGGGATGACCAGAGCCAGCTGGGGGCTGCCATTCAGAAATGCTTCTAGAGTTTTCTAAGGAATGTTGAAATCCACATGAAAGCTTCCAATTTTTCAGTAGTGGTGACTAAATTAATTTCAAAACATGTCAGCCAAAATAATACCCTCGTTTTGGTCCCAGCCCCACCCATTTGCCTTGCTCCACCTACGGGGAGACTCTAAGAGCCTCTTCTGGTCCCAGACCCTGAGAAACTGGTTTTCAGTCAGACGACTCTGTTACAGCCTGCAGACGGTGGACGCAGCCCTCCTGAAGGCCTAAAACCCTCCGGCCCTTGCAGAAGCGAGGCTGCTTGTGCAGATCTGTAACTTCCAGCACCCCAGAGTCTATAATGGGCCCCATTCCACAGCCTTTTACTGAGCACCTGCCATGAGTCACTACTGTGTGAGGAGCTAGAAATAGAACCATGAGCAATTCTGGCTCATCGGGCCCTGTGGGGGTGTGTGTGTGTGTGTGTGTGTGTGTGTGTGTGTGTACACACGCACAATCACATACCCGGGAAGAGGCTCTTAATAAAGTGGAAAATCTGAGAGTGTCAGGCTCTGGGTGTTGTAGAAATGCTCTCAGGGTGACCATCAGTGTACAAGGTGGCCCCTGGCCTCTGAGTCCGGGGAGGGAGAGCTGTCCTGAGAAGATGGCCAGCCCAGGGTAGAGCTGGAGGGCAGCTGCTCGTGGGTGAGGGGGCCATGAGAGGCCTTGCTGGTCCTGGTGGAGTCTGTGTAGTGCTCAGGGTGTGGGGACCCTGGGAGCGACATAAATGCAGTGCCCACAATGCTGACTGCCAGAGGAGGCAGGGCTGGAGGAGGCTGACCTCCCCACAACTCCCCTCCCGCCTGGCGCCCCTGTAGCCCTTTCCCAGCCTGGTGTCTAGCCGCAGGGGAGCAGCAGATCTACAACTGCACCCAGCCCAGCCACATCCCCTGGGTTTTGCACAAACTCTGATTTCCTCAGCAACCAGAGTGACGGGCTGCGACTTCTCTAGCCGGCAGCCTTGAGCAATCGAGAGACAGGGGCTCCCCGGGGAGAATCAGAACCTTGTGCAACCCAGCCCTGGCCCTGGACCTTAAGAAACCTGTGCAGTGTCTTTGAGAACGAGTGTGGTGCTGCCCCTCCAGCCAAGAGGAGCGCCCGCCCAGCTCCCCAGCAGCAAGCCTGCACAGCAGGTTGAGAAAACTGCCCTGAGCCAAGGGCAAGGTCAGGAGGGCAGGGCCAGGTAGGGCCGCATCCACACAGAAGTGACAGCACAATGGAGACAGAGGCCAGCTGCAAACCCAACGCCCTGACCTCCATGTTGACCAGCCCCCTAGGCTACACGCAGTGCTTCCCCAGGACACGTTCCTCAAGGCAAGGTTGACAGTCATGGTGTGCACATCAAGTCTGGTGATGTAAGCATGACCAATTACCTACCCAAAGTCCCTCTGTAGTGACACACACCTGGTGGGTTTGACACCTGCACTTCAACTGGAAGGTGCACAGCGCACCTGACTCCCAGCTGGGCACTGTGCAGTGAGCTGGGCTCTCCGAGTCCAAGTGCAGGGGCAGGTGCCTGGTGCAGATGGGGAGCCGGGCCAGAGGTCACCTGAGTCTCCAAGGGTCCTCACCTCCTCCGCCCAGGCATCTGGCCCGAGCAGCCCTGCGGCTAACCAGACGGGAAGCTGGGGCTCCCCATCTAGTCTCAGCCCCGCCTCAGTTGGGAAGCCACTCCATCTGTACTCCAGCGTCCTGTTTTTGAAAACATGAATTTGAATGTTTGTTTTCCCCAAGGAGAAGGATTGTTAGCAAGCCCAGCGGGGTGCTGTAGGGGAGTTCTGGAAGGAACGCTTTGCAGAATTGCGTTGATGGCATCCTCTGGCTGGAGGGGCAGCTGAAGCCCTCCGGGCCAGGCAGCAGATGGTAGGAGAGGGGCCCGGGCTTTCCAGAGACAAGCACCACTGAATTCTGAACAGCTCCATTGAGTTGCTGGGCAGATTATGGTTTTCCTCCCAAGTCAGAGGGGAGAAATCTGGGGTAGGGTGGAAATGTGGGGCTCGCATGAGGAGCCCCCTTGAAGTCTGTGGTCTGATGGCATCTTTGGTGGCATGATCAGACTAGGGCACCTCCTTGGCTCCAGAATTTCACCATGACCAAAGCAAATATGTCACAAACAGTGGTATGGGACAGGGAAGGGTGGCTGGATGGGCTCTGGCTCCAGGGGCGGAACCTGAGTCCAGTAAGCACAGGTGTCCCGTTAGTAAGAAATTGCAGTTGCTGAGCATGAAATAAGAATATTTTTCCTTCTGAAAATTATCTTTTCGAATGGTGACAGTGATCTCCAAAGATGTCTGCATCCCGATCCCTGGGACCATGACTGTTACTTTACATGGCAAAGAGGACTTTACAGGTGTGGACCTGATGGGGAGACTCTACCAGGCTGTGAGGTGGCCCGTGTCATCTCAAGAGTCCTCACAAGGGGCTGGGAGGACCTCAGGGAAGGAGATGTAAGGGTGCCAAGCTGCTGGTTTTGAAGGTGGAGGAAGGGGCCAGAGCCAGGGGACAGAATGACAGGAAACAGATCATCCCCACCTCCCCAGCAGAGATGGAATCCGGACTTTCAGAGTGAGAGGGATTTGAGCTTCTGACCTCCAGAACTGCAGAAGCAGTTACCATGTGCCGTGCAAAGCCACTGGGTACACAGTGACCACTACAGCAGCAGTAGGGAATGAATACAAGTGGCTAGCAAGCTCTTAGGCCGTACACACTCACTGAGTCTGGACTTTGAGGTGTTTGTTGTAGCTCAGGGGCCCCAGAAATACACAATGGAGGCTCTGAGGCCTGGGGCAAGTTGGGGGACCTCTGGCCCAGGGTGCCTGCCTGACATGAAAGTCAGGTCCCTCCCCCGCCACCCAAGCGCTGGAATCCATTCGAGGCCTCTGCACTGCTGGTGACCAGAGACACACCTCCCGGCTGCTCAGGCTCCAGCAGACCAGCAAGGTCTGGTTTCCCCTGGACCTGAGCATGTGCTGCCAGAGGGGCTGCAAACAGATGGGGACCCACCTGCACCAGTGTCCCTTCAGCCTTTGTCTGGGGTAGCTTCCCACCACGTAGATGCTGAAAGAAAACTGGATCTGCTTTTTTGTTTTTTTGAGGGGTTTGTTTTGTTTTGTGTCATTTTGTATTTTGGTACCGGGAATTGAACCCAGGGGCGCTTGACCACTGAGCCACATTCCAGTCCTATTTTATATTTTATTTAGATGCAGGGTCTCACTGAGTTGCTTAGTGCCTCTCTGTTGCTGAGGCTGGCTTTGAAGTCGGGATCCTCCTGCCTCAGCCTCAGAGGTGCTGGGATTACAGGCACCCCCGGGCCTAAGTCTGTGTTTTGCATCTAGCTAGAGGCTATTTCTCCGGGACACCTGCAGACACGCAGGGGAAACTGAAGTTTTCGGATGGAGTTTCCTCTGCATCCCTCAATGGCCACTGTCTTGCAACCTGACCTCTAAGGAGGCCTGCATTTGGGTGCAGAAATCAGGCGAAGCAGGAGCCTGGCTTGGACTTCTGGTTTCTGCTGCTGTCTTCAGATAAGTACACCTGATCAATTACTAGATCATCGCTATCTGTGTTTGTTCAGCTATTAAACCAACATGATAATAAATGGTTTCCAGGAAAACTGGGCCCTGCCTGAAATAGCTAGAGAGCGAGGAGGAGAGGAACACCCGAGGGCGGTACTGGCCTCCTGGAACAGCTGCTGGGTGCTCGATGCAGTCACCCGGGGAGGAGACAGCGCTGGGAAGGCCAGGGTGCGACGGCAGGCTGTGGGGGTCCCATGGGGACCCTGGACACCCCTGTGCACCGTGCTTGCCATGGCGGAGCCCCAGCACCTCGGAGTGCCCGTGAGGTGGGGACCCCTGCAGGCAGCGGCTCTTCCTGCTGCAGGTGCTGACTCTCAGTTCCCCCCACGTCTACCCCTCACACCCTTCCTGACCTGAGATAGGAGCCCCGGGGGCCCGGCCCAGGCTCAGCTGTGAGTGCAGGTGCCTATCTTTGGCCTTGTGCCCGGCCACACAGCCCAGGGCTGAGCACCCCGGCCGGACGGCAGCCACTGGCTGGAAACAGGCCTCCTGGTGCCAGAACTTCTCGCCCTGTGAGAGCACAGGACCCCCGTCTGCCTCTGCTGGAGCTGCCCAGCTCGGCCCGGAGCTCCCGACACACAGCTCCGCTCCGCGCTGTGGGCTGAGATAAGCGACTGGGCCTGGCGACCAGGAAGGGATCTGGGCTGTCCAGGGCTGTGAAGCAACAGTCGTTCCACTGAAACGTGCCAAGTCACAGCGAATGTCATGATGTCCTTTTAGATGTCAGCATGTTCAGATAGCCGTTCAGATAACTTCAGGGCCAGCCAATGTGCCCAGGGCAGCTGGCAGAGAGTGGGTCAAACACGCTCATTACTGCAGGGGGCTTCGGACCTGGCTGCTTCTTGGCAGCCAAAGCAGGCGGGGAAATCCAGCGGGCTATAAAATCCTTTTGGTTCTGATGAATCCACTGGCAAAGACACTTCCTCCAGATACTGAATTTAGAAATGCAGTTGTCAAGAAGGTCCTCATGTGAAGACACCGATCACGGCAATGACCAAGGCTCTAACAAGGGTCACAAAGATGCAGAGGCTGGAGCCAACATTTCTTTAAACAACTCTCCCCAAGTCTGGAGGTCGCGTGTATCAGTTCGGTACTGGTATGTTTGGATGGCGCTTGCTCTGGGTGGAGATAAGACCTCCCGACTCGTGGACCTGATGGGCCATACGCCGTGGGGTGCCTGAGCCACACCAGGTGAGGAGCCTGCAACAGAGTCCCAGCCCAGCACTCCACAGTCACAGCTGGCAGCCTCTGGCGGAGGCTCCGATCCCCCGCGTCTTGTCTTAGAGGAAATCAACAGGGCAGGTGGGCCAAAGGGTGGGAAGGGAGGAGAACCTCGAGCCCCCGGGGAAGAGAGCAGGCTCTGAGAAGCAGATCGGGTAGGTATCTAGAAAGAGGTCGCTGAGGGGGCTCTGTGGGGCCCAGAAGGGGGCGCGGCAAGGACGGAGCTCAGCAGCTGTGTGCGCTGTGGCCTCGCAGACCCGGGAACAAAGAAACAGCACGCTGGGGTTTAGAAAGTCCTTGACAGGCTCATGACAGCTTCAAGGACAAGACAGCAAATCATGGCCTGAACACGGGTGGTTAAGTGGATTTATGAACACATTTCGCTACCCTAAAAGGTCCCTCTTTTCCTCATCTTAAGATCCCTGAATGCCATTGCCCAAAAGGTCATCACTATGTATTGTCATCAGCAAGAGGGGTTCCTCCTTTTTTTTTTTTTTAACACCCCAGCCCTTTTTAAAATTTTGGGATGGGGTCTCACCAAGTTGAAATGGTCTGACTTGTGATCTTTGTGCTTCAGCCTCCTCCCAGGCAGCTGGGATTATAGGTGGGCACCCAGCATCCTTCCTTTTTATTTAAAAACAAAAATAAGTAAATACAAAAAGTATGTACATCTTAATCACCAGCTCGGTGAACCATCGTAATGGCACCCATGTCACTACCCGCCCTGGGATGCAGACGTCACAGAGTCCCCGTGTCCTCCCCAGAGGAGGGCGCGGCATCCTTGGGCGGGAGTCTGGAGATAGGTGGAACAAGTCCTAGAGTCACGCCCGCGGCATGGACGCACCCAGACGGCCTGCAGGTGGGGCGCTGGAGGCCCAGAAGCTGGAGGCGCGTTAGCCAGCGGCGCCTGCTGCGTTTCCCTCTCGGGCTTGGGCAAGAGCGGCACCCAGTAACCACCTACGTCTCCGCGGTTTGAAAGCACTTGCTTCTATCCTTTTGAAAACACAGAATAAATTCTGAGAAGAGCCACTGTGACGGTCAGAGCAGCAGGCGAGCTCTCAGTAGTGCATACAGCATCCGGGAACCCACACCTGTCCAGGCCTGGCCCTGACGGGAGCTGCCGGGACCACCCGACCCAGTCAACGGGAAGGCTAGAATCCACCCTACACCCGGCCACTGTTTAGATTTGAATGCATATGCCATGTCAATGGAGCCCGGGGACAGAGAGCCCAGAGGCATGGCCGACAGAGGACACAGGATCAGGACCCACGAAGGCTTTGGCAGACCCCACAGCGGGCTGCCAAAGGATGCCTCTCGACTGGAAATTCACTCATGTGCTGGAATTTGCTCAGCACCTACGTGGGCAGGCATGCTGGAGAGACAGCACCAAGTCTGCCCTCGAGCAACTCATAAATGACCAGAGCAGGAGTCTGACATTTTGGGTTTGACGCTAACACCAGCAACCAACTCGGAAGTGACCTTCAGAAGCACCCGATCCAAAAGCAGAGTGACGGGTGCACTCAACTATGCTTCCGCTGGCCAGGCGGGCCTCACACCTTCGGCCCAACCTCCCCAGAGGAGCCGCCGACCTCCCTGCCCACAGGCACACCGCAGGAACCACGCGCAGCCCAAGGATCTGCACGCCTTTCCCGACCCTGAAGTCCAAAGCTTAGGAATCGTCACTCTGAGGGGAAAAAAAGAGCCTGCAAAGGCATTTTAATTAAATACACGCTGTGAGACTTTTCACAAGAACGAAAGGAAAAAGGAGCGGCTGATGAGAACAGGGATGTGTCCCAGACACCAGATCAGACCCAGCTGCACGGTCTCCGTCACATCACAGGAGTCGCAGAGGGACTTGCCAAGGCGACCAGGCAGAGTGGGCTCCTGCCACTGACCAGGACAGTCCTGCTCTCCTTGTGGGGACGCCAGAAGTGGGAGAGGGACAGCTGCTTGCCAACAGGTTACCCGCAGGGAAGGCTGTCGGTCTCCTGGGCTTCCGTTTCCCTCCAGGGTAACATTTGCAGAAGCTTAATGCAGCTTTCCTCCTCTGCAGCTCCTAGTTCTCCACTTCCAGGAAGATGGAGACCTCTAAGAACGGTCCACAGTCCACAGGAAAAAAAAATAGCCAAGGGGCCATCTGCTTGTCCCCAGCCCACAGGAGAATAAGAGGGGCTGAATTCTCCACAGGGACACCCTCAACGGCAGCCTCACTGGGTCATTTTTTAAGCTGCTACAATGGGTGAGCCCCGCTACAGGGTAGGAGCAGGGGAGTTCCCTTGCTCACAGGGCCGCCTCCTTTCACTCAGCTCCAGCACGGAAGGTTCCAGAACAAACCCCACTCTACCACGTTGCCCAAAAGTAGAAGGATCCAAGAGTTCAGTTGGCCCCAAGAGGTCAGGGAAGAGAAAGCAGAGTCATATGACCAACCCCAGCTCAAAAGCCAACCCCCTCGGGCATCAGAGGTGCGGCCTGCACTGTGCTTGTGTTGAACTTGTCACGCGTGGGTCCCCCGTCACGGCTGAGCCCCCAGCTCAGGGCAATGAGGCGAAGGCCGGGCGGCATTCCCAGGAATCTTCAACATTAGCCGAGTGCCTGGGTTCACTGCCAGGCATGGCCTCCCTTGGTGAACAGCTGCAGTTCTTTAACAAAGGACACAGCTGATAATTTGGGGACAGCTGGATGCAATTTGGACAGACTGGCTTGGTTTTCCATCCTCTTGGGAAATTTTGGGAAAATAAACGAAAATTGCCCCACCATTGGTACCGGAGGCAGCACACTTAGTCACCGAACTGGCGCAGGCTGCCTGCACAGTTGGGGGCATGTGCCTTCTCCAAGGAGCCCCCAGGAGGCACGGATGGAAACGAGCATCGGCCATTCCCGCCAGGCTTGGCGCTCTGTTCCCAGCGGCCTGAAGAAGGGCCAAAGCACAGAGCCGTGTGCAGAGGACATCTGTGTCCCTGTGGGAGAAGAGACTGGCTAGCCTTCCTGGAAGCAGGCGTCCCTGGCAGCCATGGGGAGCCCTCTGTGCAAAAGCCACTGGTGTCCATCATTGCCTACCCAGGACACCTGTCATCTCTGGCTGGTGGTCAAGGAGCTCTGTGATCTGGAGCAGGTCAAAGCTGCCCACGCAGCTCTCCAGGGGCCAATGCAGAGGGGACATGGCCACTGTTCAAAAGCAGCCTCACAGAAGCGTTCAGTTGGCAGCTCCAAGGACGCCCTGGTTGCCCCAGGCTTCACCCAGCCCCAGGCCCTGGTCCAGCTCTCTTCACCTCTGACCCCCATGCCTGCTCCCCTGGCTAAGCCCCTGACCCTCCTGCAGAAGCTGCAAGCGGCTTCCCTGCTGCACGTGTTCTGCAGGCCACTTGTGGTTGTCTGGGACCCTCCCTAATAAAGCCGAGGTGTGTTTAACGACATCTCGGAAGTCTGCCTGCTTCATCTGTCCTGTGCCATAACCCAGACGACCCCGACACCTGACACGGCCGGATTTATAAGAGTGAGAACCCAAAGAGCCTTCACGTGCATCGAGAAGGAACTGAATTTTGCTACGTGAACTTTGGGCACCTCGCTGAAACATGAAAGAGCAACAGTGACAATGTGACCTTGTGGAAAACACTGATGTTAGGTGGGAACGAAGTGAAAACGGAAAAGCAGGATGGGAGACACGTCCCTGGGGTTGCTCTGTGGCCACCGGCCTTCCTCCTCCAGGCACTTCCCAGGCGGGCCGCCCCTTCTCAGAGCATCGCCGCGTCCAGCAGCCTCTGCCGCACAGGTGGAGAGCGGGGGACACCGGGAGCCGACTCCGTCAGGGGGCCTCGCCCAGCCAGAACTATTCTTCAACAAAAGCTTTGCTTTGGGAGAGAAAGAGGAAGGAGCGGGTGGGGGAGAGGTGGCAGAGGCACCCACAGGCCACGGGCACTGCAGGCCAGCTCCTCCCTCTGTCCACAGGCAGGAGGCTATGCGTGGCGGTGGCCACAGACGCCGACTCCCCTGGACTGAGCACCATTCCCAGACTTTCTGATTGGGGTGCTCCACCTGTGGTCCTGGTGCAGTGGAGTAAAGCTCCTTTGGCTGCAAACTTATTTGCTCCAACCTGGGAGTCCAGGCCGGTGCTGAGGACCCCCTTCCACCCTGTATAGTCAGACAACTTCAAGGGCGAAAGCTGCAGAGACCCTGGTGGCTCTGTGTGGCAGGGGCTCCTGCCAGCACTTCCAATCACACCCTTATTTCCTCTTTCCCCACACAAACCACAGTTTTCCTGGGCCAGATACACCCTGACTTCCTCATTTCTTTGTTTAATTCAGATTCTCTGCCTGAGGCCTCTAAAGCCTGTCTTCCTGTGGTTCTGAGTCAGTTGGCACTGTGCTCTGTCCTGCCCCCTGGAAGTGACATTAGCACTGGCACAGAACGTGCGGAGCACCTCCCGATGCCTCCAAAGCCTTCACAGCAGCAGGGCCAAGGCAGAGGACCAGAGGGGGCATTACCACCAGAATGACAGGAGTCTGCCACTCCCGCCCCGCAGCGTCCCCAGCCTGGACCCAGTAGAACCCAATTCCCGAGAGTAGCAGCATTGCGGAGGGGACCCAGGCGAGGCCCCCAGTCCTGGCTCGAGGAGAGGGAACATGCTGCCTGGTTCTCAGGCAGTGGGCGCAGCCCCTCGGTGTCCCTTTTGTCCCATCTCTCTCCTCCTCTCCATGCCTCGGGCCCCAGGCCAGTTCAGGGCTCAGCAGGGCCTGCCAGCAGGTACCAAGACCCTGAGAGAGGGAATCCTCCTTTCCAGTTGGAGGCTCAGAGGTCGAGGGGGTGCAAACCCGTTTCTCTCTGTCCTCTTGGCCACAGAAGCACCTCAGTCACAGCGAAAGCAGAGCCAGGCGTGATGAAGCCCCCGCCCCCACCCGGGAAGGAGGAGCGGCCGTCCTCCTTGTCTGCGGCTTTGCTCGTTACCCACAGTCAACTGGGGGTTGAAAAAAACGGCACGTAGATTTTCAGAAATAAGCAATTCGCAAGTGTTGAGTTGCGTGCCCTTCTGGGTAGCGCGGTGAAGTCTCAGGCACCCCATTCTGTCCTGCCCAAGAGGTGCAGCGCACCCACCCCATGTACGCTGCCCCACTGTCAGTCACTGAGCAGTGCTGGGCCCCAGGCGGCTGTGCCGGCCTCGTGAATGCTTGTGCTCGAGGGCCCTGACGCTGTGCGTGCGGGGCGGGGGGCACCGGGTTGAGCCCAGAGGTGCTCTACCACTGAGATTTAGGCCCAACCCTTTTATTTTGAGACAGGCTCTTGCTAAGTTGCCCCAGCTGGACTCAAACTTGTAATCCTCCTGCCTCAGCCCCCTGACTAGCTGGGATGACAGCGATGGCCACTGATTTTACTTCATAATGGCCTCCAAGTGAAGCAGTAGTGACACTGGTGATTCCGTTACAGTATTGTTATAAATGTTGCTTTTATTATTGTCATTAATGTCTCCGTGTGCCTGATTCATAAATTGAACCTTACCACAGGTATGTATGACTAGGTGCAGGTCCCTCCGGGGCTCGGGCAGACCCACCAGGATGAGGGTCACTGCTGGAGGGCGAGGTCATGGGAGCCCCTGGCTCACTCCCAGGCTGAGTGGGAGCAATGTGGCCTTCCAGGTGGGCTCTGGGTCCTGAAGGCCAGGAGTGTCCACCACCCAGTCACAGAATGGCTATGGAGTGGCTCACAGGGTACCATGTGACCAGTCAGGCAAAGGGTGGGGCCACAGCTGAGGTGGAGGCTCACAGGAGGCTGGGAGGGACTCAGAGCCCGACTCCACTGTCAGGGCCTGCTGACTAGGTATCGACACCCTCTGCAGGACTCAGCAAGGCCACAGCCCCTAACACAGCACTCAGGACCTTCTGTCAAAACTACTCCGCACCAGAAGAACCAGGAAACCCCTGGACAGAGAGGCTCTCCAGCCAGGATGGTACAGCCGCTCGCTGGCCAGTAAGGAAGCCCGGGCACTCCTGCCACAAAGGGGAAGCTCCGTCTCAGTAAGGAAAACGAAGACGAAAGAAAACCAAACGGGAATTTTAGAATTAAAAATACAAAATGGAAATTTTATAGACCTTTTGTCTCGGCTCAAGGGCCAAATGAAGAGGACAAAGCAGAGTCACAGGCACAGAGAGATGGACAGAAAAGACCCAACCTGGCGAAGGAGGGAAAAAGGATGCAAAGGAACCGAGCGAGCCTGGGGACCGTGGGACAGTAGGAAAGGGCCTAATGTGTCCCAGGAAGAAAAGAGGACCAGCCCAGGGGAAGAAAAGACTAATGGCCCAAACTCCTCGATCTTGGCAAAGCTTACTGAGCCCGAGAGACTCACACCATGGGACTACTGGAAGCCAGAGACAAGGAACGAGTCTTCAAAGCAGAGAAGACTGCTGCGTGAGGGACAGGGATCAAGCGCCACGTCCTGCAGGTTTACAGCAAGTCACAGAAGCCGGAGGAGTGAACCAGTGATTTCTTTTTTTGGTTCCTGGGATTGAACTCGGGGCACTTAATCACTGGGCCATATTCCCTGCCCATTGTTACTTTTTAGTTTGAGACAGGGTCTCTCTGAGTTGCTTAGGGCCTCACTAAGTTGCTGAGGCTGGCTGTGAACACGAGATCCTCCTGCCTCAGCCTCCTGAGCCGCTGGGGTTAAAGGCATGCACCACAAGCCCAGCAAAGCAACGTTTTTTAAGGACTAAAGAAAGTATCATCCAGAAGCCTACATCCACTAAGGTTTAAAAACCCTCCAGAATG
The DNA here is from genome assembly GCF_902686445.1 of Sciurus carolinensis. NCBI lineage: Eukaryota > Metazoa > Chordata > Mammalia > Rodentia > Sciuridae > Sciurus > Sciurus carolinensis. The sequence continues at coordinate 3,383,694 of NC_062228.1, forward strand.
AAACACTGTGGTGCCCATCAGCTGCCAGCATACTCACTTCAAATTCACCAACTTCTTTGGACAGAAGGGACCTGACACCGAGGAAGCCCAGACATCAAGGAAGGAGGAGGAGTACAGGGCCCAGCAAGACCTGGTAAGTAGAAGGAGCGGCGTCTCCTCTTGAGGTCTTTAAAGTATATTCAATAGTTGGAAACAAAAATTATAATATCGGCTACTGAGGTTTTCAGTGAATAAAGGAGAATTACCACGGAGAAAGGAGACCACAAGGTAGGTTTCTGCATGCCGCAGCCGTGGAAAAATACAGACCACGTGGAAAGTCAGGTGTGTTTCCGTCAGCTATTTCGCTGCTGTGACTAAAGGATCCGACCTGCACAATTAGAGGAGGAAAGGTTTACTCGAGGGCTCACGGTTCAGAGGTCTCAGTCCGTAGAAGGCTGGCTCCGTTCCTCGGGGCTCGAGGTGAGGGAGAACACCATGGCAGGAGAGGGTGGCAGAGGGACGCAGCTCGTGTCATCAGGAAGCAGAGAGGGGGAGTCTCCACTCTCCAGATACGAACTACACCCCACAGCCACGCCCCAGTTCCCACCTCCTCCAGCCACACCCACCACCTCCGTTAATCCCATCAGGGCTTCATTCACTGACTGGGTTAGGACTCTCCCAACCCCAGAGTTTCTCCTCTGAACCCTCCTGCACTGTCTCACGTGTGAGATTTTGGGGGACACCTCACAGCCAAACCACAACAGTGCGCACACTGTGGTTCCTAGAGCACACACACGCACCACACATGAAGCAAAACCTCAGCAGGGAGGGCCAGGCAGGAGGATGGCAAGTTCGAGGTCAGCCTCCGCCACCTATTGAGACCCTGCTTCAATATAAACATGGGGCTCTGTGGTGGGGCTCTTGCCCACCATGCAGGAGGCCCTGGGTCCCTTCCCCGTCACTGAAAACAAAACAGAACAAACAAGAACCTCACCGGCTAATTCCCCGAGGGACAGGTTGCAGCAGGTGGGAGATGAAAGGAAATAGGCCGAGGGGGGGCAGGCAGGGGACAAAAATGGCGCAGCTCCCTTCCCGACAGGAGCAGCAGGAGCAGCTCGGAAAGCCTGCGGCACACGCCCGGCCCCCAACACCGGGGCCCAAGAGGAAGTCTGGGGGAGCTGGACGCACAGTCGCGGGTTCCCGGGTGCGCGGGGTGCAGCTCTCTCACGATCACCGCGGGGCTGCGCCCTCTCCAAGGACCAGCTCTGTCTCTTTGGGAGTCTACACAGAGACCCAGAGTTTCTCACCAGTAAGTACGCGACCCAAGGCCTGCGGCCCCACCCAGGCACCCAGCTGTCCAGTGAAGGGAGAACTTGCCTTCACCAAACCCTGCCCGCCAAGGTTTGTGGTGATCCTTCATAACGAGCAAACGTGGAGTCAGCCCGGGCAAGGGCGCAGGAGGCCCACCTGGGCATGCCCAGCCTCCAGCTGCTCAGCGGGGAGCTCCTCGGCAGGTCGGCCTCAGGGGCCGGGGAACGTTCTCCACCTGGGCTAGGATTCCATCTCCAAGACCGGCTCCAGCGGGGAGGAAGCCCTGCCAGGGGCTGGTGACAGGGAGGCGTGGTGACAGGCAGGCTGGGAGCCCTGGGGTGGCGAGGTGGTGTCCTAATCGAGTGTGGTGGTGATGACTCGAATCTACGCCTCTTAAAATGTTTGGCAAGACAGGCCAGACTTTCTGGGTGTGGTTGGCAGCTCATGTCTGTGATTCCAGCAACTCAGGAGGCCGACACAGGAGGCTGCCAAGTTCAAGGCCAGCTTGGGTAACTCAGTGAGACCCGGCCTCACCATGAAATATAAAAAGGGCTGGGGAGGTAGCTCAAGGGTGGAGCACCCCTGGGTTCAATTCCCGGTACCTTAAAAAAAATACCAAGATCAATTTTACTGTTGACACAGTTGTCCCTGACCTGGAAAACGGAACCCGGGACCCCAGCCTCCTCAGCTGCGTCGCTGGCAGCACCCACGGAGACCAGGTCCCTTCCCGCCAGACCTTCCCGAAAGGCAGGTTCTGAAGCTGACCTCTGAGGGGCGAGTTGCCTCAGCTCTGCCGTCGGCCAGCCCCAAGCCCGGTGCCTGCCTGCAGCCCAGGTCCCTCCTCTGCAGGAGCCCCAGCAGGCGCTGCCTGTGAGGACCCCGAAAAGCACGCGGGGACACTGGGATGGAGGAGGCAGAGCGGACTCGCTGGCTGCATTCTAGGGCACCTGCCAGGGTGGAGCAGGGGCCGTGGGAAGGGGCGGGAGCAGGTGGGGCTGGCCGCCAGGGTCCCTCTCGGGGGCTTCTCGCCGCCACACCTCAGGAGGAGGGTGTCTGCAGAAAGTGCTGGATCCAGCGAGTTTCTAAAGGAAGCGGGGTAAGAAGCAGCTAAGAGGAGGGTCACGTCACAGGCCACAGGAGGGGCCACGGGAGGGGCCACGGGAGGGGTGCCTGTGCAAAGGGTGCCGCTGCGGAGGTGCCACTGCTGAGGAGGGCAGAGGCCAGAAGAGGTGAGGAAAGCACTGGCAGGAACAGCCCGCAGGTTCCACGTGGCCTGGGCCACAGACGAAGGCCGCTCCCTCCGTGTGGGGCTCGATTCTGGGTGCCATGCAGTGACCTCCACCCTCCACAGCCTCCCTCTTGACCGTCCTCAGGTGGCCTCCACCCTGGTGCACCTGAGTGGTGCCTTCGTCTGCCCAGTCCGCTGGGTGCTTAGCCCTGGGCCTGGAAGGATACTTGGGGACAGCAGCTCACCAAGCCGTCCACAGCCCAGGAAGGCCCAGGAGGTGCCCATGGCCACAGATCACTGATGTGAGGGGTGGGGACGCTCGCTGTCTCCCAGAGGCCAAGGAGTGGCTGTGTGCAGAGCTGCTGGGCAGCAGCATTCTCACCGGGCACCGTGAGAGAGAAAATGTGGCCAGGCCTTGCCTCCAGGGCCACTGGGAGGGGCCTGGCTTCGCAGTCACCGCCAAGTGCTGGGCAGGCCTTGGGCCTCTCCCTCCTGCCCTGCACTGACCACCAGTCCCCTCCCTCTCCTCCTGATGGAGCAACACCACCACCCAAGGCCTTCACCGGACGGGACAGGGCCCAGGCCACAGAGAACCTCGTGGCACTGATAAAGGCTTCCTTCCTGCTGACCACAAAGATTCCCAGGAAACAGGAAAACGTTCATTTCTGTCTAAAGGTGTCTCCATCACATCAACCTCACCCCCGGGCGCGGGGCACAGCAGCCTGGCCACAGGAAAGGACGAGGGCACCCAGCAGGTTGGCACAGCCCGTCCACTCTTGGCAGGGGGAGGAGTCACACCGCCTTGCTTAGCCGCAGCTGGAAGCAAACCTCTCCACATAAGGGCTGCCCAAGAGGGCCCAGGCGGGTGGCGGGTTCCACGGTGGGGATGCTAGGACCCTGGCCCCTGCCACTCTGTTCCTCCTGGAGGGATTCGCCCCAGTTTCCCGCTGCTGCCTCCTCTGCAGCAGAATGTGGAACCCTTCCTAGGGTCCTATTCAGATTCGCTTCAAGGCAGGAGATCAAACACACTTTGGGGACTCAGCATGGCCATCCCACTGTGAGCCTCTGATCAGACTGTCCCTGCCAGGTTCTTCCAGGGATCAAAGAGTGACAGAAAGGGAGAGGGAGAGACAGAGACAGAAGGAGAGAGAGAGAGGATACCGAGGGAAGCCGATGTGGGGAGAGGAACAGAGTAAGGAAGCAAAGAGACAGACATGCAGAGACCCAGTTGGAGAGAATCAGAAAGACAGACACCCAGGGAGACGGGAGACGACAGCGGGGGACGGAGACGGGGAAGGCCAGCTCCTCGCTGGGGCCTGAGGGTGGGCCCGCAACAGCAGACACCAGAGTGGTCTGAGAGACGGGGTCTCGTATTAAATATCGTCAAGATTTTCATGCCACTTGTTATTGAAGTTACATGTAATCATGTTTTCCTAAAACTTTTCTTTCTGCAAAACTCATCTGAATACGAGGATGACATTTTCGGACATGTCAAAGAAGGCCCCGCAGCCACCTCTCTGCGACCTCTGCACACCTGAGTGCTGCTGTGACCCCAGCGCCAAACGCCCCCAGGCAGAGCCCACTGCTGCCTCGCCTGGGCCGGGGAGAAGTCCCACTGGCTCGGGCTGTTCTGCCATAGTGCTAATGCGCACTGCCGACTTGACATCATTACTATAAACAGTAGGTGCGACATGCACTTCTCGGACACTCGCTGCACACCAGGTGCTAAGCTGACGCTCTGCCCGGGAGCACAGGAGCCAGGTCTGTTATCATCCCCCGTCTCTGGATGAAGCGATCTCAGGCTTGGAGAGGCAGACAGTCCCCGCCAGCGGCGAGCTAGACAAAGTCCAGATGAAGCCACAGGAGCCTGCCTCAGGTGTGCGTGGGACCCTCCCCTGGGCTCTGTGTGGGGTTGGGTGAAACCATGCCTTGGGTATGCCGTGAGTGTCCCCCAAGGGCATCGTGTTAAAGGCTTGGTGCCCTGGGTGGCAATACTGGAGTGGCTGTGGACTTTTGAGAGGTGGGGTAGACAGAAGGTTCTAAGTGGGAGACACCATGCTTGTTCCCTCTCTCTGTTCAGGCTTGAGGTGGCTCTGCTCGCTCCTATACCCATGGTGTGCAGCCCTCCCTGAGGGTGGCACAACCTTGAACCAGAACTTCCAAAACTGTGGGCTAAACAAACCTTTTCTCTTTACGTAGTTGCCTCTGGTATTTCGCTGTAGTAACACAGGCTGACTGATACACTAAGACCCTCCACGTGGCTGCCGTGCACCGGTGTGGGTAACACCCCAGCACCAACGCCATGGGAAAAGGCA